>NC_068382.1:7553746-8196246 GCF_023724105.1 Carassius gibelio
GGCGGAAATCAACAACCACAACTGAAAGATTCAGTCTGATGAATGTGCTAAGGTCAGAAGTTGACAGTAATGAATTAAGTCAGTAATGAACACAAAGATAAACTCAATTTACATACAAACAAAACAATTCCTGGTCCTAAATCAGTGCTCAGATTTACGCAAAAAAAATAAAATAATAATAATACATTGCATAAACCATTGTTTTCATGTCAATTATCACTCATCTTTTCATCTTGGAGTTTAGATTCTCAATACCCAAAAATGTTTACTACATTACACTGGATATATTACGAATTTAAATTTTACATAAAAAATGTTTTTAGTTTAAATCAAATTAATGAAAATAGATATTATATAATATACATAATTCTATTTTCAAATTCATTTAAATTATATTTCATTACATTATACTTTTTTCACTGAACAGATCTGATGACTTTGTTTTTATAAATGGCAGAAATTCTCCTAATCTTAAATGGAAAATATTACATTATTTTATACAATATTTTATCACTGTGGCAATATACATACTCTTTCACATTCCAGAGACAGAATGAGATGAAAACTCCTCACATACACTCAGGTCTGCTGAAAGGGAATGTACTCTCCCTGCTGTGGAAAGCATGCACCTTTAGCCTTTCTGGGTGTTTGTTTTTCATGACACACAGAGAGTTCACCGCTGGGATCGCTTACCCTCCAGAGAACATGACAACAACATGTTAAACTTGATTTCCATCTATTTTCCCACCCTGCCTGAGGATTTCATGAATCCTAGGTTTCAACTATTACACACAATAAATTGGTTCTTCAATAATGTATTGGTACTATCATTTGACAGTGTTTGACACATTCATCTGCCTCTGAGTAAATACACATGAAAAACAGATTGGACAGCACAAAGCATGACGGAAGCTTGAAAAGACAAACTACTATCTTTCAGTGGAGCAACAGTCTGTGTTTTAGCAGCCTAAAATCAGGGCTGTTGGTCCTATTTGAGTGAAAGCAGCCTGCCATGTATATTTCTGGCAGCTCTGAATCACAGAGACAACAGCAAACCTCACCTTCCCAGAGTTACACCCTCAACTGCCAGCAAACCCCTGAGGACATTACAAATAACAGGTTAAGACAAGACACTTAGGAGGGAAAGATCGGACAACCTGAATCAATCAAGATTAGAGTTGTTCAGTCTGAACACCATCAATAGAGAAACTTGTTTACTTGTAGTTTAGAGTGAACTAGCTGTGTCATAAGATGAGTGACTCGCTTGCCTTCAGGTATTTCATTGAAATCCAAATGACCTGATTTAATAACTATAGCACGAATTATGGAGAAGCAAAACTGGATGTCATTTTAATTTTATCTGCCATCATCTCCTTTTTGTTGCTGGCTTACCGATATAACAGCCAGGCCACTATAAAGATTTCACTAAATATGCTGCCTTGCATTTTGACCTAAAAGTTAGGTATGTGTGTGTGTGTGTGTCTTTGTGTGTGTGTGTGTGTGTGTGTGTGTGTATATATATATATATACATACATACATACATACATACACACACACACACACACAGTATTTCAAAAGGGCCACTATCTGCTAACAAAAAGGATGTAATGTTATATTAATAATGGAATAGATTCAATGAGATATCAGAAACATTAAGTAATTAAGTTATGTCAACTTCTGCAGCTTTTCAGCTACACATTTGTATCACGCATAGTATAATTCAGTCCATGTCGAGGTGTACTGTACAGTATGTAATGCCCAGAATCCCTTCCTCTTCCACTAGAGCTAATCAAACATTGAGTTTGACCACAGTCCACCAAAGAGTATTCCTGAGAGCTCTTCTCAAGAGCACCTGCTTCCCTGATGACTGTTCTGTCCATTTCTGTTTCAATAGACTAGATTTATCACAAAAGTTATTTGATTTAAGAAATTCAGACTGTTAAAAACATAACCACTTTGAACTCCCGGCTTCTTCGCTAAAACACAGTTCAAGGTCCAAAATAGCAATACATCAAAACATCTGCCTGACAGATAATCCATTATTGCCTGATAACAGTTCTACAAATGAGCGATTAGACAAGGTTTTAAGAATTTTGAGTAAATATTGACCCGTATCAAACAGTGCACCTGATCTGAACTTGCGGCTTTGCTATGGTTGCTGTGCGTGAAGTCCACAAGACAGTATAGTGTCTAATTTCTCATTTTAGGATTCAGAGTTGAGATTTAATGCTAGAGGTCGACCGATTTATAGGCACCGATAGTTGATCGCTGGAACAATCGGTTATCAGCAAAAATCCCCCCCGATAGTGGACTTAATGGACTTAATTTAAATAGGTTCTGTAAACTCAAAATTTTGTTGTAGTAAGGTTAACTTAAAATGATTGTGTTTTCTAGTTACCAGCATGCTTTGCATCAGAAAACAAGGAAAATAAATGTAGCAATGAAGTGTTATTTACAGTTTTTTACACTGTTAAAGAGTTGGATTCCCATGCTAAACATGGACAAAGTTTCAAAAATTAAGTTGTACGTTTGAAGGAGTATTTCTGTTCCAAAAATACTACTACCGGTTTGTCACAAGTTTAGGAAAGTTTTTTTCGAGTATGGCTCTGTGTGACGTTAGATGGAGCTGAATTTCCTTATATGGGTCCTGAGGCACTTCTGCCGGAAGAGCGCACGCTCCCGTATAGCAGAGCACTGAGAGCACAACAGACTTCACTGATCAGAGCGAGAGCGTCGCGAAATGTCACAAAAGGAGTGTGTTTTTGGTTGCCAGGGCAAGACAACCCTGCACAGATTACCAAAAGAGAAACAGCATTAAGGGACCAGTGGATGGAGTTTATTTTTACAGAGCATCAACGGAGTTGTGCAAGTGTTTTTGTTTGTTCCCCTGCATTTCGAAGATGCTTGTTTTACAAACAAGGTCCAGTTTGATGCCGGATTTGCACATCGTTTATTTCTTAAGGATAATGCAGTCCCAACGAAAAAGGGTCACGATCGTGTGTTGGAACCGCAGGCGGTGAGTAAAACTGCTTCAAATATCTCTGTGTTATTAACTTAGCTATCGGCGCGTAAGCACATCAAGTAAACAACATGCGATGTTGTCATCAAACTGCACTTTCCACATGTACAGCTTAAAAAAAAAAAGATGACAAAGTGGAACTTAGTCATTTTCCAAAACCGCTAAGCAAATATATACAGTTTCAGTACGTTACATACCACATAGAGACTGCTTGCTGATGCTGCTCTTGTTAAATTTCAGCCTCTGGATATGATTCTGGATCATAAATATACGCTGAATCTGACAGTTATTCATGGTTTGTTTTGGTTGGCTTTGTCCTCACGGTGTCACAGCTTCCAGACGCGCTCAACACAAAAGCCTACTGGCGCTCGTGATTCTTTAGCTCCGCCCACACGTCACGCCTCCAGCCACTCGTGTTTTTCCGGGAAAAATCGGTACAGACTATCTTTCTCTTATGAATATAACAAAACTAAAGACTTTTTGGAGTTATGAAGGATGCAGTACTACTCTATAGTTACTCAAGATTAACAGGATATTGAGTGAAAACGAGCATTTCACCCCCCCTTTAACAAAGAGGGAAGTTAGTACTTAAATGTTGTGTTATATTAGAATTTACAAATGTTTCCGTTATGTTGGTTTTGTAATGTTACCATTGTGGTAAAGAGTACAGCCTGTGGTTAGGCTGAGGATGGTAAATTAATGGTAAATTAAGTAATTAAAAGTAGGGATGCACCGGTTGACTGGCCATAAATCAGAACAGAATAATTAAACTACTACTACTACTACTACTAGTATGGTTCAGTACTGTTTTTTTTTTGTATCCATTTTAAAAACTATCAGTTAATTAATCGGTATAGGCCAGTGTGGTCCAAACATGCTACCGGTATCGGCAAAATCCAATATCAGTCGATCTCTATTTAACGCACCCTTGGTTTTATGATGGTTTTTTATAAATGGCTGATTCGCTGCATTTCCACTGTCGGGCCAAAAGCGATCGTGGTATTGATCGTGCCTCGTCGGTGCTTCCTCAGGGCCAAAAACTTGGGCCAAAGCGGACCAGCTGGGGCTAGAGGAGAGGGTTCTGAACAATTGCAAAGTTTCTCCATGTCTGGAGGGCATCAGCGGCGCGGATCATTTTATAACACTAACAGCTATAACACAAGCATAATTTTTTAAAGAAGTTGAGCCCAAAACTCACTTTCAGTCAGCAGCGAGTGTTTAAAATAACTTGATTCGATGTGGATTATAATCACCACACAAGGCAGAAATATTTTTAAGTGTTGAAATACACAATGTACGCTAGTCATTAACGTTACCAAATAAAGAAATCAGAAGACAGTTTATTCTCTCTGACAATCATGTATTCATTAACATGTTTTATCTGTCATACAGGGTTCCCACACCTAGGTTAACTTCAAATTCATGGACCTTTCAAGGACTTTCCAGGTCCAATACCCTCAAATTCAAGGACTTTAAGGCCATGTTGCAGGTTAAACACCACTTTCGATTAATGGGTACATAAATCACTCAAGATATGTATATCATTTTTAAAATGTCTCAAAAATGGGCTTAAAGACCTATTTTTTAAGTTTTTGGTATAAACGTTTTTTTTACGCAACTCGGTGATGACGTCATGTTGGGGAGAAGTCGAGGAAAGGTAGCCTCAGTCTAGTATGATGCAGCGTTCCAGGCAACCCGTAACCCGTGTTTTTCCAACCTTAAACCAGTGAAAGTGCGCTGGAACGGCAATCAAACCTGTGACTTCCCACCTGTGAACTCGTGTCTCATACTAGATCGATGCACTCCGAGTTCCGAGGTCACACAGCACGCGAAACAACGGTGACAGCCCATACGAATAATACTGCCTGCGGATGCAGTGTTTATGCAAGTAGTACACGTTGAAAAAACGATTTTAGGTCAATGCAACATTGCAATAAAATAAATAATCTAGTTACAATTCCTTGCGCTCATAAAGTTTGGCGTAACTTGCCTGGAACGGTACAAAGTCATTAGTAGTGGTATGAAATAGTGATTACGAGCTCAAAAACCTGCCTGGAACGCAGCATCAGAACTATAGCGACTGACTGGGATGAGGAAGAGGTGGCGAGAGCAAACATGTATGATGATCCGCAGCTGTGTAATTTCGATCGAGCCAGCCGTGAGAGGGCAAATGAGCAATTGCCAAGAACTGATGTCCATCAAAGCCTATGCATGGTCCGAGGAGAATGAGTGGAGAGTTGGTGAAGTGTCCTGGTGAGTTGCTATCATTTAGCATCGCAGCAATGACCGCTGGAGCTAGTTTACGAGCAGCAGTGCACAATAACGACACACACACACACACATTATTTATCTCGTCCTCTGGTGAAAATGTTGTTGCAAACGTAGCCGCGTGTGTGTCGCTGTGTTTGACAGGTGCTTGTGTGGGTGCTGTCCCATGGAAACTGCGCTGAAAAGCTTGTGCTGTAGGGAAGTGAGTGCGTTTGGGTCGCTATCTCTCTATCTATCTGTCTGTCTATCTATCTATATACTGTATCTAGTCTATCTATCTATCTATATCTATATATATATATATCTATATCTATTTATCTATATTTATTTATCTATAATCTAGTCTCTAGTCACTCTCAATGCTCTCAAGGTGGCTTTGGTAAATTCTCTCCCCAACGTGACGTGATGCAATGCATTGTGGGGGAAAGGAGACCGCTGTAAGATAGTACCTACTTTTTTCGTATTATATTCCGTTTTGTGATACCCAACAACATAAAATACAATGGATAACAGTTTAAATGTTTATTACCAACAAGCAAATTAAACACATTCATTAAAAAATTAACCTTGCAACACGGCCTTTAATGTGGGGACATATTTCAAGTGAGAGCGAGGTTCCATTGTGTTATCTTGTAAGATACATTGTTACAGTGTTCATGTGTCAAACACAACTTTGCAAAAAATATTTTTTGTATTAATTTTTGGCAATATGACAGAGATCTGATATTCTACTCCTTGTATTTCTGTTTTGCATAAAACTGAAGAATATTCGGTACATCCTATACTGTATTCTAAAATGATCTGATATGAACTTTTGCATGGATTTTATTGAAAAGAGCTTAGGCTCATATAACCAGAAGTTTTAAGATACAAGAATATGCTTTTCAGTTTTTAGAGTTTACCATCCTAGTAGTTCTGTGCATGCATGAACGCCATGTAGGGTGACAATATTTTAGTTTTCCAAAAAGAGGACTGTGAGGGTGGGGGATGTTGCGATGTGGTTGGTTGGTGGTTAAAGTAGTGCCCAAAGTAGTGCAATGACCAAATCCAAAATATCAAAACTGAAAATGTAATTTCCATACCTAAAATAGATATTTTAAAGTAACTGTTATGCATATTGATCATAAACACAGCTAAAAAGCTTCCTATCGGTTGCCCTCCTTCACAAAACTTAACATGCAAAATATTTAAATCCAAGCATTTTAGTCAAATGTAATTAAGCAACATTTCAAACCTTTAACCCACGGGGAAAATCAAACCATTAACAGTTTAAAAGTAGCCATAGGAGAAAAAAAATTAATGCGGACTTGGCAACCCTGCATTCAACACAAGCTACAGGAGTCAGATTTAACTGATCAGGGGTTGAGGAGAGAGAGATGGCTGATTCAAAAGAGATTTAAATAATCTGCATATTGATAGCAGCTCTATGACAGGTGAGATTTATGCAATATTAGAATGTTTGCAGGGAGTGGGCAGGATTGGACACAAGCGGGCAATAATGGTCAGAAATTCAGCGGGAGCGGGATTAAGACAACAATCCCTTGCAGCGCTCGAATACAAAAACGCAATGGTGACTGTAGAGAGCAAAAGCGTATTCTCAACATTTTGGGCGATTCAGAAATCCCGGCCAGACCCATTTTTTAAGTCCAAAAACAGGACATGTCTGGGGAAAAAGAGAAAAATGTGATTACTCTAATATCATGGTAAAATACAACACAAAGTACCTCACGCACGAAACATTTAACGTAATGCATAAATGTGCCTAACTAATGTAAATCAAGCAAGCTTCTATGCATAGGCCACGAATTGTTGGCGAAATAACACATTAGCAGACCAGAGGGAATATTATGGATTTTTTACAGAAAAGAAATAATAAATTTAAATAAACCTGCATCAATGTATGTTTATTTTCAAAAACTTTTCAGGGCCTTGAAAGAAAATGTTGAAAAAAAGGGTGGGTTTTAGAGAAGCACAGCGGAGCTTCTGGCACAATGGTGGAAATGCAGAGTTATTTTGGCCTCTGTGCTGCAGATCCACGGCTATTAGCCCTGCCTGGCCTGTTTAAAGCACTGGCTCGCACTGGCCCAACAGTGGAAAAGCGGCTATTGTGCATCCTGAGTTCTTAGAAACACAAGGCATACTTTGTGTGCAGTATCATGGTCCCCGTGTCCCTTCCCCCAGCCTCGTCCTGTGTTTTGTTTGGCATGTAGATGGGTGCTCTGCTCACTGACACAGTGTGTTAGTGAGAGTCAGACAGGTCTTATCTGTACCTGCCAGTCTCTCCAAGGTCTCAGTCAGGATATGATGTGGTTTGGGCTGTTGATGGCGAGACACTCTAGGTGGTCTCGGTCCATGAGGGAAATAATTATGGGGCTGATTTGCTTTACAAGAATGAGAGGAATGAGTTGAAGTGTATTGTTTTTTCATTTCAGTGGTTGTTAACCATATCAATGTCTTTCTTATGGGTTTATCGAAATCTGGGGGAAATGTAGCGATGCTTACTACATGATGGAAGCTCCATTGCTTTAATAGAGTAATTTTTCCAGCAATATGCTATTTCTTTTTTTTCCAGTGAGTAGTGGTGTAACGTGGCCAAATGCTGTTTTTTTTTCTTTTGTGACATCGTAATGCAAACGCATCTTTACAGCTAATTAAGCTGAGTGAGGCAATAAGGAAATGTGCTCTCATCAATTGTGATCTCAAAGCCAAGCAGCACTGGAAAGTTTGATTTTATTGTTCTTTCAGACAATTAAAAACGAACTGGTAAAAAATTATCAACAGTATGGGTGGCCGATATAGCCTTAAAATTATATAAAGATATTTCAAGAATATTTGCGATAGCGTTATGACGATATATAAAAAAAAAAACATGGAACAATGTTTTATGAGTGATTGCAGCTGGCAGAAAGCAGCATTTATTAGTGCAAACAAAATAAAGGGCATTTTCCAATGAGCTACTGTCATTGATGACAGACTACCTAATTTGAAGTGTAAATCTATTGTCATAAGGTGGCAGCAGCAGCAGCTGTGTGCTCAACTAGAAGCAGACCGATCGGTTTACAGGGCCGTAGTTGGGCTTTCCAGGGCTCCAGTGAAGAATGTACTACTGGGCCCTGTTTGAAATTGTCTAAATTGCACAAATAAACAAATATACTAATTAAACAATGTTTAAGTTTTTTTTCAAGTTTGTAGGTGTCCAGGTTCAAATGTAAAAATCATTGCTTAAATCTTCACTGAATAAATTAAATAGAGATTAATTCTTGTTAAAACTACTAAGAAATTCAGTAAAGAGCAGAGAGTGATTTTCTCCTATTTAATTTATTGTATTAACATTAAGGACACTGACAGCAGATAGTAAATATATATTAGGTGCGGTCATTTTAAGAGATTATACATACAAAATATAATGATACACATTCCATTTCTTTCCCAACTGATTACTTTCACTTAAGACATAACCAACCATTTTTTTCAAGGATACTTGCAAAGACAGATATTGTGACAATTTTGTATGCATTTGTCAATTCAAGAGCAAGAAGAGACCAAACCAGTGGTGTATAAAGTACCTGAAAGTCATACTCCAGTAAAAGTACAGACTTCTTACCAGAAAATGTTACTTGAGTAAAAGTTTTAAAGTACTTGATATTTATTGTAATAAAGTACAAAAAGTATTTAATTCTAATTTTTTAATTCTAAACGTACTTAAGTATTGAAAGTAAAACAACAAGTAAATGCTAAATGGAAAAGATGCAAATAAATATATATATAAAAAAATGTTCATACACAGCTTGAGTAGCAAGATTTTGTTCAGTTTTAACTCTCTTTATCCATTTAGTATTTTGGGATAAGAATACGAAGCACTTCATCTGTACTAAGTGTCTTTCATTCCACCATAAGAAAACATTTCTGGAATCTGCATCTGAAAAAGCATTTAGGTGTATTTACAGTTTTATGTATCTCAGAGGGGACATGGATGCATTTAACCTGCAGTTACAGATGGATAAATAATGTTTTGTTTTTAACATAAAATGTTGAATACTGATATTTCAAAAATTTTAAACATGAACAAAATATTTGAAATGTGAAATTAAAACCGCCAGAAGGTGGCAACAAGTGACTGTTAATGAGTGAGTCATTGAGAGTCAACCGATTTGATTTTTAATAGACTAATAAATAATGTGTGTGCACTCTGTGAGATTTGGTGATAAACTTGATGTCAGATCATTAAAACTACACTTACCATATTAATCGCAGATGATGCTGTATCGCACACTCCTGACTCGACTAGAGTGGAATTGGGAAATGAATCATTCGCGTTTGTGCGCACACTTGTTTGCACATGAGCAAAGGTGTTTTTAGGAGTCTAACTTGCAGACACCAGAACACTGATTCGTCAAATCAGCTTTCCTGTAGTTAGTGTTCTTCTGATTTCTGACTTTTTGTAGTAATGAACAAATATGCTTCAGGGAAATGTATCTGAGTAAAAGTATACATTTTAATTAGGAAATGTAGTTGGGTAAAAGTTGGCTGAAATATAAATACTCAACTCGGCGTGCAAACTCTCAGTTGAGTTTATCCACGTTTTGGGTTTGAATTAGGGCTGGGATAAACTATGATTTTTTGAAACTATTAATCTAGCGATTATTTTTTCGATGCATCGGTTAATCTAACGATTAATTTTTTCAGACCGATTCGATTTCGATTATCTCCCCATTAATTGACTACTAACAATTTATACATGTTGATTTAAATATCTGAATGAAAAAAACATGAATTCCTTAACATTGCAATATATGTTTATTGCTCTTCAAATTACAAAATAAAAGACTGACTAAGGGGCCGTTCACATATCGATTCTTTTGCACACGCAAGTTCTTTATTTCCAATGTAGGCGCGCGACATGCAAGCAACGCGGTCGCATCCGCACCGCATCGAGTTAAAAACATCTCAACTTTTCAGAATGCCGCAAGCGCACCGCGGGTCATGTGACAAGAACTAACCAATCAGCTTCATCCTTTTCTGTAACAACGTTGAAAACTCAGCCAAGATGAAGGAACAGCTGTTCATAGCTGTATATGGATTTCCCATTTTGAAATTTCTGTGTGTTCATGGAGGGAGCACGTCATGGTTGCTTAGCAAAAGCATGCGCCTCAGCATGCGCTTCTGCCCGAGCGCTTTGGAAAGAAGGAAAAAGCAGCGCGCCTAGCGTTTTCCACGCGTTTTAGGCGCGATATGTGAACGGCCCCTAAGAATGCATTACTTTGCACTTGTATAGAGATAGCATTCAATAAAACCTTGAAGCCTTGAAAACACATAGCTTACTGAAACAAGCTTACTGAACACATAGGGCCTAGCTTACTGAAAAAAAGTTCTTCTTTCAGATGAAAATAACAACAACTTGATGTCTAGCATTCAATAAAAAAGGGGGGCGGGAGCGCATATGCTTTGAGGTGAATAAAGATGCATAAAATGTTCTACTAATAATTTTATATAAAAATATTTTTTCACAATTTGTAAAAAATCATATGCTAACAATGCCAATTTCAATTACAACTTCGTTATTTCAAATGTAGGCACAACGCGTGGCAAGCGCGCTCATAATGTAAGAGACGCCGACGCAACCACAACAGTGCCCAACATCAAATGGCAAACATAATGCAAGCGGAACGAAACTGCTCGTTATTGTGTGGTTGACGGACCGTTTATCAGTTTGGACCAGTGCAGCGCAAGCCGATCGTGATCATGCGACGCTGTTACTACACAGCGCTAATAAGAGATCCAGTAAAGAAAGAATTTGAATTTGCCACAGAAGTAATAACATCGCTGCGAGATCTAGAGAGAAACATTCACATTTCTCCGTTATTAACGGATCAAACAGCTTTATGCTCTTTAAAAACTGAACTGAAAATCTAAGGAAACTTTTAGCATGTTTTTTTTTTCCTCTTTAGTCTTTTTGGGTCACTGACAGATCTTTTATCAGAGTGGTCATTAGTCATTACCTGTTTGGAGATCTCTGACCCTGCTGTTCTCTATCAGGTGATAATCAGCCAATCACGAGGCTGTATTGATCTTCCTGTGGCAGGGCAGGCAACTGCCATTTCCTTTTATACCAAAGATGGCTGTAGTAAATTACATTTTCATCATATTCTCTCTTTTCACACCAAACCAAATACAATATTTAATTAATAGTTCATGCAAGGTGAAAATATGTCATTATTCAAAGGTCATTCCAATCCCTATTAAGTTCCATTTAAACATTCATCTGAAATTGGAGCATAAGCCATGTATAATCTCTTGGCTGCTGTATAAACCACAGACAACACTGTGGTTACAGTCCCCTACTTGCAATCTCATAAGCTCCTTTGAATCCTCTGTGGTGTCCACTGAGACAACAAACCCAGGGGTCAAGGCCGGGGGAGGTCAGAGTTTCAACTCTGCACTTCCTCCCTACTGCTGCTAGAATCACAAATGGAGACGATTAGCAGATGCCTCTTGAATGCCATATAAAGAGCTGCCTTAAAAACACTCCTGAGTGGGTAGCTCTTTGCTCTGAGTGTCAACATCTGAGTCCATGCACAAACACCAGTAAAAGCTTAAGAACACATTAAAAGAACAAGCTCAGCTTAATCAGAATGAGCAGTCTGTCATTTCATTTAAAGTCCAGATGGAAAGGCAAATATGCCATGGGAAACTTTCTGATTCACACACTCACCAGTTGACCCCAGCAGACTCAAGAGTTACATGTTTTTCAAAACTTTGAGTCCTGCCTTTCTTAGTTTGGTAAGTGGTCATAATCACATGCTCATTGTGGCGGTACATTTTATTTCTATGCATTTTGTGTACTGCTGATAAAGAAGAGCTATAAAGACTGCTCCTTTAACCTGTTTGAGGCGACAGGCTTGTACAACAAAAGTATATTTCCCGACATTCTTTGTGGAAGTCATTTAAAGGGAAAATCCACAGATAAATCATCATTACAAACTAAAGAAATTAAAAACTGACACACTCATTTCATCCCCCCAAAAATGGGGGGGTATGTATGTATGTATTTATGTATACACTATATAATACACACACATACATGCATACATACATACATACATACATATACATATATATATATATATATATATATATATATATATATATTACACGGACACGCACACATGCACACACACACAATATATAATACTTTTTAGGTCATATAAAAAAAATTACTTCCGTCAAATAACTTCCAGAGAAGGTTCCAAAGAACTTTAAAAATGTAAATTTCTATTCAAATTTGGACAATAAAGTAACCTCACTAACACTAAAGACTAAAGTGTTATGAAAAGAGTGGAGTAATAAAGCAATCCTTAAATTATGGCTGAATGAAACCACAGTACATGCTTCATGTCACCACCAGCATAAGCTCTCATATATTAGACTTCAGTTCTCCAGAGAATCCTGATGTAATATAATGGAACCACTAAAAGGGATACGGGCTGTTTTTCTCTATCCACTTTAACCTCGTTTTAACCCTTTCCTATTTCCATATATGAGACAATACTTGGCCGCTCTCCAAAATGCATCAGTTCAAATCCATTTTACCATTGAGACCAGAACAGAACCCCAATAACAAATCAGTGGAACACCAAACTTAATGTGAATACAAAATGGTTTATGGAGTAGCAATGGCTTCAGCACACTTATTTGTACATGCTTAGACACAGTGAACTAATTTTTTACCTATAAGGGATGAATAAAAAGGAGGCAGAGGTTTAGTGCCTCAAAGAGGCAATAAAGTCTTCATCCAGTGTAGCGAGAACCACTGTACGCTCTGAAACAGAGGGTTCCACTGTCTCACTGAGAAACCAGACAGCACTGGAACAACCCTTAACACAACAAGCAGTGCTTTTTACAACTCTACTAGTAAAATGTATGCCTAAGCTCAGACATAGTATGCTACATAACAGATCTGAAGTTCTGCTGAAACAGACAGCAGTCGCCCACTAAATCACTTAATCAGTCAAAAAAACCTCAAGATGGATGCGTCATATCTGTATCTTGCACCAGCTTGAGTTTTGTGAGCTCCAGGATAAGGAATTTAATTAAAAAGAAAGATATCTTTCTACTTTGCCCATACTTCATCAATTTATGGGCACAATTAAGTGCTGGCCAGTGTCAATCTGTAAAACAGACTTAAACCATTACCACAATAACCAAATGACTAAAAACTGCTAAACTGCTTTGGTTTACTCTTACAATTTTTGGTATTGTAGCACTGCTAATATTATTAACCCTGTACAATAAATCGCTATTTCTCATTTGTAAGTTACTGTGGATAAAACCATCTATTAATACAAAAAAGAAATGACATGTTGTTGAAATATTTCATGGTCTAGTTTAAAATGCAGATCCTGTTGTAAATAATAGTGAAAAATAACTACTTTTAAAATGGTTGTTCAGTAATTCTAATAGGCTCATATAGGAAATGACAGATGTAGCTAATTTATTAAACAATGAAAGGGTTTGTAATACAGTTTTGAAGGTGTTTTAATGGCAGCTGTAATGTTTTTTGAAAGAATTACAGCAAAACCCTAAAACCACCAATATCACATAATTGGTGTTCTGGGTAATTTCTACTATGGAATTGTCTGAGTGTTCAAGTTGTTTGCTAGATGGTTGCATAGATATTAGGGGTGTGACGAGACGCTTATCCCACGAGACGAGACTGGGTTCAAGAGAAAGAGAAGGTTTTTTTTTTTTTTTTTTTTTTTTAAGAAATCCTCATTGATGAATTATATACACATATATATATATATATATATATATATATATATATATATATATATATATATATATACATACATATATATATACATATATATATATATATATATATATATATAAACTGAAAAACACAAAATGTAAAAAAAATGTAGGTGGACCTTGAAATCAACTTTTACTTTATGAAATTAAACATCTATTTTAATGAATTTTATGCAGTAATAAACAATATGTAAACACTGCAGAAGGTTTTTTTCACAAACTAAACTGACAGGCAATTAATTGCACAACAATTATAAATAGTATAAATAAAAATAAACTACACAAATATCCCTTTAAAGTGAAAGTGAAGTCAGAAAAAAAAATTCAACTCCTTTTTAATAGTTAAATTACATTTTATCAATTAAAATTTATGAAAGGTTTAACAAAAATGTTGTTTAGGACCCTATGAAATGTTTTATTTTTTCTCATTATATTATTTATATTTTTTATTGTTACCAAGTTCTGTGTTTAAGCATGTCTAATTATTTGAATGTATAAACAACTTAATTTATTAATTACATTTGTTCTTAAAGTAGCATTATTATTATTATTATTCCCTCGGAAATTCTATATTGTGTATTTAAATTTCTCTGGTTATCAAATGAAGGCATAAAACATTAATTTAATGTATCTTTTAATTATTGAAAATTAAGAAAACTTTTTTTGGCAAACAAAGGGTATTTACTATTAAAATTAAAACATGGAAGAAATGTTGTGTGATTAATCTTAATAAATTCATTTTAGTAGTATAGGACATGTGTTCAAGTCCTCATTTGGTAAAACGGCAGCTGCTGAAATCACACTTCAGTATACATGTAGTAAATGTAACCGAGCATCTGTGCCATTCATTAACAGAGACATGCAGAACATGCAGGATTCATATTTTAAATTGACTTTTGTGGCCTTTATATTAACAGATAACGTACATATCGTGATTTTATTTAAGTGTAATGACCTACTTTTGATTGATTAATTCAAAGTCTGACAAATTCCATGTAATTCCCCGTTAAACTGAATTCTGTTTTTATGACTAGATAAAGACTACACTGCATAATTTTCCCACTTATGCGTCTTGTCTGATGTGAATATAAAATATCTTACACCACCACTGGTGAAAGGGCCAGTGTCATGGAAATATATTTGAAAGGTCTGGGTGAGGATATGGTCACGTTCTCGCGAGACATATCAGATCCCTGATAGAAGTGCACAGATACGGTCACGACTATATGCACCTAGCAAACAACCCTTAACACTTTAGAAGAACTGTCCCTTCTTGAGTCTAGGGTACCTTTCAGCCGGTTTAGACAACCAGGAAAAAAAACACAAGCCTGATCACCTAGTAAATAATATCATAACTCTCCTCAACAAGCCACATGATTTGAGGTATCATTCATGACTTTATCACAAATGGTTTAAAAGTTATGAGTTTTGAAAATGCAGAAAGATTGCAGAACTATACATACAAGCAACTGAAATAGCAAGATCCACTAATTATGCACCCAAGAATCAAGCTTAGAATGTAGGGTTCAATTGTAATAATTTGTTCATTTATTTAAAAAAAAGCAAATTCTCCAGAAACGTTTTTTTCTTACTGAAAATACCTATGTATTACCATTGGTCTGTGACGACTGCATCATAGAAGGTGTGTGCTGCTGACTTTCACATTGAACTCTTCTCTGGATTTATTTTGTCTGTCTTTGGAGATGAGATGTCAAGTCAAGTCACCTTAATTTATATAGCACTTTAAACAATAAAGATTGCGTTAGTGTGTCAATAATGCAAAATGACAGTTGAAGGCAGTTCATCATTGAATTCAGTGATGTCATCATCTCAGTTCAGTTTAAAACTGAGATGTCCACAAGTTAAAACAAGAACGCAGTGGAGAAGCACTTTATAGTACCAAATTAAGTTTTGCTTTTGATGAACTGAGACACTGGCACTGTTTTTCATATTTAATACTGCTCCATAGGAATATATTGAATAAAGTGCCATGTAAATACACGTGACGTGACTTCACGAGAGTGCTAATTTGCAGAGCTCATGCAGACATACCCATGTTGCTATGAACATATGCTTTTTAGAGCAAATCTCACAGCACATATTTTCATATTCATATAAACGTTGCCCTCAGCGGTGTGGGTGGCATCGGGGATGTTTAATAACAGTATACCTCTACTCGCGTATTTAAACTCCATTTACCTCTAAAAGGAGAATGAAAAAGAACTTCATTTTGAGTATATCGGGGCATTAACGTAACACCTGAACAACCACCAGTTCATAAAGGAAGCATTCATACTATGTAGAGCTTTAGTGAGAAAAGAAATTGACCTTACCTCTGCAAACCTGACCCCTGGGTATGTGAGAAGGGCCCTGGAAACCTGCAGCTGGATGGCCTGAAGCACTCTGCTGTATCCTTTCGCCTTAACACCAAGGTGGCACGTTCTCCCACAAACAGACTCCCAGACTCTGTCAGAGATGCAGCCGGTGGGTAGAGTCCTCACTATAGCTCTGGTGCCGGTGCACACTGTCTTTCTGATTTTCTGATTGTTCTTGAGGTACCTCCTGACAAGGACAGTAGAACGCTCTTTCTTGTTTGGCACAAACTCGCTGTCAGACACAGTGCCCTCGCTGTCACTACAGACAGGTACAGACAACCTGAGGGGTGTGGACCTCTTGAGGCATCTGCCCTGAGAACAAATGGGTTTGGTTTTCCTGTTAATCCTTTCAAAACTAGAGAATACATTTTTATGGCACACTGCGCATACAAAGTCTGTTCTGTCATGCAATTTGTTATACATGGCAGTGCTGCAGCCATTGGTGCATTTAGGCCCTTGTGGTGAGGATATTGGCACACTGTTTCGCCTCAAATCCAACCCACAGAATGGCTGGATCTCCATGTTTTGGCCGATTACGAGTTCCATCTGGCACAGTTCACCATCCGAGCCACTCAACATTGGCTGTTCTCCAGCAAGGCAAGTAACATCAGAAGAGAGCCCTTCTGCTTTCCTCAGCTGGGGGACCATTCCCCAGTTTCTAGGAGGAAAGATATTCTCCGGGCAGCCTTCTTTGCTTTCCACTGGATCACAAAACCCACACATCTGGCAAACGTACAACCCTTCTTCCCCGTGCCTTGCAGCCCCACAGCTGCAGTTTTTGGACATGTAGGTCTCATCTAAGCAATCCAAACTCTTAGACCTAGTATCCAAAGACTTCAGTATTCTGCCCTCTGCACCCAATAAGTCCACCTCCAAAGTCTCGTATGAATAATGGACCAGAGCCTGAGGGGATACACTCACAGGCAAGCTGTAGTTCATGGATATGAGAGCGTCACCATTATTAGCCGAAGTCTCCTTTCCGAGACTCTTCACTCCCAGCACAGCGGATGTCTTCTCGGAGGCCATTGAGCTCATGAGGCCAATATACGCTTGTCTCTCCACACAAACCCTCATATCACTTGGCACCTGATGTCGGATCCTCCTTACACCAAAGACAAAGTTCTGGCAAATGACCCCTGGAGAAGATGGCCTTGGGATGAGAGAGTATCTCAGCGGGTCTGTCTGAAGCGGAAGCTGTAAGATGACTGCTGCAGAAAGTGACGGCTGCGTCTTCTCAGTTTTTCCGCCTTTTCTCCCAAGACCTCAGGGGTTCAGAACACTAGACGAAAGGGGAAGCAAAACAAATTCAATAAACAACATCTCTTGCCACACAGTATTGAAAATGAACTGAAAATGTTCCCTGAATAAAATGAAGAAATATGTCAATGCTAGAGCAAGAATATAAACATACTGTAACAAACTGGATTTACACGGCCTGGGCAAGGCTAGAAAATGTCTCAATCCTTATCAGAGCCAAGCTGTTTTGTGTCTTGCTAGGTGATATCTGGATAAGTTCACCCACAAACACTGTTTAAAATGCTGAAGATATATTTCAAGGACAGGATGTAGATTTTGACAGCATGAAATGAAAATTCACATCCACTCATTAATATCTCCCTCTCAGGATATTACATAGCTGTCCAAAATCATACTACAGGCTGCCAACCCCACCACCCAAGTCCCATACAAACCCACAGGTCTCTGGAATGTAAAGCCTTGCTTGGAGGGGGCAGGATGAATGAGATTAAAGGGGGGCATTCGCTGCATTGATTCAGGGTTAATTCAGCCAGTCAGAGTCTTCAAACATGGCTCAGTTCCCACACACACACAGTCAACAATAAATCACTGCGCTAACACAGTGAGGAGATCTTCTTTCATAACTCAGCACTTGAGTGCTTGTAATCAGACATGGACTTGGTGAAAGGGAAGAGTGTCAAAGACACTACAACACTGCTAAAATTGTAATCTATTTATCAGTCTGAATAAAACAATTAATGCCAACAAGAGTCAACAAACTACATTTTAAAATTTGGGAACAGTTCACTATAATGGAAAATTCTGTCATTATTTACTCAGGAGCCATGCAATTGCCAATCACAGACATCATCAAAACACTTTCAAATCTGAAGGCAGATTTTTCAGAGCTTCAGTCAAGAGAATTTGTATCTGTGAATAATTTCCCATTCTTCTGTTCTCCACTCAAAACTCTTGCATGATTTGGAATAAGGTATACAATACCAGTGAAGCCTCTTGAGTTTTGTCCTTATCTGAACCCAGAATTCATTCTCCAACATTACTAAAAAACATTAAATAAGCATTCGTGCTGTAGAATGAGATCACAGGACAAATAAACCTGACACGCCTTTGTCTTTAGAACAAATTGTCCTTAAGACTTCGTGTGGTAGTCTGACTATGAAGCAATGGCAAAATATAGGTTTTTCATTTCACTTTCATTCTGGCCAGTTATTAGCTTATTGTTTAGTGCCTGCTGTTCTGGAGGGTTATATACTGGTTAAAAAACCCAGCCCCCAAGTCTGTATGAACTGCTAGTTTCTGAGCTCACGTCCCATTGTCAATGCATAATATAGGGCTGTTCTAATAGTGCATCTGACATTAGGGGTTTAAAGAGCAACAATAATCGCTTGCCTTAGCAAACACAACTAATTACAGTTCTTTCAACAGCTGTGAAAGCTTAGAAGTACTGCAAGCCTTTATTTGTATATATTACATTATGTGAGATTGTATCCAATCTGTCACGGTCATTTCCTGTGGTCATTTGCCAGCGACTGACTTGTCTGATTATGTCAGCCTGCCTGCAGTGGGTGTAATGTGCATTTGTGCCCTAAAAACCTGAACTTGTCAAAGACACCTTTTACTTATCTAAACTATGAACTGTAGCCATAAAGAGGCTGCATAACGTGACTCCAGTGAGGAGGGTGGGGATGAGTGTCTGTTGAGGCAAGAGGCCATCGTAACGCTTGGAAATTACGGGAATTCCCACCTCCCCAAATCCACCTCCGCACCCCCTCCTTCTCTCCGTCTTTTCTAAAGCCAGCACAAACTAATTATCTGTGCTCGCTTGATTCTGTTCTCATGCAACAGGCGGCTACTGGAGCAAAGCCTCATCCAGTCTTGAAACAGTTCATCTTAATAAAACAAAGTTTATATGTGGGTAAACAACATACATGCAGGTTTAATTAAGATAAAGGTAATCATAAATGATAACAGTCCATCATAAATTAAACTAGGTCAGCTGTTGTTGATCTCAGTGTTACTGCAGTTAAGGCTGGAATACACTACAACTTTAACAAACTCAGCAAGTGTATGACGCGACACCTGATGTTTTAAAATCTGTTCATACGCTAAAATATTAGGCATCTTACATTTGCTGACTTTGTAAATGATTGCAGAGAAAATAAGGAAGAAAAATAATGACTAATGTCTTTGAAAAAAAAAATCATGCTATTGCATTAAAGAATTAGTTCACTTATAAATTAAAATGTCCTGATAATTTACACAACCCAATGAAAACATTCCAGGATTATTCTCCTTATAGTGGAGTTCAACAGCTACCAAATGGTTGAAGGTCAAAATTACAGTTTCAGTGTAGCTTCAAATGGATCTACATGATGCCAGAGGAGGAGTAAGAGTCTTATCTAGTGAAACAATCAGTCAATTTCTAAAAAATAAATAAATAAATGTATATGCTTTATAAACAGAAATGCTCGCCTTGTACTGCCCTGCAATGCATAGTGAGCAAAAGACAGGCAATTTTGTCTCTAAAATTATTTGACTGTAAACTGCTTTCATTTGGAGCAAGAGATACAGGGTGGTGGCATAATAGCATCAGATATATGTCATTTAGATCACGGCTGACTGGTCCAGTTTGGGTTTGTGATCTCGAACTCAGAATAAAACCTGCTCCAGAGCAGGGTAGCCATGTAGCGCAAATTATCATGGCAATAAAACCCAGAACATGTGGCTCGAGGTTAGGAAATTAACCAGATTTCTGTTAATCTGGTTTAAAGGGACATTTTAGTCTAGGACTAGGCTTAATCTCTGTCCGGGAAACCGCCCCATAAACTGTGAAATGAAAATTATAAATGCTGACTGGCAAACACCTGGAATAAATATAGGTTAATGTACTAAAATTACTAAAAAATAAATTATATGTAAAAAATAAAGTAAATAAAAATAAATGAAAGCCAAGTATAAATATAGAAAATAAATACTAAAAAGGGCAAAAGCACATTAAAAAATTACAAAAACTTTTACAAAAACACAAAACATTACAAATATAAGCTATTTAAAAAATATTAAAATAATATAATAGTAAATAATGTAAATAATGCTAAAATAACAGTCTCAGTCTGACTGTACTTTTCTTGAGGCCTCACAATTGAAATATATATCAGATATCATGCAAAAAAGATAAAAGAAAATATGAGCTCCAAACATGCAGTGGCAAAATATTATATTCTACAGATACAAGCTGATACAGACACAGACACCGATTCAAGCTGAGCATTTGTAAAAATCAAAGAAAAGATCACTGCAGGTATGTCCAAACACTTCTTGACACTAAATCAGTATTTGATATAGCATAAATCTACAGTTACAATTTGTGGGGGTGTCATGTTTTCTGACACAGAGATTCTTGTTTAGCTACACAAAGCTCAGGTGTGTCAACCCAGATTCAGTTTCACAACACATGAAAACAGTCTGTTCTGCTTACTCACAATGACACCATTTTACACAAAAGTGTCCAAATTCTGAGTATGAGTATTGGCATAACTGATCAAAGGTCTATGATAGGCTTGTTTACAGCAAAGCAAAAGTTCCCAGCTGATCTCAGAACAGTAACCAAGTACTACTCGCCACAAACTCTTTCTCCATCGAGTTTTAATAAAATTGATGTGGCATGTGAACTGAATCAGACAAGTTTTCCATCTATTCACATTTTCCAGGCTGGTAAATGAAAATGGATTGTATGAGTTTGAGCCTAAAGAGCCCAAACCCCAGGATCACTGGTGCAAGATCAGATTACAGAGCTGGTCAGCTCAGTCACAGCACAGAGACTTTACTAGAACAACATTTCCATTAGAAACTGATTTCACCAACCTAGACTAAGGGGAGCCTGTGGAGGCAGAAAGGGGGGACAGAGAAGTCTCAGTGTGCTTTTTGGAGAAAGTACCTTTTACTAAGATATGTCCTCATATGCATGCAATTTTGATCATCGTGATGTCACACACGATTTAAAAACATCACCACATGTCTTTTATAGAAACATCCGCTCTGTCACAGTAAAACATTTAACACCTGCCTGATGACAGACTGAGAATAATTTAACGTTACTAGGAAAAATTATATTATTGTAAAAAAAAAAAAAATAAAAAAAAAAATACAAGTTCTATAGCAACAATGTTTTTGGTAATGTCCAAACCTTCTGTCATGCTAGTACCATGGTATCACTTGACGTAAATATTATAACAAAGTATATATATAGGCTACACGAAATGAAACAACTGATGTGAATGAATATGTGGGAGTAGTAAAAAGACTTCATTATTTTCCAACTGTAGTAAACAGACAACACAACTGATCAACTGAAGACGCTACATCAAACGTCATTTTGACGCACAGCTGTAGTATATTCGCATAAACACAAGATTTATCACTACAAACAGAACATAACACGTGCCAAGGACAGGAGAAACAACTCACCGTTGCAGAGTCACACCAGAAAAACCCGTCTCACGTGAAACTTCATCATGGTTTCATGAAATGACGGTTAGGTTTGCAGAGCCCCGCAACAACCGTAGTGAAACAAAGTTGCGTTTGAGTTTGAAGAGGCGGGAAACTTAGTCATTCAAGTCAGCAGCAGCGGAGCCGCTCTCGAGCACAATAGCTGAACTGACTGCATAGGAATGTGTGAGGACTTTAACACAGTCAAGAGACAGACACACATCTTTACTGTAGCAGACACATGCTTGCATGTCTTCATAAATACCTAATATGTTATATTTTTTATAACTTCTGTATTTATTCATCCTGCTTAGAGTTTTGGGACCATTTTTATTGGGGCAAAACACACTATGGTAGCCTACTAATATGATAAAATAAAATATGAATATTTCTACAGCACTTGGGGCACAATGCCCTAATTACTACTAAACTACTTTAAAACTACTATTTTGTTCAGATATGGGCAACTAGTTTCAACTGTTTTCATTGATGATTGATCAACCAGTGATCCTGTTTCAGCTTTTCATTGGTGTAGCAAAAAATTGACAAATTACATGATGTGGTAGTCAAGTGTATTAGATATCACATAAAATTATTAATAGTTTTACTGCACTTAATTTCGTCCTCAAATTCAATTAGCCGAAGAGTTTTCCAAGAGTTCTGATATGAAGAGGGAATTTTCATCGATTCTTTCTGCAGGTTACAACGTTATGCCAGTAGGTGGCGACAAGTGACTGTATTTCTGAATGAGTCACTGAATCATTCATTCAACTGATCTATGTAAAACACAGATTTATACAGTAATGCTGCTACTATTTTGTTTAGAGACGTAATGGTTGATCCCGTTTAGACTTCACTGTTTTCATTGTTGTAGCAAAAACAGACAAAATACACCAGCAGGTGGCGACTAGTGGCTGTATTTATGATTGAGTATTCATTTAAAACACTTCTTGCAATAACTCCACTATAGTGTATTGTTCTAGAGACATGCAAAGATAATTTTACTTTGACATCTGGAATTATTTTAATTGGTGGAGAGAAAACCGACAAAGCAACAGGCAATGTTTTGTCTAATTTGTAAGTTAGTCAATACTAAGCCATATGCGACACAATATTGTGTTAATACCAAATTGTTTGACATTACAAATTGGAATATATATATATATATATATATATATATATATATATATATATATATATATATATATATATATATATATATAAATTTTTACAAGTGTACATTCTTTAAAGCACTGTAGACTACAATTAGTCAAGTCCCATGCCACTAGTGGGAATGCTGCATGGGCATTATCTGGTTTTGACTACATCTGAAGGTTACTTCCTTTGGCTGGATTGATAACGTTGTTTGATTTCCTGTTGTGCCAAACTAAATTAATTATACAATTGTTTTATTGGATGAAACTAAGATCACAAAGTGGTGCCAGATGTTTCATGTAGTGAACACATGTTCAAGTTTTTGTATTGTGATAGTTTATTCTTTTTTCTGATTGTTTGTTACGCTTTGTTTATGCATGCAGTGGTAATCCACACCTAAACAGCCCAAACAGAGGGGTTTGTATCCTGTTCCTCCCAGCATTCATTACTCGATCTAAATAAAAATGACTCCAGAGAATATAAAATGGTCTATTAGGCACAAGATCATATATAAATATGCCAATATATATTCACTCTAGCTATGTGTTTGTATTCTTGGCAGAATAGCAATGATTTTTCCGATTCTCAGTCCACAAGGAGGGAACTCTTATGCCATCTAAAAAGAATGTGCAGTTCTTCTACTCCCAGTCAGTCTGTCACATGTAATCCTGAAGCCCATGGAACTGTTGCTTTCCAGTTGCAATTCATTTACAAAAGCACACAAGAAAGCCTTTGTTTGTTGCAGTTCACTATGACAGTTTATGTGCTTTTATGATCCGTTTTTTTATTCCATGCAATGATTGCACGACTAAAGCTTGTGGCACAACATTGCAGACATGATTTTGTGTTTTTAGCTCAGGTTTTTGATCATTGTTTTTTGGTTATTGTACAATAAGATTATTAAACCATGCATCATGCAATTGTAAATATTCAAATAAGGCTGTCCCGTGTTTGAACCAAAGTGTTTGCTATTCTGGTGGAACTAGTAACTTTATAATCTGTCGCTCTGTGGGCTTTTTGTTTTGTCTTTCCATCAAACACCGGGAAGTGAATGTTTTCATGAACTGAAGTCTCAACAATTAAAATTGGTGTTGATCTAATCTTGTTTTTGTCCCGTCCTGATTATGTGTTACACTGCCTCCCTCTACTGGATAGTAACGTCGATGGATGACTTGAAAATTAATGCATGCTGACGAAACAGTATTGAAGATCCTCACTCAGAGTGACTAAGCACTTTTATACAATCACATCTAAGCGATTAGCTTGTTTGTTTATTCACATTGAAATCATTTGCTTATATCTGTAACATCAGTTATGTTCTTTTGCACAAATGTTTTGACAATGTTTTCAATGGTAGTTTAGACTACTTTTTGCTTGAGGTGGCAAAATACAAACAAAAGATAAATAATTTGACCAAAGAAAATTAGACAAAATATTCTGAAACATTATGTTATATTCTCTCAAATAATTCCAGATTAAGATTTTAAAAAGTAATAACTATACAGCTATGAAAAAATATTTTATATAAAAATATCACATTTAAATCTGTACTTAATATACTGAGCTATAACAGCACAAATGTACTTATAATAAGCTTCAGAAAATGTCAAATTTAATTCAAAAAACTAAAAAATAATATATATAAAAAAAATTATGAGTACATTTAACATTTTTGTAATTTCACTTTTAATGCAATGTGTTCCTTGTCATTTCTTTTAAATTATTTGTGAAATTTACAAGCAATTTCTGAGTAAAAATTGTTTATAAATCTTTTTTTTCAGTGCACAGATGAGATACTATAACGATTATGAAAATAACAAAATTAAAATGTACAATATACATTACAATGAACGACATTTTGTGGGGACACTATATGCTTTTAACATTGGCAAGAAGATATCTCTTTTTTTTCTCATTTAAATGCTGATGTCTTTCGTGTATTGCATTCTAATCCTGCATCATTGATATGTAATTCAAATGAATTTAAATTTTAAATGCATGCACAATTCAATTCTGAACATTTTGTCCAAACCCTATAAAATACCTGTCTGGTGTACATCTGTTTGCTTTTACATGCAAAATTTGTATTCATTTATAGCAGACACTTTTATCCAAAGCAACCTACAGATCCAGGACTATTACAACAATATGAAATTATTTGAATAAACTTAGTATGTTTTTTGGAAATAGATTTACATTAATCCAAAGTAAATCATAAGTAAGGACAAATGCAATAAATGTTTGAATGAGTAGTATAAGTGTATTTTAGATTGAAGAGTGATAGATTGAAGGTTGTAGTTGAAATAGCCAAAGCCTTAAGGGGATGTTCCATGTGTGTTTATTGAATCTGTGTCGATCTGTCATTGAAGCCTGCTGCTGTTATCTGTTGACAATGTAAATGTACTGCATTGGAACAGGTTGTTCATATCTAGAGTTACTTAACAGTCTGCGACCATTTGTTTGAGAATAGAGGACGAAACAGCTTGTTCTTTTTAGAGGGCAGAAGGCAAACAGCCTTGGATGATGGAGAGAAAACTGCTAAAATTTAATCTTAAAGGAATAGTTCACCCAAAAAGGATAATTTGCTTAACATTTACTCACCCTCAGGCCATCCAAGAAGCACATTTGTAAGTGTCTTTCCTAATCAGAACAGATTTGGAGAAATTTAGCATGAAATCACTTCCTTACCGATGGATCCTCTCCAGTGAATGGGTGCCGTCAGAATGAGAGTCCAAACAGCTGATAAAATTACAGCGGAATAAAGTTAAAATGCCTTGTTGGATTTGTTTCTAAAAAAACACACAATACACTGGGGTGTGGATTGTGTTGGTGTTTGTCATTCTGACGGCAACCATTCACTGCAGAGCATCCATCGTTGAGCAAGTGATGTAATTCTACACTTTTCCATATCGGTTGTTAAGAAAAACAAACTGATCTACATCTTGGACGGCCTGAATGCGCAGCAGATTTTCATTTTTAGCTGAAATAAGCTATGATGTCTGCTGTGTATTGCATTTAACAGTGCATCCTTAAATATATACACAAAACATTATGTGATTATAATGAAAGAACAGAAAATCCACAAGAATGCAGCAATAATCCTTCTTTACCTCTTGGCAAAGATGAGAATCACATGATTACCACGTTGTAGTCTACAAGTTTAAATTCTCGGTTAGAATTTTCTAGAAAAAAAGACACTGTACTCAGCGAGGTATAAGAATCTTTCATTTATTTCAACTACTAAAGTTCAGATGTCATATAAATATGCCAGATGAAATCTACAGCAGGTCTCAATAAATAATATAGAGGCATCTATTCTTACATAAATGGGTTAAGAAAAATATCATCAGATAAAAGAAAAAATCTTAAGGCAGCATGTCCATAAATTGCTGGTGAAGCATCAGTAAACCGGTAATAGTGCTTTCAATTAGGATAAACTGACAAAAGTCAGTGTAAAGTGCTTTTAGGTCAGTTTAAACAAACAGATTTAAATTAAATGATCAAATTAAATAAATGTTAAGTTAAAGCAAACTGAAGAGCTCACAATAACTCATCTTTGCGCCAAGACACATGTCCGATAAATAAACAGGTCTGACTCATTCTATATCAGGCCAATATTTGTACAGCAAACCTGTGCATTAATCTAGTTTAAGTGTTTCATCAAGGTTCAGAACTTATTACTGATTGCATATTCAGCTTTAAGCACATATAATTCAGAACTTAAGAGAACAAATCTACATTTGAGCATGCAAAAATATTCAGACAAACTGTTGACCCTGAGTCTTCCTTTCAAAAGTAATGCCAGTTAACAGTACGTCGTCAAGGAGAAAGTGCAAAGGGTTTTTTAAAGGGACAGTTTGATAGATATTTCAAAAGACAATAAATCATGGAATACACAGGGGACGTATGGAATAGTGACTTTGAGGATCAAAAAAATCTCCTTTTAAAGGGTGAGAAAATGATGGAACGGACATTTTTGGTGTTTTTTTACACATCAAGCTCATCTCCTGACCAGCAGTCTATTATTACGTTGTCTACTATACTCTCTATATGATAAAGCAATACTGTCTCAACAGTAGTATCTTGATTAAAAAAAATATTTTGCCTTCATGAAAGAATAAGAAAGTACAAAACCACTAAAAACACTGTCATATACTGTACTGTACATACTGCATACAGTAAGCTTCTAAAATCAAAGATTTTCGATGTACATTATTACAGTAAAACAGCTTCTTTGGTATCTAATGCAGCAGTTATTTGTAGCAAACATATAAAATCTCTTTTCATCTCACTATAATATGCAATCAGCTCTTATTTTTTGTGCTGTTATACCACTTCCTTAGGGCCACCCCACTAGTGCTGCTAATCACACACAGAGCTCCTCCCAGACTCCACCATGTCGGTTTGCGACTGAGGAATAGGAACTGCAGAATGAACGCCAGGACCACATCCATAGTCCTCATCAGTGCAACAGGTCCTGCTTTCTCAATCTGTAGTGCTTTGGTAAGGAACGTCTGGCCGGCTATCCCGAGCACCCCGATGGCCATGAGCATCCACCTGTCCCAGCCGCAGGACGGAATGGTCCATTCATCCAAGATGAACAAAACAACGACACACTCGATGAGTCCCATAACTGCATAGTACCACACAGAGAGGTAGTAATGAACACTTTTCCCTATTTTTCTCAGGATGACCATAGTGCAAGCCGCTCCGATCGCCCCCATGAAGGCAGCCACCGTGCCTTTGATGTGATTGGTGTAGTCTCCTTCGATCCCAGACAGCTTGCCACCAAAGAGGAAAGGAGGTCTGGCTATCAGTATGACGCCGGTGAGTGTAAACACTGTAAAAATTAAGTCCCATATGGTGCACCTCTCCTTGAGAAAAATCCAAGCCAGCAAGGCTGTGAAGACTGGATTACTGAACATTATGACTGTGGCATCAGCTAGAGGCATCTGCAGAACAGCATAATACAACAAGATCATGGCATTGGAGCCCAGGAACCCTCTGAGGAACAGGTAGATTCGCATATTTCTTGGTCCCAAAAAGCCAGTACTGACAAAATAAAAGGATATAGGTTATTGCCACATTGTGGATTCAAATGAATATTGAATCCAATTACAGGGTCAAGAGATTGATAGTTTAGTACAGGGATTCTCAAAGAGTGGGCCTTAGAGCGCTGTCTGGTGGGCCATGTAAACATTGGTAAATTACCCCCAAATAGTCAAATTTAAATTGACATATCTTGTTATTTTCTAATTCTCTAATTGTTCTTTTGAATTTATATGATAAAAAAACACTAAAGTCAAGATGCATTATCTACAAGCTAATTTATGTTTAAATATCACACAAAGTCAGATTGAACATTTGTTCACTCAGATACAGTGATTACATTACTGTAATATGGATCGTACTGAGAATAAGTCAAAGGCGCAGTGTGTTGAATTTTTGAGAAATTTTGTCAAATGAGGTGCTAAAACATTTGAACTCAAGCAGTATTTTAGTGTGATACTTGGAAATGTATATGATTCATACTTGTTTTATGGATTCTTTTAATATATCAGATTCATACTTGTATTATAAAGGTCTTATGATATCAGATTCATACTTGTATTATAAAGACTTACTTATATCATATCAGATAGATATAGATTATTGTATTACATCATATTTATATCTCAATTATAGATTCAAACTGTAACATCAGATTCATACTTGTATTATAGTATCTTACTTGTAATATTTCAGATTCATACTTGTATTATACATTCATACTTTTATTATAGATTCTTACTTGTAATTATACTTTCATACTATAGATTCTTACTTGTAATATATCAGATTCATACTTGTATTATACATTCTTACTTTTATTATAGAT
This sequence comes from Carassius gibelio, assembly GCF_023724105.1. NCBI lineage: Eukaryota > Metazoa > Chordata > Actinopteri > Cypriniformes > Cyprinidae > Carassius > Carassius gibelio. The sequence goes on from NC_068382.1 coordinate 7,582,999, forward strand.
TCTTGTAATATATCAGATTCATACTTGTATTATACTTTCATACTATAGATTCTTACTTGTAATATATCAGATTCATACTTGTATTATACTTTCATACTTTTATTATATATTCTTGTAGTTTATCCGATTCATTCTTGTATTATACATTAAAACTTGTAATGTATCAGATTCATACTTGCGTTATACATTCATACTTGTATTATATATTCTTACTTGTAATATATCCAATTTGTATTCGTATTATACATTCATACTTTTATTATATATTCTTGTAGTTTATCAGATTCATACTTGTATTATACTTTCATACTTTTATTATATATTCTTGTAGTTTATCAGATTCATACTTGTATTATACTTTCATACTTTTATTATATATTCTTGTAGTTTATCAGATTCATACTTGTATTATACTTTCATACTTTTATTATATATTCTTGTAGTTTATCAGATTCATACTTGTATTATACTTTCATACTTTTATTATATATTCTTGTAGTTTATCAGATTCATACTTGTATTATACTTTCATACTTTTATAATATATTCTTGTAGTTTATCCGATTCATTCTTGTATTATACATTAAAACTTGTAATGTATCAGATTCATACTTGCGTTATACATTCATACTTGTATTATATATTCTTACTTGTAATATATCCAATTTGTATTCGTATTATACATTCATACTTTTAATATATATATATATATATATATATATATATATATATATATATATATATATATATATATATATTCTTGTAATTTATCAGATGCATACTTGCATTATAGATTCTTACTTTTTATATATCATATTTATACTTGTGTTATAGATTCATACTCGTATGATAGATTCATACTTATAATATATCATGGCTGGCATGACGAACAGCATCTGGAAGAAGCATCGAATCGCACTGATTTCGATAGCATGCATCCCCTCAATTTTCTTCACAAGAAGAGCCGCAGCGGAGAAGAAGACAGATGCTAACAAGGTGTACAGGAGGCCCAGCCCTGGACACGCTGGTTTTTTTTCTGTGGATGAACATAACAAAACAGCTTATTAACATCACACCTGTTAAGTCAATTACACATAAATCGGATGGTATGCTGATTAATTAATAGTTTTGACTGCCCTTTTTTTTTTTTTTTTTTTTGCTAAATGCAGATAATTAAAATACATTATCCTTGTGACCCAGGTTGAGGAAAACTCGGATTTACAGAACTTGTTCCTTTTCAATTCCTATGTGTGAATTTAAATTTGGCCACCAACCACAGTAAGTAAAATCAGAATGACAGAAATTGATATGATTTGTGAAATTACAGATTTGCTGAATTGCAAAACTGGAGTTTGAATTTCTGTAAGTAAATTTAAACCTTTGTCTTTTTACTGACAGCAGAATTCACAACAATATTATTTGCATTTAGGTACTTCAAGCTTAAATTGCTCCAATGGGAAAATTCTTTAACACAAATTTAAATCAAGTTCAAGAGATATTTTTGCATTGTTTTTTAAATGATTTTTATATATAAAAGTACTAAATTACCATGTTAAATGGACTTTTTAGTCACAGGAGCACAATATGAAAGCACTTTAGCACCATAGTTTTTTGCACAAATGATGGAAATGATACATGAGAAGTCCACAGCATGAATTGGCTTTGTGGGGAGTGATCTGAATTTTGATCTTGGTGTGGAATGAGATGGAGGGAGCAAAACAGCATGAATCTCAACACACTGTTGGCGATTCTGTTTAACTTAGTCACTGAAGTGATATGAAATGTGGCAGAAATGATTACGCAACCAAACGCAACTTTACTACCTGCCGGTGAGCTGAGCACGTGCTCAGTCAGGTTGTGTGGTTGCCAACATTGGATTAAATGCCAAATTGTATCAAATGTCCCTTGAGGACCTGGCCTCACACAAAGATCATGAGCCCTGAAACAAAACACATACTCAAAAATACAGGTTTGAGTTAAAACAAAGAACTTCACCTGACTGTTTAGAGAGAACACAATGGAAAGAAAAAAGATACTGTTTCCTTTTGTGATTCACAAGTGGTAATCCCACAAAGCCAGTACTTTTCATAATGGCAAGGATTTCTGGTTAACCTCTCCCTGTGAAAATATGTAATCTGCTATTTTCTTTTTGTCAGATGACAAAATGACAACTTAAAATTACAAAGGAACTTTAAGAAATACAATGTAAATACCATGTACATGACACTTGAATATGGTAATCATTTAGTACCATGGTGTACAATACTGTATATCAAAGTATCATGGCAATACAACGGGATTAAACACTGTAGCAAGCTTCTATAGTGGTTTGTAAGGATGTACTTGCCTGGTGGTCATACAGTATGAAAAGCAGCTAAGTCTGATACAGTGTAACATGTTCCCCCTTCAAAAGTTACCATGGTCTCCAATAACAGAGTGTTACAGTTGGGTTCCGGAAGTAGAAATCCCATTCATTTCTCCATTGGGGAACCAATTTTGAACGACTCTACTTGTAAACCACTAAAGACTGATTTCTTAAACTTCTGAAATCCAGACTACTGAAAAGTGGACGGGACATGTTGTACTTTATTTTACTACAGTACACACAACTGTGGTTAATTAGCCACCACTGTCATCAAAAATACATAAATAAATTACATAACTTTTTAGAATTTAACAGTAGAAATAATAACTGAATAAACATTATTTTTGGTTGACAGGCGGCTATAAGTAACCACAGTTTTTTTTAAGGTGGAAACTATGGTTAATGTGGTAACTGTGTGTAAGGGGCTTGACACAATGTAACTGTTCTGTCAGCTTTTATAAAAAGAAGTTACCATGTTAACTCATCTAAGTTACTACATTAAATTGATAAGCGATTACATTCAAACAGATTAAGAAATAATCAGAAATATGTTGTGTTGGTAAAATCTGATTTACTGAGGTTTCATTTTAAGGGAATATTACTAATACAAAGTGTCCGCAGATTTACTGTAGTATCTAAAGTATTCTTAAAAAGATACAAAGGGTAAATGTGTGTTAGGGGTTTGGTACAAAACTGTAAAGTCATGTCAAATCATTGATGGTAGGTTTCTAAAACCAATTTACCACAGCTTTATTGGAGTTGTATCAATAATTACAGTAACTGTTGTATTTAAAGGTGGAAACTATGGTAACTGTATGTAAGGGGCTTGATACAATGCAACTGTTCTCATTAGCTTTTAGAAAAAAAGTTACCATGGTAAACCTGCCATTTATTCTACACTTACTACAGTTAATAGATTCACAGTAGTATTGGTGGAATTTTTAAAGAAGAAACTATGGTATGTAACAGGTTTGATACAACTTAACTGTTCTAGTCAGATTTACAGAATAAACTCTTGAAAGATACCATGGCCACCTGCAATCACTTAAATGGTTTTATCTAACTTACAGAACCACGGTTTTACTTCAAATACATGGTTTTTATAGTTAAACGATGGTAACCACAAATTAATCATGGTTTTGCTACAGTAACCACAGTTTAACCATAGATTTTTTTTAGGAAAACTGTGGTTATACAAACGATAATCAATATGCCAAAAATAAATAAACAAATCGTTTAATTTGCCATGGTTCATAGCTACTACAGCTTTTATTAAAACTGTCAAGTCATTGTGGTTTCCTTGTTTAAGAAAAGTTTGAGGAAAATATCAAAATTAATTCAATTATTTATTTATGGCAGGTAGATTTATTATAGTAGTATCAAGTAATTATTAATCAAGTTTTTATTAAGTCCTGAACCGCGATTACTGTGGTGACTGTAACACTGTGAGACTAAAAGTGTCATAGAGGTCAAACACAGCTGTAGAAACAGAAACAGAGAAGAAATAGATGGATCGGAGGTCTTTAATGAATGACACCGGGTAAGAGTTAAGCTCAGTTTACCTTTTTGAACCGTGTTTGCCCCCGTGTCCTCCTCACCATCATCATCCTCCTCCTCATCGCGGTCAGGGTCGTTTCTCTTACAGCAAACCGGGACACAAACCCGGTAAAACCCCGTGACATTGACCCACCGACGATCTTCTGCGTCAGCATCCGCGTCCACTGGCACTTCTGATCGAGTTTGCAAATCAATTTCCTCCCCAACGTCCCCATCGTCAACTTTATGATAAAGCACCCTGATGTTATCCGCTCTATAAGGGACGACAGATAAATCTGTGTCATTATTACTCAAAGAGCCATTGCGCTGTCTAATATCACCCATGACAGAGGACAACAGCTGCTTGGCATACCTTGACCACGCGTCTTGACACACGGTTGCCTTGGGGTAGAAATGGTACCGAGCAACAAGTTAAATAATTAACCTGATTCAAAGAAAGAGTGGGTTGCGTTCCTCTGCCGCTAGAGGAAGACAAAACGCGTTTGAAGAGCTGTTGGACGACAATGACGTTTCACAGAGAATAAAGAAACACACACGTGGGCTACTTCAGCGTCGATGACATGAGAACACGGTCACATATTCTCTTGAGTCGCCAAATAATATTTAGCTTAATGAAAACAAAGCGTTTAGGAACGTTTTTGACAGGTTAAATACCTGAGATTCACACTTTAACGCAATTCATGCATCACGACAAAGCAGGCTCGTATTTCTTAAGGTTTTATTGGTTCTAGCCAAACAAACAAAAACAAAACAAGTACCATTAAACGACTAAGCTTCCTTCCCACATTTACTTTACCTCAATATCTGAGCTAAATCTAAGTTTATTGCATTCTGATTATTGAAAAAAAAAAAAATGCTGAGTCAAAACTTGTCACACACAATGTGGAACAACAGGACGGTTTTGTTTAAAAAAGTTAAAAATGGCTATTTACATCACTGTAAAAATGTAAACAGTTTATTTGGCAGGTTGTTATTAAGTCAACAGTTAACTGATTTGACCTTTTTTGTTTCCTTATTATACCTCTTTAGTGACTGCATGGCAAGAATGTTAACAATAGCTTTTGTTGAAAGGGACAAAAAAAAACCCAGGAAAAATGAAAAGTGCGGAACACATGGTGACAACAGAGAAAGACACAAAGGGCGTTTCTAGAGAGGCATTCATCTGGAATTATTATTTTTAGCACTAGGCTAGATCATGCATGTAGTTTCACAATAGGCTCATCTGTGTCAGGGTCTGGTTCTCTGTGCTTTCAACCAGCATCCTAACTGCTTAGGTCGATCATCAAGTGCTCGTAGATCTGCGTCTTCCCTTTAAAGCTGGACGCCAGCAGGAACTCTCGGATGTCAATGGACATCAGCGAGAATGCTCTTGGCGCCTGGACGTTGAGCTCCTGGAGGTGCATGAACTGGCCCTTCTTGGTGTCCCACTGATAGACCTGCGTTAGCGAGAAGTCGCTGCCTAGGATGGCATACTGCCAGTTGCTGATGGAGATGGGCTGGAAGACCATGGATCCCCTCGAAGGCATTGTCTGTATCTCTGTGAACATAGAGCCGTCCCACTTCATCACCTTGGAGTCGCCAATGAAGCGCGTCAGACAGATGAACAGCTCCCCCTTCACCTTGAAGTGCTTTATGGCGTAGACGTCCTCCATCTCTGGAATGTCTGTCCGTCTGTCGAACTGCTTCTTGGCTCTGCTCCACTGGTAGATAACGGGCCGCTGCGAGCTGCTAGACAAAATAAGGTGGGGCTTGCCTGCGATATCCAGATACTCGACGTCCGTGTCACGGTACCAGGGATGGAGAGATTGGTGAGAGTAGAAGCCATTGCCATTCCACTTGTACACTGTGGTGGAGCCGGCCTTCGAGCTGTCCGCTATCACAAAGAAGAACTCGCCATCCACACGGAAAGTCTCGATGTCGTTGGGTTTTCTGATTTTCAAGATGTCGATGTCCTGGATTTTGATGAATTTATTGGCAGAGCTGTCCATTTTGTAAATATGAGAGCCGCCGAAAAGTTGGGCGACTACGATGAAGAGGTGGTTATCGATGACCATTGGCTTGCACACCACTGTAGAAGTGCCTGTAATGACATTTAAGGAAATCTAATTAATCAAACAATCTCTGCATTAAAATTGACCTTTTTAATCCATTTTGTGGCTGTGCAGATTTTGGGGGATTCAGTCCAGAGTGGAATTGCACTCTGGTAGGAGGTGTGATGGGTGATGCTCACTCTCTATGGTGTCATAAGCTCTGAACTCCATGTTGACGTGGTCCCATTCCATAAAGCTGCATCTTCCAGAGAACGGCTGGGCATATACAACATTCTGATCATCCCCAAACGTAAAGGCCTCCACAGATATGGACTCAAATACAAGGGTTTTCTTCAAAGCAAACTCTGCAGCAAACAAAGATTCGGTTATTAGAGCCTTTCTCACAGATTACCATATCACCAAAAATATAAAACTTGCCTCTACTATAAATATATCAGTGCTATCCACATACAAGCAGTGCACTCACATAGGCAATCTCAACAGTTTGATTGCTTATATTGTTGCCACACAGAGTTATGTTTCCCAGTTCTAAACCACTAAATGTGGACAGTTAGGAATTGAGATATTATAAAAAATTAACAACATCGAGTTTTTTGTAAATTGGCTTTGAAACAATCTGTATTGTAAAATGCTATACCAATACAATTGACTTTACTTGACATGTTTTTTTAGATTTGAGGCTGATGGAAAATATATTAGCCAATTTATCATTTCTTTTTAAAAATTTTGGATTATTGCCTATAACTGTGTCAAATGGCATATTGTGTGTGTGTGCAATTAATGTTTGTGGTTTAAATTTGGCCATTTAGCATATTTTTTTTAATCGTAAGATTAAATTAAATTTCATTTTTTTTTTTTTAATTCATCAGCCATTGTGCTCTCTGGCAGTGTTATTTTAGTATCATTGATAATACTAATATATTTTTTGTTAACATTTTTAATTAGATTTTGTTTTAATATTTTCTGTTTTTATTTAAATTTTAGTTAAAGTTTTAGTAATTTAGTTTAATAGTAATTTAAAATGTATCTATATAGTTTTTAATTAAATTAAAAACTATATATCTATATTATAGATATTATGGATATAGATATTTTAATAGTTTAAACATGAGAAATATTGCTTTGGCAACTAGCTGAAATAAAAAATAAAAATAAAATTTTTATTTTAGTTAATTTTTATTTTATTTTATTTCAAGTAACAAAAAAATTAGTTTTGGTTTTAATTAATAAAGGTTAATTTTAATTATTTTTATCTTTATTACCAATGGGCCATTAGAAACATCAGCCTGATACTATTTGAAGTTATTTTGAGATTTACTTTACAGGTGTAAAATGTAATAATTATGAATGTCGTGTGATGTAAACAAATTTTAAAGGTAAATATCTAATGCCTTTTATTTATACACAATGCATTTCTAAGCATTTCAGCAGACGTGTAGGGTCATCTTCTTTCAAAGCCAGAATCTGTTGGACTCGTGCACATTTACCTGCTGTAATGCAGTCAAAAGACTGAGGCACCAGGTCATTCATCTTCCTCCCTTGATAGGATGGAGGCCCACTGCAGTATAACTGATCCACCGTTGCATTAGTGCTATACATCCATTCCACCAGCCACTTCAACTTACAGTCACAACTGAACATGTTTCCTCTGAGATCCCTGCTCAGTGCATTTACAGATTATATTTAAATCACGGTTTCTTGTATATAACAAGAAAGTTAGACAAGAGCAGTAAAATAGCTACATACACTTTTGTTAAGGCATCCATTCCTTTGAAAATATCTTTGGGCAACGTCTCAAGATTATTGTAGGCAAGACTCCTGGCAAACAAAAATGACGAGGTAACACTTTACAAAAAGGTTTTTTATTGTTAACATCAGTTAACAAACTAAGAAAGAACAATATTTGTACAGCATTTATTTATTTCAGATAATGCTAATCTCACCATTTACTACTACAGAACTTGTAACATCAGATGTGAACTAACATGAGCATACATTTTCTAACATTTACAAAACAAAATGCATATTAATATACAATGATAATTAATTAAATCAAATATTATAATAATGTATATGTATTTTATAGTTCAAAAACGATATACTCACAGGTGAATGAGAGATTTCAAACCTCTAAAAGCATGGGGCGAAATCGACTCAATTTTGTTGTTTTCAATAAATCTAAAACAGAGTGTTGCATTTATATTTAAACTGAGAGATAATCTAAAATGACTGAATGATGACGGTTTCAAACATAGAAAATCAAACTCACAGATATTCCAGATGTGGCAAGCCTTGGAAAGCATCTTCATTGATGGAATCGAAAGAATTGGCTGTAAACAATCTAAGAAGTCATGGGGAAAAACAAAGCATAGTTTCATATGATTTAGCAGATTTTAAAGGGACATTTCACCCAAAACTGAAAATTTGATGAAAATGTACTCACCCTCAGGTCGTCCAAGATGGAGATGAGTTTTGTCATTGGAACAGATTTGGAGAAATGTAGGATTGCATCACTTGCTCACCAATGCAGTGCATTGAATGGGTGCCGTCAGAATGAGAGTCCAAACAGCTGATAAAAAAAACATCAAAGTAATCCACACCTCTCCAGTCCATCAGTGGCGGGTTTGTAAGTTAAGAAAATTGAATTGCATGCGAGTCCTCTGTGCATATTGCTTTCTCCGATGAAAATGTCGTCGTGTCCGAGTCAGGAGAGAAATATAAACAGATCAAGCAATGTTTACAAGCGAAAACAGTCTAAACAAAGAACAGTTCTAAACAAATATGACAGTGGATTTTAATGAGAGAGGAGAACAGGAGATGGACCTTTTCACTGGAAGAAGTGTTATTATGGATTATTGTTTAAAGTTAAAACATCTTAATAAGGATTTTTTTTTTTTTTTTTTTTTTTTACAAACATGCAGCTTTTTGCTTAGCAAGACATTAATTGATGGACTGGAGTCGTGTGGATTCCTTGTGGATTATTGTGATGTTATTATCAGCTCTTATTCTGACGGCACCCATTCACTGCAGAGGATCCATTGTTGAGCAAGTGATGCAATGATACATTTCTCTAAATCTGATGAAGAAACAAACTTTTCTACATCTTGGATGGCATGAGGAGGGTGCGTAATTGTTCTGCATTGTTGGGTAAACTATTCCTTTAAGGAATGTTTCATTTGTTAACACACACACACACACAAAAAAAAAAAAAAAATAGAACCACAGCTGTGACCACACATATTTTTCCCATCAGAAGTTAAATCAGCCCCAGACATCAGTATATGGCAATGAGTTTCATCCCAATGAGCACAAAATAACATCAGCATTCTTGTTCTCCCCGCATCCCTTTCTGTTTTTAATTATATTGCTGAAAGACCCCTGTCACACATTATTTCTAGCCTCGCTTGTACTCAGCCAGACTGGTATTTTCACATAATCTTCTTATAAATTCTTTCCGTGTGTGCCGATTACATGTTATTACAGAATCAGACCAAACACCAGGTAGAAAACATAAAAGACTCATATTTAGCGGTCAGATTTGCATTTGCTATTGTGTAAATTTACATTTATGTAGAAACAGATTACTTGGCGCTTTCAAGCCTTACCGCTACAGATTTCTAAGGTTTTGTGTTTTATAAATTGGGAGCAAGTCGGTGTGTTTTATAATGAGATTTTAGATTGTCTTATTTGTTTATCAAGAGGACAGGGTCGTGTCCCTCACAGAGCAGCTGCATTGCATAATATTCACACCAATTTAAAGGCTTTGAGAAATTAGACACGCTGAAGAATGTCCCCAAACTGGTCGTTTTAAAGAGGGACAGACTGTAATTGCTTAGAACAAACATTGGACTATGGTGATCACCTCATCTTGATAAAGAAAAAAGCACAGACAGAAACTCACAGGAGCTGAAGGGATGGCGTGTGGAGAAAGCTTCCCCCTGCAATCTCAGTGAACCCAGACTTCACAAATGATCTGTTAGGAAAAGAGTCAGTGTTATTTAGATGTAAACAGTGCATGCAAAACGTGTACGACACATGCATAGTGTTATATTAATCCCTATTGTCCTGAAATATAATGTAAAGTATTATTACAGCAGGACACTTACAGTGAGACGACATCGGGAGGGAAGCTGTGTGGCACAGATCTCACATTTTCACACAAGGCGTTATCTTTGGTGCACGTGCATTCAGAGGGGCATCTGGGCTGTTTGCCTCTTCTGCTCTCCGCTAACAGCAGTAGCGTGGCGACCCAGAGCACAAAAGTGTATCCTCTTCTGCCCCTGTGTGCATGTCCCATTCTGTCCTCAGTCTGCTGTGGTGTTTTCTCCAGTGATGAGTGCTGGTCTGCTGCTCACCTCCCTTCACTTGTGTCCGTGTGATGAATGTCTATGTCTCGGTGTCAGGCGCTCATCCAAACGATTCGTTCTGCTATGATGATATCCAGCAGGCTCAAATTGCCTTAGTTGTAGGCTGATTTTGTTAATAAACCAATTTTGCCTAAACAACCGAATTTTTTTTAAGCTGTGAAAAAAAAAATGTTTAAATCAAATATTTTCCTGTTGGCGACGCGGAGTAAAGCATCAAGCAATTTCTTCAGATCCTGGGAGAATCCCTCGCATCATGATGTACCACCTGGCATCCAATGGTTTTATTATTACTGTGAATGCGCATGAACCATTTCCATGAGTAAGTGATAGTGAGAATATTCATGAGGCTCTGGAGTGATGCACCTGCGCCCCTCAAGCAATTAGAAAGAAATACTATGCTGTTAAATGCTTTATTGTTATTCTTTTATAGTATTGCTTTGAATCAAATATATACCACAATTCAATTACGATATATATATATATATATATATATATATATATATATATATATATATAGTGTAGAGTGCATTACAATAAGAAATCATTTTCTATATTATTATTCATTAAATGTACTGTATTAGCTATACATTTAGTATAATAATATTGTAAAGGTAACACTTCACTTTTATACTTTTAGTTCGCTACAGTGATTATTTAGGATCCATAGATCATGCCTATAAAATATCATTTACATTATTCACAAAATTTGTATTAGTCTATTATATTATTATTAAATAGTTTTACGTATGTGATTTTCCTTTTTGGAAGCCCATAAGGATGTTTGGTAACACTTTAGAATAAGGTTCCATTAGTTAATGTTAGTTAACTACTTTCGTTAACATGAACTAAGCAAGAACAATCCTTCTTCAGCATTTATAAGTCTTAGTTCAAGTTAATTTCAACATTTACTAATGCATTATTCAAATCAAAAGTTGTGCTTGTTAACATTAGTTAATGCACTGTGAATTACCATGAACTAACAATGAATAACTGTATTTTCATTAACTAACATTAACGAAGATGAATAAATACAGTAATAAATGTATTATTCATTGTTTGTTCATGTTAATTAATACATTAACTAACATTAACTGATGGAACCTTATTCTAAAGTGTTACCGGATGTTTCTTTGTTGCATTGTAGGCTATGTATTTTTCACATAGAGATTTGAGAACAGTAAAGTGCCTGTCCTGATCACTGCAACTCTTTCAATGCTTTCATTTTTAGGAATTTTTTTTTTCCGAATAAAAGACCAGTTGTTCTATTTTTGAGAAAATTGCTCATCGCCCCCTTACCATCGATAATTTCCTGCCACTGAATCTTTACCCATTTCCGATGAAAACAAGTCTGAATTATGGTGCGAACAATAAACAAAGAACACAATTAGAAAAATCAAACTCAAGTCCTGGCTATTTGCCCACTTTCATATTTGATCTGGAACACATTCACATTAAGACTTATTGTTTTACATTTAAAGTAGGCAAATAACAATTCTTCCGAATGCACTCTAACATGACATTCACACAAACGAAGACAATAGAATCACCCCTAATAGTTCGCATTAAATGCAGCACACCGTGACCAGACCAGTAAAAGAAATGGACACAGCGACCCCATTGGAACTCAATTGAGACAAATGAAGCCCAGTTTTAGCGTTTTTTAGCACTTCCGTTTCTGACGCGCAGACTCAAACGAAGCTTGACGACGTCAGCAACCTGTCTGCCAGATGTAAATCTTCTAAGTGGCTGTGCGTGCAAACTGCCATCGTTAATCTTGCAGAGACGGCGAGCTTGAGCAGGGAGTTCTTTGTCGTGAGTGAGCAGGAGTAAGTATTCTGATTAATTATTTTGTATAGTATTTTAAAATGTAACGGAAGTACGCCATATTAAGTTAATTGCCTGCGAGCTTCTCCTCCTGTCTGTACGGTAATGCGACAGAGAGCCGAGTGGTTATGACGCAATCGTTAGCCTATTTTTACAAAAACTGTTTCTACGGGGCCATAATGTAACATAGAAGGTAATGAAGCCCTTTATACATTGTCGTGTATCTTTAGAAATAAATAATGGACAAACAGAGTCTTTAAACGCCTCAGATGTAAAGTTATTCGCTGTCAAAGTGACGCCAAAATGAATGGGAGTCAATGGGAATGCTAACGCAAGTGAAGTTCTGCTAAAAGATGGCAGCCCCCACCCGACTTCAACTTCCGGTCGAGTTCCTTGCCCCTTGGACCAGACATCAGACAGACGGGAGCCTGGACTAGCTTTGTTTTGGCCACGTGGTTTATACGTCATCACTTCGCGCCCGTATTTTACATTCAGCTGTATACAAACCATAGACAGTAAAAGAAACACGATGAGCTGTGTGGATAAAACCATAGACATCATATAATATATATGTCTATGGATAAAACTGCTCTAGACCTTGTGAAGGTAGTTCTGAATCACAAGACCAGTCATGCACGGGAATCTGTAGATTTAATTGAACTGATTTAAATCGCTTGCCATGCATTACTTAAAAGTATTTCTTATCTTTGTCTCATATCGCACATTGATCGTCCATGGCGCATTACTTTTCACGAAATTAATTCCAGAATAGATTTGCTCGTGTCAGTTAACACTGTAAAGCCTGACATATATGTTGCATAATATCCAATAAATCAGACCTTTATGGTGCATATAGTATGATATAGTAACAATATGGTGCTTTGGTATTCAGTTTATGTTCATATAAGATGAAATTCTGCTTGTAATGTATATAAATTAGTATAGCAGGCTACTTAAATAAAATCAATGTAAATATTAGATGTCATCCTATCTTTCCCGATAATTTTTCTCAATAAGATTATATTTAATTCTTAGTTTTATGATCAAACCTCTGTAACATAATGCAATCCAATAGTGAGATCAACAAACAAACATTCCTCAAAGCCCTGTTGCATCATATCTGATATTTACACAAAAAAAAAAAAAAAACTTTTCTAAAAAATGATTTGAGGATAATCAAGTTAACCTAAGTTGCTTTACTCCAGCAAATTGTCAACTTGAAAATTTTATTTATTCTTATGTTTATCAAGAGTTCACAACAAAAAGAGTATGAACTGTCGGTCAGACAACAGAAAGCATGTAGTAGATTGAGAAAAAAACAGGTTTTTCAGTAAAATTTTAATCATTATAGAAGCCTTTGAAATTCTAATATAAATATGATACTGTGAATGATGTGTTAATGCATTATACAGAGTGTTTATCTATAATAATTAATATAATGTGTATTTGTGTGATTTAACCAGTTTTTAAATGACATTTATTTCATGGTTCCAGTTGTTGTTGTCCTAAAGTCTGAATCTCAGTAGTCAGTGTGAGAGCTGACCTTCACATGATGTGGCCTCCAGTCTTTGACGCTGGGTGTTGTATTTCCTGTGCTGTGCTGAAGCAGCATCATGGCAGCTGACTCAGTATATCACCCATGAAGATGACAAAGTACTTTCCCTCTTAGCTGTGGTCAGCTGCTCACCTTGCATTCACTTTTCCTCCAGTACTGCCATGAAATCACTGTGTTGACATTCGTGCCGACAATTGTGTCAGTGTCCTGTTATTGTAGTAACAAGAAGAAGTGCTCATAATACAAAGTTTAGAACTATATAAGCTAGAACAGGAAGGGTTTGAAGAAATGTGAAATAAGATAATGTTGTGTTATGTTTTAGGGCCATGGAGGAGGAGGGTATGACTCAGATTTCAGTGATGATGATGATGGCGGTGGAGGGAAGTGCAAATATGGTGAGAATAGGTAAGAGTTTGTTTTATATCATTAACAAAACATACCATGGTTTTTGGTGTCACGTTTTTAGGAGCCATGGTTATACCATGTTTCCAAATATGTAGTACATGTGGTACCTTGCTACATTAAAGAAATAGTTCACCTAAAAATAAAAAATTCTTGCAGAACATTTTCTCACCCTCAGGCTATCCAATATATATATAGATGAGATCAAATATACAGAAATGTAGCATTCAGTCACTTGCTTACCAAAGGATCCTCTGTAGTGAATGGGTGCCATCAGAACGAGAGTCCAAACAGCTGATAAAACATCACAATAACGCCAGTCCATCAGTTAAAATCTTGTGAAGCGAAAAGCTGCATGTTTTTAAGAAACAAATCCATCAAGACATTTCATACAGTCCTCTATCCAATCCATAACATTGCTTTATCCAGTGGAAATTGTCATCATGTCTGGATCAGGAGAGAAATATGCACAGATCAAACACCGTTTACAAGAGAAAACAGTTTTAAACAAATATGTTGGTAGATTTTGATATGAGAAGACAACAGGGAATGGATGTTTTTTCACTGGTGGAAGTGTTATCATGGATCGTGGACACAAATTTTAGCCAGAAGAGACAGTTTAAGTGCAAAAAACCTTAATGATGCAGCTATTTGCATCACAAGATGTAAATAAATTGACTGGAGTGATGTGGATTGTTTGTGAATAAATGTGATGTTTTTATAAGCTGATTGGACTCGTATTCTCATGGCACCCATGCAATAAACACTCATTTCAGGTGCTTTCACTTTAAGTGCTGGTCCTCTGGTGTGTGTTTGGTTTTAGGGAAGGCAAAGACGAGCTGTTACAGAAGCCATTCCAGAAAGGAAAACACACCAAAGTGGCCCATAAGAATGTTGCTGCACACAAATGGGACAGGTACAAGTCCCATCCACCAAAAATAGCAAAATAGTCCATAAAGTCCAGTATGTGTGTGTGTGTACTGAAATCAGTGTTGATTTTCTCCTGACAGAGAGGAAGCCAGAAACCGACGACAGCACCTGATATCAATGAACGCTGTATCCTATCAATGGATATTTTGTGACGGTGGCAGTTTTGGGCTTTTAAATGGCTCTGTATTTCTTTACAGTTCATTTTGCAAGAACTGAATAACACTGATTTGTATTTAGATTAAAATACAGTGTTGAAAGTGCATTTTTAGAGAAGTTTGACCATTGTAAATGAAATATTAATCATTTCGTTTGAGTGGTAAACCATCCTTAACAGCATTTCGTAAGTTTGAGCGTCATAAGAAGTTTGTCAGCGATTACATTCTGTACTATGGAGGAAAGTTTGAGGACTTCAGACGATCCATGTCAGCAGTTTACATTGTTTGGCTTCTGTAGAAATACTTTCAGTCATTAAATCTAAAGACTATTTGATTGGACTGTGTGTTTCCCTGTGTAGGTCTAAAGATAAGACAGATCTGGATGTGGTGACAGAGAACCACCGTTTCCTGTGGAGAGACGAGGATGAGGAGGATATGACATGGTAATGGCTGCTTTTCTCTGTTTGGGCTTCATTTTGATCTTGAATATTGCTCTTGACCTCTGCACAGTCAGTCACCTTAAGATAAAGCTTCTGAAATCTTTAGGGAGAAAGAGCTCGCAAAGAAATACTACGATAAGCTCTTTAAGGAGTACTGTATTGCTGACCTCAGCAGATACAGAGAAAATAAGGTTTGTCTTGTCTTTTTAACCTTGTAAAGCCTGACATATGAAATAACAGTCTGACTTGAATTTTTCTGAGTTTATTGAGCCTTTAGACACAATTTTTGCATAATATGTGTTTTGTATTGCATTTGAAACATCACGCTTTGCCTATAGTATAGAATAGTTCTGATCATGTTGATCATTTAGAAGCCTTAGAAATTCACACATCAAATGTGTCCCTGGAACACAAAACAAGGTTTAAATGTCAATTTTTCGAAAATTCATCTGCAAGCTGAAAAATAATCTTGTGTATGGCTTATTAGGATTGGACAATATTTGGCCGAGATACAACTATTTGAATTTCTGAGGGTGCAAAAAAAAAAAAAAAAAAAAATCGAAATATTGAGAAAATCACCTTTAAATTTCTCCAAATAAAGTTCTCAGCAATGCATATTTCTAAACAGAAATTAGATTTGAATGTCTTTATGGTAGGAGAATGTACAAAATATCTTCATGGAACATAATCTTTACTTAATATCCTAATGATTTTTGGCCTAAAAGACAAATCAATAATTTTGACCAATACAAAGTTTTTTTGGTTATTGCTCAAAATATACCCCAGCGATTTAAGACCAAGGTCCAGAGTCACAAATATGATACAGTAGGCTCTATAGGATTGCATGCTTCTTATGCTAAACTTGATATTTGTTTAGTATTTGAAACGCTCTTATCATTTGAGATTTACTGAATTTGAACTTTTCTGTTACTAGTTTGGATTTAGGTGGCGCATTGAAAATGAAGTAATATCTGGAAAAGGTAATTCAAGAACATTTCTATTGTTCTATACTTGTATATTAAAAATAAGGTCACACTTTAGTTGGGGGACCAATTTTCACCATTAATTAAATATTAACTGTGACATTTGCCTTAATAAACTGCTTATTTGCTGATTATTAATAGTTAGTAAGGAGTTCAGTTTAGGTATGGGGCTCATGCAGAATAAGGCATAAATATGTGCTTTATAAGTACCAATAAACAGGAAATATACTAGTAATATGCATGCTAATATGCAACTTTTTAATAGTGAGAACTGGTCCCTTAACAAAGTTTTACCATCAACATTAACATGTTCACATACTTCAAGTTTTCTGCCTGCATAATGAAATTCAGAGCAATACCAAAACAGTAACATCCTCAGTCACTAGGTGGTGATGAAGTTTTACCAAACCAGGGTCTGACAGGGACTGAAAGAACAGTTTTAGCAGCCCATCTCAGCCAGATATAACTGAGAAAGAGACGTTCTTGCATTACAAAATCAGCAGTTAATTTGCATAGTAAATATTCAACATATAACTGAACTGATCAGTTAGTTAACAGTTAACAGTGTTCACAGCTGAATGCACTTGTTTTACATTTAAAATAGATATTGGGGATATCTAATCGATATTTAATTGAATCATTTTTCTTCAAAATGTATGAAAGTATGAAGTTTATTTGTTTAGTCTTAACCGACTAATTGAATGCAGATGATTATAGATCATATTATGACAATGAACTAATTGGAAAGTGGTGAGTTTGCCTGTGTCATGACGAATGATTTTGAATGCTGTTGTCTCTGGGTCGTGGTTCACGGTTAAGCTATCTTGGTAAGCAAACAAGGGTACGTGTATCAATCAGCGAAATTACACAAACAAATCAATGAAGAGGCCTTTAAATGATTGATGAAATGATCGTACACTGTCAAAAGCTTTTCCTGAGCGAGTCACAGCCCATCTGCCCTCACACCCTGAGTCGCAGATTAACCACCGTGAGCTGGTGGCGTGATGCAACATCTTATTTATTTATTCTATTTAATTTATATTACATCATTTAATCATTTAATATTTAATAGCATTTAATATGATCACTTTTTCTTTTATGTGTTGTAATGAGTACAGGTCAGAATAAGTATTTTTACATAATTATAGCTGTTATTTATTAAAATGTGTAAGTGAACAAACTAAATGTCATTACATTTTAAATGCTGCTATTTGTGAGTAAAAAAATTATAATAATAAGCAGGGGTCCAACATATTGTTGTAAATATTTTAGCTGTTTTAACTTATTTGGAAACCTATCATTTTAATGCATATCAAATTGTGCTGAGGCCCGCAATATGCATTAAAATGATAGGTTTCCAAATAAGTTAAAACAGCTAAAATATTTACAACATAATTTAAATATAATAATAACAAACATATAAAAATCACATCTTCACAAAACTACTGGGAAATTCAGTTTGTTGAAGATTAGCAAACATCTTTGCACATAGTGGCATGTTTTGCATTGGTAAACACCACTCACAGTTTCTCAAGCAGATGTGAAAATCATATACTGAATGTCAAAGCATGTTTTGTTCTCGCCACTTTCAGTTTCTGCTGCTGTGGGACATTTTAATAGGTCCCTTGGGAGATTGTCATGAGGAGTTCCCATCTGCTGATCAGTTTTTACAGTTTAGCAGAATGAGGGCATCCCTGAGACTCTTAATTAGGGTTAACCCTTATGTGTTTTGTCCTTTCTCCAAACACGCTGTTTGTCAGCTTCACTGGCTTTAACAGCTTCAGTGCTGCTCACGCGAGTTCAATTGGAGAGGATAGACGTGGCATGCACGTCATCAGAGAGATGGGGTAATTGGGCGTCTCATTATCCGCATGTGCAACGTGAGGTTGATACCTCAGTCACTCTTTCTGCCGCGAGATCATCTGCGAGCCACGTCAAAGCTCAAGCCTTTCTCCAAGCTGCAACATGACATAATCCTTCACAACACAGTCACTTTGTTTAGGTTTTTCACAGTGTAAGTTGGACACATTTGATCCAAGGTCATGAATAGCAAAAACATGCATGTCCTCATCAACTAACAAGCTACTACAAAAACAATTTCTAAGAAGCACATTTTTTTAGAAAGGCTTTTTCCACCCAGAACATACCTGGAAGACCTAATAATATCAGTCTTCGAAATTAAAGTTTTGTAAACTTCAATCTGAAGCTTATTTTCACCACAAAATAAAAAAAAGTGAATTGCGACTTTTCCTCTTAAAATTAAGATTCCTCTTAAGATTTTTTTTTTTTTAGCACAAATCTTTTTTCTCAGAATTGCACTTTTAAATCCTACATTTGCTATAGTTATAAACTAGAAATTATGAGCTTGCATCTCGCAATTTTTTTATAAAAAAAAAAAAAATACTGTAATAAATAATTGTGACTTTTTATCTTTTCTCAGAACTGTGAGTTTATATTTTCGAACTCTGATTTAATATCTCACAATGACTTTTATTTGTTTGTTTTTCTGCCCTGGAATAAATAATTAAGGTCATTAGGACTTCTCATTTTGCTATTTGGACGACAACTTGAGTTTATTTCTCGCAATTGCTAACTATAATTTTGGAATTGGGAGTTTACATCTTGCAATTCAGTTTTTTTTTTTCTCACAATTGCATTTGACGAATTTTTATCTCGTAGTTCAAACCTTTTTTTCTCAGATTTGTGAGTTTATATCTCGCAGCTGAGATTCTGTTGTTGTTGTTTTTATTCCACCATTGTATAAAAAAAGGAAATTGCAACTTTTTATCTTGCAATTTGACCTTTCCTGAGCTTGTTACATTTTTTTCCATCACAAAATAAAAATGAAAAAGATACTTTTTAACTCGCAACTCTGACTTTTCTTTGAATTGTACGTTTTATTCTCACTGTTCTGACTTAATGTTTTTATGATTGAGTTTATCTCACAACTTTGTTTCCTCATTATTGTGAGAAAATAGATCAGAATTGAGAATAGAGATCTAAACCCAGAATTGTGAGGAAAAAAGTCTGAATCGTAAAATAAAAAGTCACAATGACCTTTTTTTTCATAGCAGGATTATTTTTCCATACATTTAAGCAGTTCACTTTCAGCAGAGGTGTGCTTGGGCTCAGGGCAATGACGGTCCAGACGGCACACTGTCAGAGGTGTGGGAAGCCTGGCAGGAAAACTCCCCGATGACGCACTTTTCCCTCAGCTCCAATCTGGAGCATCCGCTCGTAAGCTGGAGCTAATGTCAGCCCGCTGGTATCTGAGGGGAAATGTTGGCCAGGTCAAGATCATGCGAGGAGAGGCAGCAGTTACAGCCAGTTCTCCATTTATAACATCATAATAAAGTTAGGAATATTTTGTATTCCAAAACACATTTTGTAAGAATATTTGGTAACACTATTCAATTTTAACTAGTTGCTTATTGGGATGGTTATTACTAGCATATTGGCTGTTTATTAGTACTGTAATGCCTTATTCTCCATGACCATATTCTAGATCTCTTAACCCTACCAAAGACCTAAACATAACTTCCTCAACAGCTACCTAACTTTCTATCAACAAGCAAATAATTAGGAGTTTGCTGGCGGTGTTCTCTAATCTAAAGTGTTACCAAATATTCTTAGGTGTATTTTGTTGATTTTCTGTACAAAAACATAATACTACTCCTAAAAATAACCCTAATCATAACTTACCCCTGAAATCAGAGGCGAATTATAGGTTAATAAGAATGGTGTTGAAGCCATTTACCCTGGGTAAAACTATCCCTAATCTGATTGGTGAATTGGATTGACAGGTGAGTAGGCGGTCCTTAATTGTTGTTTGGGACACATCAAGACACATTATACACTATTAATGTGAAATGAATGTGTTGCAGAACACCTCCAAATGTGGGTTCATGTTTCAGATTACTGGATGAGTTTGATCATATGCAACAGGATCACCAGAAACCACCGAAGATGTTAATGCTAGGTGTAAATGTGCCCTAATATACATGAATTGGGACCTGAGAGCATAATCAAACTAGCCTAAATGTATTCACAGATATGCAGTATTCTGTTAATGGTGAATTTTGCCTATGTGGAGCGAGGGGAGAAGAGGAACGCCCTGGTGAAGCTGCGTAAGTTCATGACCCGCGCCGACCATGTGACTGTCTAAAGCGTGCATGCTGTAAGGGGCGGAGCTAACCTAATTAGTGGCTAATAAGGGAAGCCAGTGTCTGTATTTGTGAGATTCAGTAGTTTTTACTGCTAATAAAGCATGATTACTGCTGATGAAGAAAGAATACTACTTTACCTCAACGGTCTGCAGTGCATTCCATTAGAAAGATTCATATACTATAAGTTTTAACCTGGAAAAACTTTTAGGATTCTGCTCTGTATGTTTTTTCTTTTTTTTTATCGGACACATGACATAAAAGCATAAGGAGTATTAAAGAAAGTATAATTCTACATATGTTTTTTTTTTTTTACTCTGAAGCTATATATATATATATATATATATATATATATATATATATATATATATCTATATATATATATATATATATATATCATATGTTTGGTATATACTTAAGTCTCTTATTTAAGGCTGTATTTATTTTATCCATTTAAATAGATTATTTTTTATTTATCATTAATACATTGTTAATGTTTTATTCACTGTGACATAAAAGTTTTTTTTTTTTAACTCTGATCCAATCAAATGAATTTGTTTCAGCCTTTTCAAATATTTAGACGTTTTAGTCATGTTATTTTCCAGGTCTGTGTCCAGAGTGTTCCTTCAAACTAAACTATCATCACAAGTAAGATCCTTCAGCCATTACAAACACAATTACATGTTTAGATATTCATAGACCTGGAGACATCTTAAACTGTGCTATCTGTTCCAGGAGAAAGGAAGTGACGGTGAAGAAGAAACAGCAGTCAAAAGAGAATATGGACAAGTCAGTCTCAAAGAAATCCAAATCATCCAGAAAGCAGAAGCGCAAAGACAAACGCAAACACAAAAAGAGACGCAAAGGCAAGTAGATTTTCAGTGCAAATCAATCTCCCTAACATTTCCAGGACAATTCATCGTATATCTCTGCTTGACTTGGACTTGTTTTTGTGCTGGTGTTTTATATAAAGAGTTGTTGTCATTTGTAAAATAATAACCATTTGGGAATTAAATGGGAATGAAAACCTGGTTTAAATGCAGATCTTATTTTGACCAAAGATGCTTGTTAAATAAACCACTTTTTTTCTTCTGTACAGAATACTCATCTTCAAGTTCAGAGGAGTCCCAGGGTTCAGATAAAGGTATAAATACACCTTTTTTTCATAAAAAATGACTAATATCCATCATCTAGCACCCCCAGGCAGAGAATATACGCAGTATACCTTAATAAATATGTTCAGACCACTGAAACAACTCCAGAAACTCAAATCTGTCGAAGTAGATGGTGGATGAGGATGAAACCTTAAATATTGCATGTGGGCATGTAACTCACTACTGAAACCCACACTGATTAGTTCTCTTACTACAATACCTTTACCAGGCTTACATCCTGCTAGTAGTGTGCTTAGATATATGTGAGTCTAATGTGGTGTATTTTCTAGATGCAGAAAGTGATGAAGAAGAAGAGGGTCCTTCAGAATCAGACCACTGGAGGGGCCCTGCACCCACTGTAGAGGAGAAGTCACGGTGAGATCCCTTTATGTGTCATTATAATGTATTTTACTACAATGCAGATTATACTGTATGTGTACATACAAATGTGGGAAAAGTGTCTTGAACACGTGTCTTTTTAGATCCTAGTTAACTGACAAACCTGATGCGTCTGATTCTTTTTCAGGGAGGAAGAGTTTGATGAGTGTTTTGAAGACATGTTTCTCTGAGTCGAGGAAAGGAAGATCCAAAACAATCTCATGCCTACTGTTTTCTTTTTATAACGGTTAGTTTTGTTTTTGAGAAGAATAGTTTGATTACAATTTGTTGATTATTATTTTTTTTTTAAAATTCAAATAATTTCTACTGGGTCTCATTCAAGGATAAAAATTAGCATATGAAGAATTGTATATATGTGTTTGTAAAATATAAAACATTAACATAATTTATGTATGTGCATATATATATACTGTGTATATATATATATATATATATATATATATATATATATATATATATATATATATATATATAATTTCTGTACAAGTCATTTATAAAAGTATTATGTCACTTGTTGCATTGAACAGAATGTGTATAAACACACACACATATAAAAATAAAATTATATATATAAGTATACAAAAATATATTTGTTCCGTTTATATTTGATATGAATGAGGCCCGCTGTGTGTATCAGTATATTTAAGTGTTTTTTTAATCTTTTTTTATTGAAGTATTTACTTTTAAAGTTTGGTGAGCTCAGATATTTACCATGAAGAGAGATTTGGGTTTCTGTGAGTACAGCAGTCCATTACAATATTTTAGGAACCTATAGCATCTATGTTTGTATCATCTGAACCATTAAATGTTGACAGAACGACAGACGTGCTGTTGTCCATTTTGCCTTGAAATCCCAAATGCATTAGCACTGGCATTTTGAAATGGATTTTCACAGCCAATCAATGTGAAGAATAAGTCAGATGGGGTCGACTCTGTTATTCAGTGTGCCCAATATGTGGAAGTTGCCCTGTGATTGCATTTATGATGCATTTCTGTGTTTCCACAACATTGACAGCGACAGTTGGTGTGGTCTGGTGTTATAAACATTCAAGATGAAGTAATATCGAAAGAACTATAGATAGAGAAGTGGTTTGTCTCCTGTCAGCCCATTACCTGAGCCTCTTTACCTGGGGATGATCCAGCTTTATTAGGTAATCCACTGCATGATAGAAAAAGTCAGAAGAGGTTCCTGACATGCCCTCGAAGCATCCCCAACAAAACTGTGTGGTCACAGAGACCTCAAGCTAATAGCGGATATGTTCAAAGA
Source organism: Carassius gibelio (assembly GCF_023724105.1). Lineage (NCBI taxonomy): Eukaryota > Metazoa > Chordata > Actinopteri > Cypriniformes > Cyprinidae > Carassius > Carassius gibelio. The sequence goes on from NC_068382.1 coordinate 7,606,611, forward strand.
CTCCTTGAGAATCCGGAAAATTCAGATAATGTGTTTATTTGTTCACATTACATCATTTACAATATATGTGCTGTAGCATTCAGTAAATAAGATGACTGGATATTAGTCCCATGCACACTCAATCCAAATGACACAGTAGATAATATTATACACAAGCCTAGCAAAATGCACAAACCATCAACCTGAGATGAGATTTACTTACTTTTGGCCTCTTCAATCTGGGATTTAGAGGGTTTGACATTTAAAGTGAAGATATTTAGACTGCCATGGCCCCTGTTATTGGATTAAAGGCCTTAACTGATTTTTCTAACAAGCGGAGATTGCCTAAGATTGTATTTATTTATTTTTTTCAATGCATTTAAAACATTTCTCTGTAGGTTATCATAGATGCATTTTGTGCATATTGTTGGTGCCTGTTATTTTTTCTAAAGCAGAATGACCTATTTTTGATATCAGGTTCACTAGTACAAATGTTACCTCTTACATCAAATTCTCCAAAGATCAGAACAAGAGACTTTGACCTTACGAATTGGATTTGTGCTTTCTGCCAGAGGAGGTATCTGGAGGCTGCTTTAAATAAGCATGGTATTTAAAGATTAAAGCGGAGTGAATCTAAGGAGCTGCTCTCCCATCAAACTCACTTCAAATCTCCTTATAGGTTTACTTGTTCGAGGACTGACAGTTCCCTCTTGCCTTGTAATGGCATAGTGTACTTTCTTTAAATATCCCCTGACTTGTTTGTGTCTCCATAGAATACCACTAAAAATAATTTAAACATTTGTTATAAATAAATACCTCTATGTTATCAATTGATATTCTATGTAATACTTACAATAATACATAATGTTTGAAACCAAAGTGTCATGCTTAGGTATCATTAAATGATTAAAAGAACAGACATCAAAGTTCTGGTCATAAATGTTCTCCACAACTCCACATATTCTGTTGACACAGAATTAACCATTTCACATTCTCAGCTTTATCTTCTATAAAGAACCAAAAAAAACAAAAGTAGAAAAGATGTCTTGTAATGTATCCATCCAAACACAGCTGCGACAAGAAGATGCAAATGCAACAAGAGGTTACCGCTGCAAGTTACAAGATCTTGAGCCTTGGCAGTGCCATCTTTACTTTTAACAACTCATAATCATTGTGCAAGACTTGTAGCATGAGATCTTTGTACATTTTACAAAGCACTTGCTAAAAGCATTCAGCTTCTGTAAAAGCTATTATTCAAATGAGTTGCTCCTTTAATCCTAAATAAAGCAACTGATATTTATTAAAATAACTTTTCAGTAGTTTAAAGGTGAAGTGTTCTTTCACCCCAGTTTGATATGTAGAGACATCTATAAGAAAGCCATTTGTAAATTGATTTTACCAAAAAGTGTAATGCCGGGTCTGTTAAAACCTTATGTTTGGCCAATTACAGATGAGGGGTGTGTTGAGGAAACATGTTTGAAAACAGTCAGTATTTTTTGCAATTCCCATTTGGTGTAGGAATTGCACACTTCACCAGTGTGATTTAGTGAATTCATCCAAAGAACAATTATCAAATTGGATGCTTTTATGATCAGTTTACAGAGAAGCTAAACCACGTGATTCTGGAATCATTCGAGAAGTTAGATATTTTGAGAAATTAGCAACTGGTAAGAAAGTGGTTCATGCGTATTGCTCTAATTCTTAATGTTTTTGCTGTTACAATGATATACCACAGTCTTAAACTGTTATGGACTCAAAAGCCATACTCCGAGTCATGTTTCGGCCACCACTGTGTGGCAAATGTAGTAGTTGCATATGTAGTACTTCCTCCACTGTAGTTAGTTGTTAAAAGATTCAGTCGAGGTGAAATGACTGATTAGGTACAAGCGTGAAATTGTCTATATAGTGCACTAGGCTGGCACCCCATCAGAAAGAACATCAGACTGGTACAGTTCTTCCATTTCTGGTGAATGCCTACGTGTTCACTTGGAGAAGGTACATCCAAGGAAATTAGAAAACTGGTGAAAATGTAGTGATCCTAGGAGCACGTTTCACCTCCATCTACATACTGGCCCAGACTTTTCTGTGGCTCTGAATTTATGTCAGATGATGTTTAAAATATGGTGCAGGTTTTGGACTTTCCTCCCTCTACGTCCTCACCACCTTCAGTGAAGAAAAAAAAAATAGAAAAAAGAAAATCAAGTTACTGCAAGGTTATGTAATGTACTGTACATTCCCTAAGGCAATGAAGTTAGATTAGCACAGGGTATCCCATAAACACTCAGAAAAAAAGGTACAAAAGGTGTACCAGCCCACTTATGTATAATTTTCCTGAGTGTTTAGTGGGCATCCCTTGCCATTTTCTGATTCATATCCTTCATTTCCTTTTCTATCTATATCCCGTTCTATAAAAGTGCCAAAACGAAGAAAAAAAAAACATTCAGCTAATGGGTCCGACTTACCTTTTTTAGCCTGTTCCTCTTCTAGTCGCTTTCGTTCATTCTCCAAAGCGTCTACTTTTGCTTGGTAAATATCAGCCAGTTCCTTCCAGTGGACCCTGTTGTTGTTCAGGCCATCAAACATGGGAGTGATCTCTTTGTGGAACCTTGAAAATTCCTGTAAAAGAAAAGAGGCCTGTTACTGCAAGCATTGACAAGCCCACCAGTAACTGCCAACCCATCATTTCAGCCAGCGGTTCTCAATTCCAGTCCTTGTGCCCCACTGCTCTGCATATTTTGCACGTTTCTCTTTGTTAACACACCTGATTCAGATAATCAGCTCGTTAGAAGTGAGCACCGTGCATGAACTGTGTTCCCATTGTTCATTGCTCCCCTGAGCAGGGGAAATCTGTTGAAGTTTACCTCACTTCGGAACATTCATTCACTGATTTGTGCTGTGCAGCGTCTTTACACACAGATGACTGTGAAATCATATACCTCTATAAATAAATACAATTTAAATTCAGATCTCGCACAATGCACTTTGAATGGAACATATACGTTTGCTTCTAACTGGAATCATGGCGGAATATCCTGTGATGTCCACTTCGCAGGGCACTTACGTTCGAATAGAACAAACGTCTGAAGCACTAAGAGAAATGTACAAAATGTGCTGAGCACTGGAATTGAGAAACGCTGATTTAAGCAATGTTGTTTTGACATTCCAGGAGATGCCATTGTGGACAAATGCCCCATTTTCTGCTTACACGCATGTCTGTGTTGTGTAAAAAGAAAATGTATTGCAGTGTGATGGATTTACCTTGTACACAAATGAGCACACAAAGTCAATGAAACCACACTGCATCTTCGGAAGTTCATCTGATTTGTTTCTGTCCATCATGGGCTGAGAAAAGATACAAAGGATATATATTTTTTATTCAGGCACTAGTTTTCTCACAATGCAACCAACTGAATGCAACCTTTCAAAAAGCAACACTTGGTAAAATCCATCTCTACAAACTCACAATGGGTTGTTGGTCTAGCACAGTCCTCTCCAGGTCTCCCTGCTCCCAGAATTCAGCTGCCACCATGAGAGCCACCTTTAGAAAAGAGTGTCTTTAGCGGATAATAAACAGTGGAATAGCTTTTAACCCAAGGCTGGATAATCCTGACTTTGAATAACCGAAGTTGCACCTACTTTGCTCTGGACCTCCCATGGCTTTGTAATGGCAGACAAGTCACATCCAGTCATCATCATTGCCCTGTTTGGAAGCAAACATCTCTTCAATCTCTATTCAGTATGTTCTCAGGTAGCGGGGTTCTACTGAGAAGTGATGCTTACATAATGATTTCCTTCCTAATGGGATTGTTGGACACATAGGCAATCGCTTCCTTCTCATCAGTCATTGGTTCGGTGGCATCAACAATCTTCTGGAACATGGTCCTTTTTCTGGTTTGGGGAAGAAATAGGACCATCATCGGTACAACATGTTCTAGAGTGACTCTACTTTAATCCAAGACATGCTCTTGAGCAATTACTTGAAATATAAGGCAAGGTCCGTCGCAATGATGCAGACATCATGCAAGTGCTGGACTGTCTCAAACTGTCGTTTCTGCAGACTTTGGAAAATGTTAACATTCTGTAAAAGAGCCAAAAAAGAAAGTTGATCTGGTTATCATGTTAAATTCTGGAACACTTTGTGCTTCGCGACACAACAAACCTCTTCTGCCATCAGTGTCTTGCTGTAATCAAGATGGTGCCTTTCCAATATGGAGGAACCATGGAGCTTGGCCAGTGGTGATGAGCTCCTACATTGGAAATGGATTGTAAGTAAAATGTATTCTGTGCCTTTTCTGAAAAAAATAGTAGTTAAATATATGTATACTACATTACTTTGTCTGGTAGAGATTGTTGGTACCCCTGTGGTCAATATCGTGACAGAATGCAGCTGCTACCATCGCAAAGGCATCTAGGTCTGAGTAGTATTTTCTCAGCTTTCCAGTCTTTTGGGCAAGCATACAATATTCAATATTACAACCTCTTTGGCAGTAAATAACATGATGTGTGGGCTGAAAGACTCACTTGCAGAAGACAGAACATGGTCTGGCCCACGTTAAATCCGTGCCTCCAGTTATGGTAGGTGATATCTCTGTAACCTTTTCGTACGGTGTACATCCATCTTGTCAGGACCTGGAGTAAGAGTAGACAGCATTAAAATCCCCCAAAGATTTAAACCAGAAACTGAAGGAATGTCATGCTATTTATCCCATAAATAAAATATGAAAGTCCAGTAACAGCTGACATGTAATTCTTTATCTTCAGATTTGTTAAAATGCAATACATGGAAGTTTGTGAATGGTGGACATTTGATTTCTGTGGAAATCTGCTGAGCTTTTGGTTGAGTCTGGTCATTGATAATCACCTGCCAAAAATAAACATAGGCTCTAGTAATAAGATGAGTGCTACTTGGAGAATTAGCCTTAAGGGGTCATTGTGCTACTTCCATTCTACGTATATGCATGTGAATGCTGAAGACTGGCAATACAGACTTCTGAATTAAAAGCATCCAAACTTTAAGGCTGCAAATTTAAAGTTGAAGAAAATTGGAGTAGATTGTATACTTTGGATTCATTAATATTTTTTATATAGATGCATTTAAATAAGACACCATAGAGAATGACATCACATCAGGGCCTTTCCTCTGTTCAAATACATTTTTCGAACTCAAAGTATACAGTAGTTTGACCGCTACAGTGTATTATTGTGGAAATGCTCATAAAGTCCAGTCTCACCTCTGCTGGCACTTTGAACTTCTCTACCACTCCGAGTTCAAAGAAACAGCGAATTCCACACTTGATAAGGTCAACCTCAGAGAGAGGAAAGTCGCTAAAACTAAATTCTAGCAGATCGACATCCTTGGCTACTGGAATGTTGGCTCTCTGTGTATTAAAATACAAGTAGATATATAAAACGAAACATCCTTCATGTTAAACATTTTAGATCAATAATATGTTCACTATGAGTATACTGGTTCAGAGTAAAAAATAAATAAAAAAGTCATACCAAGAGTTTGTACATTTCTTTCTGATCACAGTCCTCAGGGTTCATGTCAAACTTCTCCTTCGTGTTCTAACGAGACGAAAAACATTTATTTAACTTAATAAAGACTGCAATTTCTTAAAGCATGAACTTGTATGATGTCTCACCAGAATCTGCTGGACTTCAGCTGGGGTGGCTTTGGTCTGGTAGATGACCATTTCTGCTGCAATCTCTCTTCTCCACTCTGTCCGATTCAGTTTGTCATATGTGTCACAATTCAGTACAGACCATCCTAGGAACTGTGTTAGCGCCTGAAACAAAGTCAGAAGAACACATTAGTGTTGCAGCACAAGATTAAATGGAGCTAAAAAGATGGCGACCATTTAATGACTCACTTCAGTTATTTGTTCATCCTGCTCATCGAATGGCTTGCCATCTTTCCGGTTGAAGAAAGTGGCAACACCCACAATTTCTTCTTTCTTGTTGACAATGGGAAGGGACAGGACGTTTTTGATGAGGAAACCAGACTCGTCCACAGCTTCTTTCTGAAAAGTAAAGCAATTTAAAAAGTGTGATAATTACATTCACCTTGTCGATAAACTAATCAGAATTATGACCAAAACAAATTGTTTTCTGTTTCATTTTGAAGTTTCCAGGTTTGTGTGGTGTTGATCAGGAGCTATGAACTTTTAAAGGGTTTATCCTGGAATGGCTTACAGTACCTGGAATGTAAAGTAGTCATCTGCAGCAACATTCATCATGTTACAAATCTGCAGAAAGAAAAATAAAGTCAGCATAAGCAATAATACAACAAGGAGTTATTTAACACATTAAGTAGCTCTTTTAACTTTTTAAGTATTTTTTTTAGCCTAGGAAAACTTTAGGACAAGTGTTTGTTCAAGGGGCACTGGTGTAACCAGATCTGAGCCATTTTGTCACGATAACATTATTAATAATTTTTTTTTTTTTTTTCCAAAATTTCATAGTATTGGACTTTAAGAAAATACTTTTTTACTTACAAAACCATTTTCAGCCACATAGCTAGGGAGGCCGCTAACAAGTGCCCAGTGGTCTACAGGAGGGGTCCTGGAAGCAGAAACATACAAATAAGAGAGGTAGGCTTGCTAGTACGCTATATGGGCAAAGGTGTGGACACCCAAACACTACACCATACACTCACCAGCCGCTTTATTAGCTACAACTGTTCAACTGCTCATTAATGCGAATAGCTAATAAGCCAGTCACATACCAGCAACTCGATACATTTAGGCATGTAGACATGGTCAGGACGATCTGCTGCTTTTCCTCATTCATTCTTGTAAGTTTTTACATTCCACCACAAGTGCACGTGAGTTCAACGCTACAACAACTGGTTGATCAAATTACAGTCATAGAGCAAGAATACCTGGAATCTGTTATAATCATTCCCGGGTACTTTAATAAAGCAGATATATCATGTGAACTACCAAAATACAGACAGCTCGTTATATGTCCTAGCAGAGACAGTAATATACTTGACCATTGTTACACAACAATAAAGGATGAATATCACCCTGTCCCACGGGCAACTGTGAGGCTCTTTGATCACTGTCTGGTTCATCTTATATCAACCTACAGGCAGAAACTTAAATCAGCTAAAATTGTAACAAGGACAGTTAGAAAATTGACTAATGAAGCGAGCAGGATTTTACAAGCCTGCTTTGACTGTAATGATTGGGGTGTTTTTGAATCTGCAGCCACCAATCTGGACATTCCTGTGCGCATTCCGACAAGCACTCAACTTACAACAACAACAAACCATGGTTCACTGCAAAACTCAGTCAGCTCTGTCAGGCCAAAGAAGATGCCTACAGAAGTGAGGACAGAGTCTTGTATAAACAGGTGGCCAAAAATACACTGAAAAATTAGATCAGGGTGTCTAAGATAAACTAGAGAAATCAGTTTTCCGCCATTGAGCCTGCATCAGTGTGGAGAGGACTGAAAGACATGACCAAATTTGAAGACAGCATCCTCCAGCACTGTAGAGAATCAACAACTGGCTGAAGATTTTAATGAGTTTCACTGAAGGTTTGAAAAACCCTGTCTCACACCCCACATTAAAAAATTAAAAAATTCAACTCACACGTCTCCCAGAAATCCTGTATAATTCAACCAATTCAATGATGAATTCGAAACTCCTGAAGTGTTTCCACTTTTGTGTGCCATATGCATCAGACGTACAGCCAACGGTCCTTGGGTATGACGTCTGAGGCTGAGACTACATGGGACTGCACTACATCCTGCATGGGACTGTAAGGATCCTGTTCGTGGACTTCAGCTTGGCCTTCAACACTAATATCCCAAACTTCTTCTTGTCCAAATTTACCAAGCAGCTCCCTGAACCAAAATTCTCATCCAGCACCCGCACCATCTGCACTGGTGCCCCCCAAGGATGTGTTCTCTTCCCACTGATCTTCTCCATTTACACCAATGAGTGCACTACAAACGTTCCTTCTGTCAAGCTCATAAAGTTCACAGATGGCACCAAACTTATTGGCCTTATTTAGGATGGTGACGAGTCTGCTTATAGATAGAAGGTTAAAGAGCTGTCTGTCTGGTGCTGTTATAACAAGCTGGAGCTGGACATGATTAAGACAATGGAGATGAGAGTGGACTTCAAGAGAGTCCCCCCATCCACTCCCCTTCATGAACAGCACTGTGGCAACAGTGGACTCATTCAAGTTCCTGGGCATCACCATCTCTCAGGACCTGAAGTGGGACTCCATTGTCAAAAAGGCCCAGCAGAGGTTGTACTTCCTTTGCCAACTGAGGAAGTTCAACGTGACACAGGAGCTGCCAATACAGTTATACTCTGCAGTCATTGAATCCATCCTCTGCACTTTGATAACTGTCTGGTTCAGCTCAGCTACCAAATCAGACCTTAGAAGATTGCAGTGGATAGTCTGGACTGCTGAGCGAATCACTGGTACAACCCTCCCCACTCTCCAAGGATTGCACTAATCCAGAGTGAGTAAAAAGCCTAGCAAAATCATTCTGTACCCCTAACACTCAGGCAACTTTCTCTTTGAGCTGTTGCCATCTGGTCAAAATCTCCAGAGAACTGAGCAGCAGAACAGCCAGGCATAAGAGCAGTTTCTTCCCTCAGGCAATCCGTCTCATGAACAGTTAACTTGAAAATAAATGCATAACACACAACACTATTTATACATTTATCTATTTACACACCATACTTCTAATTCACATTTCCTTGCATTTGTGTATAACATACCTATTCACACAAATGCTATCCATTGCCTATTTGTATATTGTGTAGTTTTTTATCTTTTAATCTTGTCACTGTAATCTGTTTGTGCAGAGGAAGCTTCTGTCACCAAAACAAATTCCTGGTATGTGTAAACATACCTGCCAAAAAAGCTCTTTCTGATTTGGATTCAAGTTCAAACCAAGAATCAGAATAGGGGAGAAAGGTTATTTAAGTGACTTTGAACGTGGTATGGTTGTTGGTGCCAGATGGGCTGGTCTGAAAAATTCAGAAGCTTCTGATCTTTTTCCATACGCAACCATTTCTAGGTTTTACAGAAAAGGATTCGAAAGAGAGAAAATATTCAGTGAGCGGCAGTTCTGTGGGTTAGAATGCTGCCTGGTCTGGTGAGTCTCAATTTCTGCTTCGAAATTCAGATAGTAGGGTTAAAATTTGTCGGAAACGACTAACCCTGGCTTGTATCAACAGTCCAGGCTGGTGGTGCAATGGTGTGGGGGATATTTTCTTGGCACATTTTGAGTGCCTTAGCACCAGTTGAAGAACCTTGTGGTGCTATAAAGAACTTTCTGTGCAGTTGAAAAATTTCCATGGAACCATAGATGCCAATAAAGAACCTTCATTTTTTTAAGAGTGAAAGGTGTTCATATGGGTTCAGGTTTGGCTCAGGCCTTGTGTACAGTTCTGTAGATTTGTCTTCACAGACATTTCTGGAATAACCAAAAGCATTAGAAAACTGTGTCCAAATAGGTTTACCTACTGTACTGTATGAGTGGCAGAATAAGTGGTCTTATGACATTAGAATTTTCGTAATATGAGCAAAGAACATGTTTTATAAAATATGCTTACGGTATGACTTTGATCTCTTCTTTGTTTTCTAAGAGATAATCAATGATCTTGTAGAAGTTGATTTCCTGTTGGAAGAAATAATAAGCTATAACAATACTAGACAGCAACACTGACTTGTTTACCAAATAGAAACAAATGTGTTACCCTGCCATCAGGTGTCTTTGGGCCTTTGTATGGCTCCACATCTCCCAATTTAATCGGCCACTCATCGTAGAACTCCTAAATAATCAAATGAAAGTTGAGTGTTTTTATGAACTGCTGATCAATGACCAAATGCAGGATGGTCACCCTATGTCACAAACCTTTTCTTTGGTCATGTCCAGAAGGCCAACAGAGTACCTCTCACACTGGAGGTAGGTCCTGACAGTGTACAGAGCTTTGTGGAACTGTCGCTCAATGTCCGTCAACTCTTCAAACACTTTGCTCGCAGACCATAGAAGAACCTGTGGCAGCGGTATACAGTCAGAATCAAGTTTCAAATCGCAGTCTACCATTAAGTGTAGTAGTCCGTAGCATTACCTGGCTTCTTCTAGATTCCACGTTATACATGTATGAAGTGTAATGCTGTAGGGCAATGACTGTGGCGAAAGTGATGTACTTGGTGAAGAGCTGAAAAACATTGGCTTAATAATTAAAAAATATTGTCATATCTGTTCTTATACTGACACAGTGAAATCTCAGTCTAAAAAGGTCTGTTCAAATTAAGTATAACGGTTGCACTTTATTTTACAGTACGTATACTAACATGTACTTATAGTGTACTTACAGTCTATTTATCTAAGAAAGTTCTGGTAATACAACATGGGGTAGGGTTAGGTTTAGGGGTAGGTTCAAGGTTAGTACCTAGTTATTACATAGTTATTGCAATTACTATAATAAGTACATAGTATGTACATGAGAAACATGACTGTAAAATATAGATAACTGTAACTTGAACTATATTAGCATCCACACCAATGCTCCATAACGTTCTGTTTATAAGTGCATGCTGCAGTTTTGTTGTCTGCCACTTGAAATGCGTGTGCTCTTTAAAGTCGGATGAATTCTAATTGACTGTCAATGTTTTTATCATTCATCAGCTGGAAAAAAAAAGTTTTTCGATTTGAACGATATCATTCCTCTGTGTAAATGTCATAACAGTAGTGGTGTGAACTTCCCTTTTCTCATAGTATTAATGTAGTGTGTACGTATTCCGAAAACAGCGAATAATCTGATAACTCAAACTCCAACAAATTTGAGGTCAGTATCACATGCAATGATTTTCACATTGATGTCATTTTTCAAATACTCACATCTTCATCTGCTTTGGAGAACTCATTTCCTCCAACTTTGTTTATTGCCATGACCACACCAAGTGGGTCTTTCCCGTTCATGAGTGGGGCAGCCAGCATGTTTTTAGTAGTGTATCCTGTCTGTTTGTCCACAAAATCACTGAATCTGGGATTCTAAGAAACAAATACATTCTTTAATGTTAAATACCGCCGTTTCATGATCAATTCGTTGACATATAGGTTGGTTAAAAACTACTTGCTACAAAATATCCATTAATTTCGACACATTTTATTTTCAAGTTCGTATTAACTTCCCATGGTTTGAATATCATTATGTTAAGCTAGATGCTTCAGGGTATCATTTGTTTACATTTAATCTCTTAGGCCACATTTTCATTTCATAAATAAAGCCTCTTAATTATGAGTTATATTGTTATATATGAGTTATCAGTGCAGTCGTTGGTTACTGAATGATATCAAGATGCAGCAGGTTAGCAGAAGCACAGCAAATAAGCTGCTTTTCTGCAGGGGGTTGACTGACCTCCATCAGCACAGGACAGAAAAAGTTTAATCCTTTGTCAAACCAATAGTCGACTTTCAGGTCCAGACCTGCCTGATAAGCCTAAGAAGATGTTTTGCTTGCAACTTAATGAGTGTCTTTTTATAAATGAACGTATGTAAAGCATATTAAGAGTACTATAAAAACCAAAAACACAGCTCTTTCCCTATGACCTAAAATGACTTTTACTTCTGTAACCTAATGTAGTTTGGTTGTTTCAGTCATATTAATATTATAATAATATGTTTGACTATAACAATGCAAGTTATTTTAGAGGTTATCTAATTAAGAACATATTTTGGTTAGCTGACAAAACAGGTTTGTTTAATCTACATAGACTGTCATCTATTAAGAATAAAAAAATAGTTTAAAAAAAAATGTTTCTGCAATTCTGCACACAATTTACACAGCAGATATTTTGCTATATGCATAACAATAATATGTTGATAATGAATAAGTCTTTTTGTGTGTGTGTGTGTGCTCCAAGTTTTATGGCATTTAAAATTTTGATCTCAATCCATAAGGTAGCTGAATGTCTTAAAACTCTATTAATTACTATTGATTAACCCCATTAAGTTTAAACATTTGTTACAATTTTTATATATTTTTTATGTTATTTATTTGTAAATTGTTTTGTTTTTAATTTATACATACATACATATATATATATATATAAATATATATATATATATATATATATATATATATATATAAATTCAATGTAGTCTTTCAGTGTATACTGCTTGAATTTAATGCGTTTGCATTTGACATATTTAAATTTTACAAAGCTTAAAAGGCAGTGGTAAAAGCAAAAGTAAAAGACAGCTTTACTTCTTTTACCCACCTGTTTGACATCCGGAACATTAGCTGGTTTTTTGGTGGTCATTATTTGGCCAACTATGCCCATGTCAGTAGGAAACACAATTTCAGACTGAGGGTTGACTACATTCGCCTCGTATTTTGAGGTAGGGGTGACATCAAAAAGACACGTAGCGAGCTCAGGGATGCCGTTTCTCGCTCGGTTAATGAAATAGCTGCAGCGGTCAGCGTTCACCAGCAAACATATCCTCTGCAGGACCTTGTGCATGGCCTTTTCCATAATAGGCTGCGAATGCATTTCTTTGATCATGTCAAAGATGATGTTGGCCTCCTGGATTTGGCTGACATCCTTGAACGAGACCGGATCTTTGATGTCAAGTTTCTCTGCGAAAGCAGCGGTGATGGCCTCGCTTCGGACCTTCTTGTCGAAATACTCTTTGGCGAACTGAGGGTTATTCTCCAAGTATTTTTCAACACTATCCTTGTCTGCCATTTTGAAGTGTGCTTCTCTGCTTTCCCTCTCACAGATTCATTACTTGTGGGGTGTCAGGATGAAAAGTGCAGCTTCTCAGTGATACCCTCCTTCAGATAGGTGCATCCTATGGTCTCCTCCGACAGACTGTCAGAGAATAGTGGCTTACAGGCTGAAGAGATCAAAGTGGCCGCTAATTAAAGTGACGTCATGACATTAAACCTCTAAGCTTTCTTAGCCTGCAAATCCCCAGCCTGATCATTTTATGTTAGACAATCGAGTCAGAGTCAAACGCCTCTGTTTTCTTCCGAGGAGAAAGTGTCGACATATGACATAATATTTATCACAGCGGTTTGTTGATTAGACTGATGGAGTTTCTTCACAGGCCCAGTGTTAATAGATAAGTCCGAACATAAAATCAAGTGTAGTTCTAAGTGCTTAAAATGAAAAATGTTTCACCAGAATTCAACAGGTAAAATATATGATCATGCAAAAACTTTGCAAATGGTTATATCCAAACAGTAAATTTAAACTTCATTTAAAACCTTTTAATCAGGTTTTGATTTTTTTTTTTTTTTTTTTTTTTTGCTTTCTTTTAAAAAATGGCAAAAAAATCTGACCTTACGAAAACTAGGTTAGGTCAGTTGAAATCTCATGCAATTTCAGCAGTAATTAATTTAAATAATAATGTAATTGAAAAAAAGTGTATTTTGATTTTTTTTTTTTATGATTTTGAAAGAAGTCTCTAAATCTCTTAGTAAGAATAACTATTAATATTATGAAATATAATTAGAATTTAAAATAGCTGTTTTACTGTTTTATATATATATATAATTTATATATATATATATATATATATATATATATATATATGTGTGTGTGTGTGTGTGTGTATGTATGTGTCACACTGTAGGATTAAAAATTTATTAATAAGGGCAGAATTATGAAAATAAAAACGTATAAGTCACAGGATTGTCCTTTATACATGCTTAACTGCTTAAAATCATAATATTTAATACAAAAAAGTTAAAGTGATGTGTCAGTAACCCGAGTGCAAATGTCTTGTCCTTATTAAACTTAGCTCTCAAGCTCTGAAAGTAAAAAGAGAAATTCACCAAATCAGGCTAAGGTTTTTTTTTTTTTTTAGCATTATTGGACTTTCTGGCTCTACAAAAGATGCTGGACACCCAGGATCTATTTCCAGTGATAGGATTAGACCTGATCTGTCAGTTTGCCAGACATAATGTCAGACATACAGAATGTAAAAAAAAAAAAAGGACTAGCATCAAATGTATCTGGCTTTGTGAATCCAGGATTAAGTAAAAGTGATTATGAGGATATCCTCTCTTGAAGGGAGAGAGAGTCTGGCATGGCACTTCAGAGTGCTTGCACATTTAATTTCACAGTGAGGAGCTGACAGACACAGCAATGCTAAATTTACCAAGCTCACTATTCATTTAATTGGAGGTTGATGGATAAAATATCACACACACAATGTTTTAAATAGCCAACTGTGTATGCAGGGTCTGATACTACGGAGCCCCGCACATGACATGCAAGAAAAAATAAATAAATTGTGTGCAAGATTTACTAATTCGTTCCCTCAATGTACTAAAATGTGCGCATGATTTAGTAAATTAAGGGAATTAATTAGTAAATTGTGCGTACAATTTATAAATCGAATTAAAGAAATAGTAAATCCAGGGAACGCAATAGTAAACGTGTGCATGGTTAAGTACATTGAGGGAACAAATAAGTAAATCGTGCACACGATTTAGCCTAATATTTTTTTCCTGCATGTCATGTGCGGGGCTCCGTATGATACACCTGTAAACAAAAACAAACAAGTATGTTTTGTATTTTTTAAAGGACTTTAAGCAGACAAGTACATAGAGAAGGATTTGGAGATATTAATAAGCTTATTTTGAGATATCTTTGCCTCAGGCTTGCAGTAAGTAAGACCTTAAATTGTTGACATGTATGTGTGCAGATACATGCAAGACAACATCAGCAGTCCATCAGCATCACCTAGTTTTCTGATATTTATCCGCTCATTCCCAGACAAACAACCAAAAACAATCTCCATTTGTGTGTCAAGGATTGTCTGCTGTACATCAGGCTAAAAGCAAGATCTCATGAGCTGAGAATAGGCTTAGTTAGCTTGATATCAAGATCTGGTTTACTTAACTTGTATTAGTAATGTTTCAAATAAAGCACTGGATGATTTACCAGTATTTGTTTGTACATAGATGTTTACTAAATGAATAAATAAATGCAGTGGTGAACTAATACGTACAAAAATTTGGTAATCTAAGTAAAATAATTTGAAAAATTTAAATATATGTTTTCTTTTTGTTATTATACTTTCAGCATCATCTTTAGTTTTCAGTGTCACATGATCCTTCAGAAATCATTCTGATATGCTGATTTGTTTTTATTATCAACTTCAAAAATAGTTGTGCTAATGAATATTTTTGCGAAAGCTGTTTCATTTTCTGTTTTGGGATTCTTTACTGAATAGAATTCTGGATGTATTTATAGAATACATTTTAATCAAAGGAGCAGAATTTAATTGAAAAAATATATATATATTTTAACATTATAAATATAGTTTTTGTCACTTTTGATCAATTTAATGCATCCTAATGAAAAGTATTAATTTATAAAAAATAAAAAACTCACAGACCTTAGACTTTTGAACATTTGTGCCATTTTGTTACAAGTTACATAATTGTTTTTCTTTTTTTTTCTTTTTTTTTCTTTCTTTCTTTAGAGCAGGGGTATTTAGGTTGAGTTGTCCCTTAACCACATAACTTACGTCAGAGCAACTGTTGGCTCCAAAAGAGTCCTGAAAAACTCGACAGAGGTTATATAAGAGACAGCAAATGTACATGTGTATGTGTTAACTGAACAAATAGTAGGCTAGAATGAGAATTGGACTTTAACTTGCACTTAGTTCTCTGTTATGAACACACACAAAACAAAATGCTTTCATTTGTATTCATTTTGTTACTTGCAAAAGAATGAAAACCAGCCTCAAACAGCAGTCAGTTATTTTATACAGATCGATGCATTTATTACAGATTTCTGCTCAATCAAAATCAGATACAGATAAAGTAGCACTGTAAGATTACATTTGTTTGAATGCATTATTGCAATAGCGATTGCGTGTCAGTGTCCTGTACCTATTTAAATCATGCTTTAACCCGAAGATATTCAGTAAAAGGAACAGACAAGCTCCTTGAGAATTAGCTGCTTCTCAAGCTCGGCTATTCCCATCATTATAACCTTCTGATTTGAGAGATCCATCTGTATCAAGTTATAGCTAAATATGTTTAGCATGTAAATTCTTGCCAAATATGCAGTTATATTACAGGCCGTTGGCATGAATTGTACTTGTGATGGAGCGGTGGTGGAGTGCTCTTGGAGTGAATGAAAACCACGATGCTCTAACTTTTAAAAAATCCACTCCACGCTCCAGTCAAAATCACAAAAGTGAAGCCTAAGGCAAAGAGATTTCAATAAATCCCAACCCTTCCTGTCCTGTAGCAAAGAATGCATGGAATTATTCCTCAGGGGTGTCTGATGCAATCTGTAGATGGTTGTACTGTTATAATTTTCTCTCAGATAGTTGCAATCATGTAAGACTTTAATAAAGTCATTGCTGCTGGGCTGTTGTGAAATGTCTGAACCTATTAAAGCTCTATTTCATGTTAATTTAGCCACTGTATCAAATAAATACCCAGGGTTGTTTGTTTTCTTCTAAAAGATTATAAAAGTAAGCAGATCTAGCAGTTTTGTATAGCATTTCTGTAGGAAGAAACACTATCCTTCCATGCAATATGAAATTCCTCTAGATTTGTTTCCTTCCAGCTGTGCTCCTTTTTTCTCCAGGCTTCTCTTTTTTTAGCGCGTGACTGTGCTCATTACACCATGGCATTGGACTGTTCTTAATCTTCTTTAAAAGCTAAGGAGCAACCGTGTCTAAAGTGCTAGAAAAGAGAGCTGATAGTTTCTGTTGCCACATAGACTTCTTCTGAGCTATCTTTAACCTCCATGGAAACTTTGCATTGTACATAAAGTTATTTATAGTATTAAAAGAGTTATTTATATTATTTAAATATTTTTAACACTAAGAAAAAATGGTTCTTTTAAGAACTGCTCACTGAAAGGTTCTTTGAAAAATGGTTCTTCTATACTATTGCTTTGAAAACCCCCTTTTGAAAAATTTTTCGGGTATATAAAACATTTTCTACATTCACCGAACAGAAATGTTCCCTCTTGAACAGGCTTCAGGAGTTGCAGTGTTTATGCTCTTGTGCAATTCAGCTTCAACCTAGAGAAAAACAATTTTGGTGTAGAGCAAAGGTCAACACTGCCGTGTTCCCTACATGAAACGCATCTGTTATGTAAAAACATTTGTCCAATGACAGAGATGGTGGAGACTGAATTTTGGGTCTTTGAGAGGGATTATGAAATAACCTCAGAAAAGCGTCCCTGTATAAAAGCACCTCACAGGAATCCAGCTGCAGCACTACAGATACACTTCAGATACTCTGATCAAGGTACGCACCTTGAGCATTAGGATTTGTTTAAAGGACAATGAAGTAATGCATTTTTTGGTCTTTTCATAAACTTTGTACTCATCTTTCACAGCTCAAGCACAGAAGCAGCATGCTCAGGCTCTGCATAGCTCTCTGTGTCCTGGCGACATGCTGGGCGCAGGACTATCTGGTGAGCAACAGCACTGTCCAACACGACTGTCTGGTGAGCAACATCACTGTCAAACAGGACTTTGACAGGATGAGGGTAAGTTTACCAGTATTTTTTTTTCAATCCATATGTTGATTTTTTAGCTTCCTTTCTCATACTTATCTCCACTGACATTGCAGTATCAAGGAACATGGTATGCCGTGGCCAAGAAAGACCCTGTTGGTCTTTTCCTTCTTGATAATATTGTCGCCAATTTCAAAGTGGAGGAGGATGGAACCATGACAGCCACCGCCACTGGTAGAGTCATCATTCTCAAGTGAGTTTAAATGGCATTTTATGCTGTTGTTGTGCAAAAATTGCACTTAGGCAATGGAAATGGTTCTATTTTCACCTGCTGTTTTACACTTCAGCAACTGGGAGATGTGCGCCAACATGTTTGGCACTTTTGAAGATACCATTGACCCCGCTAAGTTCAAGATGAAATACTGGGGAGCCGCAGCATATCTCCAGTCTGGATGTAAGTGTAGATTTATCATTATTTTTTTATTTTTATGATATATTATTATGTATATTGTTATATAAAAAGTTATATAATATAATAAAAATATAATCTATCAAAAAACTATGATTTTTTTTTATTTTTTTTATTATACTTAATTTTTTATAACATAAATTTTAATACATTTATTTAATATATAATACATTTTTTGACTCCTAAAATGTAATCGGCTTGTAAGCCTGGTTTCTTATTAAATCTAGTTTGTAAAATGTGAGTAAATGGTATGTTGGGTAAAACCTGACAGCTCATCTGCTCATGACCTGTGTCTGACCGTTCCACAGATGATGACCACTGGATCATTGACACAGACTATGATAACTACGCCATCCACTACTCCTGCAGAGAGCTCGATATGGATGGAACCTGCTTGGACGGTTATTCCTTCATCTTCTCCCGATATCGTGAGGGCCTCAGGCCTGAAGACCAGAGGATTGTGACTGAGAAGAAACAGGAGATCTGCTTCCTGGGCAAATACAGACGTGTTGCACACACTGGTAAGATGGTTGAGCCTCGTGAATTATAATTATTAGTTCACTCATAAGTTCTAAATTTGCTGATGTGTTTTTGTTTTTTTGACTGTGCAGGTTTCTGTGACACTGCCTAAACCACCGCTTCACAAAGAGCTTCTGAGGATGTAATCTGACATTATATATTTCTAACTGATATGTAAATACAGACAATATGCCTAATACTTTAAAAAGAGAATGCATAATAATTTTGCACTAAGCAAAGGAAGATGTTTAATAAAAAAAATGCATAAAAAGTGCATGGTTTAACCTTTTTTTTTTTCAAATAAACTTAAAAAAAATAACAATGAATTCAGTAATCAATGCTTGTAAACTCACTGTCGGCAAAGTTTTATCACAGGTTTGTTCGGACTCTACACTACAAACAGAACTGTGGTAAATCAGTGCTTTTTGTTTACAGAGCTGATAACAAAATTGTTGTGCAACTTGGACCATGATACAGAGTCATGATACAACTGGTGTCAGGACACTTATAGACCAGAATGAGCATGAGGAAATAATCACATTCATGTATTAGAAATAAAGTAAATAGGCTGAGATGCACATAAATCTTAATATATATACAGTACTGTGCAAAAGTCTTAGGTCACAAGTATTTTCACTAACAATCTTTTTAAGTAAGTTATTTTTATTTATTTTGCTGTAGCGTGTCTGTTGGAAATATCAGTTTACATTTCCAAACATTATTTTTGCTATTAATTGTAATAATTCAGTGAGATGTTTGTTTACACAGCCAGGGCTCCACTCAGAGATCTGATCTCACAATCATCAGTCTGTCTGGAATAACACGAAGAAACAGAACAAACTGAGACAGACTCCAAAATGCTTGATTTGCATTCTAATTAGAAATGTCACGACACATATGTTTTAGGAATTTTTTATGTTAAGATTTATATCACTATAAAATCACACTATAATATTAAATAGGTTAAACAAGTTAGAGAAAAATTACAGCAAATATAATGTATACTATAAATATAAATATGAAATCATATTTAAATATCATTACAAAATATATTATAGAATTGTAAAATTTAAATGTTTCATATAGATATAAAACACCCTCCACTAATATTGGCACCCTTGATAGATATGAGCAAAGGTGGCTATGAAAATAAATATGCATCGTTTATCCCTTTGATCTTTCATTCAAAAATGACACAAAATTCGAAACTATCATTGGAGTAAAATAATGGAAAGTGGGGGGAATCTTATTATGAAATAAATGTTTTTCTCTAGTTCACATGGGCCACAATTCTTGGCACCCAATTATTCCAATGTCATTTTCCCAAGATAACAGCTCTGAGTCTCCCCTATTATGCCTGACGAGTTTGGAGATCACCTGACAAGAGATCAGAGTCCATTTCCTTCATCCAGAATCTATCCAGCTCCATACTGGTGCTTCTTCTCTTCAGTTGACCTCACTTATTTTCTATAGGGTTCAGGTCAGGACATGGTCCCTTTGTGTGACACATTTTTGTGTTGATTTTGATGTTTCTATTGGATCAATGTCTTGACGATCCAACCAAAGCATATTAGAAGATTTCTAACAGAGGCAGTCTTGTTTAGATTTTTTTATCTGTTGGTATTTGATAGGATCCATGTTGCCAATATCTGAACAAGATGTGCAGGACCTCCAGCAGAACAACAGGCCCACAACATTAAAGACCCGACAATATATTTAACCGTGAGATTGGGCTACTTGGTTTTTGGATGAGTGAAGAGGACTTTTCTTGAAACTCTCCCAAACAACTTGTGGTGATGTAGGGGCTATCTGATATATACAGATGCTTTGCAATAAATTAGAATATAGAGGAAAAGTTAATTTCAGTAATTCAACTCAAATTGTGACACTCATGTATTAAATAAATTCAATGCACACAGTCTGAAGTAGTTTAAGTCTTTGGTTCTTTTAATTGTGATGATTTTGGCTCATACTTAACAAAAACCCA
This sequence comes from Carassius gibelio, assembly GCF_023724105.1. NCBI lineage: Eukaryota > Metazoa > Chordata > Actinopteri > Cypriniformes > Cyprinidae > Carassius > Carassius gibelio. Next base: position 7,627,048 of record NC_068382.1, read on the forward strand.
CCAAATCTCAACAAATTAGAATATGATGACATGCCAATCAGCTTATCAACTCAAAACACCAGCAAAGGTTTCCTGAGCCTTCAGAATAGTCTCTGACAATCATCAACAATCTTCACAAGGAGTGTAAGTCACAAAAATGCATTGCCAATAAGCTGGCTGTTCACAGAGTGCTGTATCCAAGCATGTTAACAGAAAGTTGAGTGATACGAAAAAGTGTGGAAGAAAAAGATGCACAACCAACCGAGAGAACCGCAGCCTTATGAGGATTGTCAAGCAAACTGGATTCAAGAATTTTAGAGAACTTCACAAGAAATGGACTGAGGCTGGAGTTAAGGCATCAAGAGCCACCACACACAGACGTGTCGAGGAATTTGCTGAACCATAGACAACGTCAGAGGTTACTTATGGGCTAAGAAGAATAAGAACTGGACGGTTGCCCAGTAGTCCAAAGTAATTTTTTTTCAGATGAGAGCAAGTTTTGTATTTCATTTGGAAACCAAGGTCCTAGAGTCTGGAGGAAGGGTGGAGAAGCTCATAGCCCAAGTTGCTTGAAGTCCAGTGTTAAGTGTTAAGAGCACTTCATGCTTCTTTCTGCTGAGCAGCTTTCTGAAGATGCTGATTTCATTTTCCAGCAGGATTTGGCACATGCCAACACTGCCAAAAGCACCAAAAGTTGGTTAAATGACCATGGTGTTGGTGTGCTTGACTGGCCAGCAAACTCACCAGACCTGATCCCCATCGAGAATCTATGGGCTATTGTCAAGAGGAAGATGAGAAACAAGAGACCAGACAATGCAGATGAGCTGAAGGTCACGGTCAAAGAAACCTGTGATTCCAGACCATCTCAGCAGTGCCACAAACTGATCACCTCCATGCCACGCTGAATTGAGGCAGTAATTAAAGCAAAAGGATCCCCTACCAAGTATTGAGTACAGTAAATGAACACACTTTCCATATATATATAGGGCTTTCTAAGTCCCAAGACTCAACTAATCTTTGGCCACTCAAATTCTCCTCAGTATGCATTAGGACGACATAGGCACACATCTTCTTCCAGGCAGATTTGTAACATCTTAGTTAATTGGATCCTCTTAATTATTGCCCTAATGGTGGAAATGGAGATTTTCAATGCTTTAGAGCAATTTTCCTTCAGCTACTTTTTATTTTATGACGCACAGCAATCTTGTTCTGCACAGAACTATATTATTTGGTTTTACACTTTGTGATGGATGATTAAAGGAATTTGGACTTTGTGTTCCTCATACTTATAATCCTAATGATAATTTCATGCTCCTAGTCACCTCAGTGTGCTGAAAATAAGAAAATGTAAATATGAATGGGAATATATTTCAGAGATATTTGACTTAGGAGAATTTCTGGGGGCGTGGCCAACATGCATTGGAGAAAAACATTTATTTCTTCACTTTCAAATGTTTTACTTCAATGAATAGTTAGAATGTGAATTGTTTGAATGAAAGATCAAACAGATAAATGGTCGCCTTTGCTCATATTTACTAAGGATGCCAAAATTAGTGGAGGTTATGTAAATATGTTGACTGAAAGTTTAAATAACCGGAGTAGGATATTAGGAAGAATTCTACACATTTATTTGTACATCTTGTCCAGTTTTTCTTATATTTCTTACCTGGCAGTTAATGCATGGCACTTCCCTGGAATTAGACCCATTCTCCTCCAGCTACGGTGCTTCACCTAATCCCATCTTTAAATAGTTTAATGCAGGATTTACACACAGTCTATTTCAAGACAGATTTGGTTTGCAAAGTCAGGACTGATGGAAGCTAAAGAGTGGCTCCCAGACATCTGATCTAACACTTCAGAGGTACCACGAGGACACAAGGGGAAACTAGGAAACAAACCACAGTCTTTGTCCTTTATTCATATATACGTGGAGTGCACAGTTCAGTGAAAGACTCTGTAAATAATTTTACAACACTGATTGAAAAAAAAAAAAAGTTATATGCTAAATATAGTTTTTTTTAAATTGCACGTATAAAAAAAAAAAGAAAACTGCATATAAAAGATCAACCTTATCACCAAAAGAGAACTAAGAAAATAACATGTACATCTGAGTCCATAAATTAAAATATTTTTAAATTAACCCCACGTAAACTGATACTTTTGTAAAAAAAATTCAAAAGAATATTCCTTTTAAAAAATAAAAATCAAATTTGACACTATTCTTAAAAACAGTCATAAAATACTTGTGGATATAAAATACTGAAACAATTCTTTGCAATGGTGACTATAATAAAATCCTCCTACATCCTGAGATGTGTGTTTCAGCGGAAGCAGTAGTCGAGGTGGGCGAGCAGCTCTCGGTGCTGGCTGGTGCGGTAGGAAGCTCCACAGTTTGGACACTCCAGCAAACTCTCATCTAGTAAGTTATGGACTTTAGATGGAGACTTGGTTTGATCTTGAATAGTCAGTCTCTCAAAATCCATCCTGTTACAGGAGCTGGGCTCAGAGAAACAAGACTCTCTCTGCTGTTTCTGAGACACAAGGTCAAAAAAGGCACATTATTACACAAGAATATGACGGACACGTCAACGATCATTTCAGGACACATCTCAGAACTCACGGCAGACTCCAGGCGTGTAATCTGGTCTCTGGCTTTACGAAGCTCTTTCAAAACTTTATGCAGCTGGTGCTGTAGAGTCTGACGGTCCAGTTTTTCATTTTCAGATTCTCTGGCCGACAATTGGATCTAATGACAGTCAGTGGCATACAAAGGGTGTTAAAAACAAAATTATCTTTAAGGTTTTAGTTTAAAATAAAAAAAAATATTATTGTTTGTTTTTTTTTTCAGCAAAAACTTAAAAAACAGAAAGGAAAAAAAAGAAAAGGTCATGCAGTGTGGTTGACCATTAATAAAAATAATAATATTTCCTTATACAATAATAAATGCAATTGTATTTTTTTAATAAGTTGGTTGCACCATATGACCTTAATTTGGTGGACAACATTTTCAAATATTTATCATTTTTTTCACTTTTTTTAAGTATATTAATACTATGCTCAAAACAGATTACGGACTGAATTGCATCTTTTTTTTTCAGTCACACATACACACTATAAAAATAAAACAAAGTATATCATATCATTTAAGCCAGGAATGAAATCACGAAGCATGCTGGATGTTTCATTGACGGCTCTACTGTTAAAGCTGGTGTTGAAGGAGGATTCAGATACCTGTTGTTCCAAAATAGCCATTCTTTTCTGCTCCTCCTGCTGAGTCATCAGGGATTTCTGCAGTAGATTCACCTTTCAAAACAGAAAACTTTTAGCTTTTAAAATAGACTTTTATTTATTTCTTTTTTTGGAAGATATTGTTTATTCACAAATAAGTTGCTTCAAATTAAATGAGTAGTTATAAAACAATATATCAGACAGGGCTGTGTTTCCTGAAAACATTGTAGGCCAGAAAGTGATTCCAACAGAAAAAAAAGCTACACGCATCTACAATCAACTACAAAGACTACAAAGGCTGTCATATTTGTAAAACGGATAAACACAACTAATTATATTATACAAGATACAGCATGTTCTGAAGTAAACAAGTTCATATATTATACTAAACGATAACTTGTTATTATTCAGTGCAGAAAACTTGAAATACTGTTAAAGGTACAGTAGGTCATATCAGTATTGATTTGGCCTGAAATTGCCACTGACAAATTATTTTTTTGTTGTTGTTTGTTTTTACATAAAGCAAGACAGTTTTCCTTCTTAAAGAGATACTCCACCCAAAAATGGGTACCACCCTAAACTTGTAAAAGCTTTGTCTTCGGAACAGAATTTAAGATATTTTGGATGAAAACCAGGAGGCTTGTGACTGTCCCATAGACTGTAAGTAAGTTACACTGTCAAGGTCCAGAAAATTATGAAAGACAAACTCAGAATAGTCCATCTGCTATCAGTGGTTCAACCGTAACGTTAGGAAGCAACTGTCTCTCCTCACATTAGGGACGGGCGATATATATCGCATGCGATTGTCATGCACATTTCGTCAGTAAAGCCGGTTCCCTGGTAAATTGCCATCACCTGCTTTCAAATGGAGCGCCATTTAATAGACAGAGCAGTAGATGAATCGCCTTCGATAATGAACGCGATATTGCGTAGCTTGTCAGTGATCTACTGCTCTGTCTATTGAATGGCGCTCCATTTGAAAGAAGGTGATGGTGTTTTACCGCTAATCAGAGAACCGGCTTTACTGACGAAATGCGCGTGACAATGGCATGCGATATATCGCCCATCCCTACCCCACATTACTGTAGTGTTTTTATAAAGAATATGAGCTGAACGCAGGCAGCGTACGTTATATTGTGTCTTTCAAAATTGGTGCTACACTGACGCAGAGAGACACAGAAGAGATGAATTGTTGAATAAAGTCGTTTTTTTTTTTTCTTCTTCGTGAACAAAAAGTATTCTCGTCGCTTCGTAACGTTACAGTTGAACCCCTGATGGCAGATGGACTATTCTGACAATGCTTCTCCAAAATGCATTTTGGGGTGGAGTATCCCTTTAAGTAAATGCATCTTGCTTTCAAAAAATTTTGATTTTGTAACTGAAAATAAGACAAAAATACAAAAGTAAGAAATTTGCATTAAACAGAGAATGATTCCCATCTGTACCTGCATGAGTAGTTCGGCCACCCTCCTCCTCTCCTCCTCCAGCTCTCTCTGCAGTCGAGCGCTTCGCTCTGATGAACACTTCCTCTCCTCCTGCAGAGCCTCCTGCTCGCGCTTCCTCTCCTCCCGCGCCTGAGCCGCTTCCCTGCTCCTCTCCTCATACCTTCCTCTCAGATCCTCCAGTTCTGTCTGGATCTGGGTGACTCGGGCGCGTTCGGCCTCAAGTTCATGCTGAGCCACCTGCCCGGACAGACCTGAAGAGACAAGAAGAGAGAATCTTACTGGATTACACAGACCCTACATGGCCATTTGGAGTATTTTCTCTTCACATTTTACCATCTGAATTGGCTTCTTTGTGCTGTTGCTGGAGTGCTTGATTTGCTTCATTTAACTGCGTCTCTAACTCTTTGGTCCTGGCCAAAACGCCCTGAACGTAGGCCTCTCGCTGCTGGTCATACACAAGCCAGTTATGGTTCTTCTCCAGGGCCTGGGCTCAAAGACAGAGAGAGGAACGACAGACAACACATGAGTCTGGAAGAAAGCACTTCTCTGAACTCTAGAGATGTGAACTCACGTCTCGCAGCTGCTCCTGAAGCACCGCAAGCTCACCAGACGGCACCTGTCAGAGACCAATGACACATACAGGTCAAAAGAAACACATCAAACCATGGATACATTAAATAGCAAAGAAGCACAATGCATCTCATAAATGAGAAGTAGGAAAGATAAAACCGTTTAGATCTTATTAACATCTTAGTATCATGAGTATAAATTTAAGTAGCAATAAACTGTAATTCAAATATTACATTCTTTATAATATTATTTAATTATAAAGTATTCCCTCAGCACTAGTTAGGTGACTTCTGGCAGCAGGAAACTAGTTGATTGATGAAATAGTGCCATCTAGTGTGAACCTGACCACATCTTCATATACCTGGAAATATCCTTATGCTCAATGACAGAAAGTTACATAAGATCTGCTCATATTAATAAGCCCACAAGATGCACATAACAGAATTTAGAGAAGGCAAATCCAAGAATGTATGTGTGTGCATTTGCGTGTGTGTATAGATTAGGGTGTATAGATAGTGTGTAATATTACTCCAATTTAAAAGAACTGTTTTGTATTTTTAAATTATTAAAATATAATGTATTCCTGTGATGGAAAAGTTGATTCTGTGCTTAATTATTAATAATAGTTCTTATTATTATCAATGTTGCTTAATTTTCGTTTTTTTTTTTAGGAAACGTCACTGTTCTGTGATGAACAGAAATCTCAAAACAACAGTATTTATCTGAAATAGACTTTTTTTTGTAACTTGTATACAGTATGTACACTTGTTGTACAAAAATAAAATTATGTACATGTGTATGTATATACTAATATTTTCTTTAATTATACTTACACTGAACTTTTGAATGTTAGCAAATTATGGTTTCCACAAAAATATGAAGCAGCGCAACTCTTTTCAACATTGATCATGATAATATTTCTCAAGCAACAAATCAGCATATTAGAATAATTTCTGCAGGATCATTTGACACTGAAAACTGGAGTAATGATGCTGAAAATTCAGCTTTGCATCACAGGAATAAATCCCATTTTGAAATAAATTCAAATAGAAAACAGTTCTTTTAAACTGTAATAATATTTCAATATATTACTGTATTCTGGATGCAAATTAATGATTTTTTTAATATTTTAAAATGACAATTATTCCACCTTAAATTATTCCAATACATTGTAAGCTTAATATGCTTCACGGTACATTTGTAAATAAAATGAATGAAATCCACATGAAGCCGGTTCAGAAGTCGACTCCCCTACCTTTTGTTTCTCAAGCATGTCACATCTCTCAGAAACGGCACAGTACTTGTTTTTCAGGTCTTGGGTCTCCTTTGAGAGATCCTGGAGCTGTCTCTCTCTCTGTTCAGCCTCATGTTGTTTCTGCTGCAGCTGGCTGTGCAGTGAAGACACCACGTCTCCGTGATCGGCTCGCAGCTGCTGTCTGAGACCTGAGATCTCCTTCTCCTTCTCCAGCAGCTGCTGCGAGCTCCTCTCCCTCAGCGTCTCCAGAGACACGATCCTCTGCCACACCACAGAGTCGAAGAAATTAAAAATAGCTTTATAGTACTAAAACTGCTAGAAAACCCAAAACCAAAATTCTGAACAAGTTATGTTCCAAATATGAGGGTGATATCTCAAAAAATGAGCTTTCAATGAGATTTTATTGGGTGCAGTACCAAGCTTCTCCACTAGATGGCCAAACCCCATTAGTGACCATTTAAGGGCGCTTGCATTTCCATAAAATGGTTTGAGTGACCTGAAACATGTTTTTCCATACTTTTCTCAATATTTATGAAGTATACATCACAAGCAGACGTATTAAGGGTCAGTATGGCAGTATTTGATTTCAATTCAACCCAAATAAACATGCTATGAGAACCCTGGACTTGCGTTGTAGTTCAAAATGCATCAAAAAATGATAATCTATTGTTTTTCTACATATTCAAAACACTTTTAGACCTTTTTTTCTCAAAAAATACAATGGATGTTATCTTTTGAACACTCTCCATTCAAATGAACAAATATATTTTTTTACTGATGTTTCATGATTTCAGCTATGCATCACTATTTCAAAGTAAAGGTCAGTGACAGTTAACAGGCTAAACAAAGCCCCTTCAGATTATTGGTATGAGGGCATGACTTCACCTCCAGGAGCTTGGCTTTGTCTGAGTCTGGTTGTGTGTTTTGATGTCTCTTCGTGTCCTCTAGACTTTTCTTCAGCTGCTGGTTCTCTCTCTTCAGTCTCTCGATCTCCATCTCCACTGATTTTGAGCTGCTGCTTTTAAAGCCCAGTTTATTTGCGATAGTCTCCTTGGCCCCCTTCGCCGCCATGTCTGGACTGATGTCTGGGCATAAAAATATTTTTTTCTTTTTTTGAATAATGGTGCAAAACTCACCATTACAAAATCGAAACCAACTTTCATCTAAAAAGCACAGCACGGATATTACAAATAGTAAAAAGCGAAAGTCCTGTTTAAGAGTGTTATACAAATTAATCTAAATCAACGATTTACTTACGACAAGAATGCGTGCTTAATTGTAGGAAAAATATATCAGCATCAGTCTGTGGAAACGGTTCTGTTTCACTTCCGTGATAATGAAAACAAGTTTAAATACGGCGCGTCCTGCGTCATATCCGGGACTCGCGTAAAGACAGATTGCGCGCTGTCTATGGCTGAGATTCTGTAACGACTCGAGCGAGAAGAAATCTCTCGCAGGCAGGGTGTGATGATGCTGTCTAAAACTAATGTGTAATGTAAAACTTTGCATAATAATACAAATCTGTAATGTAATCGACAGTGAATATAAACATTAAAAGTAAACATATGCTACTAAATAAGACAACAATAACCCTGCATATGTGCGCTACCTGTCAAAAATGTGGAATAATTGTATACGTATGAATTTTATTTTATTTTTTGTCTCACCAAGGCTGCATTAATTTGATCAAAAACCAGTAATGTTGTAAAATATTGCAATTAAAAATAACTATACTATATATAACTCCAGTCACGTTTATTATTGCACATTTAGTCACATGATCCTTCAGAAATCATTCTGATTTGGTGCTCCAGAAACATTTCTTGAAAACATTTGTGCTAATGCATTCATTCATTCATTCATTCATTTATTTATTTAGCAGAAAAGTTACACTTTGATGAATAGAAAGTTTAAAAAAAAAGTAAAATAGAAATGTTTAGCATGTTTTAGTGTAATTTCTAATTCTAACTGAATGCATCCTTGCTGAATACAAGTATTAATATATTTAAAAAAATCACGAGCCACAAACTTTTAAAATGTAGTATTAGTTACATTCTGAAATAGACGACATAAGTCAAGTTTTATATTATACATTTAAAAGCATCATAAAATTAGTTGCAAAATGATTGTTTTTGATGACTCAGTTATATTTAAGGGCATTGGCAGATGCAGTGTTGAATACCTTCTCATCACTCGGAGTCACTGATCTGATGCTGGCAAATGAGAAGAGTGTGAAAGTTTGCAGCAAGGTCAGCGGTGCTGCTGTGCGGGGGATGATGTTTGGGTTTTAGTGCTGCATCTGCACTCAACTGCAGTAATCTACACTAATGACACTGCAGGCTGATGCAGCTGTTTATCACTCACTAGAACACACACACACACATTCGCCCTACAGAAGTACAACATGGGCCTCCTTGTAGGTAAACTGTAGTAGAGGGTTTGTTAGAGATTTGGGTCAGAAATCCTCCACACTCTTGCAGCAGTATTCCTTTGTGCTTAGTAATGCAGCATCCATCGTAGAAATCCAGCTAATCCAGGATTCTGCAAGAGAGGAGGGAAAGAGCTTGAGTCTGTCAGGACTTCCAGATGAATAAATACTGAATGATGGGAGTCCACACACAGAGTCTTCAGCACAAACACATGTGATCTGTGCATCTTAGTGGATGAAATGAAACTGCAGCTCACACACTTCGGTCAGTCATCATCCAGTTTGGTGTACAGAACATTCGAGCAGCGTTAGATCATTTGTAATTGTCGAATGCAGCAGATTTAGAGGTTAGACTGCAATTCCTCATTAAATATCTATTCCCTCCTGGCTGCCTACTGTTCATCTTCCCTGGAGACTTTCTCATTCCACCCCTTCACCGTTCGCTTCACTGGAGAATGGCAGCCGTCTTTTATTTCTCTCTTATTCTGACCTTCTGTTTGTTCTTTTATTATATATATATATATATATATATATATATATATATATATATATATATATATATATATATATATATATATATATATATGACTCATTCCAATAGTCTAGTTTTCTATCTATCTATAGTCAAAGTCTCTGTGCTCTTCTTCTCCCGTCTCTTTCCGCTGTGATCAAGTAATGTAACAGAAACAAATCGACTTATATCCATTTTTACACTGTTTTCTCCATGCTGTCTTCAGTATGTCCAGTTTAATTCTCATATCTCACACTCCTGAAGAGGGGTTAGATGGGATCCCTTGCACCAGAAGAATCAAACTTAGTCCCCCTAATAATTGAGGACAAAGAACAATCCAGCAGTCAGACAACGGAGGGAACTCACAGCTGTTTCATATATTTTGAATGCTTTATTCGGTTTCCCTGCGGTGGATACATAGAGGGAAAGAGTGCTGCTTACAAGACTATCAAAATATTCGAGAAAGAAGGGTTGCATGCAAAAATAAGTGCACAATGTTTGTATTAGCTAAATATTTAATTCATCTCCGCTCTTCATCATTTTATCAGGATGGATCGAAACAAAAATGCTGACGTATGAGTCAAATGACCCATGAGTCAAAAGATATTAAGAACAATAAAATGTATTATAAACCATTTTTAAAAAAAGATATAAAGAAATACATGGATTTAACCAACTGGACCTACCATAAATATATCATATTACACATATCACAATTCTCTAGTCTAGCATATGCAATATCATCGAATCTAAACAGAAGTGAAATGCACAAAAGCTTCATCCATTCACAACCAGAGAATGATGACATCACTGCCCCTCGTTACAAACCCAACATCCCAAATCTCATCAACTTACATTCCTCTTTATATACAAGCTCATAGACTCGGTATTAGCAGTCAAATGTCCCGTTTGGATCTACAGGATGGGTTCATTTACACAATGGCTGATTAATACAATATTGCAAGATTCGGTTGTGATTTGGCTACATTTAGCTCCAGATATTTCAGATTACACAGTGTATATAAATAACCCACCAACACGGTTCAATACAAAGGTTTGCAGCAGACACAGTGTGTTTTTAGAAAGGCTATTATTTTACCATGTGATGAAAATCCATTTAGCCTGTGAGCGCTTGCATAATTCTTTATCAAAAGGGCTGTGGATTATTTTAGGGTTGTTAGCTACATTTTCTGCAAGCAGAGCGTTCAAGAACAGTCACATTTTCTTGAGATAAAGGCAAATGAAAAGAGAGCAAGGAAAATAAAGATTTGATTGGCATTTGACACTTTTAAACGAAAAACAAAGAATAATTATAACAGTATCGTGATATAAAACTCCAGCTGTCTGATGGCAGAAAAGAAATCAAAAATGTTTTTCAAAAGTGTAGAGTATATAAGGACATGAGAATAAATCAAAAATATAACTCTTGTTACTAAGATATCTCTCTTCTTTACTCACAGGTTCTCAGAGGTTTTGAAAGCTGAACGAATCAGGACGTGATAACACTGAGGAGATCCTCTTCATCACATGTGAGCCACTTGACGATCTTCAGAACAACTGGCGGTTGATTTGCACTGGTTGGAGTAATCGGACAAACCCATGTCTGTATTTCTGTTTGGCTCATTTTCTGCTTCTGGAGAAGGAAAAGTACTTTGGCTTGACCTGCAATTCTCCTCAATGCCGGCTTGTTCATGTCCAGGTGTGAGAGACTCCAAGGAAGTGCCGAGGAATGAACGCGAGAATAAAACTCTTACTCTTTTCTCGTTGATGTGTGTGATTTCAGTGAAGCATCTCGTTCCATCTGTTTGAAGGATGTTGCAGATCAAGGTTTCTTTCAGAGAGCGAAGTCTTTTGCTTATCGATCCTGTATCGTCACAGCAGCAGCGGGGCAAAACTAATGGGCCGTGGTGTTCGGGTCAGTGGTCTGATGTGAAGCTGGATTCCGTGGCACACTCACTGCTCTCAGTATTTGACATGAACTGAAAAACACAGATAAATCACGTTAGTGATGTAAAAAACACTAGTTTCATTATTATCTTATTTCTTTATCTTGTATATAATTTATCTTACATTTTTGAGTCAGATCTGCTCACTCTGAACATCATGAATTGCATACTGGGATAAACTGTATTAAAGGAATCAATTTCATTTTCTCTGGTCTGTTAAAAAATGTACACTACCATTCAGTCGTTTGGGGTCGGTAAGATTTGTTGATTTTTTTAAAATAAGTCTCTTATGCTCACCAAGGCAGCATTTATTTGATTTTTAAAAAATGCTAATATTCAGAAATATTTTTACCATTTAAAATAACTGTTTTCTATTTGAATGCATTTTAATTTATTTAAATTTTAATTTATTTCCATTAATTTATTTTCAGCATCACTGTCACATGATCTTCAGAAATCATTCTAATATGCTGATTTGCTGCTCAATTAGCATTTTTTATTATTATCAGTGTTGAAAACAGTTGTGTCTCCTGATGTTTTTGGAAACAGATACATTTTTTTCCAGGATTTTTTGATTAATAGAAATGTAAAAAATTATAGATAGATAGACAAACAGACAGACAAAATCAATTCCTGTCTTTTTTACTATTAAATGCCCTGTTCACTCTGAAAAGTGTCACATAATGGAAGTAAATGGGTTGCGAGTGCGGTTTCATTGATGTTAAATCAGGGAGAGATTAGACTGGATTCTGTTAGTTACCATCAATGATTTATTTAACAGTGTAAAACATTGGTCTGTCATACACTACATCCATCTAGTGGGTCATTTCTGAGTCAATTGCATTTAATTTATTCTTCATTATTCATTAAATGCAGTCCATCTAAATGTCTTCTAATCAGCCACAGCTTTGAAGAGCATTTTTCGCACAATTAGAAGAAAAGGCTGAATGTCCACTGGGAAAAAGTAGCAGTATTTAAACACTTCAAAAGCACAATCTCCAGCCACAAAGGAATCTCTGCTTCCTGACCTACTTAGATGTCCTATGCATAGAGTAATGATTCAGATAATTTGTTCTGCATAAATATCCAGCATAGTTAGAGATGGCTTACTTGACAGATTGACTGCGCATGCTACGATGATGATGGCTCCTCCCACTAGAGAGACCACAGAGAGCAGCTTGGCCACGCGACCCAGACGCCGCGCTCCGTCGATGTTCCCCTGCTCCAGACTGTTCCTCGACTAACAGAACATGACAGTGAGATCTGAGCTTCCATTAAAGCACTTTACATATTCACCACTGTAACACACAATGAACAATTCAGTCTGGTTTACTGCAGGAAAAAGAATAACTTCTGTTCCTTCACAGACAAAAGAAACATTCTATGAAGCAAGTGATTCTTACTTTTTAAAAGGATTTTAAACATTATATTAAACTTACAATGTGTTAGAATGTAAATCTAATTATTAAAATGTAATATAAAATAGGATATAATTATTCCTCCAGAAAAGTAATAGGGTTGATGGTAACTGGGTTGACACTTGAAGTCTTGTGCTCAAAAAAAAACAAACAAAAAAAAACATAAATAACTAAATATATATATATATATATATATATATATATATATATATATATATATATATATATATATATATATATATATATATATATATATATATTGTTTTTTTATTAGTATATATTTAATAAATAATTATATTTTTTTTTATGTCCATATACTGTATTTTTAATTATGTGTATATTTGCTAATTGGATGGGGGGGGGGGTCTAAATATGTTTTTGTATATTAAATACATACAAATACTGGAAGTTATTGGATTTTTATATTTTTAGTCAAATTATATTATCAACACATTTAAGTGTTTAAAAAATATTAACTTTTAAAACAAATATGTAAGAAAAAAACGAAAACAATATAAACACAACGTTGAAATGTAGCATATTAGGGACACAAATCTTGTAAAATGACCCAAATGGCCCAACTATTACATACCATGATGGAGTAAACGAATCCCACGATGTTGATTGGCCAGGCAGGGCAGAAGCAGGCGATGATGGCGAGGATGAGGTAGTCTTTGGGTTTGGAGCGGTCCATCGGGGGGTTGGTGGCGATACTGGAGTGACGTGAAATGGAGGGCCGTGGGGAGAAAGCTGTGTAGGCGATGGAGCTGGAGCGGCTGCCCGTCCGAGTGCGGCCCACATTTGGATGGTGAGAGTGAGGGAGAGAATGATGCCGGCGAGGAGGAGATGAGACAGTGGGTTTGGAGGTAGAAACATCATTTGGGGAAGAACAAATCCTATCGACTAAAAAAACAAAAAAACAGAGGATGTAAGCAAACTAAATGATGTGACAAAAGTACACATTCTTAAAGAATTCACACAGCACTAGTGAAATGTTTGGATTATTTTTTGGTGTATTTAAAAAAAAAAAAAACAGTTATATTGTGAAATATTTTTATTATTTAAAATAATTGTTTTCTATTTGAATATATTTTAAAATGTAATTTATTCCTGTGGTCAAAGCTGAATTTTCAGCATCATTACTCCAGTCTTCAGTGTAACATGATCCTTCAGAAATCATTCTAATATACAGATTTCCTGAAACATTTCTTATTACTATCAATGTTAAAAACAGTTGTGATGTATTTTTCTGCTTATTTTTCTGGAAACTGTGATATATATGGGGTTATACCTCTATATTTTGACCACGAACTGAGTTTTGTGGAGAAAATGTTCGTCTAGCAAAGAAGAAAATACGTAATAAAACCAATTTCGCATTTAAAATTTTTTTTGGGGGGTGGTTTGCAGACCTTCTCATTTGCATGTGCAAAATTTCACTAGCTTGCTCACCTGATGCCCACCCTCAGTCCTCTCTAAAAGCAGACGGCTCGCTCGCTCAACAAAACCCAGAGTTACAATACGCCATAATTCCAGCCAATCAGAGACAAAGCTGCTAAACTATGGTTGGTTGCTTTGACAACCAATCAAGACATCCCCTGCATTACTGACAATAGCAGAGGAAATGTTAGAGGCATGTTAACTGCAAAAGAATTCGGAATTAAGGTGAAGAATTAGGTGTGAATTCACCAGGAACCATTTAGTCTGCAGCACCACCATTTTCCAGAACTACAAACTTCCTGGAGTCAGGTAAAGAGTCCTAAAAAATGACCCCTATTAATAAGAATCACATACTGAAGCGTAATAAAATACTTAGACTAATTTTTTTTACAGGCTTTATAGAAAGCACCACAAGGTGAAGAATTTTTCTTGTAAGTTTTAGGCGTAAAGTTTTAGTCCATCTCGAAGTTTTTATCTGTAAAAAAAAAAAATCTGCTTAATAATTATACACACCTGAATATAAGGCATTATTCACTTCCAGCCTTGAATGAACAATAATATATACAGGTGCTGGTCATATAATTAGAATATTATCAATTGATTTATTTCACTAATTCCATTCAAAAAGTGAAACTTGTATAGTATATTCATTCATTACACATAGACTGATATATTTCAAATGTTTATTTCTTTTAATTTTGATGATTATAACTGACAACTAAGGAAAATCCCAAATTCAGTATCTCAGAAAATTAGAATATTGTGAAAAGGTTCAATTTTGAAGACACCTGGTGCCAGTGGTGGGTAATACTTCAAAATTTGGTATCGATCCGATACCAAATACATATAGGGTCAGTATTGCCGATACCGATACGATACTTTTTACTTAAAAAGGTCTAGGTGCAGTAGGTCTACGTCATTATTTCTGTGGTGAATGAATTATCAATTATTTATGCAATATTTTTTATTAATGTATTGAAGTCCACAAAATTATTAGTTATTAGACACTGTAGAATGAATTCTTTACAGCCTTTAAAAAAAAAAAAAGATAAAAAAAACATCTCCCTTGTTTCTGGTTTTAAAAGCAAATGAAATAAAGTGCACACAATTATTACTGAAGAACAAACAAATAACAAATATACCTGTGCAATTAAATTCCCTGAGCCCCCCTTCTGAATGTGCTATCAGCTTCGCTCACTCTGTTCGCTGATCCTCGGCACATTGTGTCAGTGAGTCATGTGACGACACAACAACGAATCACATCAGAGCAGCAGGAGGGGGAGGAGTAGCAAAGTGGGCCAGGATGAGAAAGCAGCGTTTGTTCAGGATTGTAGAGGTAGAAGACACGAGCAAAGTATAATGAACATAGATGAGATATTTAAATTAAAATATTGATTCAATTACAATTGTATTGATCTGATACCAATACCAGTTTTGGCATCGATACTATTGATATTTAGATCGATCCACCCACCCCTACCTGGTGCTACACTCTAATCAGCTAATTAACTCAAAACACCTGCAAAGCCTTTAAATGGTCTCTCAGTCTAGTTCTGTAGGCTACACAATCATGGGGAAGACTGCTGACTTGACAGTCATCCAAAAGACGACCACTGACACCTTGCACAAGGAGGGCAAGACACGAAAGGTCATTGCAAAAGAGGCTGGCTGTTCAAAGACTTCTGTGTCCAAGCACATTAATAGAGAGATGAAGGGAAGGAAAAGATGTGGTAGAAAAAAGTGTACAAGCAATAGGGATAACCGCACCCTGGAGAGGATTGTGAAACAAAACCCATTCAAAAATGTGGGGGAGATTCACAAAGAGTGGACTGCAGCTGGAGTCAGTGCTTCAAGAATCACTACACACAGACGTATGCAAGACATGGCTTTCAGCTGTCGCATTCCTTGTGTAAAGCCACTCTTGAACAACAGACAGCGTCAGAAGCGTCTTTCCTGGGCTAAAGACAAAAGGGACTGGACTGCTGCTGAGTGGTTCAAAGTTATGTTCTCTGATGAAAGTGTATTTAGCATTTCCTTTGGATATCAGGGTCCCAGAGTCTGGAGGAAGAGAGGAGAGGCACACAATCCATGTTGCTTGAGGTCCAGTTTAAAGTTTCCACAGTCAGTGATGGTTTGCAGTGCCATGTCATCCCAGTGGCACAAAGTGCCAAAGCTACCAGTTCCTGGTTTAAGGACCATGGTATCCCTGTTCCTAATTGGCCAGCAAACTCGCCTGACCTTAACCCCATAGAAAATCTATGGGGTATTGTGAAGAGGAAGATGTGATATGCCAGACCCAACAATGCAGAAGAGCTGAAGGCCTCTCTCATAACACCTGAGCAGTGCTACAGACTGATCGACTCCATGACACGCCGCATAACTGCAGTAATTCAGGCAAAAGGAGCCACAACTAATCATTGAGTGCTGTACATGCTCATACTTTTCACGTTCATACTTTTCAGTTGGCCAAGATTTCTAAAAATCCTTTCTTTGTATTGGTCTTAAGTAATATTCAAATTTTCTGAGATACTGAATTTGGGATTTTCCTTAGTTGTCAGTTATAATCATCAAAATTAAAAGAAATAAACATTTGAAATATATCAGTCTTTGTGTAATGAATGAATATAATAGAAAAGTTTTTGAATGGAATTAGTGAAATAAATAAACTTTTTGATAATATTCTAATTATATGAACAGCACCTGAATATCAGTTATAAATAAGTAAATACAATATGAATAGTTATTAAGACAATTGGTAAATTGTGCTTGGAAAAAGTGTGATCAGAATATCAACTAGAATAATAATTATGCACACACTATTTTTCCTCTGCTGTTGTCAGTAATCCAGGGGATGTTGTTATTGGTTGCCAAAGCAGCCAATCATAATTTAGCAGCTTTCTTCTCTGATTGGCAGGAATTATGGCATATTGTAACACTGGGTTGTGTTAAGCGAGCGAGCCGTCTACTTTTAGAGAGGACTGAGGGCTGGCATCAGGTGAGCAAGCTAGTGAAATGTTGCACGCACAAAAGAGAAGATCTGCACAAACCCAAAAACTTATTTTAAATTATTTTCGTGCACTCTAAGTACTTTCTTTTTTGCGATGAATATGATCTTTCACACTCAAAATTGTAGCAGAGATATAACCCCATGGATAAACTACCATTTAACAGTTTGGAAAAGAAAGATTTAAAAAAAAAAACAAAAAAAAAAACATACTTTTATTTAGCAAGGACACATTAATTATTTTTTTTACATTAGACCTTTCTAATGTTAAATACGATTTCAGTTTCAAATAAATGCTGTTCTTTTGAACACTGATGAATAAGATGAGTTCTACAAAAATATTAAGCAACAAAAACAGCTTTTAACATTAATAATAAGAACCATTATTATAAGCATCAGTGCAGCATAGAATTTCTGAAGGATCATGTGACACTGAAGACTGATGTAATGATGCTGAAATTCAACTTTGCATCACAGTAATAGATGACATTTTAAAATATATTCAAAAAAGAAAACAAATTGTACTATAATATTTTTAGCTTTCTGCTATCATTGATTGTCTCACCATGTTTTCCTCCAATTGTGATGCTGATAGAAACGCAGGATAGCATGCTCTTTAAAACAACTTTGATTAAATAGCCACCAATGCAATTAATTCACTAATCTCTGCCATGCCTTTCAGCCCCTCCTGCCAGAAAGCCACTTTGGCAATTTTAATCAGGATGCACCACTTTCATTTAATTAAGAGCATTTACTACTCACTCAGCGACTGTAAAAAGAAGAGAAATAAAAATCCCGCTCTTAACCTCAAACGAACTCCTCAGTGCATCACCGAGCACAATAAACACCAAAGTTGTCTTGAGCTGCTGTGCTTGTCCAGCTCTCAGTCATTCTGTGGTGAATAACAAAGAAATGCCCCTCAGAAGAGCCTGTGCATTATTTACAATGATCAGATTTGCTGTGCGGCAAACTATTCCTCTAGCAGTGCTGCTGGGAAGTGCTTTCTAAATTAATCATCTTCACTTTTAGCTTTTATTTTTGCTTTTTTAAACCTATTTGCTTATTCAATCCTGAAAGTATGCATCATATATTTATTATTTTAATATTCTCAATATTTTTGTGTAACCAGGATCAGAAAATAACCAGGGATTTGAGCAATAATAATATATTTCCCAGATATTTAAAATGCGGGGACAGAATGTACCTCTGTAGTGAATTGCTCTTTTTGATTTGGTACCTAGTGTTTGTTTGATTTAATGATATTCTATTCTCGGCCTGTCTATTTCTGGTTTAAGTGGCTCGGCAGTGACTCGCTCCTACAGTGGCTGTAGTTGCCTGTACCTGTCAGATATCTGTATGTTGAATATGTGTCTAATGAAACGGTTTTACTTAAAAAAAAAAAACTCTAAAGACTGACCATGAAGAAAACTCCTAGACCTGACACAGGAATTTACAGCTGCTTTTGTGTTTGAAATCAAATTGGGTCAGAGTTGTTATTGTTAATTAAGACTCATTTAAATTGAAATTAAAATATAGATTAAAAACAGTATCGAATTGGTATTTGATATTGAATCTGTTTTGTTATTGTTAACTTACACTATTAAAAATAGCTGAAATAAAGGTGAAGATTAAATGAAAATAAACAAACACACACACACACACACACACACTCACACATATACATATATATACCCACACAAAAAAACAAACATAAGCTTAAACATAAATTTGTTTTTTATATTGATTTGGTTCACTATTGTTAAGATTACAAAAAAAAATCTACCTTTATTTACCTTTATCGTAAATGAAGGTAGATAAAATAAAATGACACATAAGTTGACAAACGTAAACTTAAAACAATAAAGCAATATTTAGCACCTAACTAAAAAAGTACTATGTCCTAAACCTGAACTGAAAAAATAATACATAAATAATAATAATACACATATATAATAAACAAACAGGTGAAAATATATAAATAAAAGCTTATTCAAATTATTAATAAACAAATACAACTACATTCTATAGACAAGTAATATATATACATAATATATGTGTGTGTGTGTGTATATAAGCTAATTCAGATTATTAATAAATTCAATAATAGCATATAAATATTCCTAAAATCATTTTACCTCTATTTTTTTGTCTTTTTGTACAGCTGCAGTTTTTGAGCTCTAAAAACACTCACTCTCTCATCATCTCCGTTCAATTACATGTCATTTTTAAAGTCTTTATCCTGATTGCTGTTTGCAAATGACCGGAGTGTGACTGGCACAGCAGGACCTGAAAGTGTTTTCTTCCTGGAGACAGAGCAGACGCTTTCATTTAAATTATTTGTATCCGTTTCCCCTCACACAACCCTCCCAGAATGACATATTATTGATGAAATGATGAACTACCACTCTCAGCTTTCTCCTTGACTGTAACGGTGACCTCTCCCGAGCGCCGCACGTCCTCATTGGACTGCTGGGGGAAAGTGAGGGGGCGCAGACATGGGAAAGAGTCCGATCCGACACCGGTGGTCCCCGGCTGGTTTGTGACAGGCTCCTCGTCCTGGGTACAAACCAGAGAGCCCAATGATGCCTGACGGTACTTGGTTTCCATAAAGACGGCGGAGGGTGCGAATGTGGCAGTGCAGTGTTGATGTTCAGACGGGGTCCCGTGTGACTACAAACAGGAGAAAAATAGTGAGATTTATGTGCACAGGAGATGAATCTCATTACCATCGGAGATGAGTGCACAGAAATGCATGATGAGATGCAAACTCACGCTCCAGATCATAGTGTCAGCACACACATCATATCCCTCACACTTCGGCATCCCAGAGAGGTATTTTCATACAAAACAACTGCTCCATTAAAATATATATATATATATTTTATCATAGCAATGGTTTGGTCATTAGCCTAATGCATGCTTGTTTTTACACGTAGGTCATGAAACTGACCTCAGTTAAAGAGATAGATCTTACAACATTCCTTTTCACAGCAGGAGAATTCATATAGATAACAAAAATAATAGATTTTAGTAACGTTAAAACTATATTTATTAAACTATACAATAAAGTCAGTAAAATACGTCCCAATGTGCCGTGACAATACCGGAAAATGTGGTCATTTTCAGCTAGGACATTATTTGATTTTCTTTATTTTCGTTTTTCTAATATAAAGGTTAAATGAGATAGTTAAACTCACGAATAAACGTAAAATCGTCACAGTAAATACTGTAGGAACATATGTTGAAAACATGAGGGCAAACAGACAAAGCCGTGGGGAAAAGAGGAGACATATGGAGGAGAGAGAGAGGGAGAGGGGGGGCGGGGTGTTAAACATATTTTAGTCCATAGTTCATATATAAGATACCCTATAACGACGAATATGAAGATTGATTAATAACACAATGTATTTTACACTGTAGGCTGTTCTTTTTCCTCATGCATCCATAACACAGGTAGGATACAATTCACCTATCCAGGTCGGGAAACGTTTTGTTTTCTAATAAAACAAAGGGATGTCTCTCCCACAGACATAAAAAAATAATTCAGACGTTGATTAATAGGGTACACACATATACATATATCACATAAATAAACAGCTACCTTACACCGCGCGATTCCAGCCAGTGTGAGGTCAGAGTCGCACGTACGCCTTTAGTTCATTTGCATGAACGGTCCCTCGGCCGATTCGAAAGAAAATTCTATATTCCAGTGTGACATTCAAATATACATCAAAGGAAAAATGCCGCGTGAATGGCGCGCTGCTGTGGTGTGGTCTGCTGCTGGGATCATCACTGACTGCAGCCTCACACTCACTGACTGACGGGAGGAGAGAGACAACAACAGCGTGACACGAGCACACTACACGCGCTGGAAAACACTGCCATTTATATATACAAAAATACAATTATGAAGGCTGATTATATGCAATAGCCCATGAAAATTAAATAGATACACGGTGCAATTAACAAGCATTTCGACAAAATAAATGACACATTTAAGCAGAATTACTCAGTAAGAATGTAACATTGCAATGTAAACTCACTAATTTAAGATAGGC
This sequence comes from Carassius gibelio, assembly GCF_023724105.1. Classification (NCBI taxonomy): domain Eukaryota; kingdom Metazoa; phylum Chordata; class Actinopteri; order Cypriniformes; family Cyprinidae; genus Carassius; species Carassius gibelio. The sequence continues at coordinate 7,648,327 of NC_068382.1, forward strand.
AACACTGAAAAAGAAAGAAGCAATTTTTTAAGGGGAAAGTATTAATTACATTATAGTGTTTATAATAAATTATAATTGGAAGCCTTTTGTAATAAACTTTTTTTTTTTTTTTATGAAAGTATTACAGTTTTTCTCGATTGCTTAAACGCTATAACCAGGCTTTTGAACTAAAATTTCAAAACCATAACGCCATTTATCAAAAAGCACACTTATTTCACTAAACTATAAACACTATTCCCTGTTTTGACACATGAGTCAGATGAGTCACTGCAAAACTCTACACACAAATCCCTTCATTTCTCATTGCTTAGACCATGTGGTCATTTAGAAAGCACTAGCATTCAATATTGTTCACTCAAGTCAGCATAGTTTCAGCTCAATTAGCACACAATAACCCAGGTGAAAACACTAAGTCAAAATTTAGCACACATCAATCAGAACTTTCAAGATACATAAAAGTGCCAGAGTCAGTTAATTTGAGCTTTGGAACAATGGATCCACAAAGAAATGAAGGAAGAGGTCTAGGAGAGAGAGGAAGAGGACGTGGTGAAGGAGGAGGAAGAAGAGGAAGAGGAGGATGTGGTGAAGGACAAGGTAGATGAGGAGGAGGAGGAGGAAGGGCAAGGAGACACCAGTCTCGGATGAAATTAGAGCCACTTTAGTTGATCATGTCCTTGTCCATGGCATGACTATGAGGGAGGCTGGGCAATGAGTACAGCCTAATTTGAGTCGCTTCACCGTCGCCTCCATCATCAGAACTTTCAGGGAGGAAAACCGGTAGGTGTACTTAACTTGTGCTGTACTCTGTGCTTTGACATCACATCTACTGTTGCACTATGTAATATGTACTACTGTAATAAAGAAATGCATCAAATTGCCTCGCATACAGATAGTTTCAGTAGGTTTCCATTTTTTCCTGTAAAAAGGATGTCTGAGTTAGTTATGCTTCCAGTAGTGCTTCTATTTTTTTTCGGACAGAGAGACGACCACCTGGTGGAGGCAGGCTAAGGCTTTTGTCGGAGGAGCAACAGAGGGAGCTTGTAAACATGGTCATTGCCAATAATGTAATCCGCCTGAGAGAGATTCAAAGGAGAGTGATTGAGGATAATAATCATTTTCGAGGAATAAATGCCATCAGCCTCTCCACAATGACTGCATCCTCCGAAAGCACCAGTTCTGGATGAAACCGGTATACCGCGTCCCTTTCGAATGAAACTCTGACAGAGTGAAAGACCAACGAGTGGAATATTCAGGTATGAATTTTGATATCGCATGAAGTATTGTGTACCATCAGAGTCCATTTGTGCCCTCTTGAACTGTGCTTCAGCATAGTGATTTACTCTACTGTGTTTCATGTGTTTTGCAGAGAATCTTTGAGATTGAAGGCTGGCCTGTTCCCCATGAAATTATCTTTGCAGATGAGGCTGGTTTCAACCTGACCAAAAGCAGGAGAAGGGGGAGGAACATAATTGGCCATCGGGCTATTGTAAATGTCCCTGGTCAGTGCGGAGGGAATGTCACTATGTGCGCAGCCATCAGCCAACGAGGGGTACTCCAACGCCATGCCATTTTAGGACCCTATAACACTATGCTCCTCCTTGCTTTCCTTGACGGTCTATAAGAGAGCATATGTTCCAGTTGGACCACAGGGAACCAGCACAACCAGAGCACCCTCACTACGTTGTTGTTTGGGATAACGTCAGCTTTTTACCAATGGTTTACCAATAACCCGAGATTTTCAAACATCTTTCTGCCTGCATACTCTCCCTTTCTAAACCCAATCGAGGAGTTTTTTTTTGGCATGGCAGTGGAAAGTGTATGATCGAGAACCTTATATGCGTGTTCACCTCGTACAGGCCATGGAAGAAGCCTGCCAAGATGTGTCAGATGCGTGCCAGGGGTGGATCAGGCATGCAAGAGGATTTTACCCCCGCTGCCTGGCTAGGGCTAATATAGCCTGTGATGTGGATGAGATTCTCTGGCCTGACCCAGACCAAAGACGGGAGGCTGAGGTGGAATAATCTTTTTTTTTTTTGTACTGTGTAGTACATGAATAAAAATGTGCCAATGTATCCATTGGTTGTGTCTTTTGTTCATCATCTGAAAAGGTTTGTGAGGAGGGGAACCACAAGTAATGATACCAGTTTTGGAAATGTTGTTTTGAATTTATTGCACCAGTGTGTTAGGCTGTTGTAGTGTCTGAGGGCAAAGTTTGGTTTTTCAGCAAGAGTGAATGGTTTTGAGTGTAGAGCTTCATTTTGACCTGAAAATGGGTTGCTTGGGGAAACTGGGTGAGACGTTATGGATTTGTGTTTACAGTTTTGAGAATACGAGGCATAGTTTCAAGAAATGTGTTTAAGCAATCGAGAAAAACTGTAATTTATACTTTGATATTGATATTTTCTTTTTAAATATATTTCACCATAACTCCACTGGAATACAGCAGACAATGGCACCTTTGGAACTAAAACAAAAATAACTAAGGAGTCTCCAAAAAAGAAAAAAAATTGGTATGCGATTTTACTAATTTACAGTAAAAATGTATAGTTTTTACTTCGTATAGGCTATATCACCACTAATTCAGTTAATGATATGTAGTTATGAACCGTAATCTACATGACCCAATCTGCAATTTTTATTTGAAAGTTTAAAAAGATCATAAAAAAAACTGTGAAATGTACCCCTGACAGTAACACTTCCTAAAAAAACAGTAGCCTAATGCAAGATTACATTTATTCCATGAATTAATTATAAAGCAGTTATCATCTGTGTTTGGTAGTCAGTTTTCCAAACACTATTATGAACAACAATGAAAGCATGAGAGTGAATGTAGGCTGGGGTCTTCTTTATGTCCTGCAGTTCTGGTGTCACAGGGATGTCAGGCTTGCTGAAGGACTGCGTGTGTGAGGCATGAATAAGCAGTGTTGACCGCAGACACATCTACTCAGCAACAACACATTTACATTCCCTTCCGGTTCAAAACACAAATACTGAATGACAAGTCAAGGATTATACAGACAAACATTTCTCTCCTGATTCAGACAAGACGACTTCATTTTATGGATAGAGGACTCATATTTTAGGTTTGAAGCTTAAATGAACAAGAGGAGTGGCTAGACGCACACTGAACCACTAAACTTGAAGTCGACAAAAATTATTTTATTTTTCAAATTGCATCGTGCAAAAAGATAGCAAGATAGCAATGCGCTGAAATGTTTGCTGGTGTCTATTCTGTTTTTAACCCAAATGCACTTTGCACGATGCATTGAGCATTGACGCAGCACTAAAAGCATTATAACATCTCATGAAATGCTACAACTCTTTGGTTGCTTTGACTAAGCAAAAATTGGTCCGATTTCTTTAACTACTTGCTCACAAAAACTATTTTTAAACCATAAAGACGCTTCAGAACCAAAATTCCCCAATTTCCCATTTGGGGAACTATTAATTTTGCACCTTCAAAAAAAAAAAAAAAAATCTTAAGAGCGTAATTATGAAATGTAATAAATTTTGTTATGGGCGTTATTTCAAAATAGTTTCTACATGCAGGTGATTGAATAAATCCTTCCATTTTATACAAAATACTAATTGGTCAACAAAACATTCCCACTTTTTTTCAGTGAGCATTTTCAAGGACATTTCAAGGTCATTAATTTATTTACGATGACAATAAAAGACTAGGATTATGCCCTAAAGAAATATATTCCTCTCTACAGCAGTCTAAAACTTAATTTCAGTACCATTGGAGAGAAAAAAAATAATAATAATTTTCAACCCTTTCCTGAAATTTTTACCTTTTCTCTAATTTGTCTTCAGTTTTTTCAGGATGTGTGGGAACCCTGGTTTGGCTTATGAATGGTCTTAGTCTGAACTAGCAGAATGCCTCTGAATGCTTAAAGGGCCAGATTGACAGCATTTGCCAGTGCAAAACCCTGGCATACTGTCAGAGTTTACAAAAGACATGCAATGAAAAATGAGTGATGAAGAGAGAGATTTGCAGCTGACCTCATTGCATATGCATTTGTAGTTTCCCTTTTAGATGAAAAAATTATGAGAATCACTGACAGCATCACACAGATCTCAAACCTATATTTCTGTAAATTATGATTGAGAATACAGAAGATTTAGCGGTTAACCTCGAGTGGTTTATAAAACAAATAATCTAAAGTATAACACCCAATTAGTTATATAAAAAAAACTCACTGAACTTCATTTAGTGATGGTGGCATTTATTTGGTGCCACATGATACATAAGTTCATAAAAAAAAAAAAAAAATTAAATACTAAAAAGGAAAAATAGTATTCAGAAATGCCAGAAAACATGGAAAAAAGAAGTCAAGTATACACAGGAAAAAAAAAGCTGTACAAAATGTTACACGCATTAAAATCTGTAAGAAAATCTTAAAAACGAGAAAAAGTGTTCAAATGCTCGTCTTCAGCACAGTGGCTCATGCACTTCACTTTCCCATACTGCTGAGAATATTGGCCTGTGAGGGGGAAAAAGAAATAATTGAAACGGTGTGTGATAAAGGAAAACTGCTAAATCACAATGTAGTGTGCTTTCCTCCAGACACATTATTAAACGGTCCACAGCAGACACAAACCACAAACCTTTATGAAAGAAGAGAAACGTTTAACTGTAATGCCTTCGATCTGCCTCAGGTCTTCCACCTACACAAAGGGAAAATAAAGAGAAACCTGAATATGAAATGAGCCTCATGTCAAAGTTTGGCACATCACAGGCGAAGAGCCAGACGTCTACCTGTGTGAAGTCCCCATGAATCTCTCTCCAGCCCATGATTAATTTAGCTTTCTTGTCTCCGATCAGCTGCAGGCTCTTGAGATCCTTCAGAGAGCCGGAGTTGAGCGTCTGCAGGATCTTCCTCCTGGACTGCTCTAGTAACGCTGAATCCAGATGGGACTCCCAGTTGACGTCAACAGCTGAGGGAGGATCCACACCTCCGTTCTCCTTCCCCTGACCAACCTTTGAATCATGTCAAACGTGCAAGTAAAATCTGTTACGGTCAATATACCATCACTTGGCAGCTTTTAAAGAAACCAGAGAAATTTCTGTCCCTCCATTGAGTTCAAACTTTAAGTTCATAAAGAGATTATTAAAAAAAAAAATGCATATGTAGTTATTAAACTGGATGCATAGAAAACTTCAGCCATCTACTGGCCATGACTGTCATAACATGATTTTACTTCTTCACCAGGCAGCAAAACCCAATACATGATTTTTTCTAATTTTGTTCATGTTCCAACTTACAGAAGTTATATATATTTTCACTGTACTGAAGTTTGTATACTTGCTTATACAAATATTAAAATCTCAAAAGTGCGTATTGAAGAAATTTGTGTGAGACAGAGAGAGTTTTTTTAAATTCTGTCAAAAGAGGCCTTCAAACAAACACTGGCATTTGAATCTGTATCTCTTTAATATCAACTATTTTATAGGACCCAAACTCCTGGTCAGAGCATTATTAATTATTATATATTGTATTATGCACGTGTAAAGAACAACCAGCAGCACACTGACCTCAGTTTGGACACGTTTCTTCTTCTTATCCAAGAACTGAGAGGGTTTACACACCACAGCACACTGCTGCAACGGCTGCACCTGAGAGACTGAGATGTGTTTGGACAGGAAGAAACGGCTGAAATGTTGTGCTTAAAGGAATAGTTCATCAAAAATGAAATTTGCTGTACATGTACTCAACCTCAGGCCATCCAAGATGTAGAGGAGTTTGTAGCTTCTTCAAAAGATTTGGAGAAATTTAGCACTACACCACTTGCTCTTGATATGAAAAGTTGCATTTTTGTACAAAAATCAGCAAGTCAGAATTCAGACTTTCTAACTTTAAACAGTTGCTTCTGATCAAAATATTAGTTCATCATCCAGTACCCTGTTGTCTCTCACAAAATGTTTCTGCTTATAAACCGTGCATATTCTTAAAAACATGCAGCTTTTGTCTTCACAACACAATAACGGATTGACTGGAGTGGTGTGGATTGTTTTTTATCAGCTGTTTGGACTCTCTTTCTGACGGCACCCCTTCACTGCAGAGCATCCATTGGGGAACAAGAGGTGGAATGCTACATTTCTCAAAATCTTTTCTGATGAAGTAAAACTTAACATCTTGAATGGCCTGAGGGCCAGTACATTTTCAACAAAATTTCATTTTTTGGGTGAACGATTGCTAAATTTAGATTTCCAGGAAATGCACTCTTAAACGTATCAGTTCAGTTTTCCATCTGGAAGCACAGAAGCTGACAGCAGCAGGATGAGAGCGGGGACAGAGCGGAAAAGCTTTGAGCCCTGAAGGACAAAGCTGTAGCATCACAGAAACATACAGCATACTAACAGCACAAGTCAACAGGCAGAGAGGAAAGAGCAGGAAAAAAGGGTAATTAAACACTAAACCACTTAAATCAATACTGCGTTCTCGTGCATGAAGTGTCCCAGGAGGACTAGAAGAATGAAGTTAACCACAACTAACCCTGTAATGGTGTGACGACCGCTTGCTGTTTGCGTGGTTTGGCGACTGTAGACTGTTTTCTGTGCAGAAGGGGAAGATCTGTCTTAAAGAGAAGTGCATCTTTGGACTCTTTCTCATTCTGCTTGTTAAACTTGTTTGCCTTGTCCTCCAGCTCCTTCTGTTTCTCCTTCAACATCTATGGGAAGACGGCAGAACGTATTTGAAATCACCCACTGGTTGATGGGAAGAGGTCTTCCAAACTGAGCAATCATGATCATGTACAGTTTGCAGCTGGTATTAGTAATCTGGCCCAATCTGATTAATTAACAACAAGCAGGAAGAATGTTTGTCCCACTGCTGCCTATTTCACAGAAACTGCTTAGATGATCAGCTCGCATTTTTCAAACTTTCAATTCACTGAAATTGAGATAGAAATGTTGTTCTGACAAAGCAATAGAGCCAAATCAGCCCTCTATGCACACCTTGGTGATATAATCGCCATTGGCTGGTACATTTTTTTGTTTAGTCGCCAGTCTAATATACTTTTACACACACACACACACACACACACACACAAATAAATAAATATTATACAGGGGTTAAAACAAAATATATTAAAAATTCTGGAGGCAGGGCAGCACATGTGAAGCAAGCAATGACTCTGGCAACTTTAACATTTGAAAGAATGCTATGGCAAAGATATTGCTTACTTTATTCAAACTGATTTTCTTTTTCATGAATATATAGTTGACCTGAAGAATGACAGCTATATCATACACATGGAAATTTATGAGCTATATCATATATTATGAGCTTTCTCAACCCTAGGGGTGTGAAAATACTCTAAGCTCACCAGATGAGACAAAATACAGATACTTGGTTCACTACAACAAGACAATATTTTAATACTATTTTCAGAGGTACTATATGGAGTAAAAAAAAAAAAAAAAAGTATAATTTTATATATATATATATATATATATATATATATATATATAGATACTCCGTGAAAATTTAACTCCATTAAAAAGTACAAGTATCTGGTCAAAATCATTCTTGAGTAAAAGTAAAAAGTACAACTTTAAATTGTACTCAAGGTATTAAAAAAGTAGAAGTACTTTTCTTTCTGACAGACAATACAGAAGAATGGTTAAAGGGAGAGAATGAAAAAATACAATGGCACAGGTCAAACAGCAATTAAAATGAAACAGCGGAACACCAAAAATAAAAAAAACAAAATACAGGGTAAGGGATTAAAAGGAAACTCAATTTCCACCCTCATGTCATCCTATATGACTTTCATTTATCAGATGAACACAAACTAAGAGTTTTGGAAGAAAAAAAAAATCTTTTATATAATGCAAGTGTATGGGACATCCAAAAATGACATTTTTTAAAACGTTTTTAAAGGCTACTTTATTTGTTTTGTCTATTTAATGTCACTGTCTAAAAGGACAATTGATCTTTTAAATGTTTATTTGGGGCATTTAAAGCTTTTTTCTTAGCAAATATTGATGAATAATTATTTGTGACTAGATTAATGAGAAGCATGCAATTATTACGATTAAAAAGATAAACCCTGACAGTCCTTATTCCTACTTAATGATTCAAAATTCACTTTTTAGGGGCGGGAAAACAACTTTGCTACCTCAATATGCTTCCTCAGATTTGATGGTGAACTTTTGAAGCCAGATATTTACCTGATGAAAGTCATAATTGAAGCAGAAATGTGTGTGTGTTTGATGCATGAAAACAATGATCATTAGTTCTCACGTCAAGCACACACGTTTGACCTTCTGTTTACCATATTTAATGTGCTTAAGATAAAATAAAAATATAATGTACTTTAAGATGAAATAAAATTGTAAGTAAAAAGCACAGTTTTTTTTCTTAAATGTAATCAAGTAAAAGTACAAGTAGTCAGTTTAAACTGTAGTTGAGTAAAGTACAAATCCCCCAAAATAATAATAAGTACACTAATCAAGTAAAATTACTCAAGTATTTTACACCTCTGACTATTTTTAAGAAATTTTCAATGACAAAATATTTGTCATTTAATTAGAAAAAGTTATGCAGTTGTATTTAGAAATATTTTAACTAATATAGGGCTGTAACTAATGATTACTTTGGTAATCAAGTAATCTGATATTTTTTTAGTAACACAAACGGACCCAAGTGAAAACCAGGCTTTAGTATGACTATTGGTTAAATAATTGGCTCAAATAAAATATCAAATAATTATCAAGTAATTACTTGATTATATTGAAAAACGCTGTAAAAATACATAATGAAATATGCCTATATAGGGATGCACCGGTTGACTGGCCATAAATCGGAACCGATGGGTTTTTGCTTAAAATACGCGATTGGCAATCGGCCGGTTTTTGGTCTTTTTCGGCTGGTTTTTCCGGAAGTGCGCACGCGTGCACAGACTACATTGAAATCATTTGCCATCACGTAATTTGTGTGGAAGTATTTCGAAATCTGTGCGCTGGAAACGACAGCCGTTCAGCACTCGAAGTGCAGAGCTTCACGTCTGAGGCACAGCACAGATAGCAGGAAGCAAACAGCAGCTGGTGTACTGACACACAAATAGTTCCTTTCCCTGTGCGAGCGTACTGTACCTGTCCGCGCCTATTTAATTCACAGTGAAGAGAGGTTTAGCTCAACTTCTCACGTGTTGGATGAGAAACGAAACCAACTAAACTGTGACAAAACTAAAATGTTTTTTTTTATATATATAACGTGCAAACATGTTTGAAAAGAGAAGTAAACATCTGTTCTGTATAGGATTATTTTTATTTTACCTTAAAAATACATAGACTTTGTTTGATATAAAAATCACCTGCTGTAGCACACTGAGAAAAAGTGTTTCATTCATCCAATGAAAAAAATTTAGGGTAATAATTCATATCTATATTTTTTAACTTGAGCAAATAGTTATTTTTCATTGGCTCAAGTAAAAAAATATAGATGTGAATCATTACCCCATTTTTTTTTTTAATTGGATGAATGAAACGCTTTACATTTTTGTTTTATTCGCACCAACATTATTTGATTTTAACATTTTTGGAATAATTGATTTATATAGCATACTTTATTATTTTCACTGGTAAAACTTTTTTTAAAATGTAAAACCAAATTTAAAAACTAAAAACAAATACTGAATGCTGATTAAGAAACATCTTATTGAATGTGTGTTGATTGTGTTGTTTGGATTGTAGAACGATGCAGTTGCTTTTTAATTTCACACGGTTACAGTTAATCTTTTCATTGAAGGCCAGTTCTATGTAGTTTCAACCCAATTCAAAAACAAGCTAAATGCTGATGTTTTTATCATCTAAGTTTGTATTGAATGTAGCCTAATTACTGTGCAGTAACTTTTGTTAATTTCAGATGTTTACCATTATTGTTTTCAATAGCCAATAGCCGATTTAAGATGTTTAAATCGATAAAATATTTATATTTGGCCACAATTAAATCGCAATGCACAATACATGACATATTTAGCCATAGGTTTATGTATTCTCCCGTGTTGGCAAAGGTTTATTAATTATTTACGTAACAAACCTAGTGAGATAATGCACATGGTTTATCCAGATGAACATTAATTTACATTCAAAGCATAAGTTGCTTAAACAATTACAAAGAAAAAAACAGCACCATGCACGTATGTATATTTTAATTCAAAGGTCCGAAAACCAAAATCACAAAAGTAGGCTACCTTCTTCATTTAAAACCATGAGATACAGTGGGATGGGGAAAACCACCTTAAAGTCTTGAGACATGTTTTTTAAAAGATGAACTTACATAAATTGTATATGGCTTATTAAACATGCTGCGCTCTAGAGCGAGACAAGAGTGCAATGCTGTCCTCCTAGAAAATGTGATGAATATGCATTCTTGTTAACTGCTTGGATTCAGTTTTGACGTAAACAACATCTCCACATTGATGCTCTCATTTCCCGCAATATATTTAAAAGAACACTAAATTCGACAAATATTAAAAATTCGTCAATTGTTTTTTTTACAGCCCTAATGTTAAGCTAATAAGCCTCTCACACACACATACTGGCGAGTAAAATCTAAGAATCTATTAGCCAATGGCTAACTGTAGTTAAAAATTTAGTCGCCCAGAGTAAGATTTAGTTGCATATGCAAGTGATTTACTTGCAATGTCGAGGGTTGCAAATATTGAAAGAGTGCGTACGATACCTGTATTTCTTTACGGGACTGTGCTACAGTTTTGAGGAGGTTGAGTCTTTCCATCTCAGCAGAGCCCATCATCATCTTCTCCAGGGCCAGGAGTCTTTCCAGAACCGATGAATCAGGTGAACTGAAAGACATTTCAACTTTAAGCACATTTACACCAGCCAGACAGCATCAGATTCACATGTATACCGGGCTATGATCAGGCAAGAGAAAGGACCCGCGGAAATATTGCTTTCCAGCGATGGAGAGAACTCCAGAAGGGGAAGGGAATTGGATGAAGAGGTTGCTTTACATTGATTTTACATTGATTTTGCTTTTTCACAAAACTTTTCTGTGTTGGCTTTTGCTTAAATAATCTGGGAGGCATCGTAGATCACCTATCGTCGCTGCCAGGGTTGTGTACGTGTGGGGTGGAGTTATCGAAACAGGGGCGAGGTCCTGGTGGGTTATGGGCGTGTTTGTTTAGGTGCTTTAAGATATCACAAAAATCACTTAGTGCACCTTCTAAGCAACACTGTGAAGGAAAAAATATATAATATCAATATCAACTATAAAATCCCATTATTTAGTATTTATTATATTTTTGTGGAAAATGCACCTTAAAATTAGACATTATATTATGGAGTAGAAAGTTTAAAACATTATTTTACTTGAAATAGGAACCATTTCTAATATGATAAAATGTCTTTTTACTGTAACTTTTGATCTTACTAATGCAACCTTACTGAATAAAAGTATTAATTAAAAATCTTGTTGATTAAAAATAACGGTAAGCAATTTTAAATTACTTAACATTAAGGTTGATATATTAGTCTTACTTTTCGTGGGTTAACTCATGCTCCCCAGTGCAAAATGAAATGAATTTGACAGCTATTCAGAATTATGGCTTGATCGTCCAGCACTACAGTACATGTGTCCTCCCTACTCATGTCCAGTGAGGCACATTTAGCCTGTGGTCTTTGTTATAGGGAGTTTTCCTTTTAGCACCAGCTACCAAATCATGGCCTACAGCACAAAGCCAAGACCTGTTAAAGTGCTCACACAATAAACTAGTTCACCTGTTGTAGCAAGCTGTCGTACCTGTGTGGATGTATAGGAGGTGATGGAGACTGTTCAGCTTTCTTTCCCTCTTTAGACTTTTTGTTCTGATGTTCACCAGAACCTCCAGCCTCCTGTTCCTCTCCGGTTCTCTTTACAGTAGCTAGGAGTGAAGGGGTAAAATTATCACCACATACCCTTTCATTATCATCCAGAGAAATATAATAATAATACTGCACTGCTCACTAATCGTAGGAGCCAAAATGGTTTCCCTGACAAAGGGCCGATTGACAATCTGCTTAGACTTGGCGGCGAAGTTAAGGGCTGAGAAGGTGTCAAAGTAGTATTTGTACTCCGGCGCGATGTTTGTGATCATGACCGAATGGGCCGAACCACCCAGAGAGTCCTGCAGCAGACGGGTGAGTTTACTGTCTCTGTAGGGCACGCGGCCCCCGGCCCCTGTGTTCAGAGCGTCCACCACTTTACTGAGGGTGAAGAGGGACAGGTTGATGGCTCCACTCTCTTTCAGACGGATGCCCTGGTTTCCTGTGCGCCGGTTGTCTTCTGAACCAGCCAAGTCAACTAAATACAGCTTTCCTGTTTGTTGTCTGTGTGGCGGCCCACGCTGAGACTTCACTACCTGAGAGAAAAACAAACGCATTTATGTGATTGTTAGTCTTTTGAAGAGGACTGGTAACTTTATAGGACCCAATAAAGTCAGTTTTATTTTTGCACAAACTCTGCTTGAATTTTTCTGGATTCTGTTTTAATGCCTAACTACAATTTAATAAACTGAACAACAAGAATGGCCAATAAAGTCAACTGATTGACCAACTGAATTTCAATGAAAGAGGTTGATTGGGTTTATGGGGTGCAGTCTAACATGTTCCTGCTTCATTGTTTTTTAAGCATAATTTTTCTAATAATTTACCTTTATTCCACACCGTTCTGTCCCTTTTCTCAAAAAAAAAAAACACCTCGATTTATTTCCTGTTATCATGAATAACACGTGAGGGACTGGGATTGGTCAGCTGGCTCAGTGCGTTGTGATTGGCTAAACCGCCTCGAGCGCGTCTGAACACCCCGCCCCTCTCAAGCTCAGAATGTGCTCCGGTTGTATCGTAAACAATGACGTTCTCTATATTGCTTATCAATTGGAACCTGATTGAGATGCAGAGAATATTAATGGAGAGGATCGTGCAGAACCTGTGAAAGCCCGGCTCTTAATGGTATGTTTGTTTGTTGTGGTCTCATACTTTTAGATACGCTGTGTTTGTAAATGCAACTGCTTCTGTTTTTAATATACAGTTTTATTCTGATTAAAGCTTTAATACAGCACAGCAAACATACACGTGTCCATGTATAACGCTTCTCATAGCTATGTGAAAGTACAACACGGCCTCACCCCTTTGTTGCGTGTTCCTGGGGGCGGGGTTTATCTGGGTTCATGATGTAACAGACCCTGGAAGAAGCTCATAGTCCCTTACCAGACGTTTTTAAACTGCCAGAAATTTAAAAGACAATATTTCTGTTTGCTTTCAGCGCTGCAACTTTGCAGACATTATGCTCAAACAGCAACATTACAAACTAACGTTACAAAAAGTGGAATCGCAATCAACCACCCCTTTAAAAAAAAAAAAAAAAATTACTTAAAACAATTACTACTTGAAAAATACATTTCATTGTACAACAGCAATATTTGTCTTTAATTCCTTTAATGAATTAAAAAAAATGGCTGAATCAATATATAAAACTATTTATAATACATATAATATTTTTATAATAACAGTGGCCTATAAAATCCATTAAATGAAACCTCTTTAATTTTTTGGGCAAACAAAGTGCTGCCCACCAGAGGTTCACGTTATAAATGAAGACATGGCCAACTAAATTTGCCATTTCTTAAAAATAATATAATGAGCTATATTATTATTATTTTGACACACACATTCAATTGTACTGCAGCTATAAATTATTTTGATGTTTTTTTTTTTTATTGATGCAGACTTCATATTTAAATAGCAGTATTTTGTGCTTTAATTTTTAGTCACTAGTCATAAGTGTAGTGCCCTACTTTTGATTAAGTCATCCAAATTTTGAGAAATTCTGTGACATTTTAAATTATACAGTACATTGTATTTTTATGACTAGTGTTCTCTCTTCCAAATACAACCAGCAGACACTGTAAAAGTCTGTGGTATTTGTTTGATGGAGAGATTTCATTTCAGCACCAGCTACCAAATCATGGTCTACCACACAGAGACCAGGACCTGTTAAAGTGCTAAAGGAGAGCTAGAATGAAGAGGAGTGCGCAGGTTCAAACCTTTATGAGGAGGATAGCGTGACTGCGGCTGGAGCGCTGGTTGAGTTTCGTAGAGGCCGTGGTGCGGTTTAGACTCGCGGGGATAAAATGAGTGTCAAAATCGGTGAAGGATGAGAGTGGTGTAAGTGTTAGCCCGGGAATGAGGATGTTTCTGTCCTTGTCTTCACGGATGGGCAGGTCCTGAGAACCCGGGGACAACAGGTCCAGCACCTACAGACACAGAGTACATCAATACTCCAACGCAGCTGCCACCGAAATGGGTTACATGTGCACCTGTATATTTATACTTAACTACCTTTCGACAGTTTGAGGTAAGCTTTTTTTATTAATACTATTATTTAACATGGAAGCATTAATCAAAAGTGACAGTATGGTAAATAATGAAAATGTAGAATATGCTTCAAATAATGTAGAATTTCATATAAAAGATGTTCCCTTGTTCCTATTTAAAGAATACTGAAATATTAACCAGCAAAAACTTTCAACAATTGATAAATATTTCTTAAGTGACATAAGCATTTCTGAAGGATCATGCGACACTGAAGATGGACTAAAAGCTGCTGAAAACCCAAGGAAATAAATGCTCTCAAAACCTCTGACCTTTTCATTGTAGATCTCGAGGTAAGACATCCCAACCGAGTATTCCCAACCATCCAGATCCTTTTTCTGAGCTTCAACCAGTCTGAAGACCTCCTTCACGGCTCTGGTAATAACACCCGGCTGCTCTTGACTGCCAAGCATAGTGTGGGTCTTTCCTGAGGAAATGAACAGGGGTCTCTGAATTGTGAATTGATAATATAACGGCACTTCATAATAATCCTAAGAATCACATCACACGAGTTACTAAAGGAATGTCATACAGAAATGTCATAGTTTACACTGAGATGATAACGACATCACTTTTATCCATTAAATCCATTATCAAAAGTTTACCAGCCCCGAAAATCTCGCACAGACACCCAGAACAGGAATATCACCTGCAGAGGAAAAGACGACACAGAGCAAAGAGTCATACCTGCTCCAGTGGGTCCATAAGCAAAGACACTGGCGTTCTGACCATGAAGGATGTGAGGGAGGATGGGCTTGACCGAGGTCAGAAACACCTCCTGCTGTGTGGACTGTTCACCATGAAACACATCAAACCTACAAACCAATTTACCGGGTTTATGAACAAAGTTTAAATTAATCACTGCAAAAATAAATAGTTCCAAGACTACAATAAGAAAAAACACTTAAAGGTCCCATGATGTGGATTATTTTCTCTTTGTGTTTATTTTATATCTCCTGAGGAATTAATGTTAATATTAAAAAACATCATAAAGTGAAATTTTCATGTCATGGGACCTATAAATATAAAAGTATTTTATTTGGCATGTATTAAACATTTTATGCTATAAATTTGTAATACTTTTGTACTTAAAGAAAAAAAAAAAAAGAAAAAAGGATGCAATCATCTTAAAAAAAAAAAAAAAAAAACCTGCAGACAAATATAACATAACCAATAAATAAAGCTCAATGCGGTTGACAAATCGAGTCAAAAGTTAACAAAGTAAAAAAAAAAAAAATTTAAAAACCTGCCTGGAATTGTTTTATAAAATTAGAAAAAAATAATCTCAAATGTTAAAAACACACACTGAGAATCAAATCCACTGAGGAAAGAAGAAACTACTGTAAAATATTGTTGTATTACATTATTTTCAAAATGGACCTAAATCAACCAAAATTGGTCATGTAAACAGTAAAAGCCTTATTCTTTAGTGTTTTATGTGTATCTCTTCGTGATAATCCACGTAGGCATGTTTAAAGCCAGAGGATTTTAATCAAGAGAAGTTTGATATCAGCACCAGCTACCAAATCATGATCTACTGCACCGAGACCATGACCTGTTAAAAGTGCTCAATAATGAAGGAGACAGAAACACTAAAGTGCAAACTTGAAGGATCATGACTGACTGGTACTGAAGCGTCTCAGTGGCGTTCCTCCAGTTGACGATCTCCAATTTCTGGGGCCCTAAACCCCTGACACAGGGCCCTTCTCGCTTCTCATCCTGCGGCTCCATGTAGGGCCTGAGCCGAACCGCCACTCGAACCCGAGAGGTCCGTCTGGACCCCGCAGCTCCATCGCTCACAGCAACACGCTGTGCCATTCCTGACATCAAACCATTAGACTCTTTATCATCAAAAACACGCTCATAAAAACACTGGATGGAAATACACTCGAGTTTTCTGAATGTTTAACTCCGTGACGCACTGACGTGTTCACTTTCCAAAAGCAACACACGGACATAATAATAAAACAAATACATTAAACTTACCTAATGTGTTATGTAACTGTTAATCCACGTTTCGGCGTATATTATCTGTTCTCTGGAACAATATAAGATTTTTGATAAACTAGTTTTAGTCAGTACATCACCACTAAACTCCTCAAACAATGGCGTCTGTCGGGCAAAAGGCAAAGCACGGTTATTTTCAAAAGATGAAAACCCCGCCCCTTCACTAGATTTAACCAATCAGCGCACCCGAATCAATGCGCATGCCTCCTTCTTTCAAACAAAAGCGTTGTGACGCCATCATTCGGTAGTATATTGGAATAACACAATATATATTTTTGAAAATCAGAAATACAAATACAAATGTTCGTTATGCAAGAAACAACGATATTAAATATCTCTAATATTACAAAATAAATATAAAATATTATATCCACCAATGTATTGCACACAATAAATCGAGAAAACAGTAAATAAAAGTGAAGCATTAATTTATAAAAGAGTTACTTTATTAAAAGCTTGCTTTCATCAGGTAATGTACAGCATAAATATGCCTTTTCTATATACACACACCTTCAGACATCTTAAAGTGATTACTATATGAGTGTGCCAGTTATAACATTAATGCTTAATCTATGTGCAAATTCAGATTCTATATTTTTGATACCACAAAATCTAAAATATTGTGGCTTTAATGACAATGTACAAAGTTTTACAACTTAGGATTTCCAATTTACAGTTACAGGCCTGCAGTTCTTTCTTTGTAAAGTTCTATGTTACAGATGCAAGTATTAAAATAAAAATAAAAAACAAAATTGACACCTAAACATAAAGAATGTTGTAATTTAATATTATTCATCTATCACATTGCAAATCCAAAGGAATAGGGTAAAAACTTGCAGTGTTTTGCACGATTCTACAGAAAAGCAAAAGACCACAGGAAAGCAAAGTTAAACTACATTATTATTTAATTGACCTGTTCAGTTTGTAGCAAGAAAAACCAGGAATAGCTGATAACTATTTAAAAAGAAAGCTCCGATATTCTTAGAAAACTTCCTTTTAGCTATACAGTTTTAAAATGTGTATTACCCTTAATGGCCTGCTCACGTAAAACCTTCATTCCGTTTCACTGATATTAATATATTAATCATAGATGCTACTGTTCTCTATTTACAACCTACTGCAAAATGTGGAGGCTTTCCTTCAAAGATCTGTTATATACTGTCCCTGTCACTGGACTGAGCTCCTTTGAGAGGGTTTTGTAATCAGTGCAAGTTCAGGTCAATCACATGTGGAAGATCGACTCAAATTCATTGAGTAGGAACTCTACAATCTGGTTCTGGAAGACCATGTAAGCGGCGAAGTTTGCTGTCTCCACCTCCGGTTTGAGTAACGTTGGGCCGAAAATGATAGCTACATTCTGCACGCTCATTCTGTTCTCATCGCCATGTTGAATAACCCTGAAAGAAAGAGACAGATACCTGTTGTAGAAGCATATTCTAATGTTTCTTAAAATATGGAAATACATGTATGTAAAATAAACAACGTACTTGCGTAAATGGCTGAAGAGGGCCTCCATTGTGTCACGGTTGGGTGGTGGCAAAGACCGAACCAGATTTCTCATGTGTGCTATTTTACTGTAATAATCAGGGATTTCTGTATCAAAGCACAAGAAACAACACAAATTGATTCAATTAAAATGTAATTATCACTAGATAGACTGAAAGATTGGAATTTATTACTAGTATAATGAACATAAAAATATCTATATTGTGGTGTACCCCCCCCACCCAAAAAATGTATATTTATTTTGTGTACTGTAATAAAAATATCATTTTAAATTAAATAATCAGTATAATTATATATTACATAAAAATTTAAATATTATGGAATCAAGAAAATCAGAATGATACAATCAAGAAAATTGTTCTATTTTGCATTTTTATAGTTTAATAAAAAAAAATGTTTTTACAAATGCTATTATCAGCATAATAACTACATTAAATAAAAATATCTAAATTATGCAATCAAAAAATAAGAAAACCAATATTAATAGAATTGTTCTCTTTTGCATTTGTGTAGTTTGCTTTTTGCATTTTGCAATTGTAAACAATTTTACAAATTATTTAATCAGCAAAATAATTATATTAAATAAATAATAATAATAAAAAAATCTTAGAAAAAATGTTTCTGTTGTCCATTTTTTGTACTGTAATGAAACAATATCACTATAAATTATATTATCAGTATAATTATATGACATCAAAATATCAATATTTTTGAATCAAGAAAATCTGAGAAAGATTATTTTATCAGCAAAATAAAAATTATATTAAATAAAAATATGTATATTGTGGAGTCAAAAAAATAACAAACAAAAAATAAATAATCTGATTGAAAAGCTGAACAGATTTCAGAATGTTTTTTAAGAATGTTTTTAGTATGTCCTCCTTTTGGTTTAGTTTAGTTAGCAGCACTTTAGCTGCATAAACATCTGTGTAAAATCTGATGATTATATATCTATAGTTCAGTTTAAATTTGGAAGAAAGGAAATTTGAAAGTTCACAAATACTAGCGGAAATGTGCTTCTACTTGGCCACTGAAAAACCCCCACTGGAAACCCGCTAGAGTCCTACTCCTGCATTTCAGGATCTTACTGATGCCACTGATGAAATCATTGAAGAGACTGTAAGGGAAAAGAGGCTCCTGCAGCTCTCTGAAGAAGAGCTTCAGCGCTCCCGTGATCACATGGATGTCCCAGTTCCCCTCCTCCAGGTCCAGATCCTCTGGAGAAACAGAGAAACACACGAGTCAGTCACAGCTCATGGGAATCTCTTCTAAACTGAGCCTAAGTGTCAAGAGGAATCAGACAGTGTGAGTGGAAAGGGCACGCTGAAAATAATCTGCGCTGTTCACACTTCTGGTGTGAAACCAGCACGATAGCTTAAAGTTACAGCTCCTATAATGAGCAAATGTAACAGTGACGTCTTCTTAAATGCAAAACGAAACTAACGAACTATAATACAGAGTATGACATCTTGGCGCAGACGTGAAGACCTAGTAAACTGAGCTGATGAAGTGTAAAATGCATGCTGATGAATTATACATACCATGATCTGCTTTGAAACGCAGTTTCTGGATGACTGCCAGATTCCCACTGACTCTGTAGAGTCCATCGATCTCCAGACCTGATGGACAACAACCACAAATCAGTTCAAGCAGCTTGATTTTTACATATTAGACAGGGTTAAAATATTTAATGGTGAAACTCTGTGAAGTCAGATATAAACATCTAGATATTTAATATTTGACAACTACCATAGAAAAAAAAAAAAAAAAAAAAAATATATATATATATATATATATATATATATATAATTTGCAAATAATTAAATTATTTAATTAATTCTTTTTAATTGACTGTTTTACTTCTTTAAATCCATTTAAATCCTTTAATTATTTAATTCTTTAAATTAAAACACCATCACAACATCGCCCAAAAATAAATAAATAAATACCTAGATAAATATATACATACATACATGAATAAACTAATAGTCTCCTCACAACATTCAAGACATGGTTACAGTAAAATGAAATGACATGAATGATACACATTATTAATCCAAAGGTAACACACCTCTTTTCTCTACCGCCCGGATGCATTTCTCCACAAAGCTGGGCACTCTGCTCTTTTCTTGGTTGCAGAGATTGTGCAAGTGACATCCGAAGACATTTTCTGTGGATCAAAGGCTCACATTAGAATCAGTTTTAAAGGTAACAGGAAACGGCTGAGGATAGGCAGTAATGGACCTCTGATGTATCCCCTGTCTTTGACCGACTGCAGGGTGGGCCGCTTGAGGAGGAACTTCTTCAGTTTGGTGCGGACCTTCTTCTGATCTGCTTCCGGTGTCGAAGTGGATGAAGGATGACGGGATGCTAATGAACAGGAAGAGGGCAGTACACTTTTATACTCATTATTTGTATCATGTACTGTATTTTCTCTTAAACAAAATATGATACATTGCTTTCATCAAAAATAAATAAAGTTAGCCTTAATGCACTTCTAGCAGAGGGTAAAGAATGATTTGAAGCACTACCATTGCTCGTCGTTCTTTTGTCGAGGTCTAAGCTGATCTCCTCCTCATCTTCAGAGTGGTGCTGATCCAGATCCTGACGCAGATCCTGGCCCACAGCAATGCACAAACACACAGTTGTAGATCGGGCAGATTTGGTTAATGCTCAGTTTTGGACTCACTCACCAGCTGGCGTATGGTATCTGAGATGATCTTATACCAGTCTGTGATGATGCTCTCAGTGTCGTACTGGATCAAGTACTCCACACCAGTGCGACTCTTAAGCTGAATCAGCAAACACACAGGGAATATCAGGACCACACACACTAGTAAACTGTAGAGTATATGATCATCCAGCACAATGATGCAACAGCCATACCTCCAAAACATTTTTCTTGCTTGATTTGTCCTTGCTTGCCCAGTTAATGGCTGCCCCTTTCAGCTCGACTATAAATTCTGGAACTATCTGATTTGACTTGTTCTACACGATATAAAATACATTCAGTGGTGTGAAACAATGCAAATTCGTCATTTGCTGGTTTTGTTTCTCACCGATGCTCCGGCTGGGAACTTTGGATCCTTATGGAAAGTCAGTATCCCTCCATGGAGAACCGTCCAGGAATTACTCCAGTTCTTCCTGTGGGACCATTTGTAAAATCTTAGACTTTTACATACGAACATTTTACGGAAACACTTGGTGAACGTTAGTTAATGAGTTTACTAACATAAACTGACACCGAGCCATACATTTGTCTTTGGTATTAATGAAAAATAATAAACTGTTATAGTATTTCATGTCCAAGTCCATTAAATAATATGCAAATAGATCATTTTAATATTAATAATGCATTAATAAATACTGAAATTACTGCTAGCTGAGATCAGTAAATGCTTCATATGTATTTTTCATGTTAATTTTAAAGTAGTAACTAATGTTAGCAAATCGAACCTTGCTGTAAAGTGTTACCATTTTGACCAATCTAGTTATAATTGTCAAACCACTGACCTAATTTTCTTCCCGTTTTCAGACACCTTTGTTTTATTCAGGATTCCAGCCTTTTCCAAGTTTGAAACCTTAAAAATAAAATTAATGAGTTAATATATCCTTTCTGAAAGAAAAAAAAATGTACAGGATAATGTCTGGCATCGTGAAAGTGAAGAAAATTATAACCTTTAAGGTTCACCTTAAAATGTAGAACAGAAAAGTAGATTACTTATCAGCTGTTTAATCCTTTTTAGTGTAGAAATGGTTTGAAAGTTCGGAGAAAATAATTTCACACTCCATTGCACTCTTTAAAATGCTCAATCATATGTCACCCTGGACCACAGAATCAGTCAGAAGGGTCAATTTCTCAAAATTGAAATGTATACGTCATCTGAAAGCCGAATAAGCTTTCCATTGATGTATGGTTTGTTATGATAGGATAATATTTTGCAGATATACAGCTATTTGATTATCTGGAATCTGAAGGTGCGAAATATTGAGTAAATCATCTTTAAAGTCCTCCAAATGAAGTTCTTAGCGATGCATATTACTAATCAAAAATAGGTTTTGATATAATTATGGTAGGAAATGTACAAAATATTTTCATGTAACATTATCTTTACTTAATAAACTAATGATTTTTGGCATAAAAGAAAAATCTATCATTTTGACCCATACAATGTTTTTTGGCTTTTGTTACAAATATACCTCAGCAACTTAAAACTGGTTTTGTGCTCCAGGGTCACATATAGTCACATATAAAATCACAAGTATCCACAGGTAAGAAGTGTTCTTCATTACAACATCAAGCACAGTTTGAGCTAAAACCCACTTAACCACGGTAAAATAATGATGTTCATTTTAGCACCTTCATAGCAGTTCAGAGCTGTGTGATAAAATAGTTCCTGATATACACACACACACACACACACACACACTCAGCAGCCACTTTATTAGTACACCTGTTCAATTGCTTGGTAACACATATTGTTAATCAGCCAATCACATGGCAGTAACTCAGTGCTTTGAGGCATCTAGACGTGGTGAAGACGACGTGCTGAAGTTCAAAGCGAGCATCAGAATGGGGAAGAAAGGGGATTTAAGTGACTTTGAACATGGAATAGTTGTTGGTGCCAGACGGGCTGGTCTGAGTATTTCAAAAACTGCTGATCTACTGGGATTTTCACTCTAGGGTTTACAGAGAATGGTCAAAAAAAGAGAAAATATCCAGTGAGCGGCAGCTGTGTGGCACTCTGGGCCCCTTAGTACCAATTGAGCATTGTTTAACACCACAGTCTACCTGAGTATTGTTGCTGACCATGTCCACCCCTTTATGACTACATATACCCATCTTCTGATGGCTACTTCCAGCAGGATAATGATCTTTGTAACGAAGACTGGTTTCTTGAACATGACAATGAGATCACTTTGCTCAAATTGCCTCCACAGTCACCAGATCTCAATCCAGTAGAGCAGATTGAGATATGGTGGAACGGGAGATTCACATCATGGATGTGCAGCCGACAAATCTGCAGCAACTGCGTGATGCTATCATGTGATTATGGACCAAAATATCTGAGGAATGTTTCCAACACCTTGTTGAATCTGTGCCATGAAGAATTAAGGCAGTTCTGAAGACAAAAGAGGGTCCAACACGGTACTAGCAAGGTGTCCCTAAGAAAGTGACCAGTGAGTGTATATATACATATATCCACCAGGGGCCAGTGTGGCAAAATACTATTGCATGCATATGAATCACTTAAATGGGTCATTCTTCAAGTCATATTCACAAACTTTTGATTAGACATTGCTCCGCTTGTCCTAACCTGCATAAATACTTTACTCTGAATGTATTGTGTAACTGCATCATGATATTCTCCTGTGGAATTTATGAAACACCTCTATACTGGCATTACCAAACCCAACACTTACTTACCACGGAAAAGAGAGAAAAACACGTCAAAACGCTTTGTTTCCTCAGGACACAGCATGTCATTCATGACAGTAAGCACATAATGAGCATATAATAATCACATGAATGGTGCCTGAAGATTGCCTTCATGTAAAATTTTGATCAAAATGTATATTTAAAAGACATAAGCATTTGATCTGGAGTCTTACATTATGTGGCATCTCGGGAGAGCTGGCGGCATCGCTCTCTGGTGTATACTGAGGATATGATGAGTGACTCTGTGACAAAAGAACAGGTAAATCACACTATGCATTTACAATAATGGCCTAGAAAAAAAAAAAAAAAAATCAGTTTTCATTACACAACTACAGTTTTCAGTTCAGTGAAAACAGGGAAAATGTTGAGCATATGTTTGCATATTGTAGGATCTAAGATACTTGGTGGGTAGGAGGGACTTAGATAGAGCAACTCTATCACAAACGGAGTCTCAGGTGCAGTCTAGAGCCTGTTTAGGAAACAGGGTCACTAAGGACACGCATGAAGGACCAGGTGTGCATCACTCTGTGTTTATGAGTGTGGGTGAGCTAACACATGATGCAGAGGTGTGTGAGTACATACATCCTCCTGGTATCCCGTACTGCGCCTCCAGTTTTGCATGGATCCCATTGTGTCCTGCTCTAGTAAGGCCCCATTTCCCACTCCATACTGTCCTGGACTTCCAGAGAACTAAAAGTGTGGGAGAGAATTTCTATTCAGAAATGTTAACTTTATGACAGGTTTTTGCACTTTTTTGATCTTGTTAGTACACTGTAATAAAATGATTTTTTACAAGAAAATATTAATTTTAAATTGCATGTTTCATTTGATTTGTTACTTGCCTATTATTTGTGAAATCTATCAGCAATTTCTAAGTGAAAATAATAAAAAGTTAATCCTAAACGATTCCCCCGTTCTAGTGTATTAATAACCACCCGCATTTTATCCACATGGACATTCTGCCAAATATATAATTTTGTGTTTTCACAATATCATTTGGGATCAGAATGACATGAAAGTGAGTCAAGTTTCACTTTTCTTTTTTTTTTTTTTTTTTGTGAACAGTCTTTCAAGAAGAATGATTAAAATTATGCTAAAGCAGCTAAAAAAAAGAAAAGAAAAAAAAATCTATATTAAATATGGAATCCCATTGTCATGTGAAACTTAGATATCCAGACTTGGATAAGTTATGAAAATGAATACAATTTATTAAGTTTTGGCCATTTTTAGACATTTAATGAATATGATTTTCTACCATTACCACACTCTAAAATATTTTACCTACAGGAATAAATTGTGAATAAAAATGTAAAAAAAATCTTATCCCTCATGACTTTCTTTCTTCTGAGGAACACAAAAGAAGACGTTTTGAAGAATGTGGGTAACCGAACCGTTTCGGTTGCCTTTGACTTCCATAGTATGGAGAAAGAAATACTATGGAAATCAATGGAAACTGAAACGATTAGTTACCACCTTTATTCCTTAATCAGTAAATCACGGGACTTTGAATATAAGATAAGTTATAGATAAGGGGGGAACAAAAAGGTTGAGAATGGCAGCTTTACGACCCATCCACACAAAGGACAATAACTATGACAAAAAAGTTTTAATAATCACTCTTATTCTATAAAACAGGAAATTTCACACCACAACTACAACTATAACTACAAACAGAAATGTTATCAGATCAGAATCACACAGGACAATTTCTTCCAGCTGATGAATTACAAAAAAACACTGACAGCCAATCAGAATCCACCTGCCTTCACAAAGAGCACAAGCATTTAAACAGCAGCGTCCTTATAACAAACACAACTTTATTGTCCGCAGAGTTTGGGTGCTAATATAGTTACCGTTCTTGGTGTGAACAGGCCTTCAGGTGGAAAATCCCAAACTTCCCCACTGTATCTCACCTCAGGCAAGTTCCACTGGGACTTGCTGCCATCTCTTAAGTAGTAGTACGTCCTTCCTCGATCGTCTAGCGACTTGATCCACTGTCAACAAGACAAGTTCACCAAATTACAAAACTAGCCTACAGCCATACTATACTATGCATCCACATCACTAATAATAGCAAGCTAATCAGCCCAAATAATAAGTAAGCCATCTCAAAACAAGGACACGTCGAGGTCAGTGTCGAGAGTGCTGTACCTGTTCCTGCGTGTAGTCGCTCGTGAAGACCCAAGCTCCTTCAGGGTCGATGCTGAGGGTCCAGCCTGGTGGGACGCGGTGATCCAGACTGGCCCTGGGGATCGACACCTTCTTCACTTGAGTAAAAGTGTAATCTGACGGCATCGAGAGAGGACATGCTTCCTCCAGATCTGGGGATGCAGGGTAGTCTTCCTCAGGAAGCGGAGGCTACATTTTGGGAAGTAAAGAAGAGAATAAAAGTATTGTTCAAACTTTTAAAATACATTTTATTAATTTTTTTTGTTTGATTTTTTTAATACAAATTTTTTTTTTGAAATATAACTCATTATAACTCACTACAAAGGGTAGTGTTTGAGAAACCTTTTTGAAAATATTATTATTGATCAAATCCAAGGAGAAAAAAATGATTACACAAGCAACATAATAAGCCAAAAGCCTTGAAAAAAAACTGTATATATGAGGCAGTCTAATTTTAAATGTTAAATATTTTTTTAAATATCTTTACAATATTATTTAAAATGATAAAAATACATATATACTGTAAAAAAAATCATAGGGTCTTAGAACATTGCTGTGGACCCTGGGGGATCTTGAAGACAAAAAGACTGAAAACCACTGGTTTAAGACCCACTGACACCAAGGACAATAACTATAACTATAAAATCATTTACATGATAATATTATACTAAACATAATTTCCAGGTTGACAGTGTGAGATCAACTCACTGGTTCCCAATCCAAAGATGACTTCAAATGATTAAAAATAAGACAAAGCCAGCAATAATATAAGTCAAACTAACTAAAATCCTCTCAAAAAATGGTCAAAAAAACAAAACATGTTCTGCATGAGGAAGGATCATTTTTTTCATTTAGATTTTTAAAGTTTGAAAAGTGTATATGAATAGAGAAATGTAGTGTATATTAATAAAATTCAAAATCTCCACAGCCATTTTTATTTTTATTATTATTCTATTCTAAAATATAAATTGTAAAAAATATTTTCAGCTGAAAATATCATGGGGCTTTTGAATATTGCTGTGGGCAATGGTTTGGCATGGAGTCAAATGTTTGAAAACCACTGTAATAATACAAATAAGAATAATAAAAAAAGCTATATACTTTAATTACGGTAGCGCCATATTTAAAGTTTGATAGCCTTGAAAACAATGTGAGGGATAAAAGTACAGTGTGTTCACTGGATTGTGATGTTGTTTAACATTGGGATTGTTTAGCTAATGAAACATCTCTCATAAAAAAAAACTTTCAGAAGACATAAACCTAGGTCCTTTATACGGAGGATAGAAAAGACTGTCGATTCCTCACAGCCTTGTTTTCATCCATGTAAAATCAAAGATGGCGTCTAGCCTGACTAAGGTCTACATGCACATAAATACCATAAAATGCTAAAATAAAACCTCCATACCAGGCAATCTTCCAGAAAACTCTCTGGTGAGGTGATATCCTCAGGGGGATCCCACGAGCTCTGACCCGACACAATGTTAAAGAAGTAATGCCTGCCAGTGTTCTCATCCAGCAACTTCTCCCAGTCCGAGCTCCACCTCTGAGGAGAAGGGTCTACGGGTGAGCTGATGGGAGACTGGGGGAACGAGGCAGGAGAACAGGCCTCCTCCGTCCCCAATGATGACTCCATGGAGGATCTGAGCGGATACTCCCAGGTGCTGCGGCCCGTAGAGGGGTGATAGTAGTACTTTTGCCCGCTCTGGTCGTCAGTATGGATCTCCCATCCCGCGGAGTCTAAAAGAAGGGTATCGGGAGGCTCTGGGATCTCTAGTAATGGAGAAGTAACGGTACTGGAGGTGGTACTCCGACGCGGCCGCGGGAGGTTTACATAAATCGCTGTGAGAGCGCTGTCATCCTCCACCTGATGGACAAATATGATATCCGTGAATGCATGTACTTGTACAAGACATGATGCTAAAGACACCCAAATATGATGATCTTTTTGCAAGGAGCCCCTTTTTAAAATAATAAGTAAGCTATATTTCCATGCATGGAAACCCAATTAGTGTGCAAGTGTTAAAGACTTTTTTATGTGTAAAAGACTTTATTTTAATATTTTCTGTTATTTCTATATATATATATATATATATATATATATATAGAAATAACAGAAAATATTAAAATAAAGTATAATTCAGAATGTAGCAAAAACTATAATACTAAGTCAATGATTAAAAAAAACACAAAAAATAATTAAAATAAAACAAATAATTGACCTTACTATTATTGTACCAAAGCCGAAACAAAATAATAAAAAAAGAAAAAATCTGCAAATGTTAGGTTGAGAGCACATAGATGAATCAGTAAAATTCAGTGAATGCATTATCAAAACTATATAAACTGATTCATCTTTACACATAAGTTTTGAAAAACATACAATAAAAATTTGTCTGAAAAATTTCAGACACCCACTCTCAGATGCAATAACTGTTTTTCAAGTTTTTTTTTAACACATGATAAAACATATAACATCAATGTAATAAAATATGTGATTTTTGTAAACACACACACATATATATAGATGACAAATGTATAAAATCTGTTTTTTTTGTTAAAGATATTAAGCTTCTAAAGAGCTACTCAGGATGAAGATATCATATCACATCATATACTATATGGTCATGAAATGCTAGAAATGGAGTGTGTTTGGCTGAAGACACATGTGTAACTTGATTCAGATGACCTTTCACAGAGATACTGACTTATGTAGACAGGTCACAACACTTATACACAGAGCGAAAACAAACAGTGGATGGACAGAGCGTCTGCTTTCACACCTTCCTCCCACAATCCTCCTCTATGCAAAATGAACAACGCTCAGAGGGACTCTCCACATCACCAGAAAGACAACCGAAAAACCAAACGCTTCTTAACCTGAGGAACATTCAGCACACACACCACTGTCGGCTGTGTTAACTTAGGTTCAAACTAACGAGGAGATTTTGACTAGGCCTGAAGCCTCATCTGCCCTTTAGAGAAACGAGCACTTCCTATGTGCGCTGATCTCAGGAAACAGAACAAGAGTTATAAAAGAAGAAACCACAAACAGATAGCTGCAGATAACTTTCCATCTGTATTGTTTGTCTTATTTCCAGCTGACCAAAACAGCAGCAGATAAATCTCACATGGTCCTGGTTAGAGAACGGGGCACGTCTCATCCCACAGATGGACTGGCAGTGTTAGTGCTACTGCTGTGATGGACATTGAGGTGGTTCTAGACCAGCGGTTCGAGGACTGATCCCAGAACAGGACCAACGGTCAACTTGAGGGTTAATGCATGAACTGTCTTTCCGTAAAGACACCTTCATATTGTTATAGTTGTTTGAGGACAAATAAAATGTGAGTGATTTTTTGTCCTTGTAAAAAAAAAAAAAAAGAATTATTTAGTATATT
The DNA here is from genome assembly GCF_023724105.1 of Carassius gibelio. Taxonomy (NCBI): domain Eukaryota; kingdom Metazoa; phylum Chordata; class Actinopteri; order Cypriniformes; family Cyprinidae; genus Carassius; species Carassius gibelio. Next base: position 7,677,225 of record NC_068382.1, read on the forward strand.
CTTTAAAAAAGCCCTCTCTTGACAACTTAGGTTTGCGTCTCCGTCAAGGTCGGCAAGCCAAGTTCGTTTCCCATTAACCATCAGGACTGGATAGGAAGACGAACATGTGAATGTACTTCTTCAAATTGTGGCAAAAGATTATTAAAACATGATTTAGAAATAAAAATGTAAAATTGACATTATTACAAAGTGCACTTTTTAAAAGTGTAGTTAAGTGCATCAAGAAATACTCTCTTTAAGATTGTTTTTTTATTAACACTGCTTTACCTGCAAGAAACTGTTCTCTTAAAGTACACCCTTGTGTCATGGCCTAGTGGTTAGAGAATTTGATTCCTAACCCTAGGGTTGTGGGTTCGAATCCCAGGCTGGCAATACCATGACTTCGGTGCTCTAGAGCAAGGCACCGAACCCCCAGCTGCTCCCTGGGCACTGCAGCATAAATGGCTCCGGGTGTGTGTTCACAGTCCGTGTGTGTGTGTTCACTGCTCTGTGTGTGAGCGCACTTCGAATGGGTTAAATAAAGAGCATGAATTCTGAGTATGGGTCACCATACTTGGCTGAATGTCACATCACTCACTCAAAGCCAGGGTGTTGCTATGTGGTGGTTAAGGTTCCTCGAGATGGTTTCTAGCACGTTATTATGAGGTTGTTAGGTGGCTGCTCTCTGGCTCAAGTCACTGTGCATATTCTGGTCTATAATAGAAGTCTAACAGATGAGATTTTATCTCGTTTTATCATCTGCCAGTCAAAAAATAGCACGATTTATGGTGTCATTCATATGCAATCATGTTCATTTGCTTATTCATGTTGCATAAGTGCTGCACAGACTTTTTACTACTTAGGGTTCGGGGTTTGTTCAAATGCTTAACTGTAAGTAGGCCTACAAGAAAATGAGTAATAGTATTAAAAAGCACACTTTATAGTGCAAACGAATGTGGTAAATTCATTGGCAATGAGTAATAGGCTTTAGTTTGCTCTTAAGCTTGTTTATCTACCAATGATGAACAGGGATTGCAAAATATATTCAGATACGGAAGAACAGATGAAGTAGCCAGCGCATGCATGTAGAGTGAAGATGGCTGTGGAAGAGATGTTTGTATGTTTACTGCAGTACTGAGCTCACCTTTAGCCTCGAGAGAGGCCTGTATGAGGACACCCCTCTCCTGAGGAACGTCTGGGGAGCAGAGACAGGAATAAAGACAGAAGAGCAAGAGTGACAATCGAAGCGCAACAGCGGAAATCAAAGCTAGTGCGCCGGCACATCATATCCTGGCTCTATATTTACCAGCCTTTGGTGCAGACCAAGTCTGTCTCTCAGCCGCAAGGGCCAAAATGCATCAACTGACAGGAAACAGGTTTATTATTATAATCCTCACAAATAATAGCCACGCAAATGCACCTACCATACTCAACACTGAAGAAGAACTGAGTGATCGAGATAATAAAATGTATAAAAATGCTAATTCTGTCAGATATTACTATTATTTACTAACCCTTAACCATAAACCATAGCTGTACAAACCCAAACCCAAAAGGAGAAGTAGTATACTGTCCACTATTTCCATTGTTATGGTTAAAAATGAACTATTTATATGGTTGCCTATATTTTATGTTTTCAAAAACTGAAATTGTAGTCTTCATTATAAATGAAGCTGCAATTGTCCTTTCTTCTCTGTTGTGACATACACTACTAATCAAAGTTTTGGGATGGTTAATAAATTCATTTTTTAAAATAAACCTCTATGCTCACCAAGACTGCATTTATTTCATTAGAAATACCATAAAAACAGTACTTTTGTAAAATATTTTAAATAACTGTTTTCTATTTAAATAGATTTCAAAACGTAATTTATTCCCGTGATGCAAAGCCGAATTTTCAGCATCATTACTTGAGTCATAATCCTTCAGAAATTATTCTAATATGCTGATTTACAAATATATTACGTATATGCATTACATTGATCAAAAATGACATTTGAAATATTACAAAATATTCCTATTTCAAATAAATGCTGTTCTTTTGAACTTTCTCTTCGTCAAAGAATCTATCACAGTTTCTGCAAAAAGTATGAATTAGTAGCAAAAACTACTTTCAACATTAATAATAATAAGAACCATTATTAATAATTGAAGCACTAAATCAGCATATTAGAAAGCTTGTGATTTAATCAGCTCCTGATTGTCCGTCTTCAGCTGATTGACCTTGATCCCCCTTCACTTTCACAAAAGAGCGTCCAGTAAATTTTTTTATATTTCTCCTTTTGTGCTTCACAGATGTCATGCAGGTTTCTAACAACACGAGTGTGAGTGTCAAAAAGATGACAGAACTTTCATTTGTAGCTGCACTATCCCTTTAAAACACTTTAAAGCTAAGGGAGCGATGAAATCCCCAGCCTTAAATGCATGCCACCCTTTTGTGAGATAAATTTAGATGATCTGAATGCGCTGGCCAACAGAGACAGCCACACAACCTGTGTAAGTCATTGTACAAGTAGGCTAACTGAGAGAAAAAGAGAAAGAAGCAGTGGATGTATAGGGAGAAGCCAATAAAGCAGGAACTGGCTTTGAGAGAGACAGCCTGGAACGATGCAGACTGAGCAATTTAAGGAAACGTCCTTTTTCCAAATCAAAACTGCAAGGATGCTAAAGAGCAATGTCTTGCAGCTGCTCTGTTTTATAGCGTTTTACAGAACTGGACAACTTTACAGTGACAAACGTTTGACCCTGATGATGTTTAACAAGTGCTACGCCGGGGAGTGTCTCAACAGGAAGAGACCACATCCTAACTGAGAACAACACAAAAGCACACTTCTTTATGCAAAATCCAATGTGCTAAAACTGTAGTGATTTTAATGCACACTGCTCATATATAAACGCTATGTTACTTACTGGACAGTCAAGACAATTCATTACTTTCTACACACCAAAGTGACAACAAAGAGTATTTCTGTACACAGAAACCAAGTTTTAAAGGGTTGTGGACATACCTGCGTGTTCAGAGAGAGAGGCATCGCGCTTCTGGGTCGGTGGTTGGTTCGAATCTTAGAGTGAAAATCCACCATGCCTTTGTTTAGATCAGTCAGTACAACTGATCAGACAACAGTCAAAGTCTAAATTATCTAACAGTGAGCATCGTGGTGAACAGGCTGACCCCGAGTCTCTCACACACACACACACACACACACACTCTGCGTCTGCAGCCGCCGAGGCCACTAATGAACATCTGTCTTGAAGTGCTACTCTGCTCGAGTGAAAGGGGGAGGGGGCAGACGGATGGAGAGACAGACGCAGGCATGACCGTCTGAATACATAAAGATGCAAAGAGACAACGGGTCAGAGAAGAAGTGTTGACACTGAGAAGGTGTATAATCTCAGGTATCTTTGCGAACATAAAATTCGTACAAATTCTCAAGTCTGAATTGTCTAAGTTCCTCTTTTTCCTCATCGAAACAGAACCTGCACCAGTCAAAGTCACTGACTTGAGTGCATTTCCTTAAAATTACACATTTTGACTGTAACACTTCTGATAGAAGGAAAAAGCATGCTTCCTCTATAATCAATACGGGATTGCTCAGAGGTCTGTCTTTTATAACATGAAACTGACACTATTTTCTTTAAACTTGTTCCTGGTCTTATCCATTGGTGCATGATATTTTAAAGAAATAAATTCTTTATCTTTCTTTAAAAAATGTATTAACTTTAAACAAGTTAAACAAATTAAAACAAGTTTTTCAAGTTTTCACGTGGCTGCATGGTCGATTATGTTACTCCTGGCCAAATAGCCATTCAGGTGTTATTTATATTATATTATACTACACACACACACACACACACACACACACACACGGTTGTTTTTGTGAAAAGGCGTAATGGTTTTTATACTGTACAAACTATGGCCCTACACCAACCCTACCCCTAACCCTCACTCTCACAGGAAACTTTGTGCATTTATACTTTCTCAAAAAAATAACAAACATTCTGTATGATTTATAAGTGTTTTGAAAAATGGGGACATGGGTAATGTCCTCATAAGTCACCCTCTCCTTGTAATACCTGTGTCATATCCATGTCATTACACAGAGTTGTGTCCTGATATCTCACAAAAACAAGAGCACACACACACACACACACACACACACACACACACACACATATAAATATAAAAGAAAGTCAGATTTCTAGATTTTAGTATTTTGAGATACTATTATAGTTTTTATAAATATTTTCAGTTAGCATTTATTGTTAATATTTTATTGTATTTTATTTTTTTTATGTATTTTTAAAAATTTTATTGATAGTTTTTGTATTTTTGGTGCATCTTTGTCAATTTAAATATAGATAGATAGATAGATAGATAGATAGATAGATAGATAGATAGATAGATAGATAGATAGATAGATAGATAGATAGATAGATAGATAGATAGATAGATCAGTGTAAAATATTGTAAAAACGTTAATGAAAAAAATGTTATCTAACCAGATAATTAATGTAATTTTAAAGTAAAATGCTATCAATTTCAGAGTTTTAGAAGTAAAAAAGAACAAATCAACGTATAATTTACAGTCAAAAACTGTAAACTGACATTCCCAGATTCCCAGAAGGTAATAAAAAAAAATCATCGTTTTTGATAACCAGTTGTTTAATGAATTTTTATTGGATCATTTAAGTGTCATGTGTTACCGTGAATGACCCTGTGCTGTATACTACTAGTATATACTTCAGCTTGTGGAATAGCTGCTTAAGATGACTTTCTGCCTTATTCTTCATGTGACTTCCTCTTTGACCACCTTCATTTTTATGGTGGTTGTCAGTATGTGTTAAAGGTAGGAAACAGATTGTCGTAGCAGTGTTTAGTGTAGTTTTTATTCATTTTCAGTTTTAGTTATTTTAGTTAGCATTTATAGTAACAATAATTCTGTTGACCAAATTTCACATTCATAAATGTAAATTTAGCAATAAAAAAACCCAGTTTTATGGTTTTGTTAACTGAAATATGTATTTATATTGACAATATCAGAGACTCTGTGAACAAAAAAGCTGTAAGAACTTTGAAAATTTGTAAATTTTACAATTTGTTTATTTGATGTTATATATGCGTGTATAATACTTTCCTCCCCCTGGCAATTGTTTTTGTTTGTTGTAATTTGCATTTCCATCTTTTTCTGTTTCTTTTTTTAACTTTTTTGTTTCTTGATAACATGTTGTATGTTATATTTTTTCCCAAAAATAAAAATAAAAAATAAAAAATTACAGTAACAATTTTGTTAAGGTCTTAGTTTTAATTATCTATAATAATCCTGATCTGAGCACATTTTGAAAAAATGTTGAGACGTCTTTTGAAGAATTACTGAAGAATTTTACTCAGGATAAAAATCTGAGAAGTGGAAGACTCATGCATTTCCAAAAACTTTAACAGAGACACTAAATAAATCTCAAGATGTTTCTTTCCTATGAATTTGATTATATACAGTTTTGTGTGTTTTAGTGTAAAAACTAAAGCCACAGTGATGTTCATGTCATGCCAAGTTTAACAATATATTAAGATTCAAGTGTAAGTGAACACAGATACAACTTTAGAAAAGCAATGTGTATTTTAAATGGCATGATGTGGTGGCATGATCAAATTCAGAGGACAAGGGCCACTGTGTTGAGCTGTGACATCTGATAAACATTTCAACTGTGAATGTTTAGCAATGTTTAAAGCAGGAAATATGTTTCGGATTTCACATCCAAGCAAGTCTGACAAGCATGACAACAACAGACAACAGCTTCCCTGCATGCAATCCAATCTGTCGTCGCAAATTTGAACAAAAAAAAAAAACTATTTCCATGCCTGCGGTGGTGAAGACACAGAGACCCCAAAGTTTGGATATCACACCTACGATCAAACTCTTTTTCCTCCTTCTAATGATGGACGTGAGTAAGTCACAAAGGCCAGGCATATACAGTTCCTGGAACAAGCATAAGTAAAATAGCATCAAACTGAATTAGGGACTACTATTCACAAGAAGTTTTGTTATTCAAATCTTTAACAAGGCAGCCCACAGCTATATGACCTGGATATTACCAAGTCAAGCTAAATAAAAACACAGAAAACTTGTACAAGATGTACAAACTTTCATTTAGAACTCCATCTAGAAACATTAGGAAGGCGCCCAGATCACACACCAAAAATGAGCAGGAATGACATGAGTTAATGTGTAACGCAATGTTCTGTGTTATTTATAGCACTCTGCAATTTCATTTTTTACCCTGAGGGAATCCTTGCACTTGACTGACAGTAGTTAAATGCTTATCTCCTCTCATAAGAAGCATCAATGCTATGAAATCCATTGTGATTCTGTGTCAAGGCCATAAATTAGAATGTGAACAACAGTCTAGTTGTCCTAAAGTCCTTAAACACACACACACACACACACACACATAATTTTACAGGTGCTATACCACCCTTGTGATTATTATTAAAATTAATATCAGCATTTAGACAAAGCTAGGAGCAACTGGTGTGTTTTCACGGTTTAAGTTACAGTCTGTATGCTTTGTTGCATTTCTGCTCACATGATATTTCAAGTTTGTATAACTATTCTTTGAGCATGTTTATGCAGTTCCTGATTTACTGCAAACCGATGATGGCATGTGTGTCAACAAAACATGACTCTTTTGTTTGAGCATCCCAACCAGCAGATACAGCCAATCATTTAACCAGTGGTGTGAGTTTGGGGGCGGGACAATCTGTTAGTTTGACCAATGGAAGACAGGGGGAGTGGTCTGGAAACCTGTTTGGACACAGTCAGTAAAGCAATGACTGCATATAGATATGACATGCACAGGTATAATACTCTCTGTGTGATTATGATCATTTATGACTAATGGTTTCTGTGGCAATGTCTCTTTGTGCAAAACAGTAAAGGAAACCATTTGCCTTCCTGAGTCAGCCAGACATTAATGCTGAACAGCACACAAGTTGATTAACAACGGGTAAACTCAGTTTTCAGTGTTTGTCGGACTATAAACTTTAGACATGTCAAAGGAGTAAACAATTGCAGAAGTGACTGTTAAAGCGATAGTTAATTACAATTAACTCCTGAGTTACTCACCCTCAAGCTAGGTGTATTTGACGAATACAATCGGAGTTATGTTAAAAAATGTCCTGGATCTTCCAAGCTTTATAATGAAAGTGAATGGTGGTCAACCAAAGCAAAATAAAGTGCAGAAATCCATCATGAAAGTGTTCCACACAGCTCCGCGAGGTTAATAAAGGCCTTCTGAAGCAAATCGATTTTAAACTTTATAAAGCGTAATCTCTAGCTTCCTCTAACTGTTGTTCACGAGAAAGTGGCGTTCCAGCGGATGATGTAAGACGTAGGCATAGCGAAGCTCCTCATTTACACATTTTACCACTATATAGTTTGAAATGCAAAAGGCGTTTAGACATGTTTCATCAGATTTTATATCAAACGCCATCTAATTCTAAATGACACTGAGAAGACGGGTGGAATGTAGCAGCACTTTACTGAAAAACATCACATCTCTCTAACAAAGCGATAGCCAAGGAATTCACAGCTATAATGAATTCAGAAAGAAGTGATTGTAGAGTGAACAGCATGCTGCTGATTACTTAACCAAATTACTTATCAACCAATGAAACTGAGGCTGGAGAACCAGCAGCTTGAACTCCTACCTCTCTTTTCACACACACACACACACACACACACACAGAGGGTCCATTCAGGCGACCAAGCAGCTCCCCCTCTGTGTTACATCACCAATCATGGCCTGGAATCCTGCATTACCTCATTGAAATCTTAAGGTCTGAGAGCTCATGGCACACTGCAGCTATTATCATCACTCAGGTTCCCTTTCCTCTCCCTCTCTCAAACATACGTGCACATTAATATACTATAATAACTGCAACAACCTCAAAATAGACTTCCGTTGGACACTTGACTCAGACTCAGTGTTTTTGCTAATTAAACCTCATCACCACAATTCTAGGATGTTGTGGTGGTTATCTATGCAGTTGTCTTCTGGGTGGTTTCTACTGGGGTTATTGGTATGATATTTTGGTCCCTCCTTTTTTAAGTCTGTTTTCTTTTATTATTTATTTTATTGTCAGCCAGACGAGAATCTTAAGCACATTAATGCATGATCGTGCTGAAGTTTCACATCCTGTTCTAAGACGAGTGAAAAACACTCTTACATCATGAGTGAGGTGACTGTAAGTTCAGCATTTAACTTTGGGTTCCCACTTGATTAACCAAATACTTTATACAGTCATATATGATAAGGATTAAAAAATAATAATAATTCCATATTAATCACAAGAAACACTTTCTAGTCAATTAATCATTGCTGTGCATGACTATACATTTTCTATAGCCTTTTTAAATTACCTGATATCTCCATACAATCAAAAGTTTTCAAACCTCTTTGGTTTTATGTGATTGTGATGACATCATGATGTTTAGTCACATGACGCACAAGAGCCAATGAATGTTGATTTTATTGATTTGGACTCTGTGTGCATGAGTTAATGTTTTCAATTTGATTTGAGAATCAAAAACGTAGGAAGTTTTTAACCTTTTGAAACCACTTTCCATTAGCAGTGAAGCTAATAAAATAAAATAAATAAGATTGCGACCGCTTTGCTGAGTGGAGTTTGAACAGAGTTTTTGCTGTTTTGCTATACTTTTGCTATTGGATAATCATTAAGTGGAGAGACACAGAGAATGGGAACCCAGTCTCCAATGGGTATATACTTTATATACCTTTTAGAAAAATTTGCACATGGATTCATTTACATATGTAATATACGTCTCTCTAAATTTTCAACTACCAGCACTCGATTTGGCCCAAACTTGCTCCTCTCAAAGTCCTAATCTACTCCACCTATGCTGCTCAGACTCACGCGTGACGCTCCAGTCGTGCACATGCACTAGGACCTGGGGTCTTCCAGTGCACAGCGTTGTGTGAGATGCATTAGCATAAGCTGACCTACATATCCGGGACTACACACCAGCACTACCAACTGAATGGCACCTCAGCCATGCCACTGCTGAAACCAACATTACTATGGAAACCAGAACTTCACTGGCAGGCCTCCAGAGTTAATTGGTGCTTATCCCACCGAACTAAAAACCCACAGAGAGCAGGCAACACTTCTACAGACCTGATGAAATGGAGACTTCTAAGAAAAATGCAAAGAAAATGACATTTTATGCACAATTATCTTAGTAGCAACATGGAAGGCTCTTGACTCTATGATGGCATTTGTGTTTGTAAACCACTCTCTGACTGACCACTAATTTAAGAGAGTGATGTTAATACCTAGAAAGAAGTACCATGGCGGTACAATGTCACAGTGATGTATCAGATGATAATACCATGGAATTTTGATATATGGGTCAATAATTAATAAGAATGTCTAGATTTTAGAGTATGTGTACTTGTTATAGTGTACTTACAGTGTATTTATCTAAAAAAAAAGGTTCTGATAATACAAGGTAAATACATGGGGTATAGGTTTAGGGGTATGTTCAGGATTAGTTACCTAGTTATTACATAGTTATTGTAATTACTATAATAAGTACATAGTATGTACATAAGGAACAGGACTGTAAAATAAAGTGCAACCAAATAAAGTGCTACAGAGAAAGCTTCTTATTTATTATAATCTAAGTTTTCAGATTGTTTTAGAATTAGTTGAGTGGTGTAGCCAATAAATAAACACCAAACTAAATTAATTTCAACCTAGTAGTGTATATATATATATATATATATATATATATATATATATATATATATATAATAAAATTAACATTTTTCAAACACATGGGCTACATACAGAAATGTACATAAGTACACACATCCATCCATCCATCCATACATAAATATCAATAATTATTTATGAAAATAAATAATACCAAGTTTTCAACTTGACTCTTCACACATTGATTTGGGAATTTTATTCATTAATATTTTAAATCAAATTTTATATAAAAAATGTCACTTTATCACTTATATTTATATTGTGATAAAATATATTATTTTTTATTCTGCCAATTATTATTATTATTTTTATTTATTTACTTATTATTTATTTACTTTTCATTCTTACAATCTCAGGAAAGTAACACCACCTAGTTCCTTCTGTCTTTAAGCCCAAAAAATTTCTTTAAAATGACTTGTAATCATAATTAAAAAAATACATAATACACGATAAAACATAATTTTCACTCAAATTTGATGCATTTCAATTTAAAGCAGGGTCGTGCTAATGTAATCACGATATTATCTTTCGTATGATCAAGATATCACTCATTTTCTGCATTTAAAACTCTGTAAGTAGCAAGTTTGATACGTCAGATAGCTCACCGCATCGCTCCATGCAGGAAGCACAGGATCATACCTTTACACAGGTGTGTGCACAGGTGAAACCGATCCGTCTCCAAATGCTTAGATTACAAAAAGCTGCAAACGATAATCCATCTGGCAGAAAACCCGCTGTTTATAATCCATCTTTTCTAATGCTGCCGTGCTTTAATCGTCCCTCCGCAGGGAAGCAGGTGTGTTTGTGGGCGTGTGCTGTACCTGTCTACATCAACTCACTCTCTCTCTCTAACTCACCTAACCTGTTGTGCTCTTCATCTGACTCTGCTGGTAGTCTATGGATGAAAACCCCTTCCCTCAAACACAGTCAAAATAGCAACAAATAACGAATTAGGCTACTTATAAACTCTGTACCTACCAATTCTAGTAGACTGATGAGAGTTTTCCACACGCACCGTGGACTATACAGTGTCTTGAGCGGATAGAACGGACGGAGAAGCCGGTTCTTTGCCGGTGAGGGGCAGCGATTGTACAATTAAACCATTGACATGCAGATCACTTGGCAGGGAGCTCCACAAATACAGTCTGACTGGGCGTTTGATCAGGGACTTCTTTAATTTATCATTTACATAGGTTTAAATATAACAAGCATGTGACAAAACGTAGGTTTAGTTGTTTTAGGGGGCGGCGAAATATCCTTTAAATTCTTTAAAAACGTTGATAAAAAAAAAAAAAGTTGTTACAAACTATCCTGGAAAGTAGCCTATAACGTATGCTCATCAGTAGGGTAAGATCCCTGATAACGACATTTCATGTTGCTAAAAAATAATAAATGATAAAACCGAATGTTCCCTTAAAGTTCATACAGAATATAGTTTATAAAAGTAAAAAAAAAAATTTGTTAAATTTGTGAAAAATTTGTGAAATAAAAGACCAAAAATAAAATAAGAGCCTTGGGTAAGATGCTCCTAGCCGTATTTACATACTTTATAATGCTTACATTGCAGAGGCACTAAAACAACGTTTCTTGTACAGATAATTGATTACTTTTAAATTGTGTCTAATACAATGAAATGTGGAAAGGACAATAGCATATTTAGCTGCTGTGTTGCTCCTTACTAGCTCAACTGAGGTGAACATTGTTTATAGTCTATACAGCATAAAGTTATCTTAAATCAAATTAAATCCATCAATCGTTGATTCAGACACTAGTTACACACCAAAATTTAAGGACAGCCACAGTTCTAAACTGACAATTAGAGCAAAATTATGAGTTTGACCAAGATTTATTTCATTCATATTTGGTAACTTTCCTATGGGTTTGTTTTTTGGTAGGCCCTGATGCTGATTTGTAGACAGCGCCCCCGTGTGGTTGAGGAAAGCAAATGAATTTCAGTTCAAATTTGAATTGAACCAAACCATTATTAGTTTATTGTTGACTTGAATAAACTAAAGTATGCAGGGTCGTCGTTGAAATTCAGGAACATTTTACAAAGAATGAACAGGCTACATCTAACCATTTGTCAAAAGAGATCATTGCTCTCTCTTGTCAAAAAATTATTTGGAGAGTAAAACAGAACAGAATTTGTGTAACTTTACTTTGCACGTGAAGTATGACTTACCATAGTCTTATCTGGTGTGACGGGGTTTACAGTCACATTATCTTCAGCTTTTAAGGATTCCGGTTCTCTCATTGTATCCAAACTCTCATTCTTGTCTTTATCCATGGGGTTCCAGACGTCACCCCAGCCAGCTCTATTGAGCATCTGAATGTCTTGATCCAGGGCCTTTGTGTCCACCCGAGGCTCTTCTGTTGCATTTACGCTTGATTTGATCTCCAGGTCTGGGGACTGAGGTGTGTTGGCTGTATGAAGAAGCTTCAGTAAGATCGAGGTTGGTGTTTCTCCATTAGTTGGGGAAGCTGGCTTGGAGTTTGTGTGTTCAGGCACAGGACCGGCCTCTGCTTCAGTCTTTAAGGGATCTGGATCCAAACCCTTCAGTTCAAAGAATTCCTTTGGAATAATATATGTTGATATTCTATGACCGTCTTTCTCCGTGTCTCGTTTTATAGAGGCTGGGACTCGAAGCGTGACCTCGGTGGGCTCAGTGACGGTGGGAAGACTATCAGGAGCCATCTCAGAGTTAGACTTGAGGGATTCACTTCCACTAACCTCCAGTGAAGTTTGGTTGGTCTCAGGTGGGAGTTCGGTCACATACGTCGCTGGGATGAAAAAAGGCTTCTCAGTCTCATCCCTCCGGACGTGCCACCAGGTTTCATTGGTCTTGGCTACTAGGATGTAGTGCTCGTTGGGTTTGATGGACACCTCTCGGCCATCTCGAGCAGTGTATTTGTATTCATAATTCACCAGAACCTGCTGTGAAATTGACATAGTGGCTCACGTCTGCTGATCCCAAACCTGTTATGTGGCTGGTGTTCAGTGCAAACAGGAAATCAGGGTTCGTGTACAGTCATCATGAGATCTGAAGATAAAGGAGGGAAAAAAAGGTAATATTTAAATCTAAAGTAATATTTAAAAATCACAAACACAATAATATATATAAAAGAGTAAAAAAAAAAAATTACATACAGGCAATAAAAATAAAAATAAAACATGCTCTTTAAACTTATGTGACCACCTAGCAACTATGCAAAACAACCTCCAACGCATTAGCAACCACATATCAATGCCCTAGCAACCACCCACAACATCCTAGCATCAAGAAAATGTAACATTCTAGTTTTTAGACGATTATTAGCCAAATACAATATGTATATGTACTGTACATTAAATCAGTGTATCACTAGTAGTGCACGTTTAGAATAAAAAAGCAAGAAAACAAGGGCACTTTCAGAGTATTCAACCTGAAATCTACTCTACTTATATATTTACATTAGTATATGTTAAAATATAATGTTCATCGGTGTGCTAATGTGGGGTTGGACGATCATATTCACAACACAACAGGAATGCAGATAAACCAGGGGAACCAGAGGTGTGTCGGAGAAAGAGAGAGAGATGAGAGAAACCTGTCAGGATTTCTAGCAGAAGACAGAACATTTTCACTGAAGTTTTGTTTCATTACATTCTTTACTTTAATGAAACCAGAGAGCAGAGACAAAGAGATGAAAATAAACAAGCATGAAGGGAAGGGGGAGAGAGTAGAGAGTATATTTACACACACACACACACACACACACACATATATATAAATACTTTTTTTCTTTTTAAGATATTGCCTTCGAGGCAGGAAGTTAAATCTTGTTTGTGACTTGTTCAGAGCAAAAGAGAAGCTACACTGTGTTGTACTATAAATTAGTGTATTACGCTAAATGATGCTTGTAAAGTAGTTTAACACTAGTGGCAATCAGATTATGCTAAAAGCATGTAAATATAGAGCGACAGATGGCTCTGCTGCATAATAGTGTCTACAGGAAGTGAGTGTGTTTTGCAGAGGAGCGTTGCACCAACCCCAAACCTACACAGAAGAAGAGACACCAAAATAAAGGAAACATCAGCTGGTAAAACAGGAAAACATGCATCATGCATCGAGCAAACTGCAATCTCGGTTTCATTGAGGGTTGTTGCAAAATACGAATTACTTAATGTGTGACAGATCACTGGACGTTTCTGGGATGACTGAATAATGAATAAAAACTGCCACACCAGCAGTCGCTGACAAAGACGGGAATGAGTGTGTGTTTTAAGTGCAGCCATCATCTGCTGTGCCCTCATGGAATGAACTGCAGGCATTTAACACCTATAACGTCAAGAAAAATGTGTCCAAACCACTGATGAAGTCTTCACTGCAGCCAGCAACTGGTCTGACATACACATCTCGCAATATGTTATATAATGTCATTAAATAAACCATTTGTGTTTACATAACATTTACATTAGTAAACATGATTAATTCAAGTTGTAAAAATTGAAAAGATAATTTAAAAACCTTTTTTTTAAACAAGAAAACCCTATTTCAGTTTTTTTCTACTTTCAAGACTAATTCAGTGTGTTGCTTGCTGATTATTTTGTACATTTTCTAGCAATTTCTCCGTGAAAAATGTTTCTACACCATTTTCAGTATTAATTATATCCCACAGACCATAAAATAGTGACATATTAATTTATCTGTAATTATATTCATCTTTTGCTAATATCTTAATATTTTACAGTATTTTTTAAACTTTAAAAACTAAAATCAAAACAGCACCAAAAATCAAAGCAGCATAAATCGACAAAAAAAAAAAAAAAAAAAAAAAAAAACCAAACAAAACAGCTACACATAAAACAAAAAGTAAAGAAAAACAAAAAAGCAGCAAAGCAATATAAACAAAGCAGATAAAAAAAAAAAAAATATATATATATATATATATATATATATATATATATATATATATATATATATATATATATATATATATATATATATATACATATATTTATATATACACAAACACACACACACACACACACAAAAGCAATATAACTTTGTTATAAACAACTGTTGACAGTTGTTCTTAACAAACGAGTAGTACATGCACATCTGGACAAAGTGCGGCACAGATTCAAAGCGCAGCGATTTCAACAGTGAGATGAGATATCAAATGAACTTACCATCAGAGAACTGAATAATAATCCCTCGACTCCTGGGAATAATTCACTTCAGTAACAACCTAGGATCTGTTTGTTTCTGGTTTAACCCGAGACGTCTCAGCTCCATACTTTAGACCTGTAGTGCTGTTGTGTGAGTGTGAGAAGAAGAATTTGATTTGTGTTGCTCGACAGGTTTGAGTGGAAGAGAGCAGGAGGGGTGTGTGAGCATGCAAACATCAGTCCTGATACAAAACACACACAATAAGACTGCATATTACAACATCAGTGTATTTACAGTCAGTCACCCATCGAAGGAACAAGTGTCCATCACTGGAAAAACTGAGAAATGAGGAAGCAGAAAATAAAAAAGAGAAACGGTGAAGAGAGCTGGTGTTTTGAATCATTGACATGGCAACACTGCCGGAGGCGCGAGCCAGTAGAAACTGAAGGGCTGTTCTCTGCGTGCTTCATTCAAAGCTATTTCAGCTTTATGACTCATGTTTCAATAGTGTCGGTGGAAACGCTTTGACTTCATGAAAGCTTTTAGGGTCACCTCTCAGTCAATGGTGTTATTCTGTTGTTGGTTTTCCTTCAGTCTGTGCTGCGCTGATAACATGCTCCAGGTCAGGAGGAAATGACATGCCCTCTCTTGAATACTGTAGGATTGTGAAGTCGAGGTAGAATAGGTTATCATTGAGAAAACGGCATCCACTTATTGATGTGGAGGCCAAAAAAAAAAAAACAACTAACAGACAAAAAGATAATGTTGGGACATGGGATAAAGTCAGGTTGAAAATTTTACTTTTTTTAATTATTTTGTTTAATTTTAAAGGGTTTAACTATTTATCACTCCATAAATGTGATAATACTGTCAGCAGCCAGGGAAAATAATAAAATAAAAAAGTCATAAAAATCAGGTTAATGATATATGAACCTTCAGAATATGGATAGGAATAAAACTGGAAAGTCTGGTGTATGGAAGTGCTAGGGAAATGGAGATTTCTATCCATTTTTAGCAATTTTCTCACAATTGTGGGAAAAACTAATTCAGAAATAATTTTTCAGAACTGTGAGATGTAAATTTAAAAGTGCAAGGAAAATAGTCAGATAAAAAGTTGCAATTGTCTTTTATTTTCTGGAAGAAAAAAGGAAGCTGTAAACTCAGAATTATGAGAATAAATTTCAATTTATGTCTTGCAGTTCACACACACACACACACACACTGAAGTCTGAGTTCGAACTTATACTCAGTAATTCAGATTATTGTTTTTTTTTTCTAAATTTTCTTCAGAATTGTGAGATAATAGCCTTTTACGTTTTTATTTCATGGTGGAAACTGGCTTCCATAGTTTTCTGAATTGGAACAGGGGGGAAATCCTATTTTGAGAAAACTGCCTATTGTAATAAAAATCGAAAGATGCAAATAGAAAATAAAATAAGATAGATAAACACTTCAAAATATGTGTATTTTGGATATTTTCTTTTCACTAATCTGAAAAAGGAGACATGCTATAGAATAAAAATAAACAGCGCATTAAAAAAAGAATAGAAAAAGTCTTGCCTGTACATACATCATTCAGATCTGAGCCAGTGTTCAGTTACGACACCGGCTGGCTGCACTCAGCTCTAGATTCCTAAATGCTCACAAATCATATTTTTAGTTGGCAAGGAGTTTCTTTGGTACAAACAAGAGACGAACAGAAACAAACACAGACAGAAGAAGGTAAGAAAACAGGAAAAACTAGTCAGAGACAAACACTGCGATATGACAAAAATATGCATCCATCCTTCTATAAATCCTGTTTGTGTCATTATCACAAACATACTATTTTAGTATAAGTTCAGCCAACAGACATCAACACACACATTGTGCTGTGTGCACTACATATTATTGCTTTTATCAATGCTTTGGTAAAAGCACCTGCTAAATGGTTACACGCACATGTATTATCAGGCATTTACGCTGTAGAATTAATAATAATATTTTACAAAGATCAAACCAATTAGGAATATGAATCACATTTGCTTCTAGATCAGAAGAAAGCTTTGGCAATTTGCAATTGGAAACATTGTGTCATAGATGTTTTATGTATTGATATGTTCGGATATGATTTAACTTATGTGTGCATGTATGGATGGATGTTATTTGTTACACCCACATGAGCAGTGTTAAATAAAGGTTATAATAATTCATGACTGCAAAAAAGCAATCCTCCAGTCAATCCATGCCTAGATTTGTGCTTAGGTGACACTGCCTCTAGTGGCGAAACAGAAGATTAAAAAAAAGACAAAGTCAAGACAAGACATAGTCAAGAGTTCAAGTGGGATTTTCCTTCAACAGGTGATATAATAAACTTGTCATAAAAATATCAGGGAAAACAGCATTGTTAAAAAAAAAAAAAATTTAGTACAAGAAAAAACTCAAGAAAAAAAACATTTATGAAGCAGCAGTCAACCTTCATATACAAACTAAAGAGACATTCATTAAAGCAGGAAACTAACACATAAAAACAGTTCATCCTTTGTGTCATCAGGTTTCTTCGCACATAACTGATTTTGTGATGAGCTTTAATAATTCACATTGGCTTGTAACGGTTACATTTTTGGCACGACCAGTTTTAGTGATGAAGGATGCTACTATGAAACATGAAAATAAAGGCACAGTATGGTACAAAAATGACCTGTTAAAGTGAGGTTGTAAGTGTTGGTACATTTCATAATTTCAATAACCATCCTCTTATTAAATGCATACGATTCCTGCATATAGGAAAATATGCTTATTAATGCATACAATGCAAACTCGTAATGCTTCATATAAAACTTGGCATGTGACATTCAGATGCAAAAATAGTACTATAAAAACAAGTTATAAGATCCTTGGCATTTAAGTGCCTTAAGTTTCATAAATAAGACTTGACAATCAATAATGACTACACAAAAAAAAAAAAAGAAGAGAACCAAGACTTCTGATTGTGAACAGTAGCCTGCAGAATAACATGTGAAGCCCAGAAAAGTGAGTAACCATCAAGTGTGTTTCCATAAAGTTAAAAAAAAGCAAAAATCATAGCTTTAATAACAGCTTATTAACATTTCATGAAAGAACACACACCGGAGTGCTGATGTGAGTGAATATGTACATGTGAATGTGTAAATAAGTGCACTTAAAAGTAGAGTTTCAGATGAGTCAAATGAAACGCTTAGTGTAAAAAAACGATCAAACGCTTCCAGTTGGTCAGCTACTGAGAAAATAACTTACAGATTTGAGTATCACAATAATATACAGTAGTACAAACCCTGGATTTTCAGCTTTGTGCATGTTTTTAACTGACAGCTAAATCAGTCCTCCAAGTCCCTCTCCATGTACTTCTGTATGCGGACGCAGCGTGGACAGACCGGACACTTGGCCTTACAGGAGGAATGAAACACGGTCTTGCAGACGTTACACCTGAGAGACAGAAAACACACAGATATTCATCACACTACTGTGCTGCGTCTGACTGAATCACAGAAGAAACGACGCTCTAGAGTGAAAGGGCATGTGTGAAGTATAACCGTACCTGGTGGTGCTGTCGAACTGAAAAGGGAAGATGATGTTGTCGGTGTTGCAGATCTGACATATAAAGCCCCTTTGGGTGCAAAGGTCACAGTGGAGCACGTGCTTGGTCCCAAACTGAATCAGAGACTGCAGGTAAGATTCGTAGTGCTCGTCTGCGATCTGTGTGCAACAAGGGTTATGGGTTTGATCAAAGAAAGATGTGCAATATTCATGTTCTTCATATTCTCACAAAAAAGATCTTAACAGGTACCAATATGCATCCTTTAAGTATACTTTTGGTTCTGCGAGAGTGACAACTTATGTACCTTTTAGTTTCTGAGAGTGTGGATGGTTCACACCAGTAACTTTTTCTCATTTAAGAGCAATATGTGCCAACTTGAACTGATTTCATTTTGAAAAAATGAAATGAAATGATAGTTAATATTAAATATGAAACTTAAACCACCAGTAGGTGGCGACAAGTCACTGTATTAACGTCACCGAATCATTTATTAAGCTGATCGTTTAAAATGTGGATTCATTGTAACAAAGCACTGCTGTGTGTTACTTGCTTGGAGATGCAAAACAGTTCTGCTCTGGTTTCTTTTTGAAATTTGTATTGACAGTATAAAGCAAAAACAAAGTACTGACATCACTGTGTCTAAAATGTAACTCAAAATGTTCCCTTACTGTTTTATACAAGCAGTAGAAGATTCAGAATCATGCTCATATTAAGGAAAAACACCCATCGTGTTATTTAGCTTAAAGCTGCAGTAGGTAACTTTTGTAAAAATATATCTGTTAAACCTGTCATTATGTCCTGACAGTAGAATATGAGACAGATAATCTGTGAAAAAAATCAAGCTCCTCTGGCTCCTCCCAGTGCTCCTATTGCCATTTGCAGAAATACATCGCTCCCGGTAAAAAACAACCAATCAGAGCTGCGGTCCGTAACTTTGTTTGTGTTCAAAATGTAGAAAAATGTATATAATAAGCGAGTACACCATGAATCCGTTTTCCAAACCGTGTTTTTAGCTTGTCCTGAATCACTAGGGTGCACCTATAATAAGTGTTTATATTCGGACTATTTTAGATTGCTTCGGGGATACCGCGGCGGAGTAACCCAGTACCTTTGTGATTCTTCATAGACATTAACAGAGAGAAGTAGTTCCGGCTACGATGTTCTTCCGCAAGACGCAAGCAGTTCTGTTTATTAACCGCTAGAGCGTCAAAAGTTACCGACTGCAGCTTTAACTATATCCAACTTATTTTGCAAAGCGGGTGCCAAAAGAGTAATACGTTTTGCTTGGTAATTTTCATAGATGATATGTATCGCACACCCCTAGTTTCAAATTATAAACAAGAAACAGCAAGCAATACCTGCTGCAAGTCCAATACACTGTAGAGATCACTGTTATCCAGTAAGTATGTCCGCTGCTGAAGTCTGGAAATAAAATACATAGTACTTATCTGTTGCAATCATCTGTTAATGACTTGATGATGTCCTAATCACATGCAAGACACACACACACACACACACACACACACACACACACACACCTGGGTTGGATCTGTCTGCTGATGCCACTGCGGCAGATGAGGATGTAATCTCCAAGGAAACGCAGCCTCTGTCTCAGACTCCGTACTTTAGCCATGATGTCAGTGTGATCAAACAGGTCAGGGGTCAGGAGGTCAAGGTTCAGGAGCGGCTCGTGCTCGATCTGTGTCAGCAACTTAAAGGCTTGTTTTGAGACCTGAACACAGACAAGCACACACTGAATCACATAAACAGAAATCTGGAAAGATTTTGCACTTATTTGATGCAAAACACAGTAAAACAGTTATTTTATGAAATATTATTACATTTTTTTTTTTTATAGATTTTAAAATGTAATTATGATGCAAAGCTGTATTTTCAGCATCATTACTCCAGTATCACATGATCCTTGAAAAAACATTCTGCTGATTTTCTGCTCAACAAACATTTCTTCTTATTATTATCAATGATGAAAACAGTCGAGCTGCTTTATATTGTTTGTGGAAACTGGAAAAAGAACCGCATTTAATTGAAACTGTTTTGTTTTTGTAACATTCTAAATGTCTGTGCTCTCAGTTTTGATCAATTTAATGCACTTTTCTGAATAATAGTTAATAAAAACAAAACAAAAAAACAATAACAAAATATGTTAATGCAGAGTAAGGCATTAATATGTACATTAAAAGGACCAACAAACAGCCAAAATGCTAGTAATATATATATGTTAATAAGCAATTAGTTAATAATGAGAACAGGTCCTAAAAAATAAAATTAAGCAAAATAAATTGTGACCATTATATATATATATATATATATATATATAAATATCATTATATATATATATATATATATATATATATATAAAATTGTCACAATTGATATATATACACACACACACACACCATTATAAAGATATTACTTTAATCAATATATAACTATCAAGTGACAGCTCTTTAGAATTTGTATTAAACCATTTTTTTAAGAATACATAACTGATTTGTATTAATCTATACAATTATGACAATAAAAACAAGTAAAAAAAAAAAAAGCAGTAAGGATTAAATGAAGTAAAATGGAAAGTGAATACCACTTACATTAATTTTAGTCCATAAATAAACTGAAACCTGCTCCGAGCTCACCTCATGCATTGTGAGGTCCCAGTTGTGCAGCATGCGTGAGGGGATGATGGTGGTGTCTCCCTGATGACAGCGCTCACAGTAATACTGACCCGAGAACTCACAGAGCCTGGCTCTCCCCAGAGACATCCCGATCTGACGAGGGCAACCTGCGGACGCATTACAACGGCTTATACTGAGCGCCACAGAGCACGGGTACAGAGGAAAACACACGAGCACAGCACTTCCTCTGCCTCACACCTACAGCCATGCACAGGAAATAAACATTGGCCGATGGAAAGACAAGATAAGAATACACATACATAGCTCTAATGCAAGAAGATAAAATGCAATAATACATTCTTAAATAAAGAAAAAAATGTATGCTTTTATTTAGCAAGGAGGTATTAAACCGATGAAAAAAAGTGACATTAAAGACATTTAGAATGTTATCAATGATTTATATTTACAATAAATGCTTTTGTTTTATATAACTATTAATAAAAAGAAAAAAAATAAATCCTTAAAAAAAAAAAAAAAACTGGCACGTATCCACTTTTTTATTTTGTATTATTATAATAAATATAGATTATGTCATTACTAAAAAAGTTGAACAGTTACACCACTTTGATACTTTTTTTTAACCAATAATATCTCCACTGCTGAATTAAAATTAATTCAGATATTGAGAAACAAGAGCTTATTAAATTTTTTTATTGTGTATATGATTTGCATTTACTTGTAATTCTATATAACTTACATATCTATATCTAATATATATATCTAATTTATCTATCTATCTATCTATATGTATATATGTGTATATATATATATATATATATATATATATATATATATATATATATATATATATATATATATATATATATATATATATATATATATATATATATATATATATATATGTATGTATATCTATATCTATAT
Organism: Carassius gibelio; assembly: GCF_023724105.1. NCBI lineage: Eukaryota > Metazoa > Chordata > Actinopteri > Cypriniformes > Cyprinidae > Carassius > Carassius gibelio. Next base: position 7,699,284 of record NC_068382.1, read on the forward strand.
CTCTATATATCTATATATCTATATATCTATATCTATATATCTATATATCTATATATAAAACATGCCAACATCTCATACCTGCACATTTAAAGTTTTGTGCATCTAGTCCCCTCTCATTCGGGACAGTAGACAGGTGAGACAGCAGCCCCCCATCCCCCTTCAGTCTGTGTTGGACCACTGCTGAGACGCCATCATCCTCCGTCTCCAGATACGAGTCGAGCGCTCCTCTGATCAGACTCCTCCATCCTCGCGCTGCCTCTCCGCTCTCCGCCCGCAGCGTCAGAGTCTCCTGCGCAGTCAGAACCTTAAAGAACGCAGGACTTCCTAAAGAAACATCAGGAACCACATCCCTGATGCTCCCAATGGAGTAAGAGAAGAGGGGCACCTTGGAGTCCCCTTGGACCCGGTACCCCCTGAGGGCCTCCAAGGAGAGCGAGAGTAAAACAGAGCGCCAACCCTTCTCCTCCAAGTTCTGATAGACCACCGCTTCCTTCACAGCATCTGGCTCGGGGTCCTTAAGACGGGTCCAATCTAACGGTGGAGGATCTGGAAGTCCTGAGATGATGTGTTTGGGGGTTGAGGGTGTCTGTGAGGGGACGTCCTGGTCGCTGGACGTGTGGAGCACCTCCCACTGTTCATCTCTCATTGTGGGACGTAGTTTGTTGATGGCCTCCACGATGCGATCCACCCAGTCCTCGGCCTCTCCTCGAGACGGAGCACGCAGGTAGATTCTTTTGCCCGAAAAGGAGAGCCGGAACCGTCCCTCGTTACTGGAGGACAGGTGGACGTCTTCACAGCGCAGCAGGGACAGGTTTTCATAGCAGATGCGCTCCTCTGCGTTGGTGTAAAGCCGCAGCTCAAACGGAGAGAGCTCGCAGTAATAATCCCTCCACATGCCCACCGCACCGCGGCGCTGCAGCTGACCCAGCTTCAGCAGACCCCTGAACGGGTTACGAAGACCTGACGGAGAGAGAACCACAAAAAACATCTCTATTCTTTATCAAAAATTTGTGTTTTTAGAATCAAATAGCTGTATTGTAAACTTGAGGTTGAGCGTTTGAGTATTTAAAAAAAAAAAATAATAATAAAATTACACACACACACACAAATATATTTATAATATATATTCAAAAAAATAATAATAATATATGTTATGTAATTTACATTACACTCTGGTTGCAGTTTATGAGACTTTTTTTTTTTTTACAATTATTTTATTTATTTAAAAATAAATAAAATAAAAATAAAACTACAAAAAAAGATTAAAAATGTCCCATTGTTCATACAATGAAAGTCGATGGTGTATTGGGTTATTGTTCGTAAAAAAATTTTTTTTTTTTTAATTTACCAAAAGTAATACTGATTCCCTATTCACTTCCATTTCTCATTTCTATTTAGTTTAATTTGCAGTAAAAAAAACAACGACAACTAAAACTGAATAAACTAAAACCAATAAATCAAAATGAATAAATACTTCATTTAAACAACAACAACAAAAAGATGTGTATCATATATATAAAAAAAGAAAGTTAAAAACTAAATTACAACCAATAAAAACAAAAACACACAAAAAACTATCTTCAGCAGAAATTATAGAGAAAACTAAACATAATAATGAATCAAATTCAAAATATTAAACTATAATAGTATATCAATGTCACAAAAAAATGACCATTTTTTATTATCTTCTGTAAAAAAGAGGGCAAGCATTGAAGGTTAAAAAGCAGTAATGTTAAAATCATATTTTAAGCATGCAAATATTGTATTAAACCATAAAGTTGTGCTAATTGCTGTTTAATGTTCTAGGTGATGAACTTGTTCTTCTGTGGTAACCAACATCAGATGCCACAGATGCTGTTGATAGAGCTGAGGCTGTGCTGAACCACACTTTAATAAGAAGTGAGCAGGCAGTGAAAACAGTGAGATGAAGTTATCAACTTATAAAAAATTAGCTGTCTACAGGCTTCTGACTTTTTTAACAGATGCCTTTCATTCTGAGCACCCTTATGAAAGTGCCCGAGGTCTTCTTCAGCTTGAGATGTAACTCTCTGGATTAAATCCCAATCGTACTTGGGATCAGACCTCACAGTTCAGTGCATGGGACAACACTTAAGTCACTTTCAACCACTGAAAGCCTTTTATAGCTATGAAAATTAAATCTAGCACTTAACTAGTGTATGTGAAACCAAGTACAATCATGTCTGCTAGTTTATTAAGAAATTAACTGACCACTGCATTTCCACTACTTTGCATCTCAGGGTTTGGAAAGTAAAGTCTTCCAGCAGTTACTAACCCAGAATCAGACCTAAGGAAATGCCTGTCTTGTGTCCATCTTACCGTTGGGTCTCCGGTGCACTACACTGGGTGGAGGCTGGACGCTGTCTGGTTCAGAGGTAAGCGTCACCTGTCCGTTCATCTGCACAACGTCAATGACGGCATACGCTTCAGAACTGCCCATTTCTTCTGGCTTGTAGAAGTCATCCTCTGATATCCAAGATGTGGATATCTGAGACACAAAAGGTGTGTTTAAGCAGATTTGAAGATGTTTGAGTGTCCGGCCTATTGTACATGTTCTGAGCATCCATCCAGTGTCACAAACACGACTGAGTAATGATATCGACAGATCGATCTTGATTAAAAAACTGTTATCGGTTCATCAAAATAATGAATCAATAATAATAACCCAGAACTAGTTTCAAATATGTGCACGGATGCAGTCCAAACAGTTTTGTGATTGAATCACTCCTATTATCAAGTCATTTTAAATTCATCGTGGTGGACCGATTCAATAGAGCTATGAAGTGATTTTCCAGACTATAAGTCACACTTTTTTTCATAGTTTGGCTGGTCTTGCGACTTATAATCAGGTGCGACTTATTTATCAAAATTAATTTGACATGAACCAAGAGAAAACATTACCGTCTACAGCCGCCAGAGGGCGCTCTATGCTGCTCAGTTCTCCTGTAGTCTACACTGAAGACATAGAGCGCCCTCTCGCGGCTGGAGACGGTAATGTTTTCTCTTGGTTCTAAATAAATGCAACTTATATATGTTTTTTTCCTCGTTGTGATGTATTTTTGGACTGATGCGACTTATACTCAGGTGCGACTCATAATCCGAAAAATATGGTTTATGCTTAAAAAATGAATTCCTCAAAAAACACTCACGCAGGAGGAATAGAGAGAGTCTGTGGAGGTTTTCCTACTGACGGTACTCGCGGCGCGTCTGTATGCGGCATGCTGGGATTGCTCCACTGAGCTAGAGACGGTAGGGGTCTCTGGAGAAACAGCGTCAGGGTCAGAGGTCTTTTCGGTCCCAGTATCATCAGAGGAGTCTTTCTTCTGCTCACTTTCTGCAGACTCGATGACGGTTTCATCTAGAGTCTCGGATTCTTCCGCTGTCCCTTCTTCCGTCTCAGCTGACATCTTTTCTGAGCTTGCTTTAGATTGTTCTGAGATGTGTGCATCTGACTGATGTGTGTCCTGTGCAGCTGTTGGAGGTGTGTGTGTGCTCGTATCATCAGCTCGAGCTGCAGAGTCTGAAGCTGGTACGGACACATCCAAGTCTTCCTTCAAGTCCTGATCCGAGCAACCGCTCTCTCTGAAAACAAACAAGATGGCTTCAGATTACAACATTTCTGCTAACAAAAAGTTGCCATCTAATACAGGGGTTGATGACACAGACACATAAATATGATGATTCACGGTCCATCAAAATAAAGAAAGCAACGCTATACAGTGTAATACAGTGTGGGTTCAGTACGATTTTTTTTTTTTAAAGAAAATACTACTTATTTCACAAGGACAGACTTAGTTGATTATTCTTGTGGTCTTTCTATTCTTCAAAGAAACCTATAAACATGCATCACGGTTTTCACGAAGGAGCACATGTTTTTGGAATGCTCTGGAATGATACTGAAGATGTAGCTTTGATCACAGGAATAATTTACATTTTAAAATATATTAAAATAGAATTTTTTTTTCTAAATGCCACTTACATTTTGGAAAATAAAAGCATTCAAAATATTGACTTTGTATTTTCACCCACCATTACAGTATTGTAAGGTGTTTAATAAATCTGAAGACAAACACAGAATAAAATGACGGTGTATGATAATAATTACCATTAAGTAAAGAGAAAAAAAGTAATAAGGTACATTTTGGTAATTTTTTCTTTTTTTTCTTTTCTTTTTTTTTTACAAATTTTTGATTCATTTTTTTTCTGTTATAAGCGTTTAAAGTTAAACTATTTGTAGCCCCAATTTTGAAACCCCATGGTGGATGTCAATCTAAATCCGTAACATTTTACAAGACAATTTTTTTTTTACTTTTTTTTTAACTTTGAAAAAAATGTATGGTACTGTAAAAAACCTAACTGATTTATCAAGTGCCACATGGCATAGAGTCATAAGAGTTGAACAGAACAGTCTTTCACTCACTCTGAAGCGGTGATCTTCTGTCGTGTGTGTTGGCTGATCTCCGTGTCACAGCTCCAGGGCTCCTTCTCTGGACTCCTGAGCTCCTGACCCTGCAGCAGACTATCAGAGCTCAGGCTGGAGGACAGCGGTGATGATCCGGACGTGTCCAGACTCAGGTTTGACGACGTCAGCAGAGTGTTCGGCTCACATCCCTCGCTCTGCTCTTTCCTGGGCTCCCTCTGGAGCACCTCCTGAGCCCAGTCTGAGCCTCCAGAACCTCCGGATGACTGGGAGACCGTATCCCAAGACTCTTTGCGCTTGGGGCCTACAAGTTGCTCGTCGGCTGGCGTTGGGGGACACAGACCCGCGAGGACCAGAGGTGTGTTGGTCCACTCATTCAGCACTGCTGATTTATAAGAGAGCTGGAAGGTCATGGAGGACAAACACTGCAGGAGGGTGAGGAGAACCTCGCGGTCCTCTGGGTCCAGCAAAAGAGCCCCGGGCTGATAGTACGAGCCCAAGTTGGACCCTTCGCGAAACAGCGAGGTCAGGTAACACTCCAGAAGCCCGTCGTTTAGCGCCAGGCGAACCCATGCTCTGCAGCGCCCGATGTCTGAGTTTATGAAGCTTAGACGTTCCAGTTCTTGAACGACATCCCTACAGCATCAAGAGAGTTGAACGTCACCATTAAAGAGTTAGTTCACCCAGAAATTAAACATCATGGTTTCACATATCACATATTGAGGGATTCATGTATTAAATATGATAAACCGAAGCTCAGATGTGCTTGTTTGATGCTCAAGAACCAGTGCCACTTATTCTCATTCTTAAAGCATGTTTCATCTTACATTTATCATATTTAATGTGTATTGATGTTTGAATATGAATTATATTTATAGGCTTATATTATACTTTATATGTGAATTAGAACTTATAACTTACAGCTTGTGTAACTTGGATTAAACCATAACTATGGATAACTTTCACAATCTCTTCGATAACTTTTTTAAAGCAATCAAAGTTTTGGTTGCATGGACTGTCATTACTAATATCTTTTGTGTTTCTACACTTTTATTGATATAGTTACATTTTTTCCCTTTCTCACAATACTGCCAGTACTGCAATCAATATTTTCTATACTTCTTTATTTATGTGTGCATGCATATAATTGTTTACAGTTTAATGAAGAAACAGTTTGTCTAGATAAGTGCAAAATTTTAAGTATTTCTCAGTGCAATCGTTTCTACAAGGCAGAGAAGAAATTAGATCTTTATATATATATATATATATATATATAAATAAAAATACGAAACCTTGTCTTTATCAACTGATGTCCTTTTTCTTCACTCTATGCTTAATAAAAGACTAAAAACTGTCCTGTTGACTACAGAAGAAACGTGAGTCAAGCGGAGTGAGTGAGTGTGTGTCACTTGACTATTGTCCATAGACTTCGGAGCCAATTACTAAACCACATGATGCATCTGATCCTACAGGCTTGTCACAGAGTCTCCCTGACATGTCTCTTTCTGTTTCCAAACAGGTGACAGGTTGCTCATTTGGAAATACTTCTGAGGTTTAAGTTATTTTGAAGCATGAAGCAATACCAGCTGACTCTGTTATTAACCAAACCAAAGGCTTGGAGTGATTTAAAAAGAGTTGATGTATTACAATCACATAAGGCTCATGAATGACACTCTGTTATTCTATGCATTCATGATTCAAGGGAACAGTAACATTATGTGACATGAGTTGTTGAAAGGCACATGTTGGTTGTTGGGGGCTTGCTGTATTCCAGGACTGTTCAAACGTTTGGGGTCAGTAAGATTTTTTTATTTATTTTTTTATAAGAAATCTCTTATGTTCAAGGTTGCATTTATTTGATATAAAAACATGGAATACATTTTGACAATTTCAAATAATTGTTTCTACTGAATATAGTCTAAAGTGTAATTTATTTCTGTGATGCGCAGCTGTATTTTCAGCATCATTCCTCCAGTCTTCAGTGTCACTTGATCTCCAGAAATCATGAAAATATGCTGATTTCCTGCTCAAGAAACATTTCTGACCCCAAACTTTTGAATAGTAATATATATATTTTAATATCTTTATATTATCTTTTAAACAAAGATTACAATATTATTTTAGTATATTACTAACTTGATATATTATTTAATATAAATAATTGTTGCATGTTCCTTAAAGAAGCAGTGAAGTGAGAAATTACATTTCCCTTTATCTTTAGACATATAACAGTTTAATGTACCATAAAAACATCCTGTTAGTTTAAAAATGTATTTTATTTAAACCAAACTCAGAAAACGACTCGTTTTGGAATGTGCCACTTTATGATGTAATAGTGTTGCTAAGCACCGCCTCTGCAGGAGAAGATCAACGCCTACTTCTACATCACTGCCTCTTTAGCCCCGCCCACTGATATGCCCTTAAAGTAGGAGGAGAGGAAATACTAGAGAGATGCAATCATTAATCCATCAACAGAACCATACAGATGAGATTACAAGACTACAAGACACTGTGAAAAATAGTCTTTGAATTGCCTTCTTTGTGATCCTAACACTGAATTAAGATTGGGCGCGAGCGCTGTTGAGTCATGTCGCAAATCTATTTCTCTTTCAGGTCAAAAGCAGCGCGAATGCTTGGAGCATGTCAGAAATGGAGTGGGGGAACTATGACATCATTCGCTGCAGATTCCTTCAAGATTTTCCTATGGGTTTTTTTCTTATTTTTTCTTGTTAATTTTTCAAATAATGTCTGTGATAAACATAACTTGTAGGGCTGTCAAATGTTTTTAAACTTTTAAACATTCAAAGATAGTCGTGTTATTTTATTACTCTTTATAGAAACGTTCATAATGTTTTGCTCGATGCGCACTCTTGTGGCCTCGGGAGAGAAGCCGAAAGCTTATTTTCCGTCTAACTGAAATTATGCATTTTTTAAATTAGAATACAATGAAACGTGCTGTGATTAATGTTCCAAAGCGATTTATATCAAAGCAATCAACGTCAAGAACAAAGCACACACATTTGCATTATTGCATTTCCCACACGCCACTAGTTTTAGTTTCACTGTAAATACATTGGTTTATGGTTGCCATTTAAAATAAACATTGTTTATAGTGAATGAGACTATCATTTCAGGTTTTTTTTTATTTTTTTTAATACTTTTTCTGTTTTGAATGCTACTAAATTTAAAGGATTTGTTGTTGAATGAGAGGAACATATCTATATCTCAAAGCTTCATTTGTCATGCACGCGGCCCTCACTTATGTTCAAAAACCTTGATATGGCCCTCGAGTCAAAACTTTTGCCCACCCTTGTTCTAACCTATGACCCACCTGTGGGTGACGCTCTTCAACAGGCTCCAGAAGACGGGCTGAGGAAGGGCTCCTCGCGACCCTCCTTTGCGCGCGTGACTTCCATCAAATCGAATAAACTTGCTCTTGATTCCATGGATGAAGACCGCCTCCAAAGCACAACACAGCAGGTTAGCCTCCAGGTCCTCGCTGGTGACCGCCGTGTCTGTGGTGATGTACCGCTTCTGCAGGACTTTTAGGGTCCGTGCGATCTTTTCCTTGATCCACTGAGGACAACAGAGAGGTTAATATTGCTCTGTTATGCATTCATTTGTTCCTGGACCAGATGTTAAAGCAAAACAGCCAGGAGGGAAATACCAGGAAACACATGACATCTATAGTTTTTGATTTTAGTGACAAGAGGCATTTTTAGCTTTTTTAATAATAAAAATTAAGGATCTATAATTTGCATCACTTGTAAGATCTGGAACCGTTATGACCATCTTTATGAACAGCTTTTGCTACAACAAACAACTTCTCAAGATGTGGAGTAAGCATTATTTTGAGGATCCAGGACAGGAAGGCAGAACGGACATGTGAATATGAGGCATACCTACAGACAGACCGTCACCTGATATCAGCTGACTGACTACATACGAGCCAAAGCACTGACAGGCAAAGCTGTGGAAACTCAACATAGCACCTTTGAGTCACATGAGATGCAAATAGCAGTCATGTTTCTAAGAGGAATGATGCCAAGATAGTTTGACTTTAAGGTTCGGTCATGATAAGCACTTAGTCATGACGACTAGATGTATGAGGAAATTCTGGCCCAGATCAGATCTGGCTTCAAGTGTATAAACAGCAAAACACACACAAAATCTATTTATCTACCTCTTTAAAAAGACGGTTTAGTTCTGAAACAATTACTTTCTACGTATCAATATTAATATACACAGTTATTTCATATTTTCATATCATGCTCATATTAAAAACTTTAAGATCCTTTTATAAGATCAATGTATCAAGTGTACAAATGTGGGATAATACGCGATAAATTCATATGCAATAATTTGGGGTGATGATTATACACAGAAAACTTGTAATAATAATTTTTTAAAAATCAATTAAGGATTTATAATTTTAGTTGGAAAGGTATGCATCCTGAAAATGATATTAAGATTTGAATATAAAAGCATTTAAAATATTATTTTAAAACATTACTAGAAAATGGTCATGATGCTGAATGCTTGAGTTTACTGTAAGTAAATAATTGATTTATTAGACAAAATATTAATTATAATTATTATTATTTTCATTTTGAAAGCCATCATGTTTCTATTTCTAAGCCATCAGCATATATCATGTTTGGAAATTTGATGAATTGTGTGCTTCTTATGAAATGTTTATATATTTATTTATTTTTGTACATTTATAATTTGATTAATTTTGGAAGATAAAAAACCTTGTGTGTATGCAATGTACGCATATGTATATTTTGTATGATAAAAAGGCAGAGAATATGTATATTTATTGAGACTGGACAAGTTAATGCTTTATTATCTCATTAATTGATTAAAACAGACAGTTATTTTATTGCTCGTTAATGCAGTTTTTTATTAATATGCAAGTCCGTTTCTCACTGGCTCTGAATACACATAGAGATAAATCATGGGTCTCACTGGCTCCCGATCAAACTTTTTAACTTTCCGAAACCACTATCCACTGTTATTTTGAACAGAGAAGGATGCAATGAGCTCGTAATCATGACTTTATAAGAAAGAAATAGGAAGTTTCTGATAGACAGCAGAGAAGGGCTCTCGCTAAAAAGATTCTATATAAAATATTTTCTATAAAAACGTTAATGTCCTGGCAGTGACAAATAGCTTGTTTTATATTTAATTTAGTTACATTCATTTTATAAATTGAGATTTAGGCTACAATAAATATTTTAACTGCTGCCATGTAAAAAGGAACACTGCTGTAAAAAGCACCTTATTTGTTTAAAGTGTTTGCAAACCAAATGTTATTACACTATTGTTCATATAGCAGTAGGCCTGCACGATACATTACTTTTGAATGCATTATTAGTTATGTGCATAACAATGCGATTAAATCGCAGACAATAATGCGATTAATCGCAATTTACAATTTATTTATCGTTGCTCAGCACTAATATTTATACATGTTTACATGTGTGTAGATTTAGACATATACATGTCAGTGTGGATATTTTTGTATATGTTGCATTTCCGTTGTTTGTTTTGTTTTTAATCGAAACTCAGAAGAAGTAAAGAGTGAACAAAACACTTGCTCAGGTAAATATAAATGGAAAGCACAAAAAAATGTATCTAATATCTGTCAGAATATTGAGAACGTCCATTAATCCTTGCAATTTGATTAAATCTTGCTTTAGCAATCCACTTCTTTATGTCAACTGAATACAAAGTACTACTGAACTGCAGTCAAATAAAGCAAATAAAGAGGAAATGGGCAGACAGAAAACCTTATCTCTTGAGCAAACACTTCTCTCGTGAAGGCAATACTCGTCTGGTTTCCATTCTGAGTGCGGTCTGACTTCATCAAGACTGTAGCTTCTTATAAACTTGCTTTAATAAACATGCAAATGACATATTTATATCACTTCATCTGTGCTTATAAGCCGTGATAGAAAAAAGCATTTTAACGTTCATCAAATGACACGCCTCATCTTTGATTTAACAATGCTTTCCAAAAACAAATCCAGGTTCCTGCAAAATACTTTACCAAGAACCTGCTCAACGGGTTTCAAGAGATGAGAAAGGCTTCCTATCAATGACCTTGTAATGTCCACAATTCAAATAATCTTCAGAAGGATGAGGAAGTTACAAACCTGTTTTCCATCTCTTGCCTCCGGGCCGCTCTCAGGTGTTTGGGTGGCCAACATGGCTCGTCTAGCTTCAGTTAGTCCCACTTCACATACTGCAAAACATCACTGAAACTGAGTTCACCCGAAGAGCATTTCAAGCTAGTTCAACTGATAGTGTTACGACTGTTTCTAGAAATAAAAGGCGCTGGACGGTAGCTTATAAAAACACAATGAGGAGAAGAAGATTAATGTGTTTAATATACTAGCAGTCTTTGTTAGGTAGGAAATAGTGGAAGTGATGCACACATCCCTGGCAGTTTCCTCTTGAGACAGATTCTCAGTCACTCACGTCAATGAAGTACAAGTGTATGGCAATATGTTCGTATTACTTCAGAATGCATCCGGAATCATTGTAGACGGGTCACCCTTGTGCAAAAGAAGTGCACTTGTAATGTACTTCAGATCTGTCGTAACAGATAATATAGTATTAAAGAAATAAAAGGCAACTTAATATTCCTTAAAGAGAGTATGCTTGTTTCCTAAAACACTTAAGTGCACTTCCAAAAAAGGGCCATTAGTAATAATGTTTAAAAGTTAAAGTAATTAAATTTTAAATAATTTATTTTCATTTATAATTTTTTTTTATTCGTTGACTAACACACTAAGGTTTTTTAACTGTAGTGAGTTATAAAATATTACACGACTCCATAGAAATTACACTCAAGCTCATTTTATTTTACCATAAATACCTGTTTGTTCACTTAAACCATATTTCAAAGACTACATTATTATAAATTTACACGATATACTAATTAAACTCTTCAGTTGAACTGCTTTGCTTTGATATATGCATATAAACTATAATATATTTTCATCAAATTGCAAATAACATGCTGTTAAATGTTAGAAAACGCAACATTCAGTTCGTATTTAAGTAAACTCTTTTAAATATATTAAGTACATTTGTAAGTATGCTAAAAAGTGCTTCTTCCCAGAAAAAAAAAAAAAAAGATAAGCGTTTTTAGCATTAAATAAATTGCTTTAATTGCAGCAGCAGACTTGGTGGACTAAAACGCTAAATTCACGACACTTCACTGAAATAGAATGCAATATCTCGATAACACGTTAAATAAATAAATAAACAATTTGCATGGTCGAAAATGTAACATTTCATTCTGTATTCTCGTCATGAGTTGAGAAACATCCAAACGCCTTTAAATGAGACTCAAACAGATACAGACTTTCTTATAGCTCATGAATCCAGCTAAAATGATTAGATTATAAAACAGCAGACGCTTCTTCTGATTGCTAATAGAATCCGTTCACTCACCATGTTCTGCGTTTATCTGTCGCAGCGTCTTTGAATAGCTACACGGTCATGACTGACGAGTTTCCTCTCCTCATCGACACGAGCACGGGTCGTGTGATATCTGTCACTCTCTGATCCGGGAAAACAGAAGCGGGCAGGCGATAAAAGATCAGCTGACGCGAGATGCAGCATGGGAAATGAACGCAAGGTTCGCCGTGTTCCTGTTGACGAACAGCGCTATTGCGCAACTCTTGCGCAGCATTGAGTGTGTTGAAGACTCCGGCAAGAGACCAGGAAAAACACTGGAAACAAAATAAACAGATTTTCTTATTTTCTTAATGTTGAGTTTATGTCTTATGGGAATGAAAAAAAAAACAAAAAAACTTCACACTGTTACAACCAACAAAAAGCACAGTGCATTAAAATAGAAAATAAAGTGAATGTAAATAACTTTTTTTTTTTTTTTGCTTGCTTAGCCAATTATTTATAATTTAAACAGATTTGATAGGTCTATTTTATTTTTGTGGAACTCTTATCTGTCGTGAGTTTTAACTCAAGGCACTACGTGATGTCATATTTAGTCAGTCACAATAGTTATGAGATTTAATCTCGATTCAAAAATTAGTATAACAGTGTAGGCTTTAACAATGTAGTTTTTTTATTATTATTATTCTGAAGTAAAAAGATAAAACCAGACCCTTGGGGCCTGATTTGCATAATGGCATGTCTTTAGTGTTATTATTTTTAATTGAATACTTATTGTAATTAATGAGATTCTTATTTAATATTTCCATTCCAATTTCATTTCAGACTATCTGTGCTTTCATTAAAACTTATAGATTGATTGAGTGAAATCATTACACTTTCATTCATAGTGTTTCTCTCATTACAATTAAAATATGGGCAAATAAATTTGTAAATATTCATATCCTTTTGGCTTATTAATTTACCTTTGTCTTTCATTGGTTATTCATCAATATACCTTTTTATTATTATTATTATTTAGCCCACGGTAGTATTACTCTTATCAGCGAATTTTTTTTAATAATCGTAATTTAACACTTAATGTGCATTCGGTGATGAAATGATGACGTGTCGTCACGGCTTTGCGACGTCACTCGCTTTCGATTTCACTTTCTCGGGTGTTCCGCTGTGGAGTTTCTGTCCCACATTCTACTGTCACACTCTCACGAAATCTGCCCTTTCGTCTTCTTTAAACCATCAAACATAAATACATGCATAAACAAAGAAACAAACAAATAATAATAATAATAATACCCCCAGAAATGTTCTACTAAAATGAATTAATAAACAAAATTCACGTTATAGTTAGGCTATAAAATATGTTTAATTGCAAGATATCCTACATGATTGTTTTTTTAATAATAAAAAACGCCATGTTTTACTTTTACTTCGAGGTCTATTTATTTATTTGAGTATAGCCTGTTATGTTAACTATACCTAAAGGGCAACTTTCTTTGTTAGTCTGTAGACACTGTTTACATTTTATTTTTCTCCATTTTACTTTTAGTAATAGGTTTTTTGTTTTGTACATAAAGGCTGATGAGAGATCACTGTATAATAATTCCAGTCTACCTGTTCATTTTCACACATGAACACAAAAGTGGTTGCGTAACTGTGGTTTACCTGTCGCTCAGGTGTGCGTGGTTTACAACTGGAAAGTGAAATGGGTGCAATTCCCAAACAGCGCGCATATAAACAGAGGCCAGGATGGAGGAGAGCAGACACACCAGCAAAGAACAAGCGAAGATCCAGCATTAAAACAGCAGCTCATCAGTGAACAGAGACCCAGCATTAAAACAGCGGCTCATCAGTGAACAGAGACCCGGCATTAAAACAGCGGCTCATCAGTGAACAGAGACCCAGCATTAAAACAGCGGCTCATCAGTGAACAGAGACCCGGCATTAAAACAGCGGCTCATCAGTGAACAGAGACCCAGCATTAAAACAGCAGCTCATCAGTGAACAGAGACCCAGCATTAAAACAGCGGCTCATCAGTGAACAGAGACCCAGCATTAAAACAGCGGCTCATCAGTGAACAGAGACCCAGCATTAAAAAAGCAGCTCATCAGTGAACAGAGACCCAGCATTAAAACAGTGGCTCATCAGTGAACAGAGACCCAGCATTAAAACAGCGGCTCATCAGTGAACAGAGACCCAGCATTAAAACAGTGGCTCATCAGTGAACAGAGACCCAGCATTAAAACAGTGGCTCATCAGTGAACAGAGACCCAGCATTAAAACAGCAGCTCATCAGTGGACAGGTGTCTGTATAATCTGAACACGACACGATGGAGCTTCGTTTGGTGCAGCTGTGTCTTCTTCTGTCTGTGTGCGGGTTCAGCTCTGTGCTGGGCTGCAGGTGGATCAAACACAAGTTTCAGCAACACCATAGAGTCTCTGTGGATCTGATCAGAAAGATGGTGAGTTCTAACTTCTATAGAATACATCTTACTATTTACATTTTTAAAAATATTATTATTAATTGAGAGACTAAGTGGAATATTTGTACTTAAAAACAAAACAACAACAATTGTCATGTTATGTAAGTGAACTGCAAAAATGCTAAAGTTGATTAACCCTATATAATTGCATGAATTTCTAAGATCAGAACTTTGCTGAAAAACTTGTTGTACACAATTTACTACATGCTTTCTGTTATCTAAATGATTTTTAGTATATTTACGAACATTTCCACCTTCAGGTTTAGTTTCTTTTTTCTTTTTTTTGCATTTAAATTTTTACAGATTTTTTATAAAGTAAGCGTTAAAGTAAGTTTTATATTCTTAGTAATATTTCAAGATGAACATTTACTGGATTGAAGCAACTTAAATTTACTCGGTTATCCAGACATCATTGTTAAAAAAAATAAAAAAATAAAAAGATAAATATATATATATATATATATATATATATATATATATATATATATATATATATATATATATATATATATATATATAATATGAACATCAAATATGATCATCAGGTTTTTGAGGAACATTTATTCATTCATCTCTCAATCATCATTGTATTGAATTTTGAAACTACGGCGCTTTCAATATAAAACTTAGCATTTACAGAAAATATCATCTTAATAAGACATATTATTGGGAGATATACTGTAAGAGAGTGATAACTGATATACTTTCTCTTATAAATTCATATCATGTAAACATATACCAAACAAATTTAACTAACCAAATGCAGTTGCAATATCTAACTGAAAAACCATTCTGTTCAAAATAATCTCTTCATTAAATCTATTTCTGAATATTTCACAGGGTGAGAAAATCCATAATGACCATGAAGATGTCAACCCAATCCCGTATGAACTGATCAATAACCACAGAAGCGCAGAGGTTAGTAGAACTTATTATTCTTATTGTATAAAAAAAGACACAATAATACAGGCTATTGATAAGGAATCTATATTCATATATAATATATACATATTTTTTGTTCTTCTCAGCCTGAGAAACAGATCCTGTTCGTCATTCAGGCTCTGAAGGAGATCACTGTCCTCTTTGACGATGCTATCGTCCCCTGGGATGCTAAAAAACTGGAAGATTTCTTAAATGTCATGCATGAGGAGATTGACGGACTGCGCTCATGTGTAAGTACACTGTAAAATACATATGTGTACACACACACACACACACACACACACACACACACACATAATAAAGCCATAGGAACTCATTAATATCTGTCTCAATGCAGGGTGCTTACAAAATGAAGAGGAACAAAAAGTTGCATCTGTATTTTGAAAGACTGAGACGAATGGCAGAGCTGAACACGGTAAGATTGTAATATATAGATGAATCCTCAGCTGTGAATCTGGAAACTCGTCTACATGATGAACGAACTGTTGTTTGACTCTTTCAGGAGGGTAGAGATCACAGCTGGGAGATCGTCAGAAAACGGATCATAAGTTTCATGAACCAGCTGGAGTTCTTCTCTTTCAACACTCATGTTTAAGAACCGGACTTCTAGAAGCATCACTCCATTTACAGAAAAATATATATTTCAGTTTTTTTAATCAGTGTTTACACTTCTTTTTATAATGTTATCTTGTACAGTTGTTTACATTGTTAATTGTTGTTTTTTTAATATTTATACTGATATTTGACTATTACATTTTAAAATGTTATTTATTTAAATTATTTAATTTATTATTTATTTTAATCATTAATTGTATTTGTGTAATTTAATATGATTTTGCACACTAATTTATAAAGATTATATCCTTATTTATTTATTTATTTATGCTGTTATATAAAATGCAAAAAAATGTGAACACAATGTGAATAAAAATTAAACTATACTTTTTGTATTTCTGGCATCAAATAAAAACTTGAATGTTTTTATAAATTTTGTGAATTTATTTTATGAAATATAAAAAAGGGTATAAAATAATTTTAAACTTAAATATTTTCCTGTTTGCTGTACACTACACAACCTTTCAAATGTCAACATAGTTTAAAGGAATTGTTCAGCCAAAATTTAAAGCGTACTCTCCCCGAGGTCATCCAAGATGTAGACAAGTTTGTTCCTTAATATTTGGAGAAGTCTAGCATTACATCACTCGCTCACCAATGGATCCTCTGCAGTAAATGGTCGCCGTCAGCTTGATAGTCCAAACAGCTGATAAAAGCATCACAATAATCCACAAGAAATCCACACAATTAAATTAACATCTTGTGAAGTGAAAATCTGAATGTTTGTAAAAAACAAGGTGTTTTAACTTTAAACCATCACTTTGTCCAAAATAAGAGTCCATAATCCATAAAAACACTTCCTCGGTATTATGGAAAGAGGACTTGTATTTTAGCTGGAAGAAACAGTTTGAAGTAATAAACATGTTAAATAATTAATGTTTTTTTTCCCTTACAAACATGCAGCTTTTAATTTAAAAAGATGTGAACTGATTGACTAGAGAGGTGTGGATAATTGTGATGTTTTTAATCAGCTGTTTGAACTCTCATTCTGACGGCACCCATTCACTGCAGAGGATCCATTGGTGAACAAGTGATGTAATGCTGAAAAAACAAAACTCATGTGAGAGTACACTACATGATGATATTCTGTAAAGTCTGTCTGCTCAAATCTAAGGATGGCTCTTCCAATTAGCATCTGGTCCAGAGTCTAAATCAGGACATAGTCAAGTAGTGTAAAAGAAGTTTAGTTTATCTGAATGGCCATAAGATGGCGCACTTTCCCTCCCCACAGCTCTTACAGTAATTTATTATTAGAAGACTGAACCAACAGTCTTTTATCTTTCTGTCAGCCTTTCAGTGTTTCTTAGATCCTCTCCTTCAGTATGTTTATTGATCTGTATTTCCATTAAGGTATGCACTCAATCCATATACAGGCATAGGGTCCAAATGTGGTTTGAGACCACTCAGAAAATGTGGGATTTATTTATTTTTTATTTGATAAAAAAAAAAAAAAAAAAAAAAAAAAAAACATTACCTTTCAGGGTATAGAAAAATAAAATTATTATTTAAAATATACAAATATTATTTAGGGTTTTGCAGTATTTTACTGATCAAATATCAAATTTGCAGCAGTGACAAAGTTAAATCCTTGTACAGACGGTCAGATGTTCTCTGCAGATGCTCTTTCAAATCATGCAGATCATCAGACTTGTGGTGTACAATACGACTGAATGCAAAGAGAATATACCAAACATTTACCAAAAAAGCTTCTTTGGGGAAAACACCTGCTTTTCACAAGCTTATTTTAACAGACATGAAGTGAAAGTTTCCTTAAGCTTTGAGCAGTTCCTTACAACTAGTATTTTAATTACCAGATAGAGAGCACCTTGTAATGAATGATCTGAAGAGCTGGTGCATTCATACAACAAACACACTCTAAAAAAACTACCACATAACACACAGTACAGTAAAAGGAATATGAACTACAATACACAATGGAATAAAGAAAACAAACAAGCAAACATAAGTTAAATGTATTACAATGTCTATAGAAGATTGCTATTGTTGTATGTCAACCTCTACAAAAAATTCAAGCAGGGTTAAAAATAGCATTATTAAAAAAATGTTTTATAAGCATTTACTGTATCCACACACAGTGAGATCAGTCTGCATGCATGTGACCTATACAGCAAAAACTGATAGTGGATTGGATGTAATCGCAGACATTTGTGTCTGGTGTTGATATCTCCTGAACAGTGGATCTCATGGATGTGTTTTTCTCACTCTTGGTCTGGGGACTCGACTTCCCATGCTGCTTCTGTGTCCCGGGCATAAACAGTGATGTCCTCATACAGATCTGCACCACCACACCGCTCAACCTCCAACCCCTGGACAGCACAGAGACAGAAAACAGATGTGACCCTCGAGCACAAAACCAGTCTGAAGTCGCTGGGGGATATTTGTAGAAATAGACACAAAAACATTGCATGGGTCAAAATGATTGATTTTTCTTTTATGCCAAAAATCATTAGGATATTAAGTAAAGATCAAGTTCAATGAAGATTTTTAATAAGTGTCCTACTCTTAAAATATCAAAACTTAATTTTTGATTAGTGAAATGCATTGCTAAGAACTTAATTTGGACAACTTCAAATGCGATATTCTCAATATTTAGATTTTTTTGCACCCTCAGATTCCAGATTTTCAAATAAGAAATCATACATCAATGGAAAAATTAATTATTTAGCTTTCGAAAAATTTACCCTGATGACCGGTTTTGTGGTCCAGCATCTGAATCAGATTCAAAGGACCACAATTTAGAGCAGTTAGAAATGTTTCTATTTGTTTTAGAAAAACCACAAGTAAAATTCACGCATTGTCTATCATAACAGACCATGCATGTTTTCACTTCCTGAAGTGCATGCAACAACAGCTACAGAGCTCGGATCTAAAAACTCAACCAACCGTAAACTAACACAATGACAATAACAAGCTAACAAAATAACTTAAAACACTCACCTCATATATGTGATCATCCTCAGGCTCTTCATAAATCGCATCTTCTTTCTGCTCCTGAAACCGAATGAGAAACTATGGTTAGATATGGCAATAAAAAACATGTAAGGTAAAAGTTAATGCATACTTAACACATAAAACACAACGGAGAGTGCACAAATCAGTTTGTGGAAATGCTGTGGCCTTTACCAGTTTGTAAATCTGAACCAGAGGAACGACGACACACAAAACCAGGAGTATAGCCTGAAGGAAAATGATAACATCCTTGACTCTCGATCTCCTCAAGATAGTCTGGGGATCACTGTATCCTGGAGAAGACACAGAGAAATACGTGTATGCAGGCTAAGCGAAGAAAGCAAGAGAATAACATTAACAAAATGACACCTACTGGAAACTTGCAGCTCAGTTCCCGGTCCAAGCGTTCTGTTCAGTTGGCAAAAGTAAGTGCCACTGTCCTCAATCTCCACTTTCTTTATGGTAATGGAGGCATTTACTTTATCACTCTTCT
The DNA here is from genome assembly GCF_023724105.1 of Carassius gibelio. Taxonomy (NCBI): domain Eukaryota; kingdom Metazoa; phylum Chordata; class Actinopteri; order Cypriniformes; family Cyprinidae; genus Carassius; species Carassius gibelio. The sequence continues at coordinate 7,718,654 of NC_068382.1, forward strand.
CTATTATCTTAATTTTGTGGCTGTTCTTGAGTTGTTTTTTGTAAAGCTCGCCTTTGTACCACTTTACATGAATCGACAATGTTGGATTAGATGGCACACAGTATATTGTCACAGTCCGACCAGTCTTCACACCCACAAATCGTGGCTTCTGGAACAAGTGGACATTTTCTTCAGCTGAAAAGATGTGATGGATGAAGAGAAAATACATAAGACAGAGCTCGTTTAATATCGCAAAGGTCATTTTCAAGTTAGCAGCAGAAGTCAAACCAAGAAACATGCATGGCATTATGAAAGACACTAAACAGCAAGTACATCCCGAGGCGTTATAAACGGCTTTAAACCATGAACTACATGACATGTTTACTGTAAAGTGAAAAAAAAGAGGATATCTAGCAAATGCAAACTTGTTTTGAAGCAATGGGACTTCCTCTTTCACTCACAGATGGAAAGGAAGAACAACACTAAAAACAAGTCTAAGGCGACTACAATGAGCAAACTGTAATCGTGCAACTTTCAAATGTGGAACAAAAATCATATGAATCAATTCTAAATTGCTGTCCTAACAATTCAAGCTATAACAGAAAACGTGCACCAAAATCTTACGTTTCGGGTAAAACACAACAGCACTTTTTAAAGTCTTAAGCAGTTTATTTACCTGAGAGGTAAATTAGTGCCATGACTGAAGATCCCAGCAGGAAGTAATGCATGATTCTTGATCCTCAAATACACCTCTCCAAGAAAGCGTAGAAGTCAGGGCAGGTCACATAGACAGAACAGAAGGAAGACAGCTCCACCAGAGTGAAGGGTGCAGGTCGTGAAGCTGCAATGATGCCGTTTTCCGAGAAACATGCAAATCAATACACTCATGCATCAAAAGGTTAAAGAGCAGACGAATCATCTTGAAAGCAAATCTAAAGACTGATATAGGCTACTTTACAAAAACAGATGAATGTCTTGGCTGAAAATGACCAGTATGTTTTTCAGCAAGTTTATGGGCATTTCTTTTAACCCTACAACAGAATTCAATGCATGGTGTCATTCAAAAAACAGGAGAAACAAATACAGAAAATTCCTTAATATTAAAATGTTAGGTCTATATTGGGCTGTATGTTTACAGACTCATCATATCTTACTAAAAAAAAAAGATACTAGCCATTGCATTTGTAATTTGCCCACAAACAGTTAAATGCAAAAGTCATGTTTTAGTACTGTGAATTCTGTGATAACGGATTACACAAGAAAATCTGTTTTGGTTTTGTGTTCTGTTTTTTCTTTTCTTAAAAAAATAGCTGCTGTACTAAAGAAAATTAATTTAGAAACTATTTATCACTTTAAAATTGCTAGAGAATGTCACAGATACTTATAAAGAAACTGAATTAAAGGTGAGATTTTGAAGAAGAATCATATTTTTGTGAATCATAAACTACAATAATATTGAACTTTATAACTATTTCAAAAATCATTGTCAAAATTAAAGGTAAAACTGCTTCAGCCCTGTTTCACTGGCAGTCGTTTTATTGCATCAGTAATGTTTTATTTTGATGGTCCCCTTTAGACTCTCTGTTGACTGTAAGTAACTTTGAACACACCTGTAAACTTATTCTACCTTCCCCAACCCTAACATTCTACGAATACTCTAATGAGAGTTAGTTACAGAATGTTTAAAGGGGACCATCAAAAGAAACTGTAACCAGTGGGTCTTATGTTCATCCCAATCTAGCTCCACCCCTAATGTACGTAACTGAACACAGATCGTACTCAAAATCAACTTTCTGTGAATGGTCTAAAAATCAGCTATCATCACCTTTTTGTGGCGCAACAATAAATTAAAGTAAACAATCAGCAGGAATGTAATAAAGTTGTTTAAAGTAACATTTATCATAGAAGGCACTACAATGCTGGTACAACCAGAGATATATATCGGTACACTAAATTTGCATAATTGTTTATCCACGTGGGTGAACGGCTTCAAAAAGCTTGTTTTTTTTTTTGCTGGACAAAAATGGTGTCTCGGTGTGGATGAAAGTCCAAAACCTAGAGAATTAGATTAGTGTTTTCAAATGTACCTGGATTAATGTGGACATAGCCCATGCAAGATAACACCCTTGGTCTATTAACATTATTTTGGGTTTTAAGGTTGCTTGCATTTTATAATTGCTGGCGTTTTTGCCTTTTCTGAGGGTTGCCAGGCTGGATTTTGTTGTGTCACACATATAACAGTAAAGTGTCTTTAATGTGGTGCTTCCCATGCGTTTCAGTGTTGCAGTCTGTCACAGTCATTGAGCTGTAACCACACTCACTCACGCGCAGTTATCAGTTAAAGTCAGAACCGTTTGAGGACGCAAGGCAAGCAGTACTCCCTTAAAACAATTCAGATGTAAAAAAACAATCGGCAGTACAAAAATAAAACTAAACAAGTATTATGAAATATGTGATTAAACGAGAGAAAGCAGTGCCTTCATTGTGCAATGCTTGGCTCAGTACCTTAAATTGCCTTAAATGCTTACTATATTCAATCTTAACTTGCCATTTCTTTGTAATCGCTTGTCAAATTTACTAGCGATTTCTGAGTGAAAACACCAGGTTTTTTTTCTTTTTTTCTTCAGCATAGTAACAAATAAAAGCCATGAAATGTGTTTTTCAACGTCTTAGGGGTGTGGTCTGACAAGTATGGCAGCTGACGTGAAATAATGAGAAGCTAAATGAGAAGGAAATAACTAAAACAATTGTAATGCTTTATAAAAATGATTGACTGGCTATCAGTCCTCTTGCCAATGGCATGAGACTTTAGGAAAGTCTCCAACAACTATGTGACCCTAAATACCTGAAGTACAGGAGGTTTGGAAATGGGGTGGATGGGAAAAATGAGGTTTGTGTACTTTACCACTGCTATGAGCAATGATTTAGAAGCAGGCTGTAATTCACCCACTCTCTCTGAACTTTAACACTGGTTCAGGAACTGTGTTAGTGGCCTAAAGAGTGGTTAGTGGCCTAAAGAGATGGCCAGATGACTGCTAACCACACACACACACACACACACACACACACACACACACACACACGCACACGCACACGCACACACACACGCACACACACAAAACACTTCACTGCATCAGTTTCTGATTGACTCAAATTCTGTTGAAACAACTTTCACATTAATGCTGTCTAGAAATAGTAACGTTCTGAAAAAAGTTGTTAGTCTAATAAAAGCTTTTGCACTGGTAAAGATTTCTGAAGACAGGTCAGCAATATTATTCAGTGAACATGCTTGTGAAAGCTACTATCCTCATAGCACAAATGCCAATGTACAGATCACTAGATTCCAAACTTATTAAGACTGGTTACCTGAGGTGAAGACATCTCTAGCTGGGGGTAAAAATAGAAGGTGTGAAACAAGAACAGCTATCCGCGCATGCAGGGGCCACTGTGACACACAGAAAAAGTCTTATGAAGCACAAGTCTAATGGAAAAAATGGTCTTGATAAACACCTCTGGGAAAACATATCCACAAACAACACATGATAGCATGCTAAGACTGTAAACGTCACTAAATCCTGACATGAGATGAGCTGTGATACTGAAGAACTGCAATCTGAGACAGAAATTCGAACCTTTAAAGCATGAAGACACTCACGCTTATCTTATCAAATTTATTCTATGAAAGGTTTAAATGCACATTGAATTAAATGTTGTCAAGTGAAGATACAAAGAAAAGACAGCATCTGCATCAAGTGTATGTACAGGCAATTAGAGGCGAGCTAAAGCTAAAGCACGGCAATGTCTCTTTCCATGATAAAAATGTAAACGATAGAAAATTATCTGCATATTAACAAAATCAATATGAAACCAAAAAGTGCACAAAACTACACACAGATTACATACAAGCGCATGAGATTTTCTTTTTACCTCAACAAAATAAATTCTCATTTGAACATACAGTAAATTAATACTTTTTTTGTAATAAGAGACCAAATCTAAAAACTATACAAGAGGTAAATATAAGTATCTCAAAAGTGCTTCATTTAAGAGTTTTAAGAAATAAGACATTTGCAGTCACATTAAGACTTCAGAGGAAATGCATCATTAAATGTCTCTAATATATTACAACTTTTAGCTATGACTCACAGTTACTAAAACTAATTTAGGTAAGAATTGTGTGTGGCATCTACTGGACACTTCAGGCTCTTTTTGTAAAGAAGGAAATCAATTATAAAGCACAGGGTAATGCCCTTGTCATACTACAAATGTTCCTTTCTAAGTTTGAGTAACATCTGATGTAATTGCAACAGAGTTATCAGAGGAACTCATATTTTCATAATTTATTCATCAGATTATGATAATGGACACTATGACACCCAATTCAAATGGGCTATTAATAGTGCAGTGCTGTCTTTGTGTTGAATAGATGTGCTTATTCTATCTAGGTTACTTTAACTTCTGAATAAGAACATGGATTTACTAGATTTTCCTAGTAGAAGAAATCAAGCTGTTTTGACTATCAGGGCATTAGAAGGTGCTACAAATTGCACTATGGTTTCAATGCTTCAAGTTATACATTAATTAGAGTCATTGGGCACTGTATATGTTTTTCATAGTGGTACATTCTGCTCAAAGTGGCTCCATACACCCCACTGTAAAGGATCAGTTTCTGTTCTACTCGTTCCACCATTCTGCTGTAAACTGGTATGCCATGAACTGAGATTATAAATAGTTCAGTAGACTAAACAGAGTCTGGACAGACTGAGGCATATGTAAGAGTTATAATCAGTACCAGTGTTTTTTTAATGGTTTTTACCAATGATAAGTGTACTGTAGGGACTGATCATTATCGGAGAGAATTTAAAAATCTAATTATTAAGTGTCCAGGAGCTATAAATACAGATACAACCTCCAACAAGTATGCAAAAAGATTATTTAGGACAAGGTGAAAAATATGATAAACCTGTAAAATGCAAGCTTATTGAGAGAACTACTAATTACTTCGTTTTAGTGTGCGGGATATGAAACAGCTACATTATGATAGTACGGAGCCTTGCACATGCAAAAAATAAATAAAATGTGTGCACGATTTACTAATTCATTCCCTCTATGTAGTAAAATGTTCACACTATTACAATTTCACTCCCTCGATTTGCTAAATCGTGCAAACAGTTCACTAATTAAATCTCTATTTATAAATCGTGTGCATGATTTAGCAAATTGAGGGAACTAAATAGTAAATCTTGCACACGAATAAGCCTAATATTTTTTTCCTGCATGTCATGTGTGGGGCTCCATACATTTCCACCATGAAAATATTTTTGCCATATTGGAATTATTTGTTTATATTTTTTGCAAAACTCACTCTTGCAAATTAATCCCAGGCTTTTCACCCAAAAGGAACCAAACCAGTGCAGAAAGATTCTCTGGAGGCTAAATATCAATGATTATCAAAAAAAAAAAAAAAAAAAAAAAAAAAATGGACTCATGCCATGATGGTGCCAAAAGTTCTAAGTGGGCGTGGCTACTTTTACTTTAATGGCTATTAACTTTGGAGTGAATGAGATTCACCAAATCGTGGCAAAGTATGGCACTTAGCCTCTTGGTGATGCTATAATTGGGTAGAATTAAAAAAAAACTGTAACTGCATGACTGTAAACATTTATACATATAAAAGCAAAAGAACTTGGCTAAGTCATGACAAATATACTGGGACATTTCTCATCGGGAAAAAAATTACATTAATTCTAAATAAATCAGGTCTTTACAAAAGTTTAAATAATAAAAAAAGTACTCCCAAGAAATAGCATTCCAATGCTGTCACACTGTAGCAGTCCTGCGTAATCCATCAAGCTATCTTGTTTATGGAGCATATGTTGTTCAGTGAGTGCAGGTGATACTTCATTTTACATTGCAAGGATTTTCTTAGTCCATAGTCATTGCCCACCAGTTATACTATTGACTCTTTTATTGTTGCATTCTCTGAACCGCAGAGGCCATGTGTTGTGGGTGCAGACCGGAGGACCACCTCACTTGTGAGCTCCACTGGTACTATCAGTTGCCCCTGTGGTCGTGGGTACGTCACTGAGACTCTGTGCTGTGTGACAGAGGTGGGCTTGGGTGGCCGTGCATTATGCAACATTGGACTAGTCTGCAGTTCAAAAGCCTTGGAGAGTTCTGGATCGCTGCCATACAGGGCATCCATTCTCTTTGCAATTAACCCTTCGGTTTCAGGAGGTTCCTCATCGCCCAGACTCCTAACTTTCCTCTTTGAACGATGCATGAAGCAAGCATAGCGGATAGCTCGTTTAAGGAGATGTCTCCTGTATGTACGTTGAACCGCAATGGCTGCGCGCTCTTCCTCTTTCCTCCTGAGAGTGGTAGTGATTGGCTCAAACGAGGCAGATGTGGGATTGTTCATTGTGAACTTAGCTTCAATGCTTTCCCTCATGGCAGCCATCTCAATCGTGTCTCCAAGAACCTCATGGGTAACTGCCAAAAGAATATCCAGACAGTGGATTTTGTCGCCGGTTACAATGGGCAGATCCATGGAAATTAGTTTGAGGCGGTTGGGTTTGGCAATTCGTAAAGGCTCTTGCAAGGCATCAACAAAGTCAAACACCCGGTTGTATGCAATGAACTGTGTAGCATCAACGTCAAACTTTTCCCATGTCTGGTCAAACATCTCAAAGTCATCCTCACAGAGCGGGTCTCCACTCTCCTCCTGAGCAACATTGAAGTTCTCGAGAATGATAGCAATGTACATGTTCACAACCACCAGGAACGACATGATAATATAACTGCAGAAAAACATGATGCCCATGCCAGGATTCCCACAGTTACCCCGAACGTCTGTTCCAGGGTTCTCTATGTCAGGGTCACAATCTGGAGGGCCACTGTTCAGAATAGGCAGCAAAAGCCCATCCCAGCCTGCCGATGTTGTGATCTCAAACAGGCAGATGATGCTGCCACCAAATGTTTCAAAGTTGAAGAGGTCATCGATGCCTGCCTGCTTTTTCACATAGGCAAAGTTAGCCATGGCAAAGATGGAGAAGATGAACATAATGAGGAACAGAAGCAGTCCGATGTTGAAGAGGGCAGGAAGTGACATCATCAAGGCAAACAAAAGAGTCCTAATGCCCTTTGCCCCTCTGATGAGACGCAGCACACGGCCGATTCTGGCGAGCCGGATCACACGGAACAAGGTTGGAGACACAAAGTACTTCTCAATGATGTCTGATAACATCAGACCTTGGGTAAGAAGAAACATGGGTTATTATAAACCATTTAGAGCAATTACAGTAGGAAAGTTTAAACTGAGATTCACTTGCAGAACTCTTAGTATCTAGTTTATCCAAATCAGTGAAATACTCCATAACAAACAATAAATGCATGATGTTTGACAACCATAATTCTACACCAACGTAGGCTCATTGGAAAAACTTGGCAGAATTCCAAAAGGTACCAATACAGACAATTCACTACTGGTTCCATTTGAAACGAACACTAGTGGCAAGATGACTAAATTATTATTTAATTTTTTTTTCCCATTTTGCAGACGCTTTTATCCAAAGCGCACCTGGTAGCATTGCACTCAAGTCACAATAAAAGAGCTCAAAGACTTAGTAGCCAGATAAAATGGCATTGTTTTTTCAGCAAATTCATTTTTATCTCACGTTTGCTACAACCAACAAAATAAATAATTTCCTGATTCACATTTATTTTTGGATAAATTTGAACATGCTCTTAAGCATCATTCACTGTACATTTCACTTTGAGTGAGCCACAAAACGAGAAACATAAAATAATTTTGCAGAAATGTCTCTGCAGACATGCTTTTTCCAGTAAGCCTGAGTTGTTCTTTTTCTTACACTTACCTGCTATAGAAAGCATGACCACAACAAAATCAAAGACGTTCCAGCCAATAGTGAAAAAGTAATGTCTGAGGGCAAACATCTTGAGTAAGCATTCTCCTGTGAAGATGACGATGAAGACCAAATTGATCTGATACAGAATATCTTCTTTCTCAGCACTCTGGTCATCTGTCTCTATCATCATGGTCACCATATTGAGGCAGATAAGCACCATGATAAAGATGTCAAAGAACTGTTGCGTTATGAAGTCAAACACCACACCCTGGATCTCATTCTGTTAGGAGAACAATGTAGTGGATTAGTTTTTTTAAAAAATCCAATGCTGATTTTCCAATAAAAAATTGTTGTAAGTCATTAAGTTGTTATGGTAAAAAAAGCAATGGAAGAATCAATGTATGTCAAATGGTTCATACTGATGGCCGAGGGATGGGTTTCGCAGGTTTTTTGGAACCCAACTTCTTCATGGCATTGTAGTACTTTTTTTGTTCCTCTGTCATGAAAAGGTCTTTCCCTCCAAAGTGCAGAAGAAACAAATATTAATTATTATTTCTGGTAAAAAAAATTATCCAAATGTACAACCCAAATTAAAAGTATTTGTTTAGTAAAAAAGATGTGCTTATCTTAGACTTTTGCTGATTGAAGTTGTCAATGATGACACCAATGAAGAGGTTGAGAGTGAAAAAGGAGCCAAAAATGATGAAAATAACAAAATACAGGTACATGTAAAGGTTGATCTCGTATGATGGCTGCTCTTCCACCTAACAGAGAATAATCAATGAATGTCACAATAAAAGTATGTTACACTGAGTATGTTTTTAAATTCTACAGAAATTCTATACAGAAATGTAAATTCACAGTGCCCTTATTATGCCATTTTTAAGGTCCCTAAAATATTTTTGGGAGTCTCCTAAAATAGGTTTACATACATGGTAGGTCAAAAGACGTTCGTTTTCTCCAAATTTGCAGTTTATAACAAACCTTATTATATCCAACAAGTTGCGTATTTTGAACGCTCTATAGAAAATATGAGCATCTATTATTTATCATACTTACAGGTTGTGATTCAGTGGAGCCAGCTGATCCAAATAAACTTGGTATTGAGCTCATCTTTTAAGAGCAAGCGTTTTGTGCACCCCGTCTTGAACTCCCAGAGATTAAAAAAGCAGTCGTCAGTAAAATTATGGGAATAATTTAAGCTGTTCATGGCTGGCCAATGTAGAACATAGGTGGGCATTATGAAAATGTGTTATGTGTAGCCATCACAGAAGTGAGATTCAAATGAATGACTTCTTGTTTCGGCTGTTCAGTTAATTATTTCCTGTGCACCTTTGGCTTTACAACTTTACAAAGCTGCGGCCTAATGGTTAGAGAGTTGGACTTGTAGGTCGCAGGTTCCAGTCACTGTGCTGGTAGGAGTTGTAGGTGTGGGGTGGGGGTTAATGAACAGAGCTCTCTTCTACCCTCAATACCCACGGCTGAAGTGCCCTTGAGCAAGGCACTGAACCCCCAGTTGCTCCCTGGGTGATGGATATATAGCTGCCCACTGCTCCAGGTGTGTGTTCACGGTGTGTTCACTTCTCACTGCTGTGTGTGTGCACTTGGATGGTTTAAATGCAGAGCTCCGAGTTACCATACTTGTCAAATGTCATGACATTCAACTGCAGATGAAATGGCATAATAGGGGCACTTTTAAGGGGGCAATCCAAAAGTTGGTATGATTCTTTAGGGTCCTCATGAAATGTATGTAACATAACTTGTTTAAGATTCCTCAATGGTCATGTAAAACAACACCTTTTTCAGCTCTGTTTACAGTGATTAGTTTCGAAGCATGTCTCTTTAAATGATAATGAGCTACCGCTCACCCTATCTCTCTTATCCATGGTACATGTCAACACAAGATGTTTGAATTGTTGCCTTGGACTCTGTATATAGCTTGGAGATGGTATTATTTAAATAGTTAGTTAGCTAGCTATGTAGAAACTGGCTGCAATTGAAAACAGCTATGGTACCAGTTGTGCAGGTGGAAAGATTGTCATTCTCGTACCTCTCTAGAATCCACTGCAGCATACATGATATCCATCCAGCCTTTAAATGTGGCCTATGTGGAGAGAAGTACTTTCTGAACATCAGTGTGTCATGTAAAACATATTTATTGATTCATTTGCACTGGATATACCTCTGTGTCCTCTGATGCATAAAAAGGAAATGACATGAAAATACATTCACTGTCTGTAATTCACTGTATGTTTATGTGCTTCAGTGTCTGCACTAAAATTCTCTATTTATGTATATATTTAGCTTAGATTTAATAAATGCTCACTTTATTCTTTTGGGTTCTGAATTTGCTTCATCTTTTTTTCTTTGAAAGATCAAGTAAAATTCATCATGATATGACAGTTTATGGTTGGGTGTGAACCATTTGTAATATACTGAACTCTACAAGTCATGAGAAACGTACAATTTGAAGTAGAGAGAGGTAGCCGGTTCCCACATTGTCATAGTTGACCTTCACATTGACCCAGCGTGCCTCATTGGTGTGCGTCAGTGCCATACAGTCACTCTTGTTGTTGACCACATCCATCGGGATGCGTTCCTCCGTAGTGGTGTTGATGCAGTGGTAGAACTTTCCAGCAAACAGATTGACTCCCATTATGCTGAAGATGAGCCAGAATATCAGACACACCAGCAGCACATTAAAAATTGAGGGAATTGCACCAACCAGTGCATTCACAACCACCTGTATGGGACATAAACACAATCATGAATTAGAGACGAATGGGTAATCGATATTTGTGCAGATATTTATTTCCACTTAACTTAAAGACATTTCACTCAGAAATGTTAAAAAACATGCAGTGTGAAGTTGATCATTAAAAAAGAGGGGAAATATTCTGTCCTTCAGGATGAATAAAGAAAAATTATTGTTATAGCTCTAAACTTTTTAAAACATCTTTTAATTACTTTCCCCCCTAATCTTTAGAAGTGTTACAATACAAAATATGAGGTTCTAACTAACCCTTTCCTACTTGTGAAAATGAACATTTTTTTTATTTTTTTTTAAGAATTATATTGCCAATCATTTGGTATTTATGTTGATATTGTTTGTGACAAATTCCCAATACTGCTGTCATTATCATCCAACCAAACCATTAATTGACTGCTCGCTAACTTCTTGTTCCAGCAAGTCCAAACAAATATTCCTCCAGAAAGTGGAAAAAGGGATTACCAATATATGACATTAGAAAAATTAAATATCAATAATCAACACCACATCACATAATATATCAAAATCCAATTAAAGATTAATCAAGGTCAACTTCAGATATTTATTTCATTTGAAAAATCACTCATAACGAGTCATTGCTTACCCTCATTCCCTCAAATCTTGACAGGGCTCGAAGGGGTCGCAGAGCCCTGAGTGTTCTAAGAGATTTGATTGGTCCCAGGTCAGAATATCCCAGTAAATTGGCTGTTAAACTGACTAGCGACACCTTGAACAAAATAGCAGGTGAAAACATCAATACACACAGACTTGTATTTGTATTTGATTATAGGTATTTGTATTTGTATATGATTAGGTAAACCTTTGGCAAAAGTCAAAAAGTGAACTCACATCCACAATGAGGAAGTCCAGCCAGCACCATGCATCAGTGAAGTAGGTTTTGAATCCATATGCCACCCACTTCAGTAACATCTCCACTATGAAAATGTATGTAAAGACTTTATCAGCATACTCCAGGATAATCTTGATAACTCTCCGACGCTCAATGTTGATATCCTCAAAAGCCTGACAGAATGAAAGAAAAAAAACCAATGCATTAAACATTAATGGATTTATATGTTCCTATTTCAGTACAAATAATAATAAAAAAAAGTAGATTTAATATTGCACACATGTAATAATGTAACTAGAGTGCAGAGTCTACTAAGCGTTGGCTCAGTATTGACAGACACACCAGTGCTCCACTGCTAAGAAGGATCATAAAGATGATGAATGTCTCAAAGTAGTCATGCTCAACGATGGTGAAACATGTTCTTCGAAGGTTCCACCACTTTTTCCCCCATCCTGCTGTGATGTCTACATTCAAACACATAAATCGCTTAATACAACCTAAGTAAAAAGAGAGAAAAATACATAAGTTAAGATTTTTCTGGCCTTGAAGTGATGCATTAACGTTAACATTCATTATGAAGGAAAATGCATGCACACCTTCTGTGAAACAGGACTGTGGCTCTTCAGGCTCTGGTTCTTCTTCCTCTTCGGGCTCAGGCTCAGGTTCTGGAGGCTGGTAGTCCACTGTGCTACAAACTGAAGAGTCGTCATTATTTAGAGTGGCCTGTGCAGCAAGAGATGTAAAGAAATGAGAGAGAATGAAAAAGAAATGTGAGGGGAACAATGCAAAGTATTAACGTAATGTTTCCTGATATTTTGACACAAAAGAGTATAAAGTATTGGCACTTGTGAGAATTTTATGCAGTAGGCTAGATTTATGCAGAATTTTAAGGGAGAAATAAAGACATTTTAAAGCTTAGTACTTTTCATGTTAAGCAATTATTATTATTATTATTTACTAATTTTAGTTTGATTTTAAAAGGTTTATCTAGCATATATAATAGTAGATTTCTCACCATAGAATACATGGGTAAAGGTACACAGCTGTACACATTATTCTAGATAATGAGGTAGGCAGAGAGAGGACAGTTGTTTTACCTTTCCATCCTCCTCATCAGAAGAATCATCAGAGTCCTCTTCAGCATCAGACTCACAACGAGCAATAGGTACAGTCAGGGCTGGAGGCAAACAGTTGGTCAAGTCATCTGCCATTTTCCCCTCATCCAGGTGGTTTATAGCATGGAGTTCTATGTCTCCTTCCCCTTCTCCCTCATTATTTTCAGGAGGGTTCTTTCCTAGAATCTTTTGCAACATACTGGCGATGAAGGCTTTGAGCCAATCTACACCCCTGGTGATGCGACCAATGGCAATCTGAAGGTTGTTCATCTCCCCATCATCATCACCTCCAGACAGGTTATCCCCGCTGAAGGAGCTGAGCAGCAGAGCCAGGAACAGGTTCAGTACCTGAGAAGTACAGCTCAGAATGAGGTTGGCAGGTTGAACACATAAGGCTTTCCTGTAGCTTAAGTGGTAAACGTGTACACATTTGCCATGCTATAAGTTACATATAATTTAAGCTACTCTTTTAAAAAAGAGACCAATTAAATATTGAAATGAATATTTACTTAAAAGAAGAAGACCTTAATGCTAAGCTAATGCTAAATTAGTTCATTAGGCAAATAATTTACTGAAAAAGCTAATTCACTACAAAGATTCAGATTTTCTGATGCAAAATAACTTATTAGATTGTATTTACAGCTCTTTCAGCTGCAAAGTTGTGTTAAATGTGTTACATACAGAGGTGGGTAGTAACGAGTTACATTTAGTTCTTTACGTTTACTTGAGTAAATATTTCGGGTAACTAATACTTTTGGAGTATATTTACAGATGGGTAATTATAAATAATACATTTTTAATTATTTATTCATTACATTTATATAGCACTTTTTTAGGCACTCAAAGTGCTTACTTTTACTTAAGTAAATTTTTGGGGAAAATCTGTACTTTTACTTCGTTACTGGGGGCGACGCTCCTCTTGTTACTTTATCTTAATGCAATTAATGTTATAAATGCTTCAATTTATTCCAAACGTGCCGTCTACTTTTCCTGGGAAATGAGCGATGCCCATTTGCGAATGATTCATTCTTTTGATTCAATTCTGTTCAAAGGCCTGATCAAACCAGTTGGCAAACCATTGAATTGGTTACTGAATCAGTTTGAATGATTCATTCAGTTCCCTGCTGCGAGCGCTGAATCATCTGAAGCGATTCTCACTCAGAGTTGTAACAGAAAGTTTAAGAACATCAAGAGCGTTGAAGACATGGCTTTGGATCTGCACTGAATTGAAAGCAAACCTGCAAAGGCTATTGTTTGCTAGCGATGAACATCATTATTAGATGATGTGATGAGTGGGGTGGGGCCGAGAGCCGTGGGAATGGCGCGAGGCCGGTGGAGTGATTGGAAATCAGAGAAATTCAACAGTCTCGAGTCCCACGGAGGAGATTGGAAGGATATAAAATTGGAGTGACGATAGTGAAGGATGAGAGAGGACCAGGCCTGGCTTTTAGTTGTGTTTGGTTTTTGTTTGTGCGCGGCAGTCGTCCGCGAGGGGCTTTTTTTTGGTCTTTATTTTATTATTAAAGTCATTTTTATTGTCTGCCGGTTCCCACCTCCTTCTTCCCATGAAAGAACTTTGTTACATTGGTGCCGAAGCCCAGGAGGAAGGAGGGACGCGCTGCCGAAGATCCCTTATGCCATATTATCCCAGCGTTCTTCCTCGGATGGTAAGATGCATCCTTGCACATATTTTTCTCATTGTTGTCTTCCGCTGAACGCAAACTATGATATTGGTAATAGAGAGCTGCTGGCAGTAAAGTTTGCCTTGGAGGAATGACATCATCGGTTAGAAGGTTCGGGTGTTCCCTGTTGTCTGGACAGATCATAAGAATCTTCAGTACATCAAATCCGCTAAAAGATTGAACTCTGGGCATGCTCAGTGGGCTTTATTTTATCGGTTGTGTCATTTTTCTTCTTCTTTTTTTTCATCTCTTATCGGCCGGGCTCCAAGAACATCAAGCCTAATGCGTTATCCCGTATTTTTGACCATTCGGAGTGCCTGTCTTTCTTCCGAGCCCATTGTGCCACAGAAGATTTTTGTAGACACATGGGAGATCGAATTGAGGGTCCATACGGCTTCACAAGGGGTAATACCTCTGCCCAGATGCCCACCGGGTCATTTGTTTGTGCCAAAAACTTTACAGTCAGATGTCATTCGATGGAGTCTGTTGTTATAAGGTGGCTTGTCATCCTGGGGTGAGTCGTACTATGTTTCTTGTTAAACAATGGTTTTGGTGGCCATCTATGGCTCGCAACATATGATGTTTTGTTTTGGCTTGCTCTGTCTGTGCCAATTCTAAGACTTCCAATCGACCCCCTGCTGGACTCATTCAGCTACTGTCAGTTCCCTCGTGACCCTGGTCCCACATTTCACTATATTTCGTCACAGGTCTCCCGCTCTCAATTGGGAACATGGTGGTTTTGACCGTGGTGGACTGGTTCTTGAAGGCTGCTCATTTCATCCCTCTGCCCGTCTATGTCGTTGGTCAAAAAGTGTGGCTTTCCTCTAAGAACATTCCTCTCTGTACCATTTGTAAGAAACTTGCTCCTAAATTAATTGGCCCGTTTACTGTCACCAAGATTATTAGTCTGTTGTTGGTCCACCTTAAACTGCCTCCAGCATACAGGAGGATTCATTCCTGTACTGTGATGGTTCATGGGTCTGTTTGGCTCATTCTGTGTCTGCATCCAAAAACTTGGGCAGGTGACTTGAGGTGACTTGCTGCCTTGCTGTCTAATCATGCGATGACTTTGCAGGCAGCGTTTTTGCCCGAAGGCACCTCATGAAAAGGATTTCAGACAGGCGTCTGAGGCAGAGTAATGGTTTAATGATCTACAGCAAAATATAAAGAGCTTTGTTGATAATTAAGTGGATATTTCATTATTGTAATATCAATTTCTCGCTAGAAATTACATAAAAAGTGGAAAACTTTGTTCAGAAACATACATTTACACACAAACTGACCACCGACCGCAGCTTTGAGACGCCATCTTTATTTTTTGGCTTAACTGTCACAGAAAGGAATGCATGGGATTGTAGGATATCAAAGGCAGCGAAGGATACATCTATGCTGCCTTCAAAAACCGCCCAGATGAAGGCACCTCAGGAGACAGGAAATTAAGTTGCCATTGATTTCGGACGTGCATTGATGCCTCCCTATCTTGGATTGCGACCTCCGAAGGCAGCATTTTTCAGTTTTCGGATGCAGCTCTCATGCTATCTGCTCCTTGTGCTCATCAGTGTTGTCTAGCTACTGCACACCTGACGAGCTGATCAGAGATGGCTTAGGTGTAACTCGTCTGCACTGCCTATATCTATTCCAACAAATATTATGTTGTCTGGAAGACTGGGGCAGAGATGCTATCTTTAGGGTCGATGCACACTAGACCTAGCACATAGTTACATGTGCTAACTCCTTTATATCAGACTTGGGCACAGGCTGAGAAAGATAGAAAATAAACCAGGCAAAGTTTATGTAGCTAAAATTAAGTTATTTAATGGAGAAAGTTATATGACATAATTTAATGAGAATTGATTAATATAATTCCAACTTCATAAATTTTGACTTGCATCACAATATGGTACAGTATATATTTTTCCAGCAATTCAGTACTTAAATATATCTTTGACTCTGTGGATATTAATTTAATCAGGGTATGCTGGGGTATTTAAAGCTCTTGGCCAAAACAGAAATACATCATTGCCAATGAATCCTCTTTAGTCGAGTTTCTCAATACTATATTAATCGTAATAGAGTCATGATACTATAATAATAGCCCTGTACATCAAAGCACAAATTATTTGGCTCCAGTCACATCCTAGTGCAAAATACCCAGATCATTTGACAAGATATCAGCCTAATGTATGAGATATATCAAGCTTCCTGAGAAACACAACAGTAGAAGCAGGTGCTGTGATTTTCACATTGCACACCAGAGATGAATGCCAAATGAGGCCTCTGATATTTGGTTTCTCGTCTTACACTCACCTAGCCTACTTTTTCATCCAGCCCACTAAACTTAGAGTGCATATGCAACTCTTGTCAATACTGATGCTCAACGTATATGATTTCATTGCTCTCCACTATGAGGTCAGAGGCTGCTTTTGCTTCAGGACCCTCTGGTTAGGCTTAGTAAACCATTTTAACATGCAAATAACATGCAAAAAAAAAAAAAAAAAACAGGAAGGAAGGAAATCCTCAAATGCAACTACTTAACATTTTTTGACTGGATATTTTCAATTGACAGATTGATTTTTGCCAAATAATGTTACAGTTGGACACATTTGAGAAGAAAATTTGACAGTGATATTTATAATGTTACAAATGATTTTCTATTTCAAATTTAAGGGGTCATATGATGTTGCTAAAAATAACATTATTTTGTTTACTTGGTGTAATTAAATGTGTTTACGCGGTTTGAGGTTAAAAAAACACATTCATTTCTACATAATGTACATTATTGTTTCCCCTCTATGTCTCGCCTTCTGAAACGTGACATTTTTAACAAAACTCATCTGTCTGAAAAGCGATGTGTGTTCTAAATTAGCCAGCTTTAGTGCATTGTAATTGGCTGAATGCATGTGATGGAAATGTTACGTCCCTTACCATACTGTGATACTGTGATGCTGTGTCCCGGTAGGCACTTTTATAATTATGTAACCTACACAATAATATTATTTTACATTGTAATCCCTAATTTTTTTGTTTAATTTGGCATCTTTATGTGCTGCTGTGCACCGCGGAGTGTATAATAAGCAGCGTGTAGGAGTGTTGTGGAATGCGCTCTTTAAATGACAAAGAAAAAACATTGCACCAGACTTTAGACCAGGCTTGAGTTGGTCTATGGCGCAGTCTATTTTCAGTTCCTCAAAATAGCAATGTGCCAACAATGCACCTGAACACACCTCGTTTTCAGACCAGCACACCCCGATCACACAAATGGGTGAAAATGCTTTCCATTTTATTATTTGCATTTATCATTGTTTTGGGTCACGACACATCAGTTACTGTATAAAGTATAGGTGAGGAACTGGCACATGAAACTTCAGCTCATGCTGCTGTGTTTCTCAGCTGTCCGTGTTTGTTTCTTGTGCGCCAAGACACTCACTTGAGCTGCATCTCAGCATACAGCCAAGAACAAAACCACTGTTTGCTGTCTCCAGTCATAAGATGTACAAAGTGCAGGAGAGTCTAACCACATGAAGAGTATGTTTGTGTGTGAAAATGTATGTTAGCCATGGGCCATGTTGAGTAATGATGCTTTTGTTAGAATGCTAAGACAGGCCATTTCCTTTTCTCACTATGCATAACCTGAGAGGAAATGTATTCAGTCAGCAGTTCCAGTGTGGTAATTATGTGCACAGCTGCTAGCAGCTCATCTGCATCTCCTTGATCTGTATCAACACATGAAATTAGCATGCTAGTTTTCACTTAAAAACAACAATGACAGCTTCCTGTTGGGGTACTATACGGAAACACTAATTGTAAATTATAATTTTGCTAAAATCAGATATATCTATTATAGTATTTAATCATTTATTTCTCATTGCAATGTTCTTAGTTGTAGGGTTAACTAAAATTAAAACCATAAAAAAGAAGTTACTTGAAATAAAATAAATGTTAACCAAAATAAAATAAAATATAAAAACGTTAAACTTATTTTATTATTTTATTTTAAGTACTAAAAAAACTAAAAAGAAAAAAACTAAATAAAATAAATATATATATAAAAAAATTAAAACACAACAAAATTACTAAAATTTTAAAATGAAAGAATATATAAAAATAAAATCTAATTGAAAATATTAACAAAGACTATAATAATATATCAGTGCAACTAAAATAACACTGCTTAGTTGTTTGTGATATTTACTGAAGTCCAGCACTATAGGGTGCCTTGCATATGAAAGTTTCAATGTTATGACCAATTAACACTTGGTTACTCAGAGAAATCAGACGCTAACAGCTGTGCCACCTGAATGTCAGCAACAGCCAGTCTGCCATCAGCTGTGCTGAAAATCCTTTGGGTTTGGCTTGGTTGCTATGCTAAATCTTCAGATCAGTACAGATTCAGGGTAACGGTTATAAAGATTAACAGCTTAGCAGTGACAGCAGCTGTCTAATGATAATAGAGTTCCCTTTGAGTGTGAAATAAAATAGTAACACATCAGAGTTGCACTGCAATAAAAGCTTTAGAAGTTCTTGCACATGCAGTGTACTGCAAAAAATAAAAAAAAAAGAGAGAAAAAAAAAACATTTTTTCTTTCCCAGTATTTTGTCTTGTTTTACAGTACAATGTTCTATACATGTGTCTTGATTTAAGAATATTTAGATATCTGTGCTGGAAACACAATGAAAATACCAAGTGATCAAATCAATTGTGCAGTGTGTCAGTGGCATGTCATCAGATAACTTACCACAAGGTTTCCAATGACCATGACCATCATGAAGACTATCAGGCACATGCTCGCTCCCGCCACCTCCATGCAGTCCCACATGGTCTCGATCCACTCTCCACACAAGATCCGAAAGACGATGAGGAAAGAGTGGAAGAAGTCGTTCATGTGCCAGCGGGGCAGCTTGCAGTCCTGAGAGATCTTACAAACACAGTCCTTGTAGCTCTTGCCAAAAAGCTGCATGCCCACCACGGCGAAGATGAAGACGATGATGGCCAGGACAAGCGTTAGGTTCCCCAGGGCACCTACTGAGTTGCCAATGATCTTGATCAGCATGTTAAGAGTTGGCCAAGATTTAGCCAGTTTGAAGACACGTAACTACTTCCAGCACATCCGTCAGAGATGGGCACAAACACACACATACCATGAGAGACACAACAGCATACAAAATTAAACCACATACCATTTACATACTAGGATAAGGTATTTCTTAAATGAATGCATTTTACAGCGAATATACATCACATTAACCATAAAACAATAAAAGAGACTGTGGGGTTGAGATTCAGACTTACCAAACGGAAGGACCTGAGAACAGACAATCCCTGAACATTGGCCAGTCCCAACTCTACCAGGCTGAGTGTTACAATGATACTGTCAAATATGTTCCAGCCCACCTGGAAGTAGTAATAGGGGTCCATAGCTATGAGCTTGAACACCATTTCAGCTGTGAAGATTCCTGTAAATACCTTGAAGAATAAGATTTAATGTGATTTGAGACAGTCCGTTTAAGGCTACTAATAATCTGAATTAATTAATTAACTAGGATTAATACATGCTTTAGAAGTATTTTCATATTAATTTTTACAAATGGAACCTTACTGTAAAGTGTCACCAAAATACACTAATGCAATGTATTACAGTTGCTGTTTACACAGTGCTTCTGTTATTTTGATATGCTTCATATTGGTTTGAGGTTCCATTTTGATTTATGCTGGTTTGGTGCTGATCTCTCGGTTTTTTATTTTATTTTTTTGGTTAATCAGCATGACTCACATGACACAACCAGGGCCACAACTTGATATGCAATTATGCAGCTTGCTACTGTATATGCATACATTTTAAACAGGCAAATCCTCAATATTCATATTTTTTTACAGTTATTTACTGTAACAGTAATCCATAATTATTGATGAAACACTAACCAAGTTGCCCACTGAGAGAACATGTTCAAAATCCGGACTCATGGGGTAGTGCTCCATGGCCATGAAAAGTGTGTTGAGCACAATACAGATGGTGATACCTAGATCCGCAAATGGGTCCATCACTACAAAATGAACCCACTTCTTAAATATGATCCAGGAAGTGCAGCAGTCCCATTTAAAGAAAATATCAGCAAACTTATACCAGCCAGGGGGACAAGGTCTCTGAGCATCTTCCAACTCTAGGGAGACAGAGAGATGGAAAACAATATCTGAACAGTTTTAATTTACAGTGAGCAGTGAATGAACACCGGCAGAGTGACAGCAACAAGTTCTAAAGTCAACCCATGGCTCTGAAATAGCCCACAGATTAGCACCACTCAGATGAAGTTAACAGGTTTTTCTCCACACACAACGTGCCTGGCCTCTGCTAAGGATAAATCTCTATCTCCAACAGACACTCTCAGGCTGTTCTGTAAGACCATGGCAAAAAAAATCTTGGAAAATGCACTTTAAATAAAACTTTAGGGACCTACAGAGTGCCTGTCTAATCCCAGTGCATTTACATCCCCATTACTAGGACTTCACAAGAATTAGTTGTGGGTATTCAGCATGTCTTTGATCATGTCATGGCTATAAATGCACTTACTGATGGGCATGTGTAGTTCATGGTAATAATAACCATTTTTTTTTACTTTTGTGTGCCAGACTATTTTGGTCCATGATATTCTAGAATATCTGGACAAGCACAATACATGGAAAAAAAAGTTTTTTTTTTAGACATGCTCCTCAGTGACAAAGCTACTTCATAAGGTATCCAAATTAACATCCTATTAATTTGCAGTTAATAAGCCCTCAAGGACTTTCTTCAAGCTAGTACCCTCCATAGTTGCAGTGAGCACACTGATAGCACTAGCTGTTCTCTTGCAGAGTTTGGGCTCGTCCAGGTACTGCATGCTGTGTTTGGAGCTCATGGACTTGTGGTCCTCTTCAGCTGATAACTGGAGGACAGATAAAACAGTACAGAAGTCATCATAATGACAAAACATGGTAAAAGGCTAAACTTTGTAAAGATTTCAATGACTAAATAAACAGAAAAGAGACTTCTATTTAATATTCAGTCATTACAATGAGCTCATAATTAATCTGAACAGATAGTACTAGTCTGTGCATGTACTGTATGTATGCATCAAAAGCTCATTAGATAATGATAAACAAATTCTGTCAAATTAAAACTTTTGACTGGCTGTGCATAACTAATACACTAATCAGAGGTGTAACAAATCCTGAGAAATTGTACTTATGTTAAGGTACAGATACTACTTTATGTCAAAATTGTTTACTACATTGAAACTCTAAATACCTACCCTAAAAAGTGAAAGTAAAAATTATCCACATTTAATCGTACTGGTCACACTTTAGTTTGGGGACCAGTTCACACTATTAACTAACTATTAACTATGACCTTTGCCTCAATAAACTCCTAATTTAGGAAGTTGATAAGTTTAGGTATTGGTTAGGATTAAGGGATCTAAGATATGCTCATGCAGAATAAGGCATTGATATGTGCTTTGTAAGTACTAATAAACAGCCAATATGCTAGTAACATGTATGCTAATAGTCAACTACTGAATTGTGAGAATTAGTCCCTAAAATAAAGTGTTACCATTGTACTTAATTATTAAAAAGTTGAAATATTCAATATTCTGAAATCTGTTACCTGAGTATTTTCAGCAGATGATTTTACAGTGATTTAACATTTGAATATAGTGATTTTCTAAACTAATAAACAAGACTAATCATGAACCGTGTTCACTCTTGATTCAAGTTGATTAATCTGTGTTGATTTCTATTATAAAAATGTAAATGTGTCTGAAAGGGATAGTTCATCCAAAAATTAAGATTCTGTCATAATTTACTCGCCCTTATAACATTAGGATAAATCAAATGAAAATGTGTATTTTTAAGTAGAGTTACACAACATATTGTATGTATTTTGTATGTTTAGATCTTAGTAAAATGATACGAAATAGAGAAGTATTATTTTTACCTTTTAAATGTAACTGAATAAAAATACAGATTCCGTAAACAATACTCAATACAATCATTAAAATTACATCACATCTTAGACTAATATGTTAATATCTTCCTGTTGTCAAAGTTATATCACCTCTTTCTTAAAGGAAGATCTGTTGACGACAAGGCGAGGCACTATTCGGCCATTACAGTCCTTTATTACATCATCTCCACCAAGACTTTGCAGGGAACCTGTCCTGTTTGACCCTTGACTTTGTGTTGTCTGGCTGGCCAAAGATGCTTTACTGCCTGTCTGTAATTTGTGATTTTAATAAACAACCACATATCAACATACTGTACCAGTGTAACTGTATACATGTAAATCAATGAATAAGAAGTGCATTGGGCAGTCCCTCCAGGATTTAGCAATTCTGCGATTGCTGAATTTATCGCAAAATCAAGCAAACTCTGCAATTTCCACAAATGCTGTAAATTTTTCGGAATTGTTGCAGATTTTCAGAAGATTTAGGTTCAGTGTTGGGCAAGTTACTCTGAAAATGTAATCAAATGACTGATTACTGATTACTCCTTTAAAAAGTGATCATGTTACTGTGCTATTAAAGCATCTATATTCACAGAACACTGTTATTTAAATAAAAAAGCAAGCGGCAGCTGCGTGAATGGCTTGAAATGGCAGAATGTCAGCAAAGAGCGCTGCATTTATAATGTCTAAAAGACATCTCAATTCATTACAATCTCACAAATCTCTGTTATAACACAATAAATATATGCATTACGAATCTTTCATAATGTCTACAATTCGTGTGTTATAATGAGAAGATTAGTGAGCATGCAAATTTCAGCACTGCATTACCCAACGCTGCAAACACATATAGCGTAGTCTACGTTTAGTTATTTTTACATTATTACTTGACTCAACAGTGCTACATCCTTTTTACAATCTTTAGATTATAATACACTGCATTCTGTCAGCAATGTAATGACTCCAGCTTGTAACTATACTCTAATTACTATTTAATAAATTATAACGCGTTAAATTACTCAATTACTAAAAAAGTTACAAAAAACAGTAATGCATAACTGACCAACACTGGTCCCGTGACATCGTCGCACATTCTTACAGGCCATTTCCACTCCCTAATATATATAAATTGAAAATATTAAATTAAATTATATTTAGACATTATGAATGAAGTTAACTTTATCTGGATCAACTACCCAGATAGCACAAGTACATCTACAGTATAAGACGTCTGCTATGGTCAGTTTTACATGCATTCTAATAAATGTTTATTTGACACCTGACAGGAAACATCTTAGAGCCGTATGAGCAAGCACTCTTAAAAATACATTTTGCATATGTAAATGCAGACATCAAATAGACATCTCTGAGATGTACATTAGTGTGAGTGCTTTACTGTCAGGTGCTGGAGCCACCTTCTGTAGAACTTAATGGCACTGGTGCTGGTGTCCTCAAATGTTAGTCTGGAGCCCTACAATGTTTCTTGAAGTCAGAAAAGTCATAACACTGTTGGATGAATGTTGTCTGTGGTATATTTGAAAGTGAAAGTGACATGACATACAGCCAAATATGGTGACCCGTACTCAGAATTCGTGCATTTAACCCATCCAAAGTGCACAAACACAGCAGTGAACACACACACTCCATGAACACACACCCGGAGCAGTGGGAAGCCATTTATACTGCTGCGCCTGGGGAGCAGTTGGGGGTTCCATGACTTGCTCAAGGGCACCTAGAGCTGTGTTTCCACCGCAGGAACTTTACCCAGGAACTATGGACTTTGGGTTGGTACTCAGTGTGTTTCCACTGCAGGAACCAGGAACTAAATAAAGTTCAGGGTAAAAAAATGCCCCTCAGAAAGTCCCTGCTGGCGAGGTATTACTTTTTCAAAGTTCCGTAACTTTTGGGGGCGGAACTTGGGCGCTAAACATGCTGATTGGTTGAGTTCACGCAGCATTGTGATTTCGACCACCATTAATTCGGATCATTTTCAAAATATTACTGTTATTTTGTCATGAAATGTGATTTTAAAAGTATTTCAGGCGAGAATGTTGTTTAAAACTCAAATCTGTGGTTTATTTATAAAGACAGCGCCTATTTAAAAATTTTAAAATGATGTGAGCTCCACGTGATCAGCGAGAGCTCAGTCCTCATGTATCCGCCAAGAGTAGCCTCACATCGGCTAGACCTTCTGACATGTGCCGCTGGCTCAGATGTCTCTTTAGTGGTTAAACATAAAATATAATTCGTTTTGGGTAAATCTAAAAGGTAATATTTGGTCTGTATTCAATTTATCTATACGTTAAGATGAAAATAAAAATGCTAATTTATATAATATTCAGTTTCATTGTAATGGCTGTATATATATACATATCCCTGAACTAAGTACATGTCTGCAGCTATTATTATGTTTAAATGAAAACGAAAGGAGGCAGTGGTATTTGATATCATAATTCATTTTATTGTAAATGTAAAGTGAGGAAAAATGCAGTAGCCAAGACGAGCTTACTGATGTTATCAAGTACGCTGCTGTTTGCAGAATTTCCGGATTTGCGTCATCGCGGACATCACACTACCGAGTCGAAATGCACAAAGTCTGAACTACTGAGGATGCAAGTCCTAAATCAGCGTACTTTGTATTGAGAAACGCGCGCAGACCTACATCACCAGTCTATTTGCCTAATCTTCCCGGTACTTTAGATCGCGGTGGAAACGCAGAAAGCAACAGGTCTGTAGTGATGTACGATTTTTTTAGGATGAATGTTTCTAATTTGTATATTGTAGATTATGTATAGGCCAAAGGGGTTCTCATTCTCAAGTCAAGAACTGGTTGCATCGGTTTTCGGATTATGAGGTTATAACTTTTCATGATTATGAGGTTTTTAACTTACTAAAGTTATGATTACTGACTTTATATATTTGAATGTTTGATAGACTTGATGCCATTATGTCATCGCCAATGACATCATTACGTCAAGCGTAAAAGAACCGGTGAACCGTTTTTTTCAACCGGTTTATTGAATCGAACCGTCCGAAAGAACGGGTTTGCGGAAAAGAATCAAACTTTCCATCACTAAGGTGGAAAAAAGTTAATGGGGAAAAAGTTCCTGGTACAAATGTTCCGGGTAATTTCGGTGGAAACGCAGCATAAGTCGTGGTATTGCCAGCCCGAGACTCGAAGCCACAACCCTAGGGTTAGGAGTCAAACTCTCTAACAACAAGGCCACAACTTCCCACAGCTTCCCACAGTTTTCACTGCAAAACAATAAGAAATGCCGCAAATATTGCCACAAATTTTTAGAAAAGCCACTGCAAAATCAGTCATTTTAGGCCGCAAAAATCGGGAAAAAGTTCAGCGAAATCCTGGAAGAACTGTTTGGGGATGTGATATGCATTACATTGTGAATCTGAGGTAACATTAGTCTTCAAGCTCTTTAAGTTATATACTGTAACTGTATTTTAAAGTAAAACCATATGCTTGTCACCTGACCTCTTGCTCTTGGTTCTTGAGTTGCTCAAGTAATCTTTGAAACTCCTCTTCTTTCTGAAGAGCTTCAGCCAAGGTGGCTTCATTCTGCTCATCATATGCCATCGCAACCACAGCCAAGATCAGATTGATCAGGTAGAAAGAGCCCAGGAAGATGACCACCACAAAGAAGATCATGTAGGTCTTCCCAGCAGCACGAAGGGTCTAAACAAGATGGAAATGGAATTTAATTTGCATATACTATTCCAACAGATGAACAAACATAAAAATGACTTGTTAACGGACCAACTGAAAGAGATTCTCCCAGTAGTCCTGAGTCATGACTCTGAAGAGGGTGAGAAATGCCCAGCCAAAGTTGTCATAGCTGGTGTAGCCATAGTTTGGGTTTCGTCCAGCCTTCATACACGTGTAACCTTCTGGGCACCTCCTTTTATTACATGAGACAACAAATCTCATTAATCTTAATTTTTTCATTCATAAATCTTTGTTGCTTTTATGATTTTATAAATTAACTAGCTATTGGAAATAACTGAAAGTACCTTGTATTACACACAAACTATATTAAAGTACTAGCATTTTTAATTACTAAACATAAACAAACTTACCCAGCATCAGAGCTGTTACCACATATTAAAGCATCTAAACTTCCTTCCAGAAAGTATTGGTTTTCTGCAGAGTATAATGAGTATAAAAATAAAGTTTATAGCCAAAAATAAATTAACATTTTTATTTATTACAATTTTCATTCTATGTGACTAGCTAAAAAAATAAATAAATCAAAAATTCACAAAGCAAAAAAATCCTATACCATTCTAATAGTTTTCACATGTCAAAAAAAATATTATTATCTTGCAGTAACAATCACTGTTAGTCTTTTTTTAAACACTGTTAGTACTGTTGTTATAACTATGTGATGACATAGTTGAGTAAAAATTGGAAATACTTAATAACATTGACCTGACTTCACCTTCATTGTCTATGTACGCTTTGAAATCGAAAGTATCTGTGACGTTGAGGGTGGTGTCATTGACCATGGTGGAGTTGTAGTCATCAAAGATGGTGCTGTTGGCAATGGGCCAACGGATGCACTTGTGACGTAAATTTCCCATGAACAGCTGAAGGCCAATGAGGGCAAATACAGCCAGTGCAAACAGAGTCAAAATCATTACATTTATCATCTTCTTGACAGACTGAATCAAAGCCCCAACGATGGTTTTCAAACCTGAGCAGAAAGTGCAACGTGAGAGCTTTTAGAAACTAACTAAAAAAATTGATAATTTGAAAAAAATGCAACAAATATTTTTTGTTGTTGTTGTATATAGTATGTAAGACAAATAAAACTACAATGCAAAGGTGTCATTCATTTCCAGAAATAAATATTTGCATACAAAGGTATAAAAGAAAACCTTTTTTTTTTTTTTATATATTTGCTTTTTTGTGGTTCTCTGGTTTTATATTTTGTTTGCCTTTTAAAGTACTGTAGCATTTCATACATCTATTACATACCAGGAATAACTGTGATAGTTTTGAGAGCTCGAAGCACACGAAACGTCCTCAGTGCTGACACATTACCAAGGTCGACAAATTCTGTGATGTACCTGGAAACAATCAAACCTCAAATCAGCGAATGTATAATATGCCTAAAATACAGAAAACATATGGGCCACTTTTATAATACTTAAATTGTGCTTTTGCATACATTTTGAAACTTGAACATAGAAAATGGATCAGCAAAGTTTTCAGTTTCCCTCTCACATCAAAATCCACCAACATACTTGTTTAGGACTGCTTTTGACTGTTTTGGCTTAAACAGTGCTTGATCTGTGCATATTTCTCTCCTGATTTAGGCGAGACAACTTTTTCACTGTAAAAAGCAATATTGTGGATAGAGGACTTGTTTAAAGTTAAAAACACCCTAATGATAAATTGTTTTCTTACAAACACTCAGCTTTTTTTTCACATCATTAGACTGAGTGACAAGATGAATTGATGTTAAGTGATGGACTGGAGTGGTGTGGATTTCTTGTGGATTATTGTGATGTTTTAATCAGGTGTTTGGTCTCTTATTCTGGCGGCACCCATTCACTGCAAAGGATTCACTGGTGAGAAAGTGATGCAATGCTTAATTTCTCCAAATCTGTTCAGATGATAAAACAACGTCATCTTGAATGGCCAAAAAGGATTTTTAAGTAAACTATTTCTGTAATAACATATTCGTATGTGTGTATGTATATATAGTCGTTCTGTATATATAAATTGAAATACTCACGCCATGCTAATCACCATGAAATCAAGCCAGTTCCATGGATCACGGAGGAATGTGAAAGGTCCGATGAAGAAGCCTCGAGACAAAACTTTGATTGTTGCTTCAAAGGTGTATATACCAGTAAAAACATACCTACAACAACAAATAAATATATAGATATCAACATTTCTTGTGAATAAATTAGCATAAATATGTGTTGCTGTGTTGCAATTATAATATGTAGTATTAATACTGCACATATATATAATAATATAAATATAAACCAATATAAATCTGTTGCCCAAGTATACATTTTTCTATTACACATATGGAATAATTTTAAAATACTAATAAAAAATTAACCAACGCAGATATGTATAATTATTTCACATGGATATTTTCCTTTTTTTTATTGCTCAATAAACTTTAATCTCTCCAAAATTATTTATGTCTTCTGCTAGTCATTAAAAGATTTAGAAAAGTCACTTCCACTAAAAATGTGTGTGTTCACATGAGGCAGCTCTTACTCGACAGTTTTACTCCAGGGTGGGGGGTTACTCATCGTCATGAACACGCAGTTGGACAGGATGGTGATCATGATGATCATACTAAATAATTTGGAGTACAGTCAAGGTAAATATGGCAAACAGCTAATGGCATTCTACTGCATCATTATCATCATTACCAAAATGCTATCAAAATGACGGCATGAGAAGGATATGAATGTATAAGAATTTTGATGGCTCCTCTTCTGACAAGACTGAAAGGACTGATACAAAACAGTGCTGGTTCAGCAGTGAACCTGAAGATTGTGTTTCCCTTTGTTATGACAATAAAAGTCTGTAAATGAGAAAGAGGTTAACACAAAGGCTTAAAAACAATTATGGATACCAGATGAACAGAGGTTTAGGTTTAAATACAGAGCACTGTATTTAAAATTTATGGCTTTGAGACTGACTTTCTGTGTTTTATAGAAGGGGTCTAGGTCCTCCAGAGGAGTGTTGAGGAGATCCTTTGGTGGGTCACCATAGATCATTGGGAGGCCCTTTCCTGCCTCCAGATCAATGCTCGGTGCCTGTGGCACCTCCTCAACCCCCTCTACTTCCTCTCTGGTGCTCCTCTCCTGGATGAGCCTGTCGATCTCCGCCAGCGACTCCGGGGTGAATCGTCGGAAGACGTTGGTGCCTGTGGGAGGGAGCAGGCTTGCCATCTTGGCATCGCGAAGAGATACCACCACAATGGGGAATCTCTACACCAAGCTCCTGAAAGAGAGTGGAAATATATTTGAATTATGACGGATTTACCATGGACTTCAGAAAAACTTTCTCCATTCCAAAACTTGCTTACATTTGTTTGTTGTGGACGTATTGCAAGAGATGCAAAAAATTTGAGCTGCTCTCCCTAGTGAATTATTCAAGCATCTATAAAGAAATCACCATATTTATTTGTATAGTGCTTCACATAATACAGATTGTTTCACATTAATAAACTGTGAAATCAACAGTGTTAAAATGTACACAAAAATGTTTGTGTGTACACAAACTAAACAAACCAAACTCTAACGGCAAACAGTCTCAGTCTGAACCAAAAGCTTTTTGGAATGAAACCCCTCATCAAAAAGCCTGGGACAGCCTTTTACTTTTCACTTTCTTTTTTCCTTTTAAGTACAACAATATTGGCCAAATATGTACATTTAGCTGACACTTTTATCCAAAGCGACTTACAATTGCTATCTACAGTATGTCAGAGGTTGCACGCCTCTGGAGCAACTAGGGGTTAAGTGTCTTGCTCAGGGGCAAATTGGTGTCTCACAGTGGATTCGAACCTGGGTCTCTCACACCAAAGGCATGTGTTTTATACACTGTGCCAACACCACCCCATGTATAGTACAGCCTCACTGTTCAACAATATCTCCATGTGGACATGAATACATCTAAAAAAAAAAAGTGTTTTGTTTAAATGGACCAGTTCATTAAACCCTAAGACAATAACAACTAAAAGTGTTCTTTATTGAGTATAATATGTGATACATCAGGCTTTTATGGCTTATGTAGTAGGATATGGAGCATATGAGAATTTGGAGCTCATACTTGAGGAGGAAAAAATACCTTCATTTTATTCAGAGGCACAAACTGATAGAAAAATATGTAATTTGGTGCAGTTGCTAAAATTATATGGCCAAAAAGTCAAATAAAATTCTGATAGCTTGTAAATTAAATAAATGAGATCTAATGACAGTAGCAGACTACTAGCATTTAATGCCAATAAGCTGTCACTGAGTATCTCCTAATAAATATTGTTATTATATACATATTTAATGCTTAGTTATATGATTAAGGGATAATCAAGTAAAACGGTTGTTCCAGTCCAGTAAAGGTTCATCATAATATAAAAGTTATTTGTACATTAACTTAAAATCAAATATTTCACAGCAACAAAAAAAAACAATTATTTATATATTATAAAAAATATATTAAAAAGTTATTCTAAATAGCTACAAAATATATACTAAAAAGATCTACTAAATGTGATAATTTACTCAAAAGCAAAAGCAAAATCAAAAGCATCAGATCAATTAGACAACAGAAGGATTTTCAGCAAAGTTTTGATCTTGTTGATCATTTAGAGGCCTTGTGCGTATCCAATATGACACAGCAGGCTGTATAAGGTTAAGACTCTTTGTTGATTTCAGATTGGTTATACATAAGCATAAAGTAGAGATTTCTGACAATCTTGTGCTGTGAGCCACTTCCATTCACATAGGGTGACCATATAAGCCATTTTCCCAGGACGCATCCTTGCCAGGATTTCTATATTGCCTAAAACATCCAAATTAGTTTTACCAATAACATGCAGGTATGGTATAAAATCAACCAATCGTGGCGTGTGAGAAGGTGAGATCTACAGAGAATGATCAAAGCAATGCAAATACACGTACATGTTAGGTGTTTGTTCGTTCATTCAACTTGAAGCATCGCTGCGCACCGATCATTGTATGACACCAAAGTACCAAGAGAGTGATTTTAATGCATAAGGAGCTGTCTGCTATGCTCTCTATAGCTCTTATGAATGTCATACAATGATCGATCAGCACAGCACAAACAGCCAAAATCTGGATATTTTAGGCAATATAAAAATTCTGGCAAGGACGCGTCCTGGTAAAATGGCTCATATGGTCACCCTAATTCACATTAATAAGGTAATGAAATATATAGTATTTCTAAACAATAACTGTACACCACTGAGGTTTAAAATGTCAGTTAAGATGACTGTGGACTGCCAGGAAAGGCTGCATTACAAGCTGACCATGAAGATGTATGCCTGGCTGACTAATACACCCTGTAAGACATGAGTTACTACTACCAGCCAAACCTCCTTTCTGCAATGTTTCACCTGTAAGAGAAATGTGTCAAAGCACTGATAAAGTGTGCAAGACAAGCAGCAGTGGGATATTTTCCCACAGTGTCAAAGAGAATTGAACATTACCTTAGAACATCATATCACTTATTAATATAGCAGACGCAGTCACCCAGGCCAACTTACATAGATCACGATGTGTTCACAGAGACACAACTAACGGCAGCCCACTACTTCAACGGAGGAGGCTCTGTGTGTCAGGTTGCCATTTTGTTTCTTTCTGTTTCAACACACTCTCTAATGCGAAATACATAGCCTCGATTATTAATTCTATAATGCCCTGATTTAACCATATAGAGGCAATTTAATTATGTTTCTGACGGAACATGCTGTCAGACTGAGTAGCAAAACATACTGCAACCTGGCTGGTGCTTATAGAGGAAGCTGCAAAAACAGGAGTAAAATAAATGATTACTTGCTTAAATGGAAGCATTTGGTCTTGACAGTGATCCTTACAACTTATCAAAGAACTACTGGTCCATAGACATTGACATGTGGCCAGGACATTTGTTTTCAATGCGGATCCAATACACAAAGCGAGGCCTGAACACTTTATCTGCTGGAAAATAACTAGATCTTAATTAAAGAATCACTTATACTACCTTTATATATCATTTCACACAGCCCTACAACTTGTTAAAGGAATAAGACATTATATGAGCAATATTCCTTTCTTTAAAGCTGCTTTAAACAATGTGAAGAGCTATGCAAATTAATTTGGCTTTACATTTGACTTAACTTGACACTTGGTCACATTTCAAGAATTAGTGAAATTACATTGACTGCTAAATTAAAGAATGTGTGTACGTGTTTTTGTTTTGGTGAATTATAGCAATTAATTTGCTTCTGTAGCCTTCGAAAAGATGCCAATGTCTTATTGAACCTATTCTGTATAGTCAGTCACACAACAGCTCTTTCTCATTTTCAAGGTTTTTGGTTGGGTTTTACCACAGTGATTTCCGCCTACTGTGATGTCATGTGCATATCCTCTATATCAGTGATTTCCAAAGTTCAAGATTTATGCAAGAAGGTAACAGGTACAAGCAAATGTAGATTTAATAACAAAATAAACATAAACAAAAAAAAAAAGTTTTAAAAAAGTAAGCGGCAGCTGCCACACAGCAAAACTGTAGCCAATCAAAGACATTTCAGAATCCACTCACGACTGAAAACACAAACGTTTTTTTCTGCAAGCTAATCCTCTCATTATAAGTGTAGATGCAGTAAGTAAGATAAATAAGAGATTTATTATGCAGTGTAGAGAGATTCATTAATTATAATGGAATTTCCCTGAGATTGCGATGAACTGAAATTAATGAGTGACAGCTTTTCAGAGATGAATAAAGTGCTCTTTGCATGCTTTCTTGGCTATAGAGGCTATAATACATCCAGAATTTAAATAAAACTTTTTCAAGCTGCTAAATAGACCAACATAGATATGTCAAAATACATGTGCATGAAGGCTAAAGCACAGCAGAACAGAACATGCTGACCCTTCTGGAGCTCCTTACAGGTCAGATAAATTTAAAAAGAAAAAGTAAAAGATTGAAAACAACTTCTTTATATTTTATTATATATTCCTGAGTCAGTCATAAAATCACTTCCAGGTTAAGTGGTAATTAGGTTTGTAGCCTATGTTGGCCATTGTACTTAATGTGCTTTAGGGGTACAACTGCTTGTCACTGGGGCAGGATCCTCAAAGGGACACTTTTGTACCTTCTTAACCCCTAAAGCAGTGTTCACTGTGGCCATCCTTAAAAATATTTTGGTTTGCAGTAACAGTAATTTAAAAACAAAAACAAAAAAAGGGTCGGTAGGTCGGTCTATTTTTGTGATGGTGATGACGTAGGTATGAATTTAAACACATTAGCATATCGTGACGTCACTGACTGGGTCTTCAGCCCGTGCCTTCGGGCGCATCATTGCAAACCTCATTTTGATGCAGGCTATATAGACCACAAACAAATTTAAATCTTTGTCAAAAACATGTTTATTGCATGAATTTCAGGTGAGAAGAAAAAAAAATTAGGTACTGTTATACTGTTTTACTTGCATCCACCGCTACGAGTCAATGCAACCTACGAATGAGAGATAGTTTACTTTGCTTTCTTGGGTTGTCACTTCCTGTTTGACTTGAGTGACAAGTG
Organism: Carassius gibelio; assembly: GCF_023724105.1. NCBI lineage: Eukaryota > Metazoa > Chordata > Actinopteri > Cypriniformes > Cyprinidae > Carassius > Carassius gibelio. The sequence goes on from NC_068382.1 coordinate 7,752,190, forward strand.
TTCATTGAATCAATTGTAAAATCGATTTTGCATGTCTAAATAAGTTTTATATGGCAAATAACACCAAATATAGGCAAATCCAGGGACAACAGGCAGGACTAATGTAAAGATTCAATATATTGGTAAAGACCAATGTTTCTGATGATTTATTGGTGTGAAGTTACGTGCACAATGACAAACAGGAGTGCAACATTTTCGAAAAACAATAAGCAGAGTGGACTGCCAAAATGCAAAACATTTACTGCAGGCTTCAACATGGCTGTGTTTACGAAAAAAAAAAAAAAAAATTTGTTTTTCGAATATTCGTCGGATTTAAAATAAAAATTAATATTCGAATGCAAAAACGTTGGAAATAAAGGAAATAATGCAGACAGTGTGCGGACGGCCGAAATATACTTGATCTTTATCAGTGGCACACGAGATGCGATGATGTTGTATGTGGCATTGCATTATAAGGTTATGTTAGCCTATCCAGTTAAAGCCACTTCAAAAAAAAAAAAAAGAGAGAGAACATCAATGTGGAGAAGATCTTGTTTACATCAAAACTGAAACCAAGCCGTTCACACAGAACGCATATTTCGCACATTTTCTTGAGGGATAGCGTTGGACTCACGTCTCACACAAGAGAGCCGCATGTTTAGAAAGACATGTAAAATTTATGTATTTAATTTAATTTTCTAAAAATATCTCGAGACTTTATGTTGGGTTTTTATTCCCCACCCCACTGCATCTCAAGTTTTTAAATGAAAAAATGTATTCTGTGTGACTGGTTTTCGGCCCTTTTTATTTATTTAACAATGTATGCATACATGACGCTGTTTTGTTTATAGTTTTTTTAAGCAACTTAATTAATAATAATTGGTTCATAAACATTATTTTAAATATTATGTTGTTTTTTCACAGCCATGTATTCTAATGCTTTGAATAAACATGCAGTAATATTTGCTCCATGCGCTATATATATAATCTTTATATATATATATATATATATATATATATATATATATATATATATATATATATATATATATATATATATAATCGCTATATATATAATATATAATTTTGAGGCCTCAGAAGAGAAGCAAAAAGCTTTTCTTCACCCTAACTCAAATTATGCATTTTAAATTCGAATACAAATCGAATTTTGATCATATTTAAGTAAAAAATCTGAATTTAGTTTCCCAGCTATTTTGACAGCCCTAGGCGATTCAAGGCCGAAACTGTATAGGGACTGAATACCATGTCATGATTCTGCCCTCGTGTCCTTGATTTTTCCCTAGTCTTGAGGCAGGATCATGACAGACCCATGCTTGTGTTGTCTCGTTCCCTTGCCCCGCCCCCCTTGTTAACCTAGTCGTGTCGTGATTGCTATCTGTGCCACCTGTCGTGTCTTAATTGTTCCCCTATTTAGATCTCCTAGTGTGCTCTGTCTTGCGTCAGTTCATTGTTCATCACTTGTGATTGTACCACATTTGTGATTGTGATTGTTCCTGAAGAAGTGTTTTGTATTTCCGTGAGTGTTTGTTTATAGTTAGTGTTCCCCTGCTTTGAGTCTTTGTTTAACCCGTTAACTCAGTCCTGTTCAGTTATTTTGTATTTCCCTAGTCAGTGTTTTCCCCCTCGTGGGTTTTTGTTTTCCCTTTTTTGTTAAATAAATCCTGTGTTTCGTTACTTCCTGTCTGCACCTGAGTTCCTCCCTTACCAAGACCCTGACAGAATGAACCGACCACCAAGGAACTCAGCAGGCAGGAGGGCCTCTGAGCTTCAGCGTCAGGCGGAGTTCCGGAGGCTGTGCTGGACGTCATCCCCCACCGACAGGAAGGGGGTCACCCTCCCCTACTCGCCCGAGGGGGAGTGGATCCTCCGCAATTATGCCCGGCTGTGGGAGAGTCTCTCCCAGGAGGAGCCACAGAGGTCCCCCCCACCTACCCAGCTGCCAACGATCCCAGAGGGTCGTCTCCTGGCCGTCACAACACTGGGGGAACAGGCAGATCCCTCCCAGAGTCCTGAGGCGCCTTCCATAGCCAGCAGTCTCCCCATGAAGCGAGGGAGACGATTGTCGTGGGAGTCAGCCTCAGAGTCTTCAGCGTCCGAGTCTGCCCTGCCCGAGACCAAACTCCCCCAACCCGCCTCTGACCCAGCTGTGGCCTCTGCACCGCGCCCAAGGAGGAAGAGGAAGAAGAAGGGGCCTGCCGGCCCTGTGACCCTGTCTCCTCCCGAGCCAGCAGCGGAGAGCGCTGGCGTGCCCGTGCCAGCAGCGGAGAGCGCTGGCGTGCCCGTGCCAGCAGCGGTGAGCGCTGGCGTGCCCGAGCCGGCAAAGAAGAAGGCTGTATTCAAGTCAGCAGTCGTGAGAGCGGAGGAGAGAGCCGCGGCCGACTCTGCAGCAGAAACTCTAGTACAGTCTGTCTCATCTCGTAAGGAGATGCCAGTTATCCTAGCTGCTAAAACCTTCTCAGATTATTTGTGTCCTCTTGTCCAGATCCTAGAAGTCCCCGTCAGTCCTGTCTTGTCCCCAGACCCTGTCCCCAGAAGTCCCGAGTGTCCAGCCGTTGTCTCCCCGTGTCCTGTTGTCCCCCCGTGCCCAGCTGATGTTGTCATGTGTCCTGTTGTCCCCCCGCGTCCCGTTGATATAGTCGTCCCTCGTCCAGCTGTTGTCGTCCCTTGTCCTGTGACCCCTCCTGTCATGTCCTCTGTCAGTTGTCCCGAGACCCCTTCCCACCCCTCACCACCCAGACCTGCCCGGACCCCTCGTCGTCAGCCTTCGGCCTGCCCTCCTAAGACTCCTGCCCCACCCACCCACCCTGGTCTGTCCCCCATGAACTTTGTGGTCCCGCCTCCTCCCCTTCCCTGTTTGTTTTTTTTGATTTGTCACCCTAACCCTGCCATTGTGTACTCATGTTTGCCTTTGTTGTTATTTGTCATGTCTTGTTGGTTTGTGTCTGTGTCCCAGTCTGTCATGTCAGTCATGTCCCGTGTTTGATGTTCCCTTGAGGAGCGTCTGGAAGCCGCTCCTTAAGGGAGGGGTTCTGTCATGATTCTGCCCTCGTGTCCTTGATTTTTCCCTAGTCTTGAGGCAGGATCATGACAGACCCATGCTTGTGTTGTCTCGTTCCCTTCCCCGCCCCCCTTGTTAACCTAGCCGTGTCGTGATTGCTATCTGTGCCACCTGTCGTGTCTTAATTGTTCCCCTATTTAGATCTCCTAGTGTGCTCTGTCTTGCGTCAGTTCATTGTTCATCACTTGTGATTGTACCACATTTGTGATTGTGATTGTTCCTGAAGAAGTGTTTTGTATTTCCGTGAGTGTTTGTTTATAGTTAGTGTTCCCGTGCTTTGAGTCTTTGTTTATCCCGTTAACTCAGTCCTGTTCAGTTATTTTGTATTTCCCTAGTCAGTGTTTTCCCCCTCGTGGGTTTTTGTTTTCCCTTTTTTGTTAAATAAATCCTGTGTTTCGTTACTTCCTGTCTGCACCTGAGTTCCTCCCTTACCAAGACCCTGACATACCAGCTGAATTCACATTTCTGTTGTAAAAAGAGAAACATTGTGCAGAAGTATTATTTGCTTTTATGCATGTGTGTTCTGGCTCAATAGAAAACTAAAGGGTGCCCAAGCTGCAGTTGCTCTGTGACGCCTGTTCAAAAAAAGAAGATAAAAAAAACCTGGACGCGCTCCGAGAGAGGGTCGTTTAAATTAATTTCCTACTTTAGTTTTCGAAACTTGTGTTGGTTGATTCGTGCAATAGATTTTCGAACATAAAGTGACATTCGACACGGTCACGGTTTTAGACTAGACGGGAGAAGGGATTGGAAAAGATCTGGGCACAGTTTTTCCAGAGCTTCGTGCCAAGTTAAAGCGGTGTCGAGCTGTTTTAATGAATTTTTTTAGATGTATTATGGTGCCCGAACCCATATGACTTTAAACAGTGACCGTGAACATTTTGTTTACTGCAGCCGCAGCCATCATTACCAAGCGTGAACCGTTGACTCTGACAAAGAATGAGATGAAGCGAACGCACAGGCCATAGTGTGACATCCGTTAACCAATAGTGTAAACATAGATGAGGTCCCAGGTTTTTTTTAATTAAAGAAGATTGCCTTCATTTGAATGTAGGCCTAGGAAATATATTTACAATACTTACTTAAATATAATAGTATTTTATTGCTTTTGTATTAGTTGTTTGAAGAGTAAAAAAAAAATGGTCGGTCTTAAAGCAAATTTACCATAGACCAACGCTACTTTTGCGTCATCGAAGGGTAACGGCCCGTTTTGAGGGAAAACAAACGGATTCCTGATACAGAACTCGCTCCAGGGACCTTTTGTTTTTCATTGTTTCTGATGTGTACAGGCCTGTCAGACACAATTACAAACAGATTTGTATAATATTATATTGTTTAGTCCTAGGCTGCGAATATTTCAAACTTAAAACCAGTTAACGGCCAAGGTAGCATGCCTAATGAGAGATAACGTTAATCATATAGCTACTAGCAGCTTCGTATTTCTAACTACAACAAAACTGTCAATAGCTTAAATCAAGTGAAATATGATCCAAGTAAACCACCGACTCCTCTTGACATGGCCTCATCGTCTAGTTTATCATACTGTGAGTATGTTAATGACAAAAATAGGCAACTTGGTTATTCCACGAGATAATGGTAACGTTAGATGTCCATATTTGGCCACTGTGTGGGGTCATTAATCCAGTTTTCGACCATTTCAAAGGGAAACCTCTGTAAACACTGTATCCAGTAGCTTCTTTAAATACCTCTCATGGTCCTCGGCCCGCAAAGAGAGTGTGTATGTTTCTGCCATTTTTGCTATCAAGAAATTAGAGCGAGTTCTGTTTCAGGGGAATCCGTTTGTTTTCCCCCTAAAAGGGGCGTTTACCTTCGATGACGCAAAAGTAGCATTGGTCTATCGGCAAGTCGGTCGGACTAAAAGCAAAATAAAAAATTTTTTTTAGACGGTCCTAAATTGACAGGGTCGGTCGGGTTACGGCAAACAAGAATATTTTTAAGGATGGCCTGAGTTTGAGACCACTACCCTAAATGATTTATAAGAGTACCTCATGAGCACATATTAGCCTACTAAATTTAGGGTACATACTACTATTCTAAGGGACTAATTCAATGCTATTCTAAGCTTCTTCTTTTTTTTTTGCACATTTCTTTCTTACAGTGTGAGTGCAAGTTGAATGCACAAATGTGTATTGCTTTATGGGGGCCAAGTATATAGCGTATGAGGGGCTGGGAAAGTGGAAGGCAGGCATACACTGTGTATCACTCTCATACACATGCGTACCACACGAACACTGATATGGTGGCCGCCCAGCTGCTGTGGGCCATCATGGTTCAGCATCGAGTTACAGAAGCTCGATGACTCTGCTCATTCCAGCTTCACAAGCATCGCACCAATAAACAGGCCAACGCGCCAACTCAGCTCCGACCCACACCTCATCTCCCAACACCTAGACTTATGCACTCCTTTAAACACCCGAAACAAATGATCCCTCCCCTTGATCCTTCCACCTACTACAGCACACAAGTTTTTGAGTTTCAACAGCAGGTTACTGTCAATCCATTGCCAATAATTCAACTTGTCCCTTTTCTTTAAAATGTTTATGTTCTTATGTTTGTGACATGAATAACATTTCTCGCTCACCATTTCTGAATTTTTGAAGCATAGGATACAAAAAATTATCATTTTGTCTACACAGTCCATCAACATATTTCAAAAGAGCAATGATTTCCATGATATGTCCCCTTTAAGAGGTTCCTGTCCAAAATGGATTTAGTTCTATGTCATGTTCCCACCAATATTAAGCTTCACTGTGCCATTCTGGAGTAGGGTAATAAGGCACCATCAAGATCTCTATCACTATAGGATGAGAAAGAGTGCCGCCCCCTCCTCCAATTTTTAAGAGTTGGACCAGGGGTCCGTTTCCCCCAAGTCTTAAAATATACTTCTTGCAGAGGCTTTATTAAAGATATTTCTTGATTGCATTAGAGTAGATCAGGTCATCAACAAGTAGTACTATATATCACTGGATAGTCCAGAAGATCATGTCTTTGTTTTCTTTTCTTTTTTTTAGCTGTACTGTCAATAGAGGTTTGTCTAAAAAAGTCTCATCACAGGACAGAAGTATATATGTAATATATATGTAAATAATGCTGTCTGATGACATACTAATATTTGTGACTAGGTTACTTTGCCTGTTACCTGTTGCCTGTTACTTACAGCCAAGAACAAAAGGTAGACTGTTATGCACACAAGCTTCTCCTCATTTGAGTGATTCTTGCAATGTGTAAACAACAATCCAAATCCAAAAAGTGAAAAGATGCAAAAAGACCATCACATCACACTATTGGGATGAAAAAAGAACAATAAAAGCAAATGTGAAATAAAAAGCACAGCTTTACTGTGGAACAGCAAACAGTCAAGGGGTGGCTTTTATCTCTCATTTCCTTTTTATCTGACTTTTTTCCATCTTCATTGTGTGTGGAACACCATCCCTTTTTTTTTTGCAACTTTACATCAAAATGAAAGAGGACCTGACCTGAAGTCACCTGAATCACCTCTTACAAGAACTTTAAATAACTTTTCTTAAAAAAAGACCAGAAACAGACCTGTTAAAATTAGGGTTGGGTAATGTTTTTTTTCTTTACAATACTTGTGCCAAATTGATATTTTTTTAATGATACCAGTGTCTAAACATTGCCTAAACTGATCATTTAAAAAAGAGAACCAGCTAAATTATTAATAATAAATAAATAAATAGATATTTTTTTAAATTGAAAAATATGTTAAATGTTAAAAGTTTAAAGTATATGAAATTATATAAATATATATGTAAATACAAAACACAACTAATTAACATAACAAATTCATAACACAACCTAAGCCACTATTGCTAATCAACATTACAGTACAGAATATAATTTCTGCCCCATTCTGTGATTCTGGAATTTATTTCAAACAATTGGCTGATGTTCTGAACAGTTTAAAAACGCTTCTCATTGCAAGTCATTACAAAGGAAGTTTGCCTTTAGGTATTTGAATTTAAGCACGTTTAATATAGCTAGCTAACAGTATGCTGCCTGCTGCCATCAGAGCAAGTGTTGCATCCACGCTCCTCTGATGGTCTTATTTCCTGAGTTTCCCTGCTTTTTAAGTCAGAATGTGAAAACAACATGGACACTGGATACTACAAATAATCAACATCTGTTTAAGTGGCACCAAAATTAGGCACCAAAATCTGCATTCTGATTTGTCAAATAGGTTTCAGTGCCATATTGGGTTTCAGTTCCCAACCCTGGTTAAAATTGGTCCTGAATTCGTCTCAACATCAACTTTTTCTGAACTCGTCTGAACTTTAAGTTCAGATCCAAGTGTGCTTGTAAAGAACTCTACTTAATATATATTTAAAGCAGCTTAAGTGTCCAAATACTTTCAACACACAATCAATGTTGGCACATGAAACAAAGTGTCACTGACTGACATCCAAAGGGAAAATAAAAGCCTATTTTAACTTTGCCGCAGAGAACATGCCTCGACCTTCAACAGTATTCCAGGGATTGCGAAAGATGTGCATTTCATTACGTTTGAAATTGTTTTAGATTAATTATAAAACCATGTAAGTATTCTGATAGAACTGACATTCAAAAGAGCAAAACACCTCTTCATTACACTTCAGTATCATCAGGAGTAGCTTGACTATATCCATTTATGACTTCTTGACCCCTATTCTTATGTGATAAGTTGTAAACAAATGATCAGCAGTGCAAAGAAGGGATTTTATTACTATAGTGTGTTAACACGAGGCGTGCTCTGGGCCTGTCTTTTTAAGAGGTCATAATATAAACCATGACTCTCTTTAACACTGCCATGTCTAATTGACTTTTCTCTCAGGTCTCTATAAAGCCTCTTGCAAATATCCAATAGTATCAACTGAAATAATAGTTTTTAAATATGAAATGTAAACCATTTAAAAGGTAAATCATTTAATTCAAAATATGAAGATTATAGAAAGGTGTCAATAGCTATTCACTAAAATGTGGGACTTTAAAAACTATATAAAAAGCATATTTGTACATTTGAGGAAACAGAAAAAGGTCTATGTAGCAGAAAGCCTCAGCATGTCAAGCATATGAGCATGTTAACACTACAGATATCATTTACTCCTGCTCATGCCATTTGAAACCAGTATAATCCTCTGTCTTCTGTGTAACACTAAAGGAGATCTGTTTCCTAATGTCAAAGCTGCTTATTTATTTACAGTGGACTGTCAAGCTTGAGACAGTTCAAAAAAAGCATAAATATAGTCCATATGAATTATTCACATTACAAACCCGTTTCCAAAAAAGTTGGGACACTGTACAGATTGTGAGTAAAAAAGGAATGGAATAATTTACAAATTAATCAAAACATTGCTACACCCATTTTACTAGGGCACAGGTAAAACAGCTGAGTCAACCTTATACTGATCTGAGAATCATTTTCTCCGATAATACTTCAGCAATTATATTGTGTTTGTTTTCTATTCATTGTTTAGAATCAGAACTAAATGCCACATTTGTAAACAAATCACTTTTTTTTTTATTTTGAAGGTTTTCAAAAAGGTCTAAATTAGTTTGTGATTCAGTTTTATTCATTCAGACGGTTCACTCACACTGAATCATTTTCAGTGATTTCTTACTCTGAAATAGCAATAATATACTAAATAAAACAAAAAAGCAATGGATTTTTAACCACAATCCATTGTAGGAAACGAAACCTGCAAAAGGATTTTAACATTAGTCAAAAATAAAGAAGCTTGACTGCAAATCTAACTTATATAAATATATCAATAACAATATCCAAAGAGAAAATACAAAATATTGGGGCAATTTTATGATGTTGGCTACAAACAGCCCTAATTAAGATGTCTCATGTTGTGCAAATATATATAACGTCACAACGCTACAAACTCTGGATACACAAAAGGTGTGGGGCGTCTATGAAATGGGTCAAATTTATGTCTGCACCTTCAAAACTGATTCCCCTTTTGCACACATTAGGAGAGAGCTGGTAGGGAGATCACCAGAAGATCACATGGTTCCACCAGTGAAAGAAACCTAAAACCAACACCTTCTGTGTCCAAGAACATGTGATGCCCAGTACTCGCTTACAGAGATAAAACACACTCTAGACAACACATCTTCTAATTCAACCAAATCCACACCAAATTACCAAATAGCTGCTCCATCCATATACCCAAGATGGTATCATATACATGATGGTGTAACTGTTTAACATCTTAAAAAGGTGTTGATCACATCTAGTCTGAGCTTATGGAAGTAACCAATGAAACTCACAAGGTCCAACCTCACGTCTCAATCTTGTGCCTTAAATTTAGCAAGCTGGCACCTCTATGACACAGTGCTATTTACATGAGACCAAGTCGACTTCCTGCAGGAACCTTTATGAAAGGCAAGAGCATAAAACTGAAGCGGGGTTAAACAAAATCCGATCGGAGTGCTTTTGACGAGCGTCTCGGGACCAACAGCCCAAGAGCCTGCATCATCCTACACCTCTGATCAGGGCAACATGGATTAACAGTGGAGGAATGGTGGGGTATAACTGAGCGCTACGAGCATCATCAGCCGAGCCCTGAAATGAAGACACGGGCTATATTTAACTCTGACTCCATACACTGTTGGGATGGGAAAAATAGTACAACTACTCAGTCAGCATCTGCTGGAACAATAGACTTGACGCATCAGACATAAAACAAGCTTTGTGTGTTCATATTTACATATATAGAAGTGTCTAGGAGAGTAAATGAGCATGATAATGATAAAGAGAAAGACTGGAAAATGAGGCAGCTGCCTCTTTCAGAAATAAAATTCTACGGATAAAATAAATTATACCTTTTACACAAATGGTTAAAAAAAATAGACATGAATAATGAAGTTTTAAAATTCATTATTCATTTTTATTGTTTTAAAAGAAAAACCACAGCGTTATTTTGTTACATGAATCTAGCGCAGCAATAGGAAACAGTTTGTCTGTGACTTTGGTCATTAATACATTTAGGGGTCATTATACTAAAGTATTTGCCGGCAGAATGTCATGACTGACCAATCAGAATCAAGTATTTTAAAGAGAAATACTTTCAAATCGTTCTCACTTGCCATCTGTGTTATTATTATTTTAATCCTTCTAATGTGAATTTCTGCTAAACTGTTGAACATTTTTACATACACCCAAACTTAAATTATGACAAAGTAATATTCATCACAATTTTGAACCATAAATTCTCAACATTCTATTTTATATTCTATCCTATTCGAATCAAGCTAGAAACTTCTATCAAGACATGGTCAACAGCTTATTAAATCAACAGTGAAATCAAAACCTTAGGGGGCCAAAATGATTCCTGCAGCTTTCCAGATACACACACAGCATTGCCCTCAACTGAGCGAGCTTAAACATCATGCAGCGCTCTAGAGCACAACTTTACCTGTCACAGTGAGGCAAATATTTCCACAAAACCTTCAGTGTTTGGTCTTCCTTCAGGCTGAAGTCTGTCTCTCTGACCCGGGGCCAGCACGAGCTCCAGGACAGCTGTTGCTGACGCATGAACGTCTTGAATGAAACCTGAGATTGAGCCGCAGGTATAGAGGACCATCACTGATCACACGAGGGTTCTGAAACATTAAAACTTATTTTTATACTTTATCTTTCCTGGGCAGATGCTTTTATGCGTTGTTTTACTGAATAATAATGTCTGTATCGTCTATGGAGAAGTATTTTACCCACACGAGCAAGGTTTTATTCTGTAGTTGGTATATGACTAGATATCCTATACTTCCTTCCTAAATAAATCTAACGACAATAACCAGTGTTGTTGAATATAGCACAAATATTCAGAAAGTAAACGGTATATAGGGCTCGCGAATGGGAAAGCGTTCCCACGTTCAAACGAGTTATTTTGACCGTTAGTTTGATAAAACGCGCGAAAATCGATCAAATAAATAATCGATTAAAGCGAATACGATTTCATTTAAATTGTTATTGAATTTAAAATTGAACTAATAATTGCAGGGGTGTATTAGTAGCCCATTGTTGTATTTTTATTTTATTTATTATTAATAATTGATTAATTATTAATAATTGAATTAATTTCGGGTGTTTTAAGCTTCAGTCATTTGAATAAGCTACTCAACACATACACAAAGCATATATTTTTTACATATATAAAACAAGACAATTACATAAATGATCTCTCTCTCTCTCTCTCTCTCTCTCTCACACACACACACACACACACACAATCTCTCTCTCTCTCTCTCTCTCTCTCTCTCTCTCTCTCACACACACACACACACACACACACTGACCATTTAAAGAAGATCAGGCAGCTGAACAGAAATCTAATGTACTTGATCACTCCCACTGATAATGTTGCAGATGCTTCTTGAAAGGGATGAAGAACTATCACTGAACTGCAAATCCTAATAACAATATTCTTTACAGGAAAAAATAAATAAATACATTGGGATACTGAAACTATTCACATCAATTTGCACAATGTTGAATACAGAATGTTTCATGCATATTATTTCCAACAAGTTACTGTACATAGCCTTCTGACTTAAAAAGAGCTCATTTTTGGAAAACTGATATTGATGATGTAATGCATCACATTGAATGTTAAACATGTAGCGCCATCCTCTGGTGTCTCTCTCTCACTCTCTCTGTTTCACACACACACACACACACATTTACAGAAACAGAAACAGAACATTTTATATTAACAGTTAAAATTTGCAAAGTACAAACCAAATAAGATACTAACATCTTTCAGTGTAAAAAAAAACATTTTGCCACAATTTAGACAAATGTGTGGAAAAAATAAATAAATACAGTGGCACCTAAAAAGTTTTTGGACACCCAAGTCACACTTACTGTTGCGATAAAAAAAATTAAATAAAATAAAAAGTTTATGCAGTGAAGTCCTGGGTTGCCATTTGGAAAGTGTTGTTGTCAGTTCGGAACTTATATTTCCCAATCTCTTTTCTTATTTCATTCTGCACCTTAAAAACAAACAACCAAACAAAAACATGAATTAAACAATGCTTCTTTACATGTTCATATGCTCTCAATAGTGTATTAGATCTTACCTCACAGTTCAAGAAGCAGTATAACAATGCCACAATGAAACCCTTCAAAGAAATGCCATAATTAATAGTTTGACATTTGCAGTAGCATAAAGTCATTAGAGACGTATGGTTTTGTTTTAGGACGGTGAGGCCTACATCAGTCCTGGAGAGCCACAGTCTTGCAGAGTTTTCCTTCAACCTTGATAAAAACTCATCTGTCTGTAGCTTTTAGTAACCCTTTAGACCTTGGTGAGGTTGTTCAGGTGTGTTTGATTAGGCTTGAGCAAAACTCTACAGGGCTGTGGCTCTCCAGGACTGACGTGGACCACTCCTGTTTTACTACTTGATTCATATATTTCTTCATTTTGCTGAAGATAAAAATTGTTTAATTTAAAATGACACTGTTAAGAAAGCTTTTGTATTTCAAGTTCATTTACAGTAGAGGGCAGAGTTTCACTTATGAACAGGCTCCACAGATAGAGACATTTCTTAAGCTCCTCACTTCTCAAATGAGAGAGATAATAACTACAGTGATGGCTCATTTATTAGATGGCTATTCATTAAAAAATTCATTTAAAAAAAATGTTTTGATAGAGTGTGTAGCTGGCATTCCTGGGCTTCAAAGATTGCATTATAAGTATCTGAACAGTACCTGGAAGGAACCTAGCACAAGTTCAAAGAAGAGTCTCGCCTCTACTCCCACATTCTCGGGAAACAGAGCAAATACAGTGTAGTGTACTCCAAAAAGAGGGATGAGTAGAAGAGTTGACTTCGCCAGTCGCCTGAATGGTAGATAAAAGACATCGGAGAATCTTTTTGTATGTAAAGTACGTCTGTAGTATTGAAAAGAAATCAAAAATAGCCATGTAGTATAGGGTGATTTTTACAATTGGCAATTATGTAATAGATCTCACCTGTAAAGTTGCCTGTCTCCTCCATTGAGTTCTGGGGTTTTTGTCTTCACAACTATAATCCTGCTTATGTTAACAAACACCAAAAAGTTCACCTGTAAAGTTCAAAAACACATTATTTAGGTTTATAGTCAAACATTCTAAGTAATTTTATGGAGATAAATCTATCTAAAAAAAAATCAACATTAACTGTTTTTGTCCACGAAAAAAAAAAAAAAAAAAATATTAAATCTAATATTAAATTTAAATCTGCATAAAATTATTGAATTAACCCAGATAAATTAATTCATATATAAAAAATATTGTTTTATACATAACTTGTAGTAGAAAGAGCTCTTTAAGGTAAGAAGTTACCACTTTTTAGAGTGTACCAAACCATAGCCACAGTGTTTTCAGGCAATGCTACAAATGCCTTAACTGTAGTTTTTACTTTATATTAAAATGGGATAGGAGAAAATATTTTAACAGCAAGTAAATTAAATTCACAATAATATATAATAGATTGATGAATGAATGAATTGATATAAGATTAAGAAAAAAGCACATCCTGTAATAAGGAAACATGTAATGTCTTTTGCATAAACTTACAAATACAGAAAGCAAAATGGGAATTTTGATGATCCACCAATATCCACTATCCAGGTCATCCCAGCACCTACCAACACATTAAACACATTGTTTATGATACATGCGTGCACATTTATACATTTACTGTAACTTTTAGCTCCAGATCTTGTAACTGTGCTTCCCATATGTAGTAACCATCCAAGTGCACTACACAAAAATCTCATCCTCACCCATGATTATCATATTTATGTTTGAAGAATGTCCAGATTATTACTGTGACAGATGGCACCCCTGTAATACAGAGAAAACAATATATGTGCATTTGAGAAAACATTATATAATCAGCGGTTTGTGTGTAAAATATACTTCATGTAAATGTACTACAATGTGGTTTTACCCCAGCCAATAAGAATATAGCACCAGAAAAATGATTTTGTGTGGGTGAAGGTGAATGCTAGCAGTGTCTGAAGATGAAGTCCCTCAATGAGCAGCCAGTAGAAATTTGATAACACACAGTACTGGAAAAATGTCACCACAGCTTTGCACAAAACCTGCCAGATGAAATATGATTAAATTACAGAGGGGCACTTTACAATACATGTTTCAAGCTATGGCATTTTTTATGTTGATCTTATCAGTCATTTCTTTGGTGTAACATACCGTGGAGACAGTGCAGTGATTGACAGTCTCATCCGCGAATAACACTGCGTCCTTCACAAACACAGCCAAAGCCCTCAGGATGAATGAGGAGAAGAGGTTGAGGTGGATGTAGGTCCGTGTACACAGAAGCTTCCTGTGGGGTTAATGAAAATCTGGAGGGGTTAATGAAAATATTATATGACATCAGCATTCATTGATGCAAATGTAAAAAAAAAAAAGGTCACCTCAACTGAATTCCTGCATGCATTGTAACAGTGAATGTGTAAAGGCACTGAGGCAAACAGTGAATATTTAATGTAAGTGGTACCTAAATATGCAGAAGATGAAGATTGCAATGCAGAGCGAGCCGATGGACATGCCATACCCAACTGTGTATATCAACTTCACCCTGGCAAAGTACTCTCGCTACCACAGTAAAATGGAAAATATCAAGTTAAGATACCATTCGATTCATCTTGTGTCATTTTTATTTAATAAAATTTCAGGTGAAGTGTGTAATTTTTTCATGATTTTAATTCTTCCTGTAGCATAATTGCTTTAAGGTTTGAGTTTAAACATGAAGCACCATCTTTTGGTGACAAATATTTGTTGTTTTAACTTATATTAAAAAATTATCAGATAAGTACATAAAGTATGGGATATTACAATTTGTCAATATGTCAAAAAAAAAAAAAAACTTTTGCCACAGGTTAAACACAAAACGTTGACAAATTTGTAAAAATGAACCCCAAAAAGTGTTTTGACACATATGCAAGGCCTAAAATATTGGATTGGCAAAATGTGGACAATGGACACTGAGGAAATGTTCAGGAAACCTGTTTGATAACAGGCCAGTTTTACATTTGGTAACACTGGGGGTGCACAAATGACACTCTTCACTTCTGACAGTACAATAACACTCTGCAAGAACCAGAACAGATCCAGAAACACAGTAATAGCATTCATTTGCAAATTATATCAAATATAGAGTTCTTCAAGGCTGTTTACTCTGTGTCCAGTCTCTTCTTGCTCTGTGCTGTTGTCCTGGAAGCAGGCATCGTAATAAGACACACTCAACCTACTCCATCCCTCACTAGTGCAGGTGCGGCTGATCAACTCTGAAGAAGTCCAAAGGCAAAAACACTGGTTTTATATTTATAACATAGCATTGAACTTGTATGGCCACGTTTGTAAAACGAGTAGGAATAGTTGTTACAGTGGTGTTGCTGTTGAAGTTACCATGAGACTTGAGGAGAGGAGGTGGGCAAGACAGCGAGACTCTCTCTCCTACACTGACTGCAGGCCAGCAGTTCACACCATCCCACTCAACCACACAACCTGAAGACATCCACAGTGGTACAAGTTTACTTCTTAATATAAATATCAATTAAAATAAATTGATTCTTAGCATGAGTCATGCCACCTTTATTTATATAGCACTTTATACAACAGAGACTGTTTCAAAGCAGCGTTAGAATAATTAACAGTGATGCATCAGATATATGACAAATCAAAAATTAGCTGTAAAGCCACTATAAAAATACAACAGTATAATTATTCAGCTCTAGTCAAAAGTATGTTTTCCTATTAACTTCTTTAACTGTTAATGCTAATAAACACATGTTGTCTTATAAGCGATGTATGTAGTCTTAACATATATTGTACAGTAGTTCTGTAATGATGTTGCATAATTAAAACAACAAATAAATATATTCCAATGAAAGCTAATGGACCATAACAGTAATTAATGGAGTAATTAATGCTTTGAATGTTGGTCTTTTCTTAAAAAACTTTAAAAGTACTACTTTTATGTTAGTAAAAAAAAAAAAACAATTAACAATGCAGATCATATTTTAGTCTTTTATAAGACTCAGTGTTTAATTATGCCTATAAACGAGGAAATTTTATGTCTTTTCATTTGAAAATTAAAGAGATAGTTTAAAAATACTAATTCTGTAATCATTTAACCACTGTCATGTCTAATGTGCTGAACACAGAAAATATAATGTTAGAAACCAACCATTTTGGATACTACTGACTTCTATCGTATGGACAAAACAATCGAGACATTTCACAAATGATCTTCATGTTTTCAAGAATAAGGAGAAGCGTACAGGCTTGGAATGACATCAGTGTGAGTAGAATCATTTTCATTTTTGGATAATTTGTCCTTCTAAAGTATCAAATTAAAGCATAGCATATCTACTACAAGACATGTAAACACTTAATGATGCTCAAAAAGGCAATATAATAAGCCATGAGGATATACCCTTTTGAACATCTTGATGAAATGGACAATAATTGCTTAGGTTTTGAGTATCTGTGAAGCTCACCTGTATTGGTAGCATTATAGTTGAATAAAGACTGCATTAAACTAATTTGGAGCTGACAATCAGCTTCTTTTGCTTGTAGATGCAATACTATAGAACATTCAGGATGAACTGTCTTCATCTGAAAAACATGTAAGTGCATGCACACTATAAGATCTTCCTAAGAAACATCAATCTTTTGAATAACCTTTTTTGCATATCTTATTTAATAGTTGCTTTTTCACAGAAACAAATATCCAGAAACATGCACATAACCTACCCCTTCACATGTAACCATAAGAGTCCAGGTGATGTAGCCATAAATAAGGTCCATTTTGTTTCTTCTTATAGATATGTGGTAATATCACAGATGTAAATATTTGCATGTAGGTCAGTTGTGTTGACCAAAATAAAGTGTAGCTCTATTGCCTGTTGTTTTTGTCAGTACACAAATATCCCAGTGCTCATTCACAGTAATTCTCATCTATCTCTCCAACTGATTTAATGCAGCAGATGGTGAGATATTTTTTTTTTCATCTGTTATACCTTTGCATTCAGGTCATTCATTCGTCTTCTACCTGCCCGCTTCTTTACACTAGGGAGGTTAAATGAGTTTCTTATCCAGCACCATTTACTGCATGAGTGAACTTAAATCACTTTTTCTAAGTTAAGAGGATGACATTACTTCAGAGGTATGCAAATGACATAGTCTCTCCAAACCATAGGCTGTTTTTTGTAATTAAATATATTTTGAAAATACATGTATTTTAATCCAGTTTATTGTGTATTTAACTGAGTTTTGGAATTAGCCGTTCATTTTTTCTGTAATTAAGAGGACAGTAGTAATGTTTATTCTGTATGTTGCAGATGGAACATCTACACACCAGCTTGTGCAGATTTCAAACTGGTCAAAGTCAAACATTTTATTCAAAAACATTCTCTTTTGCCAGACTCAAACTTTGGCCTCAGATGACACACAAACCTGCCGAAATACACACTTTTTTCACTGCCTAGAGAACACTATTCAGATCGATTCAAAACACTGATAGTGTGCAAACCTACTTTTGTGAAATAGGAATCCTTTTGCTAGTCAAATGTCTGTCAAGTCACTTTTTTTATTTTTTATATAGCGCTTTTAATCATAGAGATAACAAAGCAACTGAACAGCATTACATTGGAAAATAGTGTCAATGCAAAAAAGCAGTTCCTCATTGAATTCAATGTCATCATCCAGCTGAAAACGTTTTTGTAAACACGAACACACTGCTCTACATTAGACATAGAAAATTGGACATAATGTCACTTCTTAGCCATTTAAAGACTCTGCTTTCCAAAATACAAACCCAATTCCAAAAAAGTTGGGACACTTGTACAAATTCTGAATAAAAACAATGCATGATGTGGAAGTTTCAATATTTTATTCAGAATACAAAATAGATGACAAATCAAATGTTTAAATGGAGAAAATGTATCATTAAGGGAAAAAAAAGTTTTGTAAATTTCATAGCATCAATACATCTCAAAAAAGTTGGGACAAGGCCATGTTCACCACTGTGTGGGATCCCCTCTTCTTTTTATAACAGTCTGCAAACATCTGGGGACTGAGGAGACCAGGCTTCTGAACTGAGCGCTGATAACAACTTGGGCTGTCCTTGTCCTCTTTAGTCCAGATCACATGGTGTCCCAGTTTTCCAAAAAGACCTGCAAATTTTGATTCGTCTGACCACAGAACGGTTTTCCACCTGCCACAGTCCATTTTAAATGAGCTTTGGTCAAGAGAAAACTCCTGCGCTTCTGGATCATGTTTAGATATGGCTTTTTTTTTTGACCTATAGAGTTTTAGCTGGCAACAGAGAATGGCACGCTGGATTGTGTTCACCGACAATGTTTTCTGGAAGTATTCCTGAGCCCATGTTGTGATTTCCATTACAGTAGCATTCCTGTATGTGATGCAGTGCTGTCTAAGGGCTCAACGATCACGGGCATCCAGTGTGGTTTTCCTTATGTACAGAGATTGTTCCAGATTATCTGAATCTTTAGATGATATCATCATCATCATCTACAGTGCATAATAACTTCAAACTCTTTGCAATTTTTCCTCTGAGAAACTCCTTTATGATATTGCTTCACTATTTTTCGCCTCAGCATTGGGGGAATTGGTGATCCTCTTCCCATCTTGACTTCTGAGAGACACTGCCACTCTGAGAGGCTCTTTTTATTCTCTTATACCCAATCATGTTGCCAATTTACCTAATAGTTTGCAAATTAGTCCTCCAGCTGTTCCCTATATGTATATTTAACTTTGCCAGCCTCTTATTGTCATATCAAGCTGCCTGGAAGGAACACAGAGCTATGGATAAGCAAAATAAGACTTTAATAATCCAACACAGTATATCCAACATACCACAGAGGAAAACACACGTACGTGGTTTGTAGACCCAACAAACACTGGCTGAACAGTCATGGGTATTTAAGGACAGGATAACGACGGGCAGACAGGTGCATGGGATAACTTAATTAACGAGAACAGGGAACACATCAGGAAGAAACTAGACACACCTGGAATCAAAGTAACCAAACACGGGGAGATGTTATAATAGTTGGGTACGGGTTTCCTTCCATTATATTTACAATAATAACATTCTGCATCTAACGGAACCTTGAAATGAACTGTTGTGTGTGTGTGTGTGTGTGTGTGTGTGTGTGTGTGTGTGTGTGTGTGTGTGTGTGTAACAGTGTGTGAGTGTATCTTTGCATTCATTCTACCGGCATGCTTCTTCACACTAGGGAGGTTAAATGAATCTTTTATCCAGCACTATTTACTGCATGAGTGAACTTAAATCACTATTTCTGAGTTAAAAGGATGACATTACTTCAGAGGTATGCAAATGACAAAGTCCCTCCAGACCACAGACTGTTTTATATTATAATTAAAAACATTTTTAAAAGTGTTGGTTAACAAACGATTTTGATTTTAAAGCAGCTTATTGTCTGTTTTACAGGATTTTGGAATTAGCCGTTTATTTTTCCTGTAATTAAGAGGATTTAGAGGACTGTAATGGTTATTCTGTATGTTGTAGATGGACCATGCCACCTGTCCATCCATTTTTAAAGCCCGTCCTTCCCCTGAGGAGCTGAGGTTGGTGTAGACTGAAAGCAGAAAATCTTGAGCAGAGCGATACATTCATACAATATTCAGAGGTGTTTAAAGTGCAAAAGTGAGAATTTGGAAATGCAGAAATGAATGTGTGAATATTCATTGGTATGTTTAGAAACTATCGAAGGTCAATGTATCTATATATTTATATAAACAAATTTGTTTTACCCATGTTCCAGATCCAGACTTTTACCCTTTACAAGCCATCACATCTTATTTCAAGTGAAATAATCATAATATTTTCATTATTTATTGTGTAAAATGTATTTTCTATTTATTTTCTTCAGTTAAGGTGTAATTTACTTCATGACCAACAATTTTGCAACAGTATACATCATTTGAAAGTGATGGAAAATGTGAAAGATGCTGATGATGCAAATGGAGAAAATGACTTAGAAAATGAGGTTTGTGAGGTATGTATGTTTAAAGTTAGACATTATTAGCTAATCATTTAAGAGTGTGTGAAAAGTCAAAAGTGTGGCAATATATTTTCCAAACGTTCACAGGACCAAGAATGCCCATATGCTTTGGAAAAGCAGAGCAGGTGTAAATGAGGTGTTATTGTTAAGGGTACAGTTAAGCTGCAGCATTTGTGTCTATTAAAAGCTCTACTGCTGCTCTCATCCATACTGCTTTATATGTCAGGATGATGTCAAGTAGCAGAACACATGTAATGTCATATCCATCTACACATTTATAGTACCTAATACAAAATATTGTCATGCTGTGACCAGACAGAAAAGGTATGACAATATAAAATGGGGAGGGGATTTATATCCTGTGAAGTTTAGTGGACCCACTGGAGTCACAGCATTCTTTCCTTTTTTAGAAATGTGAGTGATATTAGGGAGGTGCAGCAAATTTAGGGAGATAGAGCTGAGTATATAACATATAGGGATCCGATTCGTACCGATCAACAGCAGTCAAACATTTGAAGAAGGTTTCATTTTTGTCCATTCACTTGTTGTGACTACACCACCATGGCTTCACAAAAGCCAATGTCCAAAAAAGAAGGAAAGTCAGCCCCAGCTCCAAAAGAAGAACCAGCTTCTGGAGCAGCAGAACCAGCATCAGCAGCCGATCCTAAACCAGCAACGCCAGCACTGGAAACATCTGCTTCTGCCTCAACTGCAACACCAGAGTCAGCTACGAAACCTCCTGAAAAAGCCACCCCTGCACCTGGACCAGCCCCGGTGGCAGCAGCCCCAGAACCTGCCAAAGAACCAGCTTCTCCTACAAATCCAGCTTTCAAATATGATCCTGTCGCTGCGGTAAGTCTCTGTGTAATGTATTGTATTTCATTTTACTCATTGTCTGGTGGGCTGGATTGATGGGCCCACAATTGTGGTTGATGTCTATATTTAAAATGTGTATGTTTTTTCTAATTTAAAAAGACTAAATTATAGATTCTAAATCTAGATTTTTTTACATACTGATATGCATTGGGTAATCAAAATTAGAGTTTAATCTTTTGAAAAATGTAAAATGAGGCACAATGATAAAAAAGTTTCTAAAATGAAAATGTCCACATAATATTGTAGCAATACTGAAATTTATAGGAAAATAATAAATAAATAAACACTAAAACTAACATAAATATTACATATAATGTAAAGCAAGATTAATAAAAGTTCACTTTTTAAAGAAATATGCACAAGAACTCACATATATGTGCTTTTAAAGAGAAATCACAATTCAATTTAATGCTAGATTAACTTTTAAAGGGTGGAAACAATTTAATATATAATATTGGTCTATAAATCTTCAATATCAGGCAATCCAGAAAAAATAAATCCTGGTGAATAACTAAAATGGTGTAGACGTAAATGCAAACAGTAATTATTAATAGTATTATTATTAATATTAATGTGCTCAGTATTTCTCAGTGATCATTTCTATTAATAAAACGTCACATTTTGCTAAGCAGTTGTGTAATTGCCTGGGCATGAACTGTACGATACACATTGTTTCATGGCCATATTCCAGTAGATGTTCTTTACATGGATCTACACACACCTGCTACTGAGCTATGAGGTCGTCCCACACACCACTGCATTCACACTTATTTCCTTAAACTCTCCAGGGAGACGTATATGGATGGTATGATCTCATAAACCGACTGAGGGGAGATTATTCATGGTGCCAGGAAATATGATGGCAGAACAACTGCCAGACTGTTATTGAACATATGACGCTAACATCTGTGCAGTTAAGAGCATGGTAGAAGATCATTAATGATCAAAAAATGCAAGAATATATTTCGAATGTGAGTCAGCATGACCATAATTGAATTTATATATTTACCTGTAAGATCTCTATATAAACTTAAACTACAAATTTTGGACAAGAAATCAAAATGGTTTTTAAATGTTTTAAAAATCTTGTTGCTTCCTTTGGCTAGAAGCCTGTATGTGGACCATTGGATGCTTGAAATGATATATTGCATTGTTAAATAAACCAATAAATAAATCAAATAAAATGACTATGTCAGTGCAAATTCCAAATCATAAACATCTACAAAAACCTAAAAAACAATCTCTTGTTCTGGGTTTCAGGGTCATCTCAGTGCAAGACAGCTTGAAGGTAAGGAACAGCTTGAAAAGAACATTTGATCAACTTAATTTTAATGAACTGACTTTGTCATTTCACATTTATACAGAGTTCAGAGAAGCTTTCCTGTTGTTCGCCGGAACTCCTTCAGGGGGGATGAAGATTTCACTAGCTCAGTGTGGAGATGTGATGAGAGCTTTGGGTCAGAACCCAACAAATGCTGAAGTTTTGAATGTTCTTGGAAAACCAAAGCCTGAAGGTAGTCAAACAACTATGTATGCAATGTTGGGTGGCTCCAGTAACATGGTTGAGAATAACTTGTCTATAAAATGACTCAAGCTATTGCTTTCCTGCATCCCATGGGATCCTTCAGGATCAGACCAAGGGAAAGACTTAACACATATGTCACAAAGATTACTGGGGTGTTAATTTACACAAATGTCAAAGATGTCACTAGCAGTCAAGATCCCTGTGACATCTGAAAGTGATTCTCTGAATACTGAGCACCAGTTAATCCTCATCTTGATGGCTCACTAAGTCAAAGTGCTGTTCCAACCGCAGGAATGCATTAGGACATATTAACACAACATAGTAGAAGCAAAAAAGCTCACGGTGACAAAGGAGACTAACTAAATATAACATTTACTTTTCGCAATTGTGCTATGAAATCTTAAAGGGATAGTTGACACTCATCTTCACGTTGCTCCAAAACTGTATTAATTTATTTCTTGCATGAAACCCAGAAGAAGATCCTTAATGGAAAAAAAGTCTCAGCCCGCATTCAAATAAAGTCAATGGAGGAGATTTGGATTTTTAATTTTCGGCTGAACTGTATATTTTTGTTACATTGTGAAAAAAAATATAAATACTTTAAGAATTTACTAATTGCTGTATTTAAATTGTGTCATTCAGAGATGGAATCCAAACTGATCGACTTTGAGACATTCCTGCCTATGTTTCAACAAGTTTCAAAGTCTCCTGGAAGGGGCACATTTGAAGATTTTGTGGAAGGCCTAAGGGTTTTTGACAAAGAAGGCAACGGAACAGTCATGGGGGCTGAACTCCGCCATGTGCTTGCTACATTGGGTATGGAGTTACGGAGGGAAAATGTGGCAAAAACAAAACAAAAAATATATATATGTGACCATTTATTGTCGTCAAATTTTCACAACCTTAAAATGTATAATCGTGTAATAAAATAAAATAATATAAATTTAAATTAATAAAATAAAACCACAAAAATAATAAAGTGATTTTGATTTTGCTCATTGGCTCAATTCCAGGTGAGAGACTGTCTGAGGGTGAAGTGGATCAGTTGCTGGCAGGGCAGGAGGACACAAATGGTTGCATTAACTATGAAGGTAAGAACCGTTACTCAAGACTTCCCTCTATTGACAAAATGAATGAAATGAAGTTCACTCATTGAAATTAATCTGTTCTTTATCCAAGCTTTTATAAAACATGTCATGGCTGGCTGAGCGATCTCTTCTGGTAAGTTTATCTAAACCAAGGATTCCCAACCTTTTTTTTATTTTATTTTTTTGGTCAGCCAAATCCCTATTATTTATTTTAAGTAACACTAACCTTTCAATAAACATAATGACTTCACAAAAATTTGGAAATAATTAAGCAACTGATTTTTTTTATTTATTTTTTTTTGCTCAGTTTCCATAATTTATTGAATTATAGATATTTCATTCTGGCAGTTCATGACCTCATGAATTCCTACATGACCTTGTTGGGAAGTCCTGATCTGAAATATAACATGCTTTACTAGTACATTTTAAACTTTAATTTACATTGTATCTTATTTTCTTATATTAATACACGTATTTTCTGTTGGTCTAGGTGCAGTAGCAGCCTCACATGCATGTCAGCAGTGCTTAACTGAAGCTCATGTGTTGGAGTTCATCAGTGAATCATGAACAATGAAAGTTTTATTTTAAATATTACATAACATTAAAATCACTCTTCTTCAACCGCAACTTTGAAGCTGTTTTATATTAAGCAAATTATAAGTGCAACAAGTGGAGACAAAATGCTAATTCTCATTTTGTAGAAGTCAAAATGCAGTAGTCTGTGAAAAAAAAAAAAAAAGTCTGTCCCAAGAGAGAGTCAACACAGCTGTCACCAGATAAAACTTTGGATTGGATTGGCACTGAGTGCACTGAGTTTGCTCTAATCCCCCCATGTCAAAAATTTTTCCCAGGCACATGTGATAAACCCAGACCATTTGTCTTTGGACTTCCCTCAGTGGACTTTACTAAGAAAAACCTTTTGCTGTAGCCAAGTGTTGCATGCTCTGAAAGGGTGCAACACTGAGCTGTTCATTTTCTTACCACATTGAACAAATGGTTCAAGTGCCCAGTCAAGCAATAACTGGAGAGATGTGTCAAGAGCAATGTTATTTGTGTGTGTGTTTTGGGGAAATACGATACAAAATATCAAGTTAATTTATTACACAAGAGCATTAAATCTGCAAAACCATAAGGAAAAAAGACATTATGATTTAGGCAAGACCAGGACGGCTTTTTGTATGACTTGGCTGTAACAATAAAACTACTGAATATCTACATAAAGCAGTTAACTCCACAAACATTATGATATAATATGGGGTATGGGGATAATATGTGGATATGAAAATAAAAACAATTACAAAACTATAAATAGAACTGCAATTTTGTAAAAGATGAAAATTATGTAAAATTATGGTTTTGTTCAACAAAAACTGTAAAAACATAAAAATAAAACAAAAAAACATCAGTGCAGTGAAAAGCTGAAGAAGTTTTCCATCCCTCAGTTTTATTCAGTACAGTCAGCAGAGCTCTCAGCAGAGTTCAGTATACACGCACAGTATTTATGTTTTTACTCCTAGAGAACACAAAGAAGTTATCTCTTATTTTTCTTATGGCTATCTATTGACCCTTTCTGTTTGACTCTTATGGTACACTTAATTAAATACACAATCCTTCACATGTACATTCAGTTCATTTTTTTTCTTGAAAATTTGCCCTCTTCTTAAACGATGCTGAATTGGCGTAAGATTAAATGTAAAAAATGTTATGTATAAGCAAAAGGGGTGAGAACCAGAAGGGCGCAAGTGACATTTTGGGTGAAATGGAGATTTATATATATATATATCAAATGAAAGGTCTTGATGAGCTCTTTCTACTGCCAAAAAGACAAAAGTAAATTCATAATCAAGTTATTCATTAGAAACCAAAAGACTTAACACTGAAAAAACTGAGCCAGTCGGTGCCAAAAGGGTGTATGCACCTACTGTATGCCATTTTATCACTGAGAAATGCATGGAGGATAAAGCCTGTGGATAGCACATGAGTCAAAATGGCTGACACAACAAGTGAGCCTCCATCCCTCCACCCCTCTGGCTCTGTCTGGCTCCTCCTTCCCCCCCACCTCCACCTTGGCCCTCTGGATCCTCGGTGTCACCCCGGCTCTACGGCTCTCCATCTCCATCATAGGCTGCTCTTCCTCTGGCTCTGTCGGCCCCCGTGTGTTGTCGGCCCAATCTCCACCGTGGCTCCTCTCACCGTCGACTCCACCATGGGCTGCTATCCTGGCTAGCCTCTGGTTCCCCACCTGGCTCCTCCTGCTCCAGGCTCCTCCCTTCATCTACTGCATCTACTGGCCTTATGAACTATGCCCTTTTCGCATTGCTTGTCCCCACCTCTTGAAACCCCACCCTGCCTCCTCTGTTCTTCCCAATGTTCTTGCACTGACAAAGGCAGTCCAAGAACATTGGGTCTCATTCACTAAATATGCGTAGGCACAGATTTTTGCGTGAAATGTGCGTACGGACGTTTTCACGAATAAATCATGATTCATCAAAAACGTTCGTACTAAAATTTATCCTAAATGTACGAAAAGATTCAAGAAAAACTTAAATACCACACATACGCAATAATCATGTACAACTGGGGGCCTTATAAGCATGTGTTAAGAACCCTAATTAGATGTTATTGATAAATTATAATTACAGTTCCAATTATATATATATATATATATATATATATATATATATATATAAAATATTAGAAGTCCAAACAACAATCACCTGATCTATCCTTATATAAACGGTGATTCATGTGTTTCATCTTGTGTTTAGAGGCGTGGCACACTTGGCACGGCTTGAAGACATCGCGGCGCGTGCTCTAAGGAGAGAGCGCGTCTTTAGAGAGCGCACAGATATGTTAGCTGAGAGTGACGAATGGCTGTTCAGTCGCTTTAGGTTGCCCAGAGAAGTCCTCATTGATTTATGCAGCTCACTGGAACCACACATAAGCCATAACCAACCGCTCTCACCTTATACCACCTTATTTTCAAGTCTGTGTTATAACCCATGCTTCTTTTTTACCTGTGCCCGTTATGCCAGTGGATACACTTATAAATAAAAAAAGATTTCCTGGCTTCCACCTCCGACAGCAAAACTTCACGTTCATTATCGTTAAAGTTATTTTTCTTTGTCTTTTGTTTCGGTGCCATAATTGTCTTTCTCTGTACAAGTGCCTCGTTGTGGAAAGCCCTTATATGGAGCTGGTTTGGGCGTGAATTATGCTAATTACTGACCTCGTGCACGCGGGCGCTCATTTAGAAGACTCCAAATTCACTAACAGAAGAACGAGTTTAAGAACAAGCTCATGTGCGTACGCATGTGTTGTGAATTAGGCGGAAAGTTCTCGTGAGAAGTTCAAATGTGCGTATAAATAAGAAAATTGTACGCAAAAATTAGTGAATGAGACCCATTTCTCTGCTTTCCAGTTTGCCTGCATTCCCTCGTTGTTCCTATGGTTTTTCATTTGTTAATTAGTCCCACGCACCTGTTCTGTTTCTCCCTGATTGAATCCTCCCTTGTATTTAAATCCTCTGTTTCCCTAAGTTCTTTGTCTGCTATTATATTTGGATTTATTTTGCTAAGCATTTGTTACTGTTTGATTTTGGGCCTGTGGATATTCTCATGGATTTATAAATATATACATATACAAATTATAATTAAACTTTATTTTGAATACTACTTGAGCACAATGCACATTTTTCAATCTTACGACTAAAATTTATTTTAATGTCACTATTGATGTCTGATCGTTGAATAATATTTAAATGCAAGATATTTAAAGATATTTAAATTTACCTAAATTATAATTGCAATAGTTCCACTTCTAACACAATTAAATATAGTTCAGCATATCTATAGTTGGACCTGGCACTACTTTCTAGCAATTAAAGTGCATTAAGCACTAACTTAGTTGTTCCAATAGCAGACTTTAAGTATACCAGTTAAGTAATATGTAAATAATATGCAAATGCTTTTGTAGTATACTTAGCTTTAAATAAATCTATTTTAAATACATTTTTGTATATTTATATACACTAGGGAAGGAATCTGTAAAAGGGCTTTTAGTCACCCATTTGGCTGGGATTACTATGTTAGTGAAATTAAACACATTCAATCAACTAATTTGATATAAGGACAGTTTATGTGACATTTTATTTTATCACAATAGATTATTATTTGTTTTAAACTCATTAATGTAATACTTTGGCCATATTGTAAAAATGTGTGACAAAAAGGCAAAGTAAATTATTAAAATAAAATAAACTCAGTATACAAAGTCAGATCAAACTATGGTAAATTTTTGTTTCAGCCGACCTGTAAAGTTGGTGAAATGTCACTTATGTCCTTCTGGTTCCACATCTTCAAATAAATAAACAAATAAACAAACAAATAAATAAATAAATGTACACTGGGACAATCATTTTGAACATTCATTTACATAAGTCAAAAATGAAATATATACACATAAACTATATATACACGTTATTTTTTTTTCTTCATATTTTAAGGAATTCCTTGTTCATTAAACACTGGTGTGTCATATTCCTCTTTATTTGATTTTTTTAAATTAATTAAAATTAATCAATAAGATGTATGTAGACAACATTGAAAATGTACAGAAGTCTACCTGGTTATTGCTGCAAGAACTCTGTCCTGTGTTGCAAAACAACTGGAAGTAGCCAGAAATTAAATTACAAATAATTAGACTATATTATAAACTTCATGATGCTTTCATGATTATAAGCAAGTGTACAAGAATCGTATTTTATAGGCTAACATAATATTTAAACCAGACATTTTTATTAAATATTGTAGGCTATTATATTAAAACAGAATACATTATATTAAAAAAGGAAAAGAAAAAGAAAAGAAGAATGAACAAATTTTCTAACACGGCGTTGCATCACGGCAATCTCTGATTGGTCAGCGCAGTGCATAAATAAGACCTGACGTGTGCACGTAAATGTTTGGCCTGTTTTTTTTCGGGTCACTTAGGCCGGAGGGTATTTTTTTTAGGCTTGATTTAGTTTTCCCCCAAACGTTATCTGGGTTCGTGACATGTCATGTTCAGCCCCGATATAGCGTGGAACATGAGATTTATGATGTTCTTGATAGCATTATGGATAAATTGGGAATTTGTAATATTTACATTAGCCCATTTTATCAACGAAGATGCAATTGATACAAATCGAGCCCACGAGTCGCTCAACGCACAACAGTCTCCGGCAGACTTGGAGAGGTTGTATTTGAGAACCCAAGATGCGCATGACGATATTTGTAAAGTATATCTCAACACTACATCGTCTTCAAGAGATCCAGCAGATGACTCGATCGAAAACACGTTCAAGTGCCACGCGTGTGCAGACCACGGCTTGAATGATAAATGGCGAAACGCGGGCCGAAGTGGACCGAATCCCAGGCAAGATGAAGAATTTGAGGAATTTCCCAGAGAACCTGTCACTTGGCGATACTTGAGTAAGTTAAGCGGTTTACAATACTTAAATACCTGGATAATTTAAATTATTATGTTTGAGTGACTTTTCATAAAACCCATTTGTTCGTTCATCAAGGACATCAGCAGAATTTGGATGGAGTCGTGGTGTCTGACGTCTATCAGCCATTGTTTCACTGTGACAATGATCTTCTTTGGATGAAGTTTGCCATCACCCGACACTCGAATCCGCGCTTGATTATCAGTAAGATATTTGACATTCATTCGACAAGATGTCGCCACAGATACAAAGTAGCCATACGTTTTGGTTTTTACATTTTAAATGCTTTATAGAACGTTACAATTTGGCAGGAGATAAATGGTTGGTGGTTTGGCTCGCGTGTGAAGTTAATTAGCCTGATTGAGGATCATGCAACAGATGGAGTTTAGAGGTGTATTGCAACGCTGTAGAGTTTTTTTTTTCATGAATAAGGAATAACAGTTAAGGCACTTTAAAATATTGGGTTTATTATATAATTTAAATTTTAAAAATGTGATCGCCTTCCTACTCCAAATTTCTGAAATGAATGCGTTTGATTTTGGGTCAACATGCATGGTCGTTTTTATTATAAATAACTTCTGAGGGTAACTTTTAAGCTGCATTTTTTTTTATCTTAATGACTGCAAGACATTTGCTCGCATCAATTTCTTCTACCTGATAGCATTTTTTTTTAACCCAGGCTTCTGTATTCATGTTTACGTATGGTTGTTCCTTACAAAAAATAACCATGGTTTTACTATATAACCCCTAAAATCATGGTTAATGTAGTTTGCTTCACTAACCATAGTTTAACCATGATATTTGTAGTAAAAGTTTATATAAATGGTAGTCAATACACAGTGGTTACTACACTTTAAGTGCAGGTAAAACTGATTGAATTTTTATAAGGGGTCATTTGTTTCAAGCTTCTGTAACATGGAACCTAGTCTTAATTATTTTAGTGCAGTTTTATTACGGTTAAGGTTATAATTCATATTTTTAATTTATAGTAGGCTATACCAAAGGTATTATTTATCATTTAAGATGTCTTAAAGGTGCTGTAGGGAACTTTTGTAAAAAAATATTTTTTACATATTTGTTAAACCTGTCATTATGTCCTGACAGTAGAATATGAGACAGATAATCTGTGAAAAAAATCAAGCTCCTCTGGCTCCTCCCAGTGTCCTATTGCCATTTGCAGAAAGTCATGCGCTCCCGGTAAAAAACAACCAATCAGAGCTGCGGTCCGTAACTTTGTTTGTGTTCAAAATGTAGAAAAATGAACATAAGCGAGTACACCATGAATCCATTTTCCAAACCGTGTTTTTGGCTTGCACTAAGGTGCACCTATAAGTGTTTATATTCGGACTATTTTAGATTGCTTCGTGGATACCGCGGCGGAGTAACCCAGTACCTTTGTGATTCTTCATAGACCTAAACAGAGAGAAGTAGCTCCGGCTACAACGTTCTTCCGCAAGATGCAAGCAGTTCAGTTTATTAACCGCTAGAGCATCAAAAGTTCCCTACTGCAGCTTTAATTGATAGAAAAACAGGAGCAGCTAGGGCTACGTATCATTCAAAACATTTCGATACCAATCAGAAACCTGCTAGGGACTCCAAAAACTAAATTAACATTTCAAATTGCATAATTGGGGCACTTTAAGTGTGCAAAAGATTAAGTTGATGCACGTTGTGCAATTCAAACTTACAACTGTCTATAAAATTATTACAAAACAAATAGATATTTAATCTCTGGAATCCAGGCTAAATGAATAAACCGTTATTGCATTCCTGACAGTGGTCAGACCTTCAGTCCCCTCTCAAATACCAAATATAGACATTACATGTAACATAAATACAACAATAAATACAATAGTTTTAAGAGCACTGATTGCATATTCATACTAGTGGAGGGGATTGGAAATCCACCCCTTCAATGCTAAACATGACTACCAACTGAAAGAAATCAGTCTCTTTCACTCCCAATAAGGTGTTCTGTCATTTTGAGTCTTTCCTCAAATATACAAATAAAGTTGAATTGAATTCCATACACTTTAGAAAAACTGTCGAGGATAAAAACACAAAGACCTTGGCTTATTTCCATTGTTCCCTCAATGTTAATATAAAGGTTATGTATATGTGCAGAACAGATAAAGCAACAGTATCTCCTAATTAGAATCACATTTATAAAATCTAATTAACAATATAGTAGAGAATTCACTAATTTGATTAATACAAATCACAATTGACGACAAACACCACTAACTGACGCAATTTACAATAAAATCACCACAAAACACTAAACTAAACACCCACTAAACTCTTAAATTTACATGCACAAATATTAAAATCTCTACCCCTAGTTTTATAGGAATGCTGCTGACTCACCATATAAAAATAATTTTCTAAATAACTTGGAGCCACATTGACAATTCTGTGTCATACCCATTTTTATGTAAATTATGTAAATGCGATCTAGAATGTAATTTTAAAATGATCCAAACTAATTTATTTTGAGCCTTTTGCAATTTATTATTCATAACTTGGGAACAACTACTATACCAAAAGGAAGCATAATCAAAATGGGGTTGAATCAAGGCACCTGCTAATATTTTTAAAGGTTTAACATCTTATAAACCAGCTTGCCTCATTAAAAACCACATTTTTTTAAAATGCCTCTCTAGTTATAGTTATCCAGTTTTCTGGAGGCCCACCTACAATAAAAATTCTGGCGCTGCTAGTGAGTTAAAGTGTACAGTGCGCAAGATTTCTCAAAAAGGTGTGCATTTTGCACCAACGTATTGTTAAAGAAAGTGTCCTGTAATATTCCAATATAAACTTTAACAGCCAATTAAAAAATAATGGTATAGTAAAATTTGCTCATTCACAAGTGCGTCATCTATTAAACTGCTTTGAGTTTTATGCATCTAGCATAAACTTGTGAAATAAAGATTGATAATGTTGTGGTTCATCTCGTTGGGTTGGTTTGGTTAATGACTTGTAAAGCTTCAAATCCTTTTTTTTAAATTTTTTTTTTTATCCCATATAAGAAAAATACATGCAATTTTATAGTATATAGATATCAAATTATGCATTATCAACACCTTTTTTTCTTTTAACAATTTTCAAATTATTTTTGCAGAGACCAACTGGACTGATTCTCACTCACAAAAGCAGTGTCAGTGTATCCAAAGGAATAATGGGCCATCAATGCTGCTGAGAACACATTTCAAAGACTGCTATGCTCTAAAATGGGTAAGGACCCTAAACGTCATGCAAAAACTACTACTGATAGGGCTGGGAGATATGACAATATATATTGGATGGATGAAATTAGGTATAGTTTCATGTTCTGCTGTTTATTTCATGGTGCTGCAAAATACATTTACTTCCTTTACTTACTGCAGTACTTTTTCTGATGGCAGTCTTGCATACATAACACAGGATTCCAGTAGGTCTGGACAATTCAGTATCAAGATGCATTGCAAATTTGTTTTTCAATAACGGTGATCTGATTTTTAAAAATGCATTTCTGTCTTTAGAGACACATTACCAATGTTTCCCATACATTGATTTATTTGTGCTGTTTGACTTGGTTGCATAATCATGAGCTATGCATGTTTCAAAATCAAAACCCGTCACAGGCTTTGATATGAATGTATCTCTGAAGGGAAAGGACGGTCTTCAGAAAAGTTTCCATGACATTTTCATATCTGATAAAGTAGCATTCATAAGCAGAGCTGCTTTGATTACAGCCGTAAAGTCCGATTTGTACTTATACGCCGTAGCTGCTCATGCTAAGTTGTATGCTGTAGCCTGCACATTAGCCGTGTTTCCACTATCGAGCTAAGACCGGGCATGCTAGCGGATCACTTCAGAAAGATAACCGCTTTAACAGCAGCATTAAAGACGTTTTAAAATATGTTGAGCTCAAAACTCACTCTTAGTTGGCAGCAAGTGTTTGAAATAACTTGATCCGATGTGGATTATAATCATTAAACAAGGCAGAAGTATTTATAAGCGATGTAAAAGACTATGCATGCTAAACGTTACTATAGTAAACATGGTAAAATATGACCGCTTGGAGAAATCGGACGTCAGCTTCTTATTCTCTATCACAATTGTGTATTTAAGTAACATTTTATCTGTCATCTCGTTTCGTGAGTTTAGCTCCACGTTGCATATCATCAAAATATAATAATGATTTTTGTTTGGGAGCTTTTATAAAAATAGCGAGTCTGCACTGCGGATCATTTCAGAAAGATAAGAGCTGTAACACCAGCATTAAACTTTTTTTTTTAATAATTCAAGGTCAAAACTCTCTTTCAGTCAGCAGCGAGTGTTTGAAATAACTTGATCCAATGTGGATTATAATCACCATTCAAGGCAGAAATATTTATAAGCGATGAAAAAGATATGCACGCTAAACATGTTACCATAGTAAACATGGTAAAATAGGACCGCTTGAAGGAATCAGACGTCAGCTTCTTATTCTCTATCACAGTCGTGTATTTATTAAGTAACTTATATTATCTGTCACAAGCCTCGTCTTGAGAGTTTATCTCACGTTGCCTATCATAAAAGAATATAGCCTAATAATGTTTTTTGTTCGGGAGCTTTTATAAAAATAGAGATATTATCATTCATTCTAAATATGACGGCTACTGTGGCTAATAAACAGAAACCGACTCGACTGAATAAGCAGGCTATTTTCATGAGCGTTAAAAATAAATAAAATAGATATAAGTGTGTATTTGTGTGATTAATTTTGAGTCCTGATAAATGAAATCAATTCTATAGTTAAAACATCGATGCTTTTGAATTTGAATATAGCTTTAACAAAGCATGCATACAAACGGCAGCTTTTATCATGTTTGTTTTGTGATCGCGCATGTTCCAGTGACTTATTTCTTAGTTTTCTGATAACTTCTCTTTGTTTGTGAAATGATGAGGTTGCATGACGTTGTTCTGAGAGGCGTGTAAAGGGCGTGTTTTAGTGACGTGCAGCGGTGCTTCAGGCTCCACTGTGGAAACACTGCGCTATTCTGGCCTCTGTGCTACTGATTTTACTAATACTGATTTGATTTTTGTGTTTGTGCACTGTAATAGTTTAATGTTAGGCTACACCTTATATAAAATAAAACAAAGCAAAGAACAAGTGTTTAATCATTTGTTATACTGCATAGCATTATACATCAATAGTTGTTCGCAACCAACAATGATGATCTGCCCTGATACAAGTCCTTGTGGATATTGAAAGAATGCCATATTCTCTTATTGTTGTTGAATAACAATTAAGTTTGCCATTTAAAATAACTGTTTTCAGTTTGAATGTTGAAATTTAATTTGTGATCAAAGCTGAATTTTCAGCATCCTTCAATGTCACATGATCCAGAAATCATTCTAATATGCTGATTTGCAGATGATCAATATTTGAAATGGTTCAGTTTTTCCCTCAGAATGTTTGGGGGAAAAAAGTTTTAAATGGCACACAATAGTTTCATGTTAGTTTCATTTAATGACGCATGCGATCTTGTGACAAGCAGACAGCACACACAAATAATTGCTGAAATGATTGCCGTGCCAGCCTGCGATGACTGAATATAAAAAATATCAGTCATAGAGGTGTGCGATATCACATTTGTTGTTTTGTGGACAATTAAAAAGTCTCCATGATCTGCTTTTGAAGAAATATTGTAGTATCATATAACAGTGCACATTCTATCAGTTGCAGTTTTACCGCCCTAGTCTCAATATACTGTACAACGCGACATACATTCATATCAAATGTTAACTACTTTGGTAGAGTTACACTCACGGGACACTGCACTTATTCACAAAAAGTACATAATTTGCATGCGCTTTAAAGGCTATCAAGATTAATCATTTCACTCCTGTGCTGTTCTCACGTGCTTTTGAGTTCCTAAACCTGAATCATTTGGTCCGCGAGGCTATGGTCACATTGGCCCATATCCAATTTTTTTATTTTTGCACGCATGTGACTGAGACCCATTTTTCTTATGACAATGTGAATAGCACAAACCACATGGAATCTGATCTTTTCAATTCTGATTTATGCCATTTCCTTAGGTGGTGCTTAATCCTATACAGGTCAGTTGTTTTGCAGTGTGAACAGTCATATCAGAACTCATGTGTCCTTTACCTCACTCTACATACCATTTTTCATTACCGTATATTCCAAACTACAAGTCACACTTTTTTTTCATAGTTTGGCTGGTACTGCGACTTATAGTCAAGTGCAACTTATTTATCAAAATTAATTTGACATGAACCAAGAGAAATGATCCAAGAGAAACCATTACGTCTACAGCCGCGAGAGGGCACTCTATGCTGCTCTGTGCTCCTGTAGCCTCTCCCTGAAAACATAATTATATTATTTTTTCCATCTTCGTTAAAGCGACCCCACTTATGCTACCGGAACACGATTGGACTAGTTCTTGACTAGCTTTGAAAAGCAATAGGGCATATTTTTTGAAAACCTGGCAACCCTGTTCATACTGTTCCTTTTTTGCATGTGTCAGTTTAGAACCATGATCTGTTCACACTGCAAATAATATACTGGCCACATTTAAAAAAAGAGTTCTCTCAAATATTTTTTCACAAATCTGTCCAAATCTGTGTTATTGAGCACTTTGCAGAGAATTCATCCACCCCACAGGTGTGGTATGTCAAGATGCTAAGACGGCATGATTATTGCACAGGTGTGCCTTAGGCTGTCCACAATAAAAGGCCTCTCTAAAATATGCAGTTTTACTGTATTGGGAGGTCCGACAAATGAAATGGGATGTTTTCAGCTTCTGGGAATTGTGTACAGATCCTTGCAACATGGGGCCAAGCATTATCATGTGGCAACATGAGCTGGTTATGAATGAATGGCACAGCAATGTGCCTCAGGATTTTGTCACGGAATCTTTGTGCATTCAAAATGCACACGTATATCCATGCGACAGTGAAAAGCGGGATTCATCCGTGTAGAGAACACATCTCCAAAGTACCAGACGCCATCGAATCTGAGCATTTGCCCACTCAAGTCTGTTACGATGACTAACTGCAGTCAGGTTGATACCCCGATCAGTACGACGAGCATGCAGATGAGCTTCCCTGAGATGGTTTCAGACAGTTTGTGCAGAAATTCTCTTTTGCAAATTGATTGTTGCAGCAGCTGTCTGGGTGGCTGGTAGGGCTGGGCGATAAATAGATTTTATCGATTAACTCGAATTTGACGTTAAGGGCGATCCCCTTAGGCTTCCGTAGTTCAGAGTGGGCTCGCCCACCCCCCGCTTTCCTTACAGCCGCACACAGACAACATGACAGTTAACAGCGCAGTGCTCGTTCCAAAGAAAGGCACGGTTTCATTCGTTGTTTGGAATTGGTTTGCTTTTTTAGTTTCAGACACAGAACAAATAATGCCACATTGCAAAGTGTGTTTAAAAGCCGTTGCTACAAAAGGTAGCAGCACAACAAATTTATTCCAGCATCTTAAACCGTAGGGATGGGTACCGAAACCCGATATTAAACTGGCCCCGGGGCTAAATTATGAAAGATCGTAGTATCAGTAAGATCTGACTGTATCGGTTCTGCTTTCGGTACTGGAGGGGAAAAAATTATGTACTATGTATTTTTCCTTAATGTTATCGTGCACATTTTATCTCACCAAACATTTCTAATGTGCAATCATATTAAGTCGTTTGTCTGTGAGATCTGCGAAATCTGTCATGCGCGCTGCGGAGGCTGTCTGTCAGTCACACACACACACACACACACACACACACACACACACACACAACAAGAACGAGCGTGGCGCACACACACGAATAACATAACGAAAACTCCCGCTAAATAATAAAAAGTGACGATGGCGAAAAGATTTGCTTAATTTTATCATGCACATTTTATCTTACCAAACATTTCTAATTTGCGGTATTAAGTTTGTCTGTGAGATCTGCGACATCTCTCCTCTCAAGCGCGCCGCGGAGGCTGTCTGTCAGTCACAAACACGCCACAAAAACGAGTGCGGTGCGCACAAACAAATAACAGAACGAAAACTCACGCTTAATAAGAGTGACGATGGCGGAGAGAGCAAAACGTTCCAAAGTGTGGTTATATTTTACTAGCGTTAGGGTGACCAGATGCGATTATTCAAAGATCAACAGTCTGTAATTAGTCTTTAGTGTGCCACAAAAAACAACATTAAAATCATGAACTCAAATGTGAATGTAAAAAGAAAAAAAACAATGACTGTTGTAACGGTGCATAAATCAGACCTTTCTGTAATACTAACGCTAATGAGTTTAAAGTTTTGTTAGCACTTTATAAATACCACTGTGACAAGTATGTATTTTTGTAATAGATCTAATTTTGTCATTTTTGTTACATTTAACCAAAAGTGTTTTATCAAAGCGGGACACACTTTTATTTTTTATTTATATTTTAATTTATTTTGAAGGTGCATTGTGTCACTGTAAGTTTGAAGTTATTAGAAAACTGATAAGCTACATTTTCACTGTTTACAATGGCAGTGCCTGCCATCTCGTTTACAAGCATGTTTTGAGGCTTGTTTCCTTTTACATTTAGGCACAAAGGGGAAATTTAGATTAAACTGCATAAGTAAAAATCAGAACAAAATAAGAGTACATTTGTTTTGAGCTATTTCTTTGTTGGTTGTAGTTTGCTGTTAAATAGAAAAAAAAAATCAATTAAAATCGAAAATCGGGTTTAAAATTTTTTTTTTTTTTAAGCCATATCGCCCAGCCCTAGTGGCTGGTCTCTGAAGATACTGGATGTGGAGGCCCTGAGCTTGTGTGGTTACGCGTGGTTTGTGGTTGTAAGGCCGTTTGGATATAGGGCTGTCACTTTTGAGAAAAATCTAATTTGTACCATATCGAATATGCAATGTATTCGAATATCTACCCCCCACCCCCACCCTGCGCATAAAAAGGAAAAAAATATAAAAACACCGTAGCCTAATGGAGATTCAATCACAAATGTATTAAGTGAGTCTTAAACGGGACTATCTGGATGTTTTTTTTAACTTAATGTTTGAAACCGCAGGTTCTCAATTTAGAATATCGACTTGTATGAAGTGCCACTATGCATATCCCACAACATTAGGCTAAAGGAAAAAAGAAAAAGATTCAGAACAGGCACAAACAATAAAGTGACAACTTGAATAGTAGCAGGAGTAAGGCATATAGCATAGCCTAATTCATTCTAGCCTGTAAGCGTTTCAATAAAAGAACACCAGGAGTTCTATACACACAACTTAAAATTATATTTACTCTTTCTAATTCAATTTCTACAGTAACACTCCATAACTTTGTCTTTAACAAGCGACATACTTTCTAAATTTTGGGTCCTGTTTAGGGTTGTGCCGATAGATAGAATCGTGTATCGATGATAGAGATATCGACACAAGCCGATTTCTGTCGATAATCAAGACCATATTAGGCTCATTCTTCTATTAATTTTTATTTAATTATTTTCCTATTATAATTTGGCTATCAAACACACACACCGCGCACGCACGCAAAAGAGGATTAGAGCCTGTAACTTAGTCATTGAAGAAGTGGAAACGCTTTGACTCTGATAACTCGTTATATCCCTGAAATGAAAGTAATAGAAAATGAGTTGGTGTCCCATACATTTAGGCCCAATCCTGATTCTACCCCCTTCCCCTTTCTCGATTCTCCTTTGGTTGGAGGGGTAGGGGTAAGGGGAAGGGCCAGATAGCCCTTCAAACAAAGATTTTTCGGGACCACACTTCAAATGAAGGGGTATGAATTATCTCTGCTAAATGGCTGCTACAGCGAACAAAGACACATAAATGTAAGCTTTTTTGGCATAAAGATTTTAACAAAAAGTAATCATTTGTTTTGTTACATTCAATTGTGAGTTCATATTAATGGTCATGTTACTTGAAATCTTTGCAAAAAATCGCTAATATTTGCTAACGTCATATCATTACACACTGCATGATAGTGCCACAGCATATGTCTGATCAGGGCGATAACTGCCGTAGACATTGATGGGGGCTAATCCCCCCCCAATAATTAGAAATGGCTAAACCATTTTCTCAAATATTGCCTATTCAAGGGAGAAAGAGAGAGAGAGCGAGAGAGAGGGAAATGGAAATTGCGTGCATTCGTATCTGTGCTTATCAACAGCGATTGTATCTTTACGTCACTGGAAAATATAATGTAGCGATTCTGTATTTAATCAAAGTCGTGGGGCAGCGTTGACAAGTTTATTTTCTCCTGGATGTGTGAGCTGCCCGATTTCTGATGTGTCAGTAAGCATCTCATTAATAGCCTACAGAACTATAATTAAAGGCTCTAATGCACACCAGCACACCAGTATATGTGTATTGTAGTTTTTTTTTTTATTGAATATGCATTAGATAAGGACATATAAAGAACATAACAAATAGAACATCTACAGGAATTAAATTATCAAGTACATGTAAAGTTTCACATAAAACATATACAAATATATGAAAAAGAATACATAGAGGAAACATTATGCATCAGTGGTAATACCAAAAATATTGTCATATTTCAGGAATCTGTCACTTTTCTTGTTTTTAATTAACCTTAGAGACTTCAGACATGCATCAATTTCAATTAAAAAATGAGGAAAAGTAGGCTGCGATTTAGAGAATTTTTGCTTGTGAATAAAAATAATTTCCCAAACAAAATAAAAAAATTAACAATATAATTAATTGAAGTGCTAGCTTTATCTTTGTAGTAACAGATTATATCCTTTAATTGAAAGAATTTGGAAGAATCAAGGTGCTTGCCAATATGAAGATATAACCTATTCCAGAAGTTACTAGTTTTTTCACATTGGAAAAATAAATGAATCGGTGTTTCATCCTCATTCCCGGAAAATGAACAAGAATTGTCAACATATATTTTGCAACCGTATCATTCACTGGGTATATTTAATGCAAGATCTTATAATTAACTTGCTTAGTTTTATTTGAAATACAATACTTAAGAGGTAACATCCAGGCTTCCTTCCAGTCTATATGTTCAATAAAGACACCCTATAAAATTTGCCTTTAGCAACTTTATAGTTTTTACTCCGTAAGAAATGTAATAAGCATATTTGACATTTTTCAAAGTATATTTATACCATCTAAAATCAAACCAGGTTCTTTGGTGATATTCTTATTAAAGGTTAGATGACATTTAACAAGTTGACTTAGACCAGAAGGAATTGCTTTAAGCACTGCATTATATTCTTCAAATGGTAAAGGGAAATTATGAATAGACCTAAATCTTCATAAGATAAAAAATAACCAGATTTATCAAAAATTGAGAGAATTCCAATTATATTTGTTAAACCAAGAAGAGAGGAAAATTGTTCTAAAAACTGTTACTTTTATTCTTAATTCTTATATTGGAGTTGTTCCATAGATTAGGTTTTATGAGGTGAAAAATTGTGGGTGTAGCTTCCAAGCAAGAAGTGCCTGTTGATGAAATTTAGAAAGTGCAACTGGCAATCTGTCTGGCAAGTAATTACATTTCAATATAAAGGGAAGACCACCAATTTTGGTAAATATATAATTCGTGATAAACCATATAGAATTAGGATTTAAGCACTTTTTGATCCAATTTATCCAAAAGGTATTCACTGTATCACTAAAATCTAACACTTTAAGTCCAGCTTTTTTCGACAATTTGAAAACTTTTTTTTTTTTTTTTTTTAGCTTGTGAGGTTTTTCCATATGAAGTCTAGAAAATGTTTAATTCCTTTATCAGTAGAGTCATTTAACAAAAAGAGAAAGTGAAGGATATACAAAACGAGATAACCCTTCTGCTTTGTACAAAAGAACCCTCCCATAAAGGGAAAGGTCTCTTTGGAGCCAAAGATTAAAGAGGTTTTGGGGTTTTTTTTGACACTGCCAGAAAAATTTAGCTGTTGTTGAGCTGCTAATTTTTTTGTTAAATACCAAGATACCTTACGGTCTCTTTTACAGAGATACCATCAATTGAAGAATCATCACTTTTATAGAGCGTCATTTATCTCACACTTGGACATATTCAGTTTCAATCCAGAAGTACATGAAAACTGCTCAAATACATTTATAGCCTTTGTTAATTGACTCTTATCTTTCAAAAAAAGTCGTGTCATCATCCAACTGGGAGATTAATTTCTCCAAAGATGGATATACCTTCCAAGCTTTTTTTCATGGATAATACTTAATGATAAAAGTTCTGTAAAATAAACAAAAAAGGGGGAATTGGACAGCCCTGTCTGAAACCGGGTAATGAAAAATCTCTTAGAAGTGTTAAAGTTAATTAAGACAGAGCTGCTAATATCTTTATAAAACATTCAATTAACAAAAAAAGTCACCAAAACCAAATAACTTCTCTGCAAAAGAAATTCATTGTGTATTGTAAGTGCTAGATGACGAAAGATGATGTGTGACGTCATGGAGGTGGTGTCCCAATCCTTGGGGGAATATTTTCTCCCCTACCCCTTGACACTCTGTTTCAAGGGACAAGGGGAAGGGGTATAAAATAGAATTGGGATTGGGCCTTAATGGCTGGTACATGCCAACGCATTCTTCTACATACGTTCATGCATACTGAGTTTTTTTACACTGTTAAAGAGTTGGATTCCCATGCTAAACATGGACAAAGTTTCAAAAATTAAGTTGTACGTTTGGAGTTGTAACGGAAACAGGTCAATTTATCTCAAAGGGAATCCTTTAAGATTTTAAAGGGAATTTGAACAGAATCACTGTTTCACGGCTGGTCACGGAGACGCCCTGCGATTCAGTGAACGAGCCGTTTAACATCAAATCTGCGCTGGATACTAATATCCAAACTATAGTGAAACACTATCAATTAGCACAGTAACAAGATCGGCAGTTTAAGACATTAACTTGTAAGCACAAAACACAAGATACTTCTCTTTTCAATATGAATAAGGCTTTATTAGATAAATCTAAGACATATAAACTAATCTAACACATAAACGCACGCACTCACACATTCACACAAGTTGCAGGAAGATCGAAAGTTAGAGAAAGAGGAGTTTAAGAGAATGGAAATATGGAATCCCAAGTTTACAGCAATACCTTAAATTGCATAGACATGAACAACCATCAATCACGTAATTGGCCCTCGCATTGAGTTCCTCAATGTGACTAAATTATATTAGATACACCAGCACAACAAATATCTGGGGATACATTGCCTTCGTTTCCTGTGAAAGGGA
The DNA here is from genome assembly GCF_023724105.1 of Carassius gibelio. Taxonomy (NCBI): domain Eukaryota; kingdom Metazoa; phylum Chordata; class Actinopteri; order Cypriniformes; family Cyprinidae; genus Carassius; species Carassius gibelio. Next base: position 7,794,538 of record NC_068382.1, read on the forward strand.
ATCCCGTTGAAAGGGGTATCCCGGTGTCGCTGATTGGCTGGAAGTTCAGTAGTGGCTGAAGTGACGTCTTGGGAAGCCCGTGGTTGTTGGGCGTTGGCTGAAAGTGCAGAGTCGTGTGCGCTGGTTGAAGTTGAACGGGCACCCGAGGTCAGGCGTCGGAGACTCAACGTTACAAAACTTAACTCAGAACACGAAACTCTCAAACAGAAAAGAAAGTTTGACGAGACTAGGTTGTGTTCCTTCTCATCGTGGCTAAGTAGCAGCAAGCATGCAGGCTGAAGCACGCAGAACCACGCTCAAAGAACAATGACTAAACGGCATGGCTAGAAGCTAAAAGCTAAAGCTAGGTAGCAAAGCTACAAGCTAAAAGCTAAGAGCAGGCATGACTGATAGCACAAGCAAGGCTGGAACTAAAAGCTAAGAGCAGAGAGCTGGCATGACTGATAGCACAAGCAAGGCTGGAACTAAAAGCTAGCATGACTGATAGCACAAGCAAGGCTAGAACTAAAAGCAAAGATTTTACGATGTCCTCAGTTTTTAAATTGGCCTGTTGGCCACACCTCAAATGTTGTCTTGACCAATCAGATATTGTCTTGGCTCGGGGGGTATCATAAATCATATGTTTATCTTACCAAGCATGTGGTCCGAATTTTCCTGCTCTGGCAGGGTCTAATTTTGGACATGATTCCTGGACATGGTGGGGGAAGTCATTGGAAGTGTTTAACTTGATCTCCTGGGTTTACATGTGATGTCCAGCGTTGCATTTCAATTACGAACAACACATTTGGCATCAAATTTCTCTTCTTTGAATTGAAATTGTAAATAATTGTTCTAGTGGCGTTAATGTTGAAGCTGTTGTGTGAACAAGTTGGTTGGTCATCTTGCTTGGTTCTTGTGGCACTAGAACTGATTTATGACTTCCTGAGGAATTCGGCTCTCATGTTTCAAATGCACACAGCTTTGATAGACTCTTTAATTTGTCTGGTTCGACTCATTTCTGTTAGAGTATTTTTGTTCCAAAAATACCTCTTCTGGTTTGCCACAAGTTTCGGAAAGTTTTTTTCGAGTATGGGTCTGTGTGACATTAGATGGAGCGGAATTTCCTTATATGGGTCCTAAGGGCACTTCTCCCGGAAGAGCGCGCTCCCGTGGAGCAGAGCAGAGACATTCACTGATCAGAGCAAGAGACCGAATTGTCACAAAAGTGTTTGTGCATGGTTGTCTTGCCCTGGCAACCAAAGAGTACCAACAAAAAAAAAAAAACTGCATTAAGGGACCAGTGGATGGAGTTTATTTTTACAGAGCATCAATGGAATTGTGCAAGTGTTTTTGTTTGTTCCCTGCATCTCGAAGATGCTTCGCTAAGCAAATATATACAGTTTCAATACATACCACATAGAGACGTCGTTGCTGATGCTGCTCTTGTTAAATTTCAGCCTCTGGATCTGATTTTGGATCATAAATATACGACTGAATCTGACTGTTAGCCATGGTTTGTTTTGGATGATGTTTTTTCCTCATGGTAATGTCACAGCTTCCAAATGCTCTCAACGCAAAAGCCTACTCGCGCTCGTGATTCTTTAGCTCCGCCCACACGTCACGCCTCCAGGTGCTCCTGTTTTTCCGGGAACAGACTCTCTTTCTCTTATAAATATAATAAAACTAAAGACTTTTTGGAGTTATGAAGGATGCAGTACTACTCTATAGGTACTCAAGATTAACAGGATATTGAGTGAAAACGAGCATTTCACCCCCCCTTTAATAAGCAAACTTAATGGTTTAAATATGGTGCATCCTACACACATCTACTTTATATCAAAATTCTAGAAATCATTTACCCATCAAGTAGGTAACAAAATACATATACTTCCCATAGTTGAGGTGGAAGTAAATAAGGATTTAGCAGTGATAAGTGTTTAACAGAGAATACACATGTATGAGGCAACTTCTGGTGATTAGCTCCTATAACTGAGGTAGAAAACCCTACGAATAGGCTGTAATGAATTAAATGCACAAATAATTCCACAGATTATATAGAACATACATGATACTTAATAAATGTGTTAGGTAAATACTTGTAATCAATTTAGCTTATTGGAAGCAATTGAGACCGTTGTTTGTATTAAACCACAAGTGGGTTATATTTCAGTCTATTGGTTTTTGGTGATCCTGGGCCAGAGGAATGCCTTAGAACCCTTCGTTTTTTGATAAGGCTGGGAATTTATGCATTGGGGTCACCACAGGGTTCCTTGGCCATGTGGTCTTAAGTTTGGGGAACAAAGAGAAATCTTTTCCTGCTGTTCTGGCATCGCTTTAATGAAATTAGACAGGCATGGGAAGGGAAAGGGGGTGACATCTCCTTTAGCCGTCTTGCCACCATGACTGTTTTATGACCCACTAATGGTTCGATGGGGAATTGTTCTGAACTATAGAATATGGTGTTTTTTTTTTGTTTTTTTTTTATGAAATGGACTGTTCAAGGATAATCCTACACTTTCATTTGTGAATATTAAGTATATGAAATATTTAAACTATAGTGGTTTTTCTTTCATTTTCCCTGACTGAAGCTGTCAAATGTAATGCATCAGGAGGCAAAACTGACGTCTACTTGTGAAAATGTGCTTTGATGTGCTTGTTAGATAAAGGTTAAAACGCCAATCATCGGTCAAAAGCTGCAGATGCACTTTACAGATGCCGCGCGGTACGTGCAGTGGTAAAAGGGGCCTTTTGAATGTCTAACTACTGTACACTGATTTCAAGTCTCTTAAAACTTACTGTTGCTCATAAGTACGCACACTGGCATAACTGTTCTGTAATATACATTGCCGTGTTCTATGTTGACTTTTGTTATGCTTAAATTCTGAACAGCACTTAGGCCAACAGCTGTTGTTTTTAAATGTGCTCTATAAATAAACATGGCTGACTGACTACAGTGTCTGCAGAAGCTGGTTTGCCATGCAGCTACAATGTGACAATAAAATTTTACCTAATGTTATGTTTGATTGATTCTGAGCTCTCCTGATATCATTGTCTGACTATTTGACTGCAGATTGGCATGGCATCGGAGACCTTCTGATTTCGGTCTTTTGCTGATGTTAGCAAGTTGTATGGGAAAAGACTAAATAAACTACACTTGTCATGAGCAAGCAGTAGGTGGCATGCAAAACATGTATTAGTCTATCTACGCCCTCTGTCTAGCATCAGGTTGGCAAGTTCGTGATCATGAATTTCACGTTAGGCCAATGTGAGACTTAAGAGACATTAGGTACCCACTGAACGGATAATTGAATGTTTATTTAGTCCAGAATATCAAATATCAAAATTGATGCATAATCAATCTGTGAGATCCATTTTTAATTGGAAACATTGTCTATATCCAGGTATCACTTAAAGGGGGGGTGAAATGCTCGTTTTCACTCAATATCCTGTTAATCTTGAGTACCTATAGAGTAGTACTGCATCCTTCATAACTCCAAAAAGTCATTAGTTTTATTATATTCATGAGAAAGATAGTCTGTACCGATTTTTCCCGGAAAAACACGAGCGCCTAGAGGCGTGACGTGTGGGCGGAGCTAAAGAATCACGAGCGCCAGTAGGATTTTGTGTTGAGCGCGTCTGGAAGCTGTGACACAGATCCAGAGGCTGAAATTGAACAAGAGCAGCATCAGCAAAGGCTTCTCTATGTACTGAAACTGTATGTATTTGCTTAGCGGTTTTGGAAAATGACTAAGTTCCACTTTGTCGTCTTTTTTTTTTTTTTTTTTTTTTTTTTTTTAAGCTGTACATGTGGAAAGTGCAGTTTGATAACAACATCGCATGTTGTTTACTTGATGTGCTTACGCGCTGATAGCTAAGTAAACAACACAGAGATATTTGAAGCAGTTTTACTCGTGCAGTTTGATGACAACATCGCATGTTGTTTACTTGATGTGCTTACACGCCGATAGCTAAGTTAATAACACAGAGATATTTGAAGCAGTTTTATTCACCGCCTGCGGTTCCAACACACGATCGTGACCCTTTTTCGTTGGGATTGCATTATCCTTAAGAAATAAACGATGTGCAAATCCAGCGTCAACTGCCTTGTTTGTAAAACAAGCATCTTCGAAATGCAGGGGAACAAACACAAACACTTGCACAACTCCGTTGATGCTCTGTAAAAATAAACTCCATCCACTGGTCCCTTAATGCTGTTTCTCTTTTGGTAATCTGTGCAGGGTTGTCTTGCCCTGGCAACCAAAAACACACTCCTTTTGTGACATTTCGCGACGCTCTCGCTGTGATGAGTGATTGTCTGTGCACAGCCTCTCTCTGCTCTGCTATACTCTGCTTCCGGCAGACGCGCCCTTAGCACCCATATAAGGAAATTCCGCTCCATCTAACGTCACACAGAGCCATACTCGAAAAAAACTTTCCGAAACTTGTGACAAACCGGAAGGAGTATTTTTGGAACAGAAATACTCCTTCAAACGTACAACTTAATTTTTGAAACTTTGTCCATGTTTAGCATGGGAATCCAACTCTTTAACAGTGTAAAAAACTCAGTATGCATGAATAGCATTTCACCCCCCCTTTAAAATTTGAGTCATATGGTACACAGAGCTAGACTAAAATTCTACACAATCCTGATAAATTCAGAAGCGTCAGTCAAAGACTGAATACGCAAGAAACCTTCGACCAGGTCGCTATATCCACTTTTTAGATGTATATCAAAATCATGGGGTTTGCGTGTATTGTCATTTCAAATACACAGAGACCTTCATTAAATAAGTTGTCCACAGATAATACTCTTCACACATATGATGATGTTAATTACATTGTTGTCTCTCTGTGTGCATCTATGTGTATTTGTCCACACATAAAGCACACGGGATATTTAGTTTCTCAATGCACCTGCTATTGACAACTCTGTATTCCTTGAACAAAAGTGAAACTATCTGTTTTATCTTTAGACTCGAGGCAGAAGGATGTACTACTCTGTAAGGATACTTTACTTTGATCGTCTTCTAATGAAGAATTTATCCGGCACTGCGACCTGTCATGCTGCCTTCCTGCCACATGATGTACCTTCTACAAGAAAATCACCTGAAGTTATCTGTGGAAAGCCATATGTGATTGTAAAATTACCAGCCAAGAAGATTATAAATGTTAAAGTTTTGGGTCAGTACTTGTTGTTCCAATAATTTGACTGTAGCAGCTTGATTCTGTTCATGAATATAGATTATTGTAATTTAATCAATGTTTATGCATAACATTTGTTAATGAATGGAAATAACTTGTATAATGCCAATAACTAATGTAAACCGGTAACTGATTTGAAAGATTTTTCAACCAGTAAAAAGGTGCTTCCTTTCTACCTGTTTTCTCAAGATATGCCCATGCAATTGCCTCGTCCAGTCCTTTGGAAAAGTCACCATGCTGTGTTTGTCAAATTGAAACACTCAGCAATCAAGGTATGACCCTATAAAATCATACTTTTCAATTCTTTAAGCTTTTGTTTGTCTCTACTTTGTGTAATCTAATGATTTTGCCACCTCTCTAAAGGATGGAATGCTCCAGGTGGATTATCTTGATATGACTGGTAAAACACGGACAATCACAGGGTCCTGTGTTCAACAGACATTTAAAAATGCCATTAGAAAACGAAGACAAGACCCAATCGATTTTATTTGGGAATTTGATCCAATACCAACAGTTCCCTTTAAACCAGACTGGGCAACAATCACTGCCCCCTTACACCCGATCATCCACACTGGAATCTCTCCTCCGGAGTCCGGTGTTCCTACTATTGTCACCACTGGACCATTTGACGTTCCACTTGATGCAAGAGTAGATGGCGGTCTAGAAACATCACCAAACACAGATAGACAGCCAACTACTTTTGATGTTAATGTAGAACTTGGGATGGATTTTGGTCTTTCAGATTTTGACGTCAAACCCACTGTTCCTTGTGGTGAGTTTGATGGAACCACTAAAATGACCCAAAGGATACTTCCATCCAGCACATCTAAATATCCAGCCCCCACTACATGGACAATCATGCAACCCTTTAGGCAAACTGGGATAACTCCTGATGGAACCCAGAAAATAGAAACCTTAAGTGCTGCTACACAGCCAAGCAGAATAGCCAAAACTGCACCTACTCTTGTTCATGCTGATGGAGAGTTTTGGGTAGATTTTGGTCTTTCAGATTTTGATGTCAAACCCACTGTTCCTTGTGGGGAGATTGAAGAAAACCCTAAAACGACCCGGAGTATGCTTCCATCCAGCACACCTATAAACATGGTTACATTCAGGCCACCTGATATTACACTTGTTACAAACCAAACAGCAGAATTCTCAACTGCAGCTATACAACCAGGCAGGATCACCAAAACTGCAACTCCAACAGTTCATGCTGATGTAGAGTTTGGGACAGATTTTGGACTTTCAGATTTTGATGTCAAACCCACTGTTCCTTGTGGGGAATTTGAAGAAACCCCTAAAACAACAAGGATACTTCCATCCCCCACACCTTTATATCCAGATCCCACGACAAGGAGAAACACCACTCACTTATTTGATATAACTCGTGGTACAACTGAAAAAGCAGAATCCTCCAGTTTGTCTACACAACCAGGAAGAATCACGAAAACTACAGCTCCTGCTACTACAGATAGAGAGTTTGGGACAGGTTTTGACTTTTTAGACTTTGTCATACCCACTCTTCCTCCTAGAGAATTTGAAGAAACCCCTAAAATGACCCCAAGAATACTTCCATCTAGCACACCTTCATATCCAGACCCCACAACAAGGAAAAACGCCACTCCTTTCAGGCCACCTGATATTACTCTTGGTACAACCATACAAGTAGAAGCCTCCAGTGTGTCTTCACAGCCAGGCAGAAACACCAAAACTACAGCTGCTGCTGATGTAGAGTTTGCGACAGATTTTGACCTTTCAGACTTTGATGCCATACCCACTCTTCCTTGTGAGGAATTTGAAAAAACTCCTGTAACAACCCAAAGTAGACTTTCATCAAGCACTCCCACACATACAGAACATACTACATTGAAAAGCACAAGAATTGACTTTGATATACCATTGACAGAAACTACCACTTCAGCACAAACTACTAGTCTTGGTACCACTTCAGAAATTACTACCTTAGATACAACTTCTGCAGAAACCGCTACCCTTGGAACAACTTTTGCAGAACTTAGTACCCTTGGTTCAACTTCAATTGAAACTACACCTTCTGTTAGTTCAACAGGTGTAGTTTTGGAAACAACCACATTTGAAGTGACAACTGATGAAACGACCTCAGCTATGACAATGTCTGGCTTAACATCTGCTGTTGAAACCACAATGCCTGAAACTTCCACTTCTGTAGAAACTTCTACTCTTGGTACCACATCGTTTCAAATTGCTACCATGGGCCCCACTTCTCCAAAAACAACTACCTTTGGCATGACTACTGCTGTTACTCCTACAACTTCAGTTAGTTCAACAGGTCTAGTATTGGAAACATCCACATTTGAACAGACAACTGCTGAAATAACCTCAGCTATGACAACGATGGGCTTAACATCTGCTTTTGAAACCACAATCGCTCAAACTAACACTTCATCCCTAGTTATTACACTTGGCGCCTCTTCTATAGAAGCTAGTACCCTGGGAACCATTTCTGTGGGAACCACTTCTGCAAAAACAACTACCCTTGGCACCACTTCTGTAGAAACAACTACTCTGGGTACAATTTCTGCAGAAACCAGTACCCTTGGCATCAGTACTATAGGGCCCACTTCTGCAGAAACTACTACCCTTGACACAACTTTGGCAAAAACTGCTACCCTTAGCACCACTTCTGAAGAAACTTCTACCATGGGCACTACTTCTGTAGAGTCTACCACTCTGGGCCCTACTGCTGCAGAAACCACTATCTTGGGCACAAGTGCTGTTGAATCTACCACTCTGGGCACCACTTCTGCAGAAGCTACAGCTTTGGTCACTTTTACAGATCTGGTATTGGAAACTACCACATTTGAAATGACAACTGTGGAAAATGAAACTCACTCTGCAATAACTACGCCTAGCTTAACATCTGCCTCAGTAACCACAATGGGTCAAACTTCCTCTTCTGTAGAAACTTCTAACCTTGGTACAACGTCTATTCAAATTACTACCCTGGAAACCACTTCTGCAGGACCCACTTTGGCAGAAACTAGTACCCATGGTGCCATTTCTGTAGAAAGTACTACCCTGGAAACCACTTCTGCAGGACCCACTTCAGCAGAAACTACTATCCTTGGTATGACTTCTGTAGAATATACAGCTCAGGGCCCCACTTCTGCAGGACCCACTTCAGCAGAAACTACTATCCTTGGCAAAACTTCTGTAGAATCTACCACTCTGGAGACAATTTCTGCAGAAATTACTACCCATGGAACAACTTTGGCAAAAACTGCTACCATTGGAACCTCTTCTGTAAACAGTACTACCCTGGTAACCACTTCTGTAGAATCTAGTACCTTGGCCATAACTTCTGCAGAAACCAGTACCCTTGGCACAACTTTTGTAGACCCTACTACCCTGGAAACCACTTCTGCAGGACCCATTTCTCTAGAAACTAGTACCCTTGGTACCACGCCTGTTGAAGCTACCACTCTGGGCACCACTTCTACAGGACCCATTTCTGCAGCAACTACTACCCTTGGCACCACTTCTGTAGAAACAAGTACTATGGGAACAAGCTCTGCAACACCCACTTCTGCAGTAAATACTACACTTGGCACCACATCTGTTCCGTATACCACAATGGGCATAGCTTCTGCAGAATCTAGTACCCTTAGTACCACGTCTGTTGAATCTACCACTCTGGGCATCAGTTCTACAGGACCCACTTCTTCAGAAACCACTACCCTTGGCACCACTTATGTAGAAACTGCTACCCTAAAAACCACGTCTGTAGGACCAACTTCTGCAGAAACTACTAACATTAGCATCACTTCTGTACAAATTGCTTCCCTGGGCACAACTTTGATAGAAACTACTACCCTTGGCACCACTTCTGTTCAATCTACCGCACTGGGGACCTCTTCTATAGAAAGTACTATACTTGGAACCACTGCTGCAGAATATAGTACCTTTGGTTCAACTTCTGTTGGATCTACCACTCTGGGCACATCTTCTGCAAAAACGAGTACCTTTGGCACCACTTCTGTAGAAACTAGTACCCTGGGCATAACTTCTGCAGAAACCAGTACCCTTGGCACAACTTCTGTAGAAACTACTACCCTTGAAACCACATCTGCAGGACCCACTTCTTTAGAAACTAGTACCCTTGGAACCACTTCTACAGAAACCACTACCCTTGTCACCAATTCTATAGAGACTACTACCCAGGGGAAAACATCTGCAGAAACTGCTACCATTGGCACCACTTCTGTAGAAACTACTACCCTGGAAACCACGTCTGCAGGACCCACTTCTTTAGAAACCAGTACCCTTGGAACCACTTCTGTAGAAACTACTACCCTTGAAACCACATCTGCAGGACCCACTTCTTTAGAAACCAGTACCCTTGGAACCACTTCTGTAGCAACTACTACCCTTGAAACCATGTCCACAGGACCCACTTTGGCAGAAACTACTATCCTTGGTACTACTACTATAGAAATCAGTACTCTTGGAAGCACTTCTGCAGAAACTAATACCCTGGGCATAACGTCTGCAGAAACCAGTACCCTTGCCACAACTTCTGTAGAAACTAGTACCCTTGGAACCACTTCTACAGAAACCACTACCCTTGTCACCAATTCTATAGAGACTACTACCCAGGGGAAAACATCTGCAGAAACTGCTACCATTGGCACCACTTCTGTAGAAACTACTACCCTGGAAACCACGTCTGCAGGACCCACTTCTTTAGAAACCAGTACCCTTGGAACCACTTCTGTAGAAACTACTACCCTTGAAACCACATCTGCAGGACCCACTTCTTTAGAAACCAGTACCCTTGGAACCACTTCTGTAGCAACTACTACCCTTGAAACCATGTCCACAGGACCCACTTTGGCAGAAACTACTATCCTTGGTACTACTACTATAGAAATCAGTACTCTTGGAAGCACTTCTGCAGAAACTACTACCCTGGGCATAACGTCTGCAGAAACCAGTACCCTTGGCACAACTTTTGTAGCAACTACTACCCTGGAAACCACTTCTGCAGAACCCACTTCTTTAGAAACTAGTACCCTTGGAGGCACTTCTGTAGAAACTACTACCCTTGAAACCACATCTGCAGGACCCACTTCTTTAGAAACCAGTACCCTTGGAACCACTTCTGTAGAAACTACTACCCTTGAAACCACATCTGCAGGACCCACTTCTTTAGAAACCAGTACCCTTGGAACCACTTCTGTAGCAACTACTACCCTTGAAACCATGTCCACAGGACCCACTTTGGCAGAAACTACTATCCTTGGTACTACTACTATAGAAATCAGTACTCTTGGAAGCACTTCTGCAGAAACTACTACCCTGGGCATAACGTCTGCAGAAACCAGTACCCTTGGCACAACTTTTGTAGCAACTACTACCCTGGAAACCACTTCTGCAGAACCCACTTCTTTAGAAACTAGTACCCTTGGAAGCACTTCTGTAGAAACTACTACCCTTGAAACCACATCTGCAGGACCCACTTCTTTAGAAACCAGTACCCTTGGAACCACTTCTGTAGAAACTACTACCCTTGAAACCACATCTGCAGGACCCACTTCTTTAGAAACTAGTACCCTTGGAGCCACTTCTACAGAAACCACTACCCTTGTCACCAATTCTATAGAGATTATTACCCAGGGGAAAACATCTGCAGAAACTGCTACCATTGGCACCACTTCTGTAGAAACTACTACCCTGGAAACCACGTCTGCAGGACCCACTTCTTTAGAAACCAGTCCCCTTGGAACCACTTCTGTAGAAACTACTACCCTTGAAACCATATCTGCAGGACCCACTTCTTTAGAAACTGCTAGCCTTGGAACCACTTCTGTAGAAACTGCTACCCTTGTCACCAATTCTATAGAGACTACTACCCAGGGGAAAACATCTGCAGAAACTGCTACCATTGGCACCACTTCTGTAGAAACTACTACCCTGGAAACCACGTCTGTAGCATCCACTTCTGGAGAAACTACTACTCTTGGCACTACATCTGTTGAATCTACTACTCTGGCCACCACTTCTGCAGAAACTAATACCCTGAGAACAACTTTTGAAAAAACTAGTACCATTGGCACTCCTTTTGTATTAACTACTAACATGGAAACCACTTCTGCAGAAACTACTACCCCGGAAACCACTTCAGCAGGACCCACTTATGTAGAATATACTACACAGGAAACCACTTCTGTAGAGTCTACAACTCTGGGAACCACTTTTGTAGAAATTACTACCTTACATGCAATTTCCGCAGAAACTAGTACTGTTGGAACCACTTCTGAAGAAACTACAACTCTGGGAACCACTTCTGCAAGACCCACTTCTATAGAATCTATGGTCCCTGAAATGACTACCCTGGGGACAACTTCTGCAGAAACTACTACCCATGAAACCACTTCTGTAGAAATTACTACCCTTACACCATCTTCTGCAGAACCCACTTCGTTAGTAACTAATACCCTTGACCTCTCTTCTGTAGAAAGTATAACACTGGGAACAACTACTGTGGAAACCACAACCCTGAAAACCACTTTTGCAAGACCCACTTCTGCAGAAACTAGTACCTTTGGCACCATTTTGGTAGAAACTACAACCTTGGAAACCACTTCTGCAGAACCCACCTCTGTAGTAACTATTACCCTTGGCACTACATCTGTTAAATCTACAACTCTGGGCACCACCTCTGCAGAAACCACTACTCTTAGCACCAGTTCAAAAACTAGTACCCCTGGCACCACTTCTGTAGAAACTTCTATCCTTGATTCTAGTATTGTTGCATCTACAACTCCGGTCACCACTACAGTTAAATCTTTTACCTTTGAAAATGCTTCTGATGATGACACTTCCGCAGAAACTACCCTGGGCACAATGTCTGCAGGAACTACTACCTTTGGCACCACTTCTGTTGAAACTACTACCATGGGCACCATTTCCAAAGAAACCACTACTCTGGAAACCACTTCTGCAGAAATTACCAACCTTGGCACCACTTCTGTAGGATCTACAACTCTGGGAGCCACTTCTGAAGAAACAACTACGCTTCGCACTACTTCTGTAGAAATCACTACCCTACATACTTCAGCAGAAACTAGTACTGTTGGAACCACTCCTGAAGAAACTACTACCATTCAGACTATTCCTGTAAAAACTACTATTCTAGAAACCCCTTCTGCAAGACCCACTCCTGCTGAAACTAGTACCATTGGAACCACTTCTGTAGAAACTACTACCCCGGAAACCACTTCTGCAGGACCCACTTCTGTAGAAACTACTACACTACATACTACCACTGCAGAAACTAGTACCCTTGGCACCACTTCTGGAGAAACTTCTACCCTGGAAACCACTTTTGCAGGACCCACTTCTGTAGAAACCATTACCCTACATACTACCACTGCAGAAACTAGTACTGTTGGAACCACTTCTGAAGAAACTGCTACCCTTCACACCACTTCTGTAGAAACTACTACCCCGGAAAACATTTTTGCAGAACCCACTTTTCTTGAATCTACTACCCTTGTAACCACTTTTGAAGAAACTACTACCCTTGCAACTACTACTGTAGAATCTACATCTCTGGACATAGCTTATGCAGAAACTAGTACCATTGGAACCACTTCTGAAGGACCTACTTCTGTAGAAACTATTACCCTACATACTACCACTGCAGAAACTAGTACCCTTAGCACCACTTCTGGAGAAACTGCTACCCTGAACACAACTTCTGCAGGACCCACTTCTGCAGAAATGAGTACCATTTGGACCACTTCTAAAGAAACTAGAACCACCGATACCACTTCTGCAGAAATTACTACCCTGGGGACAACTTTTGCAGGACCTAGTTCTGCAAAAACTACCACCTTTGGAACCACTTCTGTTGAACCTACAACTCTGCGCACCACTTCTGTAGAAACTACTACCCTTGAAACCACTTCTGCAGGATCCACTTCTGTAGAAACTACTACTCTGGGAACAACTTCTGCAGAAACCCATACATTGGAAACCACTTCTGCAAGACCCATTTCTGAAGAAACTAGTACACTTTGGACCACTTCTGTAGAATATAAAGCCCTTGAAACCACTTCTCCAAAAATTACTACCCTGGGGACAACCTCTGCAGAAACATCTACCCTTGGTACGACTAATGCAGAAACCACTTCCCTGGAAATGACTTCTGTAGAAACTACTACCCTGGGGACAACTTCTGCAGAAACTAGTACCCTTGAAACCACCTCTGTAGACACTAACATCCTGGAAACCAATTCTACAGGACCTACTTTTACAGAAACTATCGTGGGTACCACTTCTGCAGAAACCGCTTCCCTATTCACCACTTTTGTAAAAACTACCCTGGGGACAACCTCTGCAGAAACTAGTACCCTTGCAACCACTTCTGCAGAAACTACTATCCTCAGAACCACATCTGTAGAATCTACAACCTCTGAAACAACTTCTGCAGAAATTACTACCATGGAAACAACTTCTGTAGAAATTAGTAGCCCCGGAACCACCTATGTAGAAACTACTATTGAAACCACTTCTGCAGGACCTACTTCTGCAGAAACTACTACCCTGGGTACAACTTCTGCAGAAACGAATATCCTCAGAACCACATCTGTAGAATCTACTACCCCTGAAAGCACTTTTGAAAAAATTACTACCCTGGAAACAACTTCAGAAATTGGGACTCTCGGAACCACTTCTGTAGAAACTACTATTGAAACCACTTCTGCAGGAATTACTGCCCTTGAAACCACTTTTGCAGGAACCACTTCTGCAAAAACTACTACCCTAGGTACAACTTCTGCAGAAACTATCCTCAGAACCACATCTGTAGAATCTACTACCCCTGAAACCACTTTTGAAAAAATTACTACCCTGGAAACAACTGCAGAAATTAGTACCCTCGGAACCACTTCTGTAGAAACTACTATTGAAACCACTTCTGAAGGACCTACTTCTGCAGAAACTACTGCCCTTGAAACCACTTTTGCAGGAACCTCTTCTGCAAAAACTACTACCCTGGGTACAACTTCTGCAGAAACTATCCTCAGAACCACATCTGTAGAATCTATTACCCCTGAAACCACTTATGAAATGACTACCCTGGAAACAACTGCAGAAATTAGTACCCTTGGCACCACTTTTGTAAAAACTATGCTTGAAACAACTTCTGTAGAATCTACTTACCGGGACAAACCTTCTGCAGAAACTACTACCATGGGCATAAATTCCACTGAAACCAGTACCCTTGGAACAACATCTGCAAAAAGTACTACCCTGGTGACAACTTCTGCAGGACCTTCTGGAGAAACTACTACCCTTGAAACCACTTCTGTAGCACCCACTTATAGAGAAACTACTACTCTGGGCAAAACTTCTGCAGGAGCTACTACCCTTGCCACTACATCGATTGAATCTACAACTTTGGGCACGACTTATGCAGAAACCAATAACCTTGGAACCCACTCTCTAGAATCTACTGGCCTTGAAGCCACTTCTGATGGACCTACTTCTGCGAGAATTACTACCCTTGTCACCACTTCCATAGAAACTTCTACTCTGGGGAAAACTTTTTCAGAAACTACCTTTGGGACCACTTCTGAAGAAACTAGTACACTTGGCACCACTTCTGTACAAACTGCTATCCTGGGCACATCTTCTACAGGACCCACATCTGCAGAAACTACTACCCTGGAAACCACTTCTGCAGCACCCACTTATGGAGAAACTACTACTCTGGGCAAAACATCTGCAGGAGCTACTACCCTTGGCACTACATCTGTTGAATCTACAATTTTGGGCACCACTTCTGCAGAAACTAGTACCTTTGGCTCTACTACTTTAGAATTTACAACTCTGGACACCACTTCTGTTGAATCTCCTACCGTTGAAAACACTTCTGTAGATGACACTTCTGCAGAAACTACCCTGAGCTCAACTTCTGCAGGACCCACTTCTGCAGAAACCACTACTGTTGGCACTTCTACTATAGAAACTGCTACCCTGGAAACCACTTACGTAGAAACTTCTACCCTGAAAATAATTTCTGCAGAATCTAGTACCCTTGGTACCACTTCTGTTGAATCTACCAGTCTGGGCACCACTTCTGCAGAAACTACTACCCTTGGTATCGCTTCTGTGCAAACTACTAACCTGAAAACCACAACGACAGGAACTACTTATGCAGAAACTACTGACCTAGGCAAAACCCCTGCAGAAAGTACTTTTTTTGAAACCATTTCCACAGAATACAGTACACTTGGTAACACTTCTGTTGAATCTACCACTCTGGGCACCACTTCTACAGAGTATACTACAATTGAGATCTCTTCAGAAACTAGTAACCTTGGATTCTCTTTTTTAGAAACCACTCTCTTGGAAACCACTTCTGCAGTATCCACTTCTACTGGCACCACTTCTTTAGAAACTACTCTGGAAACTACTTTTACAGGACCTACTTCTGAAGAAAATACTACTTTTGGCACCACTTCTGTAGAAACTACTATGCTGGAATCCACATCTGCAGGACCCACTTCAGTAGAAACTACTACTCTTGAAATGACTTCTGTAGAATCTACTGCTCTGGACTCCACTTCTACAAGACCCACTTCTGCAGAAATTACTAGTCTTGGCACCACTTCTGTAGAAACTACTACCATGAGCACAACTTTTGCAGAAACCACTAACCTGGGCAAAACCTCTGCAGAAACTACCCTGGGCACAACTTCTGTTAAATCTACCACTCTTGATGCCACTTCTGCAGAATATTCTATGCTTGGCACTCATTCTGTAGAAATTAGTACCATAGGCAGTACTTCTGTACAAACTACTACCCTGGGAACATCATATGCAGAAACGAGTACTTTTGGAACAAATTATGTAGAAACCAGTACCCTGGGATCCACTTCTACAGGATCCACTTCTGCTGAAACTACTATGCTTGACACCACTTCTGTACAAACTACTGCCCTAGGAACAACTGCTGGTCTCACTTCTGCAGAAACTACTACCTTTGGCACCACTTCTGTAGAAACTACTACCTTTGGCACCACTTCTGCAGAAACCACTACCTTTGGCACCACTTCTGCAGAAACCACTACCTTTGGCACCACTTCTGTAGAAACTACTGTCCTGGAAACCATGGCTGCAGGAAACACTTTTGCAGAAACTAGCCTGGGCACAACTTCTATTAAATCTACCACTCTGGGCACCACTTCTGTACAAACTTCTACCCTAGGCACATCTTCTGCAGGACCCACTTCTGCAGAAACTAGTACTCTTGGCACCACTTCTGTAGAAACTACTACCCTTGACTCTACTACATTGGAATCTACAACTCCGGGCACCACTTCCGTTACATCTTACACTCTGGAAACCACCTCTACAGGACCCACGTCTGCAGAAACAACTAGCCTTGACACCACTTCTGTAGAATCTACCAGTCTGGGCACCACTTCTGCAGAAACTACTCTACTGAAAACCACTTCTACAGGAGCCACTTATGCAGAATCTACTACCATTGGCACTACATCTATAGAAACTACTACCCTGGAAACCACTTCTGCCGTAACCAAATCGGCAGAAACTACTACCCTGGAATACATTTCTGCTGAAACTACTACACTTGAAGCCTTTTCTGCAGGACCCACTTCTGCAGAATCTACTACCCTGGAAACCACTTCAGTTGAGTCTACCACTCTGGGTACCACTTCTGCAGAAACCACTTCTTTAGGTTCCAGTTCTGTAGAAACTACCTTGCTCGCCGCTTCTGCAGAAACTTCTAACCTTGGCACTACATCTGCCAACACTAGTACACTTGGAACCACTTCTGTAGAAACTACTACCCTGGGAACAAATTCTGCAGAAACTACTACCCTTGACACTACTACTGTAGAATCTGCAACTCTGGACAGCACTTCTGCTTTTAGTACCTTTGGAACCTTTTCTGTGCAGACTACTACACTGATTACCACTTCTGTGGAAACATCTACCCTTAACATCACTTCTGTTGAATTTTCCACTCTGGGTAGCACTTCTCCAGAGACTACTATCTTTGAAATCACTTCTGCAATACCCACTTCTGCAGAAAGTGCTACCATTGGCAAAATTTCTGCAGAAACTACTGTTCTTGAAACCACTTCTGTAGGTCCCAGTTCTGCAGAAACTTCTGCACTTGGCACTACATCTGAAAAAACTAGTACCCTTGACACCACTTCTGTAGAAACTACTACCTTGGGCACCATTTCTACAGATACTATCTTTGTCACTACTTCTATAGAAATGACTAAACTTGAAACTGTTTCTACATCTTCCACTTCCGCAGAAATTAGTACCCTTGGCATTACTACTGTAGAATCATCAACTCTTGGCACCACTTCTGCAGAAATTACTAACCTTGAAACATTTTCTGTAGAAACTACTACCCTGGAATCTACTTCTGCAGGACCCAGCTCTGTTGAATCAATCACTCTGGGCACCACTTCTGCAGAAACTACTACCCTTGAAACTACTACTGCAGGACCCACTTCTGCAGATGCTACCATGGGCACAACTTCTGCAAAAACTACAGTCCTTGGCACCACTTCTATAGAAACTACTATCCTAGGCACAACTTCTGCAGAAACCGATACCCATAAAACCACTTCAACAAAAACTACAGCCCTTGGCACCATTTCTGGCAAAACTACCACCCTGGACACAGATTCTCCAGAAACTACTACTATTGGCACCTTTTCTGTAGAAACAACCATGCTGGGCACCACTTTTGCAGAAACTACTACCCATGGCACCACATCTGTAGAAACTACTACTCTTGAAACCACTTCTGCAGAAACTACTACCTTTGGCACCAGTTCTGCAGAAAGTAGTACCCATGGCTCCATCTCTGATGAAACGACTACTCTGGGCACTACTTCTGCAGTAACGACTACCATTGGCACCAATTCTGTAGAATCTACCATTCCGGACACCACTTCTGTAAAAACTAGTACACTGGGCACATTTGCAGAAACTATTACCATTGAAACCCCTTCCGTAGAAACCAGTACTCTTGAAACCACTACAGCAGTGCCAACTTTTGCTGAAACAATCATCCAAGACAATATATATGTAGAAACCACTTCTGCAGAAACTAGTAACACTGGCAGCACATCTGTAGAATTTAGTACCCCGAACCCATATTCTGTAGAAACTACTTCCCTGGACACAACTTCTGAAGTACTCACTTCTACAGAAACTAGTACTTTTGCCACCGCAACTTCAGAGAATACTACCCTTGCTGCCACATCTGCAGAAAGTATTAATCTTTACACTGCTTCTGCAGAAAGTACTACCCTTGGCCCCACTTCTGTAGAAACTAATATCCTGGGCACATTTGTAGAATCTTCCACTCTGTACACCACTTCTGCAGAAATTACCACGCTTGACAATACTTCCCTGAAAACCACATCTGTAGGATCCACTTCTGCAGAACCTAGTACAATTGGCACGGATTCTGTAGAAACTACTACCCTGGACACAACTACCACAGAAACTACTACCTTTGGCGCCACTTCTGAAGTAACTTCTACCTTTGGCACCACGTCTGTAGACACTACTATCCTCGCCACCACTTCTGCAGAAATAACTACCCTAGCCACCACTTCTGTAGCAAATACTACCCTAAAAGCCACTTCTGTAGAATCTTCAACTCTGGACAGCAATTCTGCAGAAACTGCTACCCATGGAACTACTTTCGTAGAGATCACTACTTTGGGCAAAACCTCGGTTGAATCTTCTTCCCTTGGAACAACTTCTGCAGGACCCACTTCTATTGAATCTACCACTCTGGGAATTACTTCTGCAACTAGAACCCTTGCCACCACTTCTGAAGAATCTACAACTCTGGAAACCACTTCTGTAGAATCTACCAGTCTGGGTACCATTTCTGCAGGAATTCCTACACTGGTTACAACTTCTGTAGCAACTACTATCTTTGGCACCACTTCTGCGGAAGCTAGTACCCTTCGCACCACTTCTGCAGAAACCACTATCTTGGACATAACTGCTGTAGAAACGGCTACCCTTCGCACTACTTCTGCAGAAACTACTACCTTTGGCACCATTTCTGTTGAAACCACTTCCCTTGAAACCACTTCTGCAGAAAATACCCTGGGAACTACTTCAGTTGAAACTACCACACTGGGCACCACTTCTGCAGAAACTAGTACCCTTGGCACCACTTCTGTAAAAACTACTACCCTGGGGACCACTTTTACTGGACCTATTTCTCCTGAAAGTACTACCCTTGGCACCAGTTCTGTTGAAACGACTAGCCTTGGTACCACTTTCACAAAAACTAGTACTCTTGGTACCACTTCTGTAGAAACTACTAACATGGGCATAACCACTGCAGAAACTAGTACCCTTGGCACCACTTCTGTAGAAACTACTACCATTGGCACCACTTCTGCAGAAATTACTATCTTGGGCATAACTTCTGCTGAAACTGCTACCCATGACACCATTTCTGTTGAAACTGCTTCCCTGGAAACCACTTCTGCAGAACTCACTTCTACAGAAAATACCCTGGACACTACTTCATTTGAAATTACCATACTGGGCACCACTTCTGCAGAAACTAGTACCCTTCACACCACTTCTGTAGAAACTAGTACCCTTCGCACCACTTCTGTAGAAACTAATACCCTGGGGACCACTTTTGAAGGACCCATTTCACTTGAAAGTACTACCCTTGGCACTAGTTCTGTTAAATTCACTACCCTTGGTACCACTTCTGCAGAAACTACTACCCTTGGTACCACTTCTTTAGAAACTACTAACATGGGCATAACCACTGCAGAAACTACTACTTTGGGGACCACTTTTGCAGGACCAATTTCCCCTGAAAGTACTACCCTTGGCACCAGTTCTGCAGAAACTAGTACCCTTGGTACCACTCCTGTAGAAACCAATACCCTGGGGACCACTTTTGCAGAACCCACTTCTCCTGACAGTACTACCCGTGGAACCAGTTCTGTTGAATCTACTACTCTTGGTACCACTTCAGCAGAAATTCATACCCTTGGTACCACTTTTGTAGAAACTACTAATGTGGGTCTAAGCACTTCAGAAAGTAGTACCCTTGGCACGACTTCTGTAGAAACTACTAACCTGAGAACCAATTCTGTTGAAAGTGCTACCCTTGACACAATTTCTGTTGAATCTTCTAACCTTGAAACCACATCTGCAGGACCCAGTACTGCAGAATCTACTATCCTAGGTACCACTTTTGCAGAAATTAGTACCCTTGGTACCACCTATGTAGAAACTACTAACGTGGGCACAACCACTGCAGAAACTAGTACCCTTGGCACTACTTCTGTAGAAACTACTACCCTGGGGACCACTTTTGTAGGACCCATTTCTCCTGAAAGTACTACCCATGGCACCAGTTCTGTTGAATCTACTACCCTTGGTACCACTTCTGTAGAAACTACTAACCTGAGCACAACTTCTGTTGAACGTGCTACCCTTGACACCATTTTAGTTGAATCTACTAACCTTGAAACCACATCTGCAGGACCCAGTACTGCAGAATCTAGTACCCTTAGCAACACTTCTGTAGAAACTACTACTCTGGGCACAAGTTTTGCTGAAACTACCACCCTTGGCACCATTTTTGTAGTAGCTGCTTCCCTTGAAACCTCTTCTGCAGAAACAACCCTGGGCATAACTTCAGTTGAATCTACCTCTTCTGTAGAACTGATTACTCTTGGCACAACTTCTGTAGAGACTACTACCCTAGGCAAAACTTCTGTAGAGCTCATGCCTGCAGAAAGTACTTCCCTGGGCACAACTTATTTAGAAACGAATACTTTTGGAAGCACTTCTGTAGAAATTACTACCTTTAAAACCATTTCTGTAGGGCCCACTACTGCAGAAATGACTACTCCTCGCACCACTTACGTAGAACCTACTGCTCTGGAAACCATTTCTGCAGGACCAACTTATGAAGAAACTAGTTCCCTTGGCACAGCTTCTGCAGAAATTACTACCCTGGGCTCAACTTCTGCAGGAACTACTATCCTTGGCACTACTTCTGTAGAATCTACAGCTCTGGGTACCACTCCTGTGGAAACTTCTACCTTTGGTACAACTTCTGCAGAAATGACTACCTTAACCACAGCTTCTGTAGAAACTACTACTCTGGAAACCACTTCTGCAGGACCCACTTCTACAGAAACTATTGCCCTTGGCACTACTTCTGTAGAATTTACTGTCCTGGTAAGCACTTCTGTAGGACCCACTTCTGCAGAATCCATTACCCTTGGCACCACCTTTGTAGAAACTAGTAACCTTGAAACCACTTTAGCAGAAACCACAGACTCAATTGTAACTACACCTGGCATAACATCTGCTGTTGAAAGCATAATGTCTCAAACTACCATTGGCATGGATCCTGTTGAAACTACACCTTCAGTTAGTTCAACGGTAGTATTGGAAACATCCACATTTGAAATGAGAACTGCCGACACAACAAACTCTGCATCTACACCTGGAATAACATCTATTGTTAATAGCACAAGGTCTCTAACTGCCACTTGGCACCACTATTGCAGAAACCAATATCATTTGCACCGCTTGTGCGAAAAAAGCAACTATGACAGATACAGATTCCTTAGAATGTACCACCACTTGTATACACAATATCTAGGCACAACTCCTGCAATAACTACTACCCTTGGCACAACTCCTGCAGAAACAACTGCACCGGGCACCACGTCTCAAACTGCCACTTGGCACCACTACTGCAGAGACCACTATCATTTAAACCACTTGTGTGACAAAAGCAACTATGACCGATACAGATTCCTTAGAATGTACCACCACTTGTACACAAACTACCCTGCAGAAACTACTACCCTTGGCACAATTTCTGCTGAAACTACTACCCTTGGCACAACTCCTGCAGAAACTACTACTCCGAGCACCACTTCTCAACTTGCCACTTGGCACCACTACTGCAGAAACCACTATCATTTGCACCACTTGTGTGAAAAAAGCAACTATGACCGATACAGATTCCTTAGAATGTACCATCACTTGTACACAAACTACCCTGTAAAAACCACTTCTGTAGAAACTACTACTATTGGCACAACTCCTGCAGAAACTACTACTCTGGGCACCATGTCTCAGACTGCCACTTGGCACCACTACTGCAGAAACCACTATCATTTGCACCGCTTGTGTGAAAAAAGCAACTATGACCGATACAGATTCCTTAGAATGTACCACCACTTGTACACACACTATCCAGGCCCAACTCCTGCAATAACTACTACCCTTGGCACAACTCCTGCAGAAACTACTACCCTTGGCACAACTCCTGCAGAAACAACTACTCCGGGCACCACGTCTCAAACTGCCATTTGGCACCACTACTGCAGAAACCACGATCATTTGCACCACTTGTGTGAAAAAAGCAGCTATGACAGATATAGATTCCTTAGAATGTACCACCACTTGTACACGCTCTATCCAAGCACAACTCCTGCAATAACGACTACCCTTGGCACAACTCCTGCAGAAACTACTACTCCGGGCACCACGTCTCAAACTGCCACTTGGCACCACTACTGCAGAAACCACGATCATTTGCACCACTTGTGTGAAAAAAGCAACTATGACAGATACAGATTCCTTAGAATGTACCACCACTTGTACACACACTATCCAAGCACAACTCCTGCAATAACGACTACCCTTGGCACAACTCCTGCAGAAACTACTACTCCGGGCACCACGTCTCAAACTGCCATTTGGCACCACTACTGCAGAAACCACGATCATTTGCACCACTTGTGTGAAAAAAGCAACTATGACAGATATAGATTCCTTAGAATGTACCACCACTTGTACACGCTCTATCCAAGCACAACTCCTGCATTAACTACTACCCTTGGTACAGCTCCTGCAGAAAGTACTACTCTGGGTACAATGTCTCAAACTGCCACTTGGCACCACTACTGCAGAGACCACTATCATTTAAACCACTTGTGTGACAAAAGCAACTATGACCGATACAGATTCCTTAGAATGTACCACCAATTGTACACAAACTATCCTGCAGAAACTACTACCCTTGGCACAATTTCTGCTGAAACTACTACCCTTGGCACAACTCCTGCAGAAACTACTACTCCGAGCACCACTTCTCAACTTGCCACTTGGCACCACTATTGCAGAAACCAATATCATTGGCACCACTTGTGTGAAAAAAGCAACTATGACAGATATAGATTCCTTAGAATGTACCACCACTTGTACACAAACTACCCTGCAGAAACTACTACCCTTGGCACAATTTCTGCAGAAACTACTACCCTTGGCACAACTCCTGCAGAAACTACTACTCCGGGCACCATGTCTCAAACTGCCACTTTGCAAAACTACTGCAAAAACCATCATTTGCACCACTTGTGTGATAAAAACCGCTATGACAGATACCAATTCCTTAGAATGTACCACCACTTGTACATGCAATACCCTGTAGAAACTACTACCTTGGGAACCACTTCAGTTGAAACAACTATTTCGAGTACCACTTCTACGTAAACGATTTACTCTACTACCCGATTCCTTAATGTACAAACACTTGTACACACTAGTACCCTTGCCACCCCTTTGCAGATAGTCCTATACTTGTCATCACTGTAGAAACATCAGAATTAATTCAACAGTAATAGTATTATAAGCATCCACACATGTAATGACAACTTATGGAACAATCTTTGCTATATCTATGTCTGACATGTTGTCTGCTTTTGAATCCATAGTGGCTTAAAAATAACACTTCTGCAGAAAGTACTACCCTTTGCACACTTTTTGTGGAAACTACCATTCTGGCCACCACTTCTGGGGAAAGAACTACCTTTGACTCCACTACTACCCTAGGCACCACCTTGACTGAAACACTGTTGTTCTGAAATTCTGCAAAATCCTGCAGTAAGTACTGTACCACATGTGACTCAGATCTGTTTTTCTCGTCAGTATGAACATCACATGAAATCCTGATCTTTTTAATTCTGATTTATGCCACTTCCATATGTGGTACTAAATCCGATACAGCTCAGATGTTATGCAGTGTGACCACAGTATGAATGGTCATGTTGGTCCACAATGATCAACATTTTTCATGATTCTGTGCTCATGGGGAATCCCTTCAAAGATTTTAGTTACCAAATTTTATCAAGACCATTGTGAAAGGTTGTCAGTGGATTTAAAGTGTGTCAGAACACCAGTTACAGCACCTGCAGAGTACAAGTGGAACTGCAAGCAGTTCACACATTTAATATTTAATCAATATTTTTCTCTCTCACTATATGTGTGCGTGAGTGTACATACAAGTTCTGGACAATGATTCAAATATTAATTGCAATCGCATGACTTTCTGTGATCTATTTCATTATGCACAACATTCAATAATGAATTCAAAAGTACTGTCATATTTAATAGTACTGCTATATAAGCAAAAGCTCTAAAACCAAAGCTATTTGCCACTTCCAGTGCATTTAACATTTTTATAAAAATAAAAAAAATGTGTTACAGATAAACAAGTTATGCTCCGAGTCCAGAGCCTTGATCTAAACAGTATAACAATCACCTTCTGAGAAGAGACCTGCACGATCGCAGGACCCAACGCGATGGAGTGCGGCACGGGACAACAGTTGATGGGCAGGTAAAGACTTTTGTCAGACTACAAACAAACTTTACCTGTGTGTTCTTAGCAGATTAGCTGCAACTAATTAGAATTGTCTCTGCTTGTTTGTAACCTTACACAAGTACTCAGGGCTTTTGTTAGATTGCATTGGTCATTATGGAAATGAGATGTGTCTGTATCTTTTAATTTACAACTTTCCACTCCCATTAGCACTCACTAATTTGTCTTTAGTAAATCTTGCCCTTAAAAATCTTAGGTTAACATAAGTGATAAAAAATTTCCACAAGAAAATTAGAGGTAAATTACCAATTTTATTGCATCTGTCCATTTTCAGTGAAAATATATTTCTGCTTTTGTCTTCTTCCTTCAGGTGAATAATCTTTGTTGCAGTTTACTTTGTTGCAACAATGGAGGTTTCCGATTCAAAGATGTATGGTGTATGAGTGACCTGTATGACTCTTTTAGGCAAGTCTTTCAGAAGCAAATCAAATGTGCAGATATTAATTTATTTTAAAAGCTTAATTTCACGTTGCTAACTAACCATTTACATTTTGCTAAGACTTAATTTTATTTTTGGTAGTATGGGATTTGTTTGCATATTTTGCAGGCTACATTTACTAAATTTTTCTGTTATTAAAGGGATAGTTCCCTGTGTACAAAAGGACATAAGAAATCCATCTGAACCAAATTACTGAAGTCTTTTCTTCATAGCATAGGTCTCTACAGAAGAATTTATTTGCATATAAATATAGATTGACATACAGTAATGCATAGACCACATCAAATATGTTAAACCGAGGCTCAAAAATCTTCATGATGCACAAGGAACAGGATGTTCATTCATCAGTTTCATTACAGACGTTAAGATGAAGGGCAATAAATCAGAATTATTTTCATTTTTGTTATGAAGACCTTTTTTTATGGATTTGGAGAGACAAGAGCGAGCAAATGACAGTTTAAATTTTTGGGTGAACTAACCCAAATTAGTTGAATTCCTTTGACATTAAGTATGTTCATCAACATAACTTTTAGTAAATTGTTCATGTTTTGCAGTTGTATCTGTGGAACAAGCTTACCACTGATGAGCAGATTGTGGGCAATGAGATGAGGACAAGGTCTTGTGGTATTCCCTAAAGACTGCTACTCCGCTACAGATACTGATCTCTGCGCAACCTGCCTAATAAAATAGGAATTTAAATGTAAATTACTAATATTTAATGATCAGATGAGTTTTTTTTTGACAAATTATATATTAAAATGTAATTGCTGCAATTGATTTTTGAAAATATTTTATGGTTTGTGTAATGTAAATGTCACTGTTAAATGAATAAAAGGATTTCACTGAAATGATCATGAAACATTTATTAGGTACTATATACTTTTAAAGCAATTTAAAACTAAACTTCTACCATTGAAATCAGTCAAACTCCCTGCACGGTAAGCAGTGAGATTTTGGTGTTTGCTCTTTTGACCGCTTTAAGGTTGGGTTTTATCACATGCATTGCAACACTTATTTGTAGCATAAATTGTGTATAATGGATGGGCTGTAGCATAAGTTTTGGTGTAAAAGTTCAAAATGTTTTGCAAGCAAGAAAGTTTCTTTCTGTCATTTAATATAAACATTTCAGCTCATTGGTGTGTAATTGTGTTTGTCATGTGATGTGCTTTTAACAAAAAGTAATCATTTACTATTTTTTTTTAATGAGGGTATCTCAAGCTGTTGACCCTATTATCATTTAAGTTCATGAAAGAATTGAAAAGACAATTCTTGCATAGGGGTTGGGACACCAAGTAGCAAGGTGTCAAACATGAGAAGCATTTATCAACATCTTGTCCAACAAAAGTCAACATTTAATGTTTTTACTCCAAAGTCACTTCATAACAGTGTTTAAAATAAAACGCTTCTGCAAGATGTGGCCTTTTTAAAATAAGGCACACACCATTTCATAGTATTTCATACAGTGATAAAGGCTATGTTGATTAGCACTGCATTATAAATATACTTTATTATAATGAAAATGTATAAGAACTTTGCAGCCCTAGTCTTAACAGAACATGAACAGTTTGGACAGAAATAGGATTTGGAGCAATAGGATCACAGCAGGCTAATACAGTAAACCTGCAGCTGTAAAACAACAAAAGAAATAGAAAATCACTCCCTGCTCTTGACTGAACCTTTGTGGCTTTATTATGAATCAAAGTATATTAGTTCATGTGAAGACTATGCAGTGTTTTAGTTTTACATTTGATTATTCTGCTTCTATATTGTTAAATATTACTGTTAAATATATCTAATCCAAGCCTTTCATTTGTTTCTTTGTTTTGTGATTTATGTAATGCTAAAACACTGCCGATCACTTTCAGAAGTTGTAGTCATGCTGTTTTCCAAGAAAGAATTTGAAATATGCATTGGTTCTAAAAATCTTATTTATTTTTTCTTGAATAGATTTTAAAATAGTTTCACACACAAAAGCAGTATCGTATAGTGTATCCAATATCCCATTTTCTTCAGTATCGCATCGCACAGTTCTCCACTCTTTTTCTAGTTGGCTTTTCTGATCTGTACTGTGTTTTTAACTTAGTCTTCAACTTATTACAGCTTTGCATGCATATCAGCACTGTGTAACGTGATGAGTGTTTCATTGTCCTTGTGCCGAAGATGTCCATAGTGATTAAATATTTCGGGCCCAAGCACAATGGTGCAAGGACCCCCTTGGAATCATTCCTTTCATTAGAAACAGAGAAATCTCCTCACTGGATGTGCCTTTAGAGAGAAATGAGTCTCACAAATTCTTACCCTTTACAAACAAATGTGAAGGTGTATTTAAGTTTCCACTGTTTGCTACTGTAGCTTGGGCGAACAAAAACTTGAATTTTGCAGACATAAAATGTTCTAAACATTTCGAAATTAACTTAAAGAAACAAACAAAAAAACAAAACAAATATATGTGACCAATTTGTCATTAAAAACCAAAACTATTTTCATAGCTGTGTAATGGGGGAGAAAGAGAGTGGGGAAAAAAGATGTTGGCTGCATCCGAAATTGCATACTCAATGAGTAGGTTCTTAATTTCAATAAGTACTTAAGGAGCACTAAAAGTGTACGTACCACTGATCTATAATATAGAAAATAGTGGTACGTACTCTAACAGCCAAATCTTGTCATGTTTACGTTCTCATGTGTCCCATGACGTTATAACAAGTGCAACATCTTCAAAGATATGACTGTCAGTGACCGGTTTAATGTAGGTAAGTATTTTTTTGATTTAATTTGCTCCTTTTGTGGTCTTGTTAAAGAAACGGCTGCTCTTTTATTGTGATTGTAGTATACACAATACATTTTATGTTAAGTTTTTATATTTTAACTCTACTAAAATGACACACAGTTTAACTCTGAAAGATTAAACCCCTCTTAGCATCAGTAACTGTATGGAGTATGGTTTTCCTCAGTGTTTGCAATATTTGTAATATCTGCACAAAGGAGACTTTGATCAGCTGCTGGAAGATCTCGCCTTTGGAGAAAACTGTTGATTTAACACTTGAAAAATGTAAGTATTATCACTAAGAAATGAATTACCTCAGAAAACGTTTTTAGCCTACCCCAAAACTTAACAATAATCAGTTTCTATTTGGGGTTTTAAAGGGTCAGTTCATCTGAACACACAAATTCAGTCATTAATTATGTGTGTTTTCTGAACACAAAAGATGATTTTGGTCAAGTTTCTCCTGCTGCTTTGTTCATACAGTGTCCGTCGATGGAGCCTGACTGATTCTTCATGATGTTATTTGATGCTTTTGAAGCTTCTGAAACTCCGGTTTCACTGACTGATGTTGTATGAACAGAAACCAGCAGAACAAACTTGACCATAATCACATCCTCAATGTCGTTTGGTCTTTCTCTAGATGCTCTTACTGGCTCTGGGGGTCAATGAGGATGAAGAGACCACAGCAACATTCGGTCCTGATGAGAAAAAAAGGGCAATTGCAGATGCAATGATTGAGCGTCTTTACCCATGGCACAAACACAAAACAAAAGCAGGTCATTTTAACAGCACAGTGTCATTTCATTTCTGTATTAGAAGTTGCAGAATGATCTTACTTTATATTTTGGTTTCAGGTTTTCCTTTTTCCAGAAATGAAAGTCACCTGCTCCACAACAAAAGATCTGCAGCAAATGAACAGCAATCAAGAATCAGAAAAGTGCTGTAATAATGCCGTTTGAAATGACAATAATGAAAATAAATTACAACTTAAGATTTAAAAGATGTTTTATTGATGACTGTTGTGTACTCACTGAGAGCCTTTGGCAGTCTCTGCAGCAGATAAAACGCACGTGTCTCTCATCTGACCCTGTAACATCCCGACAAGAGTCAGTCTCCTGTCATTTATCTGTGATATACTTAATTTACATGTTGATATAAATCACTTTTTATCTAACACAACTTATCAACAATACTAATGGTCAAATGAAATCTAACTTTTGTTTACTCTATGTAGATTTGTTTTTACATTATTTTCATCTAAAGCAGTGTTGATTTTGAATTCTACATCATAACACACACATCACTCACTCAGATGTCTGTTCATGTTCAATCAATCAACTTTTATTCAAGACACATAGGTCCATACATTGAGACAATTATAAGCCACTTGAAGTTTTTTCATTTTTGACTCACTAAAATTACACCACAGGTGGGCAGAATACAGTGGATTGCAGTAGGTTTTGAAGAGAGAGATTTTAACAAAGTGTGCACGTGGAATTTCCGTTGCAGCATGTTTGCCTGCCCATACAGTTTCCCACACTGACGCTGCACATCATCCGAGTTCTGCCCTGCCGCACTCCATTGCAGACATAGAAGGGTGTTAACAAACTCATCCCCCACCTGACTTGCATAGTTATTGAGAGTACCAGAACTGCAGTATCCTAATTAGGTAAGATCGGACTACACGTTCAATTAGTTTACCAAAAAGTTTCCCACGATTGATACGATCAAGAGCCTTTGACGCATCCAGGAAACATATAAACGGTGCTATTGCATGATCTATAGATCAGTTCCATGCTTGTTCTTAAAAACAAACTGATTATCCATTGACACTGTTTTCTGCAAGCCTATCCATAAGGATCGCCTCTAGTACCTTGGATAGTACACTTGCAAGTGAAATAGGTCTATAGTTATCTATACTCTATCCAGGAAGTATGCCATGCTTCAATAACCCAGAAAAGCATAGAGCAAGTAAAACTGAAATACTTTGACTAGCGTATTTCAGATGTTCTGCTGTTACTCTATCCCGCCCATAGGCTTTGCTCATTTTAAGTTTGTCAATAGCATATAATACTTCTTCCGGCCTGATGACTACACCATCACTATAAGGTATCTCACCTATGTTAAATACATCAATCTTCACACAGTTAAACATTTTCTCATATTGTATCTTCATCTCTCTGCAAGGTTTTCAGGTTCAGTAATACCATCAATACTAGAAGGCAGTGGCATCTTGCTGTTGTATGCACCACCTTAATTCCTATGCACTAATCCACATCTAACCTGATCACAGTGACAAAAGGGTCAAATTTCTTATGCCAGAATATATCTACACCTCCTGGGATCCTGCCACGCAGAACTCTGGTATTTAGGTCTGTTGTGGATTCCCCTGCCCCATGGAAATCATTATGCACAGAGTTAAGTTTATCCAGATCTTTAATAGTTAAAAAAAAGTCTCTTGCAAACACACCACATCAGCATTCTCAAAGAACTTGTCAATAACAGTGCGTTGGGCTCTCGCTCCAGCATCCAAGTAGTGCTTTAATAACTACCCCTACTGCAGACCTAGGCTTGCGATACTCATAGAAGCGCCTTACATAATTCCCTTCTAGCCACAGCTGTGGTGCATACATCTCTGCTACTTCCTTGCATTCAGCTGTAACACTGAAGGAGCTGTAGCAATTATACTCAGTGCCAATCTTCGGTCAAGTCACATCTCTGTAAAGTTGTTCTTTTAAATATTTAATAAGATTCTCTGAGTCTAGGTCAGGAGCAAGCTTGTCACGAACACACTCAACTGCTTAGTTGTCACTGCATGTTATGTTCTCCACGGCACCAGTTCCAACTTTTCCATAGGTCGTCTTCTCTCTGGGAGGATTCATACTAGTCTAGATCTGTACTGCAGCAGTAGATGGTTTTCCATAGTGTTGCCTCCACTTTCCATGCTTTAATACATGGCTCGACGCTTAAAACTGTTGACATCTTTCAGTTGCCCTCTTTGAGCTACACAATGCTGCCCTGTGCCAGGAAACAGTTCAAACAGGTCCTTCTTGGATTTTTCAATCAACTCCAAAGTGATTTACAGCCATCAGAATATTATCCTGAGGCACAGTCTTCAGTTTGACAGAAAGGAAGCTTATCAGTTCATCTTCCACTATAGTTTTGCCATCGATAGAGGTGTAGCTCTCAGGTTTAATCCTTTGTTTGATAACATGGCGTGCCTCTCTGTCATCGGCGGCCATCTTGAAATCCGATTCTGAAAGGTCGATTTTCTTATCTGCAATTCTCTTGGAACATTTAATTGTCTTTAAGGTGTATATGGCTTATGTAAATCAACTTTGGAGATGTACATGTGCTTACTGGAGCTCTGCTGTTCGCTATACATAATGAAACGTTTTCTGTTTTTACAGAAAAAAAAACAAATCAACAGTTTACAAGTAGCTCAACAAATATGATTTCAACACACGGGAACTGTGTTTTGGTTCATAATACTCACATTCGTAAACACCCTCGTCACTGCTCTCCTTCACGTTCGATGATGACGTATCCTCTCGCGTGGCATCCCGGGATTGAAAAGTGTCCATCGATGAACACTGCAGAATCTGGGCTGAAGCAGTAGGACATCCGGGGATTTCTTGCCTACTCTTTTATGAATACTGAGGTTACAAACGTACTTCTTTCTTCGCATACTCTTTTCCCTATTATATAGTAGGTGAGTATGCATATTAGAATGCAAATTAATATGTACATCCGAATCTCACGAAAATTAGTGCAATTTTCGCCTACTCTTTTATGAATAACGAGGATCCAAACATACTCATTCGCTCGCCTATTGCTTTTTCCATACTATATAGTAGGGAAGTATGCCATTTCAGACACAGCCACTGTATCCAGTTGGACTTGGGCCGAGAATTCACTTAAGCTGTTGGACAAGGGTCGGGCCCATTCAGGGCTCTATTTGTTTCCTCATTTCAATTAAAAGTTCCCCCCAGCTAAACCGCCCAGACCCATATGCACCTGCATGCCACACGTCAATTCACTTTCACTTTCAATAATAATACACAAACATCTGTTACACTTATTTTATTTAACAATAAGCTCAATAAATTGCATGTAGGCTGATGCCCAGAACACAATTCAAACACTGGCCTACCTAAGCATCGTCAATTTTAGAAAAAAAAAGTATACAAACAAAATTAATGTCTTGCAGTTAGAAAATGAATAGTAAAAGAACTGGAATAATTCCGTAATTGGGATATATGCCACTTTTTGAGAAAATGTAACTTTTTATACATCTTAAGTGAGTTAAAAAAAGCAAAAAGTCTACCAAGTTCTTTTTGCTTTCTGAGCGTTTTGTCTTGAGCATGGCATAATGCTCAAAAATGCAGTTTAAAAGTTTAAATAAAATACTTTTTTTTTTTAGATTCCACTTTCATTTTTCAAAAAAAAAAAAAATGTTCTGTTTGATTTGTGAATACCTTTTTTTTTTTTTATTTTATTTTTTTTTTTGTCCTGCAGTGGGGCCCGCCACATATGCCACCATATGCTCCATATGCCACTGAAGGTATTGACTATGATTGTATCCATATTATTTACCATTTTCTCACAATATCGCTGTAAATCCTATCTTCAATTATATAGGGCTGAACTACCTCCCTCTTGTATGTTACATAACTTAAGTGTCATCCGATTCTAGAAAACTCTTAGAATGTGTCGTCACAGCATATACTGCATTATCACGACATCTAGTGGTTAATCACGGTACTACAATGCGTCCAGTTGCACAGAATCCCGAGGTATGATATAGTTGCATCTAGCATATTCTGAAATTATCACGGTATTTACTGAAGAGCAAATGTATTTGCATTTGATTTTAATTATACTGAGAATCTGAAGTCTTTTTTTTTGTCCTCAATAATATATTAATTAATATATTAATTAAACCATTGAAAAGTGGGCATCCACATTCAAAACCTGCTTAACATGGTATGAGCAGGTGCTCCGGGAAGTGACCTCTGGATGTAAAGAAACGCCTGATGGACAGTAAAGTCCAGCTCAAGACAACCCCTTTTCCCAGCTCTGGGAAAATCAATTGACAGATGTTTCTCTGGGCTCATGTCCAGAGGAGACTGAGAAAGAAAGTGAGATTGTTGCTTGCTTACTTAGATGTTCTCAGAGTTCTTTGCAGAGTACAATAATCTCTTGAGATTTCTCAGTACAAGTCTCATTACTGCTATGAGAAAATAAGCAAATAGTTTTGGGGGGCTCTATCATTTTCACTGTATTGAAAAAGTATTTAGATACCTAAGCCACTTGAAAAAATCAATAAATTTGCAAAGATATGGTAGGACCCACTGAAGATTTTCTCGGTTATTTTTGCAAAGACCCAGCTAAAGTCACTGATTTTAGTGGATGCATGAATTCTTTAACATAGGTGTTGTATTGTCTGTCATTTTTTATTATTGCTGTTTGACTCTTCCTCTCTTCACTCACAGTAAATGGCACTTTGTTTCATGTTATAATGCAATTCCTTCGTACGTTTTGAAAAATAGGCGTAGTGTCCAATTACTATTACCATCCACAGTGAACAATACGCTTTCGATTTTCCCCTCAAATAGACAAGTTATTATATTTGATTGAGCGCTAATGCAAGATTATCAAGAAAAACAGTTTCTCCTCCCAGGCAGAGGCATCTCTGTCACGTGTCTCTAGCGCCACCTCTCTTGATCAGGCCGCTGTAGGAACTGCAGGTCTCTTCGTGCGCTCAGTGAGCGACTGCAGCTGGAGGAGACAATAACAGCGACGCGTGCACAGGTACGTAAAACCTGTCGAAGCTGCCATTTGTGGTATTTAAATGCGATTTTTCAATGTGTCCGCTGGTTTTGTGCGCTATATTCGAAGGTGATTTGTTTCAGACATGAAACATGCGTTCCCTTGTTGTAAATTTAAATCGGCGCTGCATGTCATGTTGTTAATTCATACTGAACCAGGCATACATGTAACGGTATTTATGGGAGGTTTCGCCAAACACTTTAATATTTTAACGTGGTTGTTTTCAAGATTAAGACCACGTGCATAACTTATTCCTGGATGTTTCCTGTATTTCTTATCAGATGAACGCAAAATACGAGAACTGTTGTGTTCAATGTGTCATTTTAATACCAGCTAAAAATTCCTACCGCACTACGATGCCAAAGAAAATTCGAATAGTGCGACTAATTCCATATACAATGACTAATATATCTTAAAAATCTGAATATTGCCGGTGAGTTCAAGCTCACTGTAAATCGATTATGCTTAAGGATGCTTTGTTGAAACGCCCTCCTCCCTCCATCTCTAAAGAACAGGGATGCGGCCATGATTCCAGCTCTTCATGTCGTCTGACTGTGTTCACCGGTGTCTGAATGCAGCCATCTCTGTGTCTCTGTCTCTGATATCACGCTTGTGGCTGAATCCTGTAGAAATGATTGTAGACTCATTTTTATTACAAGTCGTGGTTACGTTTCATCGCTGACCGAATACTGATTCGGTGTTCTAATAATGGCATGCAACGCCTTTCTTCAACGACAGTGTAGTTGTTTAATCATGGGGATGCATAATTTCATTCAGTAGCAATGCATTATTATTGATATGTTCACCGCGCTTCACACACGCGCTCGTTCTGGTAGCGCAATGTTCAGTATTATCTGGTATTATCACATGTAACATTGCATCCCTGTGGACTGAAATCCGATTTAAAATGGTGGTTGAGATGAGGATTTTTGTTAATTGCCTGCAAACGCTTCTCTTGTTGTGTTACTGTGTTGCCTCACCTTTTTTTCTCGTTAATTACAGTTGACATTTTCTGTCGATAAGGCTTCGTGGATTTATGCTATGAGACTGTATTGAGGTGATTTATTCTGGATTACAGACTAGGTCTAAGTAACTGTTGAGAACCAGACATGTCCTCTTAAAAGATCCTGCAAATAGCCCTGTAGGGTGTCTCCAGAGGCATGTTTTGTCCCATTCTATTCTATTCTATTCTATTCTATTCTATTCTATTCTATTCTATTCTATTCTATTCTATTCTTAATTGTATTATTTTTTTAATAAACCAAGCAAATGTCCAACTGACATTCTGAAATTGTCAGTCAATCAACGCCATGCACTTTTGTTGTATGGAAAAGAACAACTGTGGCATTTTCAAAAAAAAAAAAAAAAAAAAAGATAATTGTCAGATCTAATTAAAAAAGTGGTAAATTATTTAAACCAACCATTTGGGGGTATTTCCAAACATGCTGATGGGGACTTTTGGCAGAAACCATTATGACAGTATATGTGTAGTGTCATAAGCATGGCCAACCAGTGAATACCCCACCCCCCCCCCCCTTTTAACCATGTAGGCCTACTTGTATAATTACATGTGTTGGAAGATATATATATATATATATATATATATATATATATATATATATATATATATATATATATATATATATCGAGAGAGAGCGAGAGAGAGTTATTATACATATATGCAAATATGTGTATGTGTATTGCAAATAACAACAAAAAGATAAACCATTTAGCTTTTGAAGTGGATTTTGAATGCAGCTTCCAAAATATAGATAAATAGCCTAATAGTATTTTTAATATTTGATACGATGATAAGGGTGTGATTATAATGTTCATAAGCTACTAAATAAATTAAAATCCGCTCTTGTGCTTTGGCTGGCACTGATCCAGAGACAGTCGCCTTTTTTACAGCCCTGCGCATTATAACCAATCACACACAATTCTGTTGAATTTCTGAAAGCAATGGCCAATCAGAGGTGTTTATACGAGTCATCACTAGTCCCGCGTGGCCAGATCTTCAGACTGAAAACGCTGGAGTTTTGTTCAGCGCTGGCTGAATTCTGCTCTCCGGCTAATTAATTTTCTCATCAGAAACAACAATGTGCAGGAGTGCATATAAATGCATTTAAGATATTAATTTCAAAGTGTAAACCGCTTCAGTGATTAAATTGGCAGTTTTTGAGAGTAATGTAATGTAAATGTTAATGTAAATGTTCTTTGCTCTTTTTTCAGTACAATGCAAGCGTCATAAGTAGCTTAAAATGTTTTTTATTAAATTTGTGTTAAATACAAAGTCATTCGTATTCAAAATATTTTATGGCTTAACACCCATATCTGGCACATTACAGATTACACTAACATTAGGCTGCTTAGACAACTTGCATGACCTATAAAATTGCAAAATGCAGTTACTTTACAAATATTAGAAATGTCATGATACATTTAAAACATTTGAATAAAAAAGGAAAAATGTAATAAAACATAAGCCTATGCTGTATCACCCCCCCCCCACCCCCACCCCCCCGGTGCCCACTCAAAAATAATAAATGCATGGCGCCCCTGAAATTAGCAATGTGAGCTTATTATTTTCAATGGTCACTGAGCTGCTGGAAAACATCTGAGCACATTGGCGTGGTTTAGTGATATTCGCAGGCTTACAAAGAGCATAAATTCTCTGACATAATGCCATATGAAGTCTCTCATGTGTTGCATGAGTGTTTAATTGGCATGGTACTGACAGAGGGGTTTAGTTTACTGCAGCACCAGTCTTCTCGGACTAAATGGCATGAGAGGCTGTGAATGGGATTTCTGCCACAGACCTAGTGGTTTGTGTAATTTGAGGTAAATTTGCAGCTGTAGAGACTTAGAGCATTATCTCTCTGACAGAAGCGTCATGAGCAGAATTCCAGAATTCCATGTCTACATGCATCCACATGGTCCTTTGCCCAGAGAACTTAAGCATGACTGTTCTGGAATGCTGTTAGCCATGAAACAAAGCATATGTGTAGTAAGATACAGAAGTTTGAGTGACCAGATCATTTTGTAAGCATACATCTGAATATTTCTTGTTTTACATTATTCTTTATAAAGTGCTGTTCAAAATGCACATTATTATTTTAAAGCAGCATGATGGGTGCTTTTTATTTCACGTCTTTTGGACTGTGCACTGCAACACCCGCTGAGTGCCATTAAACATCTTGAAAGATCAAAGACATGTTTTAATATAACTCTGACTAGATTCGTCTGAAAGAAGAAAGTCATGTACACTTAGGATGACTTGAGGGTGAGCAATTTATGGGCTAATTTACATTTTTGGGTGAACTAACCCTTTAAGTCATTGTGATGGAGTCTGTTATAGGACTGTTTAAATTGGAACATAACTGACCCTTGCCCGGAAGGAGGAGGGATCGAGAGCAGAGAGAAAACATGAGAGAGGAGAAACTTTATAGTGATGCAGAGCAAATTCAGCTCAGGGACACAAGGGGTAGTCAACCGGGATGAGAGCATCACAGACATTCAGCTATTCTAAATCACAAGCCCAGTGCGTGTCGGTGGAGAGCTGTGTTTTTCTGTTTGGTTCCAGATAAATGAGCAAATAACCCCTAAGAAGAGATAATCAGACTTTTCCTGATGCCATCCATGGATTTATCTCTAATTCCAACCAAGCCGTTTTTGACATGGTCAGATTTGCTGATTACAGATTTGCCTGTTTACATAAGTTGAGTCGGTATACTTAAAAAAAAAAAAAAGAACAATTATTGACGATAATTAAAAAAAAACAAACCTCCCAAATTTATTATGCTGCTCGCTGCTCTGTGTATTGTAAGGATAACAAAATATTTTTATATAAGACCTTTTATTTAAAATATTGTTACATTTTTAGGCTGCTCTGCCTCTGTAGTCTAACAGCGCTGGTCAGTGTCAAAGTAATCAAGATGATCAGTCAAACCAAAGAAGGCTGATCACGTTCTCAACATGAATTCAATGCTCCAGTTTGCTTTAGTGTTTAAAAGTGTGAGGAAAGATGTTAGTAGCCAGACATTTAATATTTGACAACTGTTTCATGACAGAAGTGTGAAATAACTAACAGTAATATCCAGTGATGCAAACTACTTACATTTTTGTTGAGTTTCACAATTTTTAATAGAATATATAGGCATGCACTTTGTGATGAGATAAAAAAATATATATTTTTAAACATATTAGGCATGCAAATAAGAGTGAGTTTGTATATATTTTAAAATAATAATATTATTTGCTAATAGTTCAAATATATTACATATTCCTGTTTTTTAATGGTTTAAACACTTTTTATTCCCTTATTTTTTATTCCTTTAAATCCATTTAAATAATTTAATAATTTAATTCCTTTTAAATGAAAGAACCCAAAATGGTTACAACCTTGCCGCAGTATATCATTTTATACGTATGTCAAATTACAATATGCAAGACTGAAAGATTGAATCCCTATTTTTGATGTTGACTGGATTTATTGGTGTTAGAAGCAGAGTTTAAATGTCCTCCAAAATGACAAGTACCATACACGCTGACAAGAACAGCTTTAAAATTCCAGAAGATTGTTGACATCCTGTCTGAGTAACAGTGGGAGCTTTGTTTCTTGAGACGTCTTCACACTCTGAGAAGAATCAAATGCTCCCACGTCTATTTGAACTACCAGTATCACAGCATTTAATGAAAGGGGAAGTGTGTTTACAAGGAAGCATTCATCTGCATCTATTAGTAGAAGCTGAAGTTCAGACCTGACTATTGAGAAGACTCAGAGTGCAGTGTCATGCTAATTATTCATGCTATTCATTATTCACGCAATGCTCCTGACACTATTATCAGACGACATTTAATTTTTAACTCAACATATATTAGTCTGATGAAATATGAAGATATTTTACACAAAACTGAATTAAATAAAATGTATTAGATAACAAAATAACACCTTTTATTTTTCTATAGTGGTCACTATTCACATGCAAACTTCAGAAATAAGTTAGTATTCCATTACCCATTTCTTCATTTTAAAATGAAGAAGACCTTAACTATTGCCACATGTTGTCTGTTAGAAACTCAAAGGCGGTAAAGAAGGAAAGACAACCGCGAACTGATCTTGTGTCCAGGCAACTATCCATGTTACCCCTCACCTCGCATTAAAAAAAAGAGATGAGTTTGAATTCCTGTGTTCAGTTAACGACACATCTGATAGCTTTGTGAGTACTGTGGTGAATATGCCTTTGCATAGTATCCCAGGTGCTGTGCAAACATCTGTGTTGATCTTGTGCTTTCTCTAGCTGCGCACACCCTCACTATAGCCCGGTTAATGTGGATTTGTGGAAGGGCCATGAACCATGCCAAGTTCTTCATTCTTGTTCCCTGAGCACACACACAGACATACACTTACTTTAGAGCACCAAATTGCATGTTTGTCTGCTTTAACAACCAAAATGAGGCACTGCCACTTAAAATACAACAGATATTAGTGTTTGGTTAGATGGTGCTCTTCAAATGCCCTCGGAGGCTTGAGGTGTTATGGGACATACTAGAAGGAGTCTTTTAACTCAAAACTCATTGGATATACAGTGGGGTCTAAAAGTCATGTTGAACATCAAAATATAAGTTTGGAAAGTTACCACATAAATAATAGAGAGACTCTTTACTATTTAGGTCGCTAATCAAATGAGCAAATTTGTACAAAGGAGTTCACATGATCGATGTGACTGATGGTCAGATGTTCTTGCTTCCAGAAACAAGATGCTCTTTGTCTCATTCTCAAATAATATGGGATAATATGATCACAAATCATGATTTGATGCTGTAAAGGAAAGCAAAAGGGTGACATACCAAATTCTAATAAGTTCTGAAATGTAAATCATGCCAATTCAACTTTTCACTACAATTGTGATGAACATAATGTAAATTGTAAAAAAAAAAACTTCTAAAACAAATAAGCAGAAGTCTTTTGGATCCCACTATATAATAGTATTTTTGTACTCTAGAATTGATTTGCTCTCTTTGAAGATCTAATGTATATGTTAGGTGAACAGTCAACACATTCCCAGTGTGAAAAAGGCTTTGAGGAAAGGTAAGAGAGCAAAGATCCTGTGTTCCAGACAGTTTGTGTGCCAGATGAGATGCACAGAAAGCAGGTGAGATTTTTCCCACTGTTCAATGCAATGACCTGTAGAATCCAGACAGGTTTTTTTTTTTTTTTTTTAGTGGCTGTAGATTTTAGTAGTGTAGGCAGAGCAGGGAAACCCATAAGAAGATGAAAGAGAAGAGCAATTTGTTGATAAAACTGGGAAGGTATTCAATAAATGCTAATGGAATACATCAACAGCTGTGTTTTGTATAGTCACACTGCTGTGGCAGTAACAATGCTGTTAATGCTCTACATTATTCATTAGGCCTGTTCACACCAAAGAAGATAACTATAAAGATTACATCGTTCTCAAAATCAAAGAATAGAGTCCATACCACAGATATAACAAAGGCACAGAGAAACTATATCATCGGAATCACATTAAGGATGATTTTTTTCCAGCTGATGAATGATAAAAACATTAAACACCCAATCAGAATCAATCTTGCTTTCAGGAGCTTGAGAATTTAAAGTAGTAGTCGAGTGTGCACTTAGACCAAATATAGTTATAGTTTCTTTATAGTTATCATTCTTGTTGCTAACGGGCCTTTAGGCTTATTTCTTCTCTCTCTGAATCATGTATATACAATAATATTCTGCTACCCCAATCAATGTTTGACATCAATGTTTGACACTTCAAACCTCAGATGATGAAACAAAATAATCCATGAAACTTTCTCACTGTGTATAGATGGTTCTCCCAAAACTTGTTCAAAATCTTAGGTTATCACACATCAAGCGAGGACAGTTCAGCTTCTGTTTACCATCTTAAATATCCTAATAACTAAGTGTCACTAATGGGATGGATTTTCAATATCATCTATTATCATAGTATTACTAATTATGCAGTCATTAGCGCATATTTGGATTTCTTAACACCTCGTAGCTCTGGAGCAGGAGTGTCCCATTTAGAAACAGCAATTGCAGTTGATGAAAAAAAAAGGGATGTTTTCTGTGATTTGACAATTAGGATGTAAATTACATTATGTTGTCATAACGGGGTCTTTTATCTTGTAAATATGAAAATACCAAAGCAGTTTTGCAAGTGCACTGTTGCGTTGTGCGATACAATGGCTTAAATAAAGTGGCTACAGAAAGGCTTGCAGGAGGTGCATAGGGACACACTGGCTTGACTGCCCTATTTTAGGCCACATAGCAGTAACCTTAAGCTAGACCGGCATGTTTGGCCGTATAAATATCCAGGTTCACACCGGCACTCAGGCTCTGTTTACATTGAGCTTGTGACAGCCCTGTGTGAAGTCTTCGGAAGAGACAGATCCTGACAATTGGATATTGATTCAACCCACGCTGTCTCTCGAAAAGTTGGTGGACGCCTCTACTGTTGACTCACTCAAGTCATATGGTTGGTCTGACAGTTGTTTCTGAGGTTTCTGCTAATGTATTGTGGATTTTTATTCTTCTGTCAGCACTGAAAAGCCATTTTTGCCCCAAGGAATCAGATCCAGGCAAAAGCATTTTGAACTGCTTTTCTCTAGTGCATCCACTAGCTTATTCCTTTTATTTTCCCTTCTTTCTTTCTTTTTATACCCTTCTTACTCTTTTATCTCTTATCTTTACCCTCCAGTTTCCTCCTTTGGACTTTCTATGGACCAGCAGCACGATTTATT
The DNA here is from genome assembly GCF_023724105.1 of Carassius gibelio. Lineage (NCBI taxonomy): Eukaryota > Metazoa > Chordata > Actinopteri > Cypriniformes > Cyprinidae > Carassius > Carassius gibelio. The sequence goes on from NC_068382.1 coordinate 7,836,316, forward strand.
AAACTCCTCGCCCAATAACCACATGGCTCACTACAACTCTAGCGATACCATGGCAACCTCCCTTTCTGGAATGACCATCAATGATCATCACCATGGCAATCAGTTCCATAAGGAGAATGGAATTGCGGTGGGGCTCGTGAGACCAGGGGACTGTCCAATGAAAGGTGAGCTTGCTTCTGTGGAAAAACAGGTTGGTTGTGTGACAGCCGGTCAAAATAAATAGCCTACGTACTGAACAGCCTAACTGATTAGTTAAATCTATTAAACAAGCTCTGCAGTCTGAACAGGGTGTGTGTGTGTCATGACAGCATTCACATGTAGTTGAAGGATAAATTTAATTGTCCTTGAAAGACATCATGTGTTCCCCAACCTTGCGCTTGATAGCACAATGCTCTACCAATTGAGCTACAGGAATACGAAGTACATAAAAGTGGTTGTAACTTAATGAAAGTAAAACTTAATGGGTAGTATATTTCTAGTTTTCATCGGGGAGCAGTTGGGAGAATTCAGTCATTGTATTGCTGGCCCAAGACTTGAACCCACAACCTTATGGTTATGAGACAAACTCTCTAACAACTAGGCCATGACTTCCCCACGACCACTAATGTGTGTTTCCTCCTGTCATGAGAAAATAAATGTATCAAATGATCAAAGACATTATAGGATGTATGATATTTATACATATTTTAGTGATGGATGTGGCCGCAGTGGCAGCAACACTTTGATACAGCCTTGTGTTTTAATTCCTTTACATAAACCACAAGGCTGTGCTTGACTGGACTCTCAATCCAGGCTTTGCAGCTGTGTCGTGCTGTGATCCAGGCTTGTGGGTCGCGATGTTCTCTGGTACTAATTCAACACCATCGTACACCCTGCTTTCTTCTTCATGTGTATAAGGGTTTGTGTTCTCTGCTTGCAGACATTAGGCTTTTGAAAAGCACACAGCAATAAAATTGGTTTTCAGCTGAGTTACAGAAAATATAAGGCGACAATGTGCAAGGAAAGGCATGAGAAGGCACAGTCAATGGACATTAAGTGACTTTGAAACCCCTTCATTCACTGTTCAACCAAAAGAATAAACAGTTGTCTTGTTCAGTAGCTGAATCACACCAATTAAACTTTGCTTTTTTCCCATTCTTTACTGTGATGGCTTCCATCATTCCAGCATAGATTCTAGTTTCTCAAAGCAATAGCTCACCCAAAAATAATTTAAAAAATTGCTGAAAATGTACTCACCCTCAGGTCTGTCAATATGTAGATTTTTCATCAGAACAGATTTGGATAAATTTAGCATTACATCACTTGCTTACCAATGGATCATCTGCAGTGAATAAGTGCTGTCAGAATGACAGTCCAAACAGCTGATAAAAACATCACTACAAGTATAATCTACAAGTAATCACACAAGTTATCCATACGACTCCAGTCCATCAAATAACATCTTGTGTTTGTACTAAACAAATCCATCATTAAGAGCATTTTTTACTTCAAACTGTTGTTTCTGGCTAAAATACAAGTCCTCTATCCATAATATTGCTTTCTCCAGGTAAAAAGTAATCCTGTCTGAATCTGAAGAGAAATATTCACAGATCAAGAACACTTTACAAGCCAAAATACGTCGGTCAATTTTGGTGTGAGAGAATAACAGAGTATGGACTTTTTCACTGGAGGAGGTGTTATTATGGATTATTATTAATTTTATCAGAAGTGAAAGTAACAACATCTTGATGGATTTGTTTCTTACAAAACACTCAGCTTTTGACTTCAATCAATCAATCAGTCAGTTAGTTGTATTATGTGTATTATTGTGATGTTTTTATCAGCTTTGACTTTCATTCTCAGTATTAAACTGAGACCATTCCTTAAAATGCATAATAAAAAATCCTGTTTTTTTTTTTTTTTTTTTTTTTTTGAGAACTCAAGAGTTTTCTAAATGTAGTTGATTGTTTAAAACTACAGCCAATCGTTGAACTCCAGAGATGTCTATGGAAAGGAACAAACATAGTGATGGTATTGACTGACAGTCTTTTGTAAAGGTGCCAGCTTGCCACAGAGTCTTCTGTTTTGTTGTATGTATTCACATGCCTTAAAGTGGGACCATAACACTCCCTTTTTTTCTTCTGTGACCCCCTGCATTCTTTAGTGCGTAGCTTACATTTCCCTAGTTTACAGCCTTCACTAGTGCACAATTTCTCCCCTTACGCTCTTCCTGTATTGCCTCACACAAGGAGGAAACATTACTCAGAGCATCTGCCACTTATAAATGGCAGATACTGCAATGGCACAGCAGAGAGTGAGTATGTTATAGATAGTAAAGCTAGTATGTTAGTGGCTTTATAAAAACACAGTATTAAACATTAGTGTGAATGCTTTCACACAAGCAAAAGCTTAACAAGATATACAGATATACTAATGTAAGTCATTATATATTGTTTTTAATTTCTGAGCCATTTTATACATCTGCCCCAGTTAAACAGTTAAAAAGCAGCACAGTGGAACAAAAACAAATGTGTGAAACGTCTTTTACTGTAAACAGTGCAGAGTAATTTCATAATTTCTGAGAGAATGGTAATTTTACTAGTTAACTTTTCATTTAGGAATTTCTTAAACTAATTTCCCGGGTTTTTTTTGAAAGGTCCTGTTCATACATGTGTCAGGGAAATGCACACTGGGCAGACAGGTAAGTTTTCAAACAATCCAGAAACACTCTTAAATGACTTCAATCAAACATATGATGGCAGAGCAGGTGAAATTTGTGAGAGGAATGGTGAGTAGCCTTACAAACACCATTAGACAGTCATTGAGAGATACTGAATACTTTCCTATTGTCTTAAAGGAGGATCACCAGGAGACTTAAAGGAGGAGTTGGAGACCAAATACCAGGACAAGGATAGAATAATGGAGGTAAGTAATCTTGAAGTAAGTAACAATCCAAACTGATGCAGTCTTAGCCATAGACAAACCAGACAAAGTGCGTGTGTGTGTGTGTGTGTAAAGTCCTTTTGTATGGTGCTTGGGTGATCAGTGGCAGCTGGTAATAATTAGTAATCGAGAGATTGTGAGCACTGATATTGGGTAAGGGTGGAGCCTGGTGATTCCCTGACAATACCCCCCTCTCCATAGAACGCTCCTGAGGGCAGATTACCCTGGTGTCGAGGTGAACGACCTCTGTTGCAAGTAACAGGTTTCCCAGGATGAGCATTATGGAAAGTGGGGAGTTGATCAGGGTTCAGTATATCCCTTCTTGGGACCCATGAGTGTTCCTCTTTACCATAGCCCTCTCAATCTTCTAGATATTCCAGTATAGCACCTCAGTGCCAGGAGTCTAAGATTCTTTGTACCGTGAAGACTGCTCAATCCTCTTTGACTGATAGTAAAGGATGTACATCACCATCACCAGGCTCTGTGGAAGAAAGGGATACCGGTGAGTGATAGGGTTTGAGTTGTGAAACATAGAATACTGGGTGAATGCAGTAGTGATCAGGGAGTTTTAATTTGAAGGATAGTAGATGATCTCCTTGATGATCTCAATGGGGCCAATGCACCTGGGACACAGCTTCTTGCATTGTAGGCAAACCTGGTTCCTGGTTGAAATCCATACCTTTTTTCTGGGTTGATAGTTGGGAGCTATGGATCTACGGATGTCAACAAGGTCATTTTGCCTCCAGATGGCTCCTTGTAGGTGATGAGTCCCAGACCCTCTCACTCTCCCAGAACCATTGACTCACCGATTTTACATCAGAAGGGTCCCCAGACCATGGGAACATTGGTGGTTTATAGTATCTTAGTATGCACTGGAATGGGGTAAGACCTGTAGTTTGCTGATGCAGAGAATTTCCAGGAGAGATACTGGCTCCAGGAGGTGGTTATGGCAGATGGTTCGAAGGAAGCATCCAATTTCCATTACCTTCCATTCTGTCCATTAAGTTGAAGACGGTATCCTGAAGACAGACTGACTGTCAATTTTAGGAATTTCATGAATGCTCTCCACACTCTGGACATAAATTGAAGTAATCTGTTGGACATTTATTTATTTATTAACATATCTTTTTTGCGAGGATTATCCCCTTGAGATGAAACATCTCGTATTCGAGGGGATCCTCCAGTACATCAAAGCAAAATGAACCAAATCAGCAGAGCAAATATCACGGTCAGAAACAGCACAACAAAACACAACAACACACACATTCCAGCTCACAATGCTCAACCCCACGCAGCACGAACCCCACAAGTGACTTGACAAAAAAACAACCACATTACTAGCATTGCACAAGATCAAGGACTAAGAGGAACACAAACAAGAACATTGATGATGATACTAATAATAATAATAAATAAATAAAAATGAGGACATAAAAATGAGAGATAGTAAACACATGACCAATGAATTCAAGTCCATGGTCAAACAAACAAAACTAGAAACAAAGACAATTGTTCTGAAGATGTTCCCCGAGAGCCCTTCGAAACTCTGAATCATACGGAGCCTTAAAACAAAATGCATATTTCCCTACCTGTCTTTTAACTCTAGGAACAAGAAAAAAGATCTTATCATTGTGTCGCAGGCTGTATAGCGAATTATAAAGCACTAAGTGTTGCTTGAGATAAACTGGATAATTCAAGTAATAACTTTTAAAAATAAATTGTAACTAGTGATGACCATGATAACCATGATGTCTTCGGGTATACTGAAGTATCTGTAAACATGGTTAGAAAGGTTTGCCGGCTTCCATAGCTGTGGGCAACTCATTGAGTGGAATGAGTCTGCATGACTTGGAGAATTTGTCCACAATCACAAAGATGCATGTACTCTCTGAGGCACTGGCTTGGTTTTCCTTAGAGGTGTCCACTGGATGGGGTTTATGAATGCTTTTGGGCATAGGATCTGCTCAGGTTGTTCGGAAGAATCATCAGAGGAGTGAATGAAAGAGAGTGCCTAAGCCTTGCCATTCTTGGAATCAGGAGGGTATGCAATGTTGAAATCAAGTCTGGCTAAGAATAATGGCCAATGAGCTTGACGAGGGTTAAGTCATTTGGAATCACTGAGGTATTGGAGGTTCTTATTGTGAGTCCACACTGTGAACTGATGGTGAGCTCCCTCAAGTCAGTGCCTTCATTCTTCTAAAGCCAACTTAATGGCTAGCAGGTCTTGGTTACCAATGTCGTATTTTCTTTCTGCTTGGATGAATTTTTGGCAAAAAAAAAGCGAATAGATGGAGTCTGGGAGGATTCCCTTGCTGCTGAAAAAGCACTGTTTCTACTTCAGTAGTTGAAGCATAAACTGTGCATCACAAAATACTTCCTTCAGGGTGTTGAATGCGGTCTCTTGGGGCCAGGATAGAGACTTGGGGTTACCACTGATCAGGGACATGAGAGGAAGGGTAATGGAAATGTAGTTGTGGATGAAGCGACAATAGAAATTGGCGAATCTGAGGAATCTTTGGAGATCTTTGACAATCTTGTGAGTGGGGCAGTTACGAATAGCTTCCACTTTACTCTCATTCATTGAGATACCATTTTGGTTGACAATGTACCCTAGGAACTAGATCTCTGATTGTTGTAACTGGCACTTTTCAGCCTTGAGGGACCTTCGCAATGTGCTGTTAATGTTCGGCCATACTCCAAGATTCAAGACAGGAAGAGAAAGATCAGTCTCCGGGAGTATATCATGATGTCATGGATGTAGACCAAAACATACTCCCAGAGCACCTAGTGCATAAAATCCTGAAACGAGGAGGGGGCATCTACAGCATAATGCAATATTCAGAGTGGCTAATAGTGTTCATGAAGGCCGTCTTCCATTCATCCCCCTTGTATATCCAGATGAGGTTGTATGCGCTGCTGAGGTCCAATTAGGTGAGGATCTTGGCTCCCCTTAGATGTTCCAATGCAGATGGGATGAGAGGAAGGGGATACCTGAATTTGACTGTGATCTTGTTCAGGGCACAATAATCTATATAGGGCCTCAAGCCTCCTTATTTTTTTGCCACAAAGAAGCTAGAAGTAGCAGGAGAAGTAGGTGGTCTGATGTATCCTTGTTGTAAAGCCTTCCGAATGTATTCCATGGCTTCTTGTTCAGGTAGTGTTAAAGTATAAATTTTCCGCTGGGTACTGATTCACCTGGAGGGAGATCAACAGCACAGTCCCATGGCCCGTGTGGTGGTAACTGGTAAGTTCACTAGGGACAGCAGACGTCTTTGAACTGGGACTAACAGTCAGGGATACCAACAGATTGTTAATTCATGGGTGTCTTGGTGGAGGTGGAGTAGACAATTACTGATCGTGGTTCCTTCTTGAGTGGAATGGGTAATGTAGGAAAACATTGCTTGCTTCATTTCTTAATCTCACCAGTTTCCCTAGGGAGCTCTCGATGATGTTGTATTAACCACAGTCGCCCCAGGATGACACCAGCGGTAGAATTCTCCAGAACCAGCAAGTGAATTTTCTCTTGGTAGAGGATTCCTACATGTAAGTGAAGTGGACCCACTCTACACCAGATGTCTGCACAGCTGGAGTTGAGGCTACAATCCCTGAAGGTAAGCGGTGATAAAAGAGCTCTCCTTCCAGCCACTTGCTGCTGCTAGGGTACGAAGCTTCAGGTCATAATCATTAATGGACATTTTTCCTTGCTTCAAGTGATAAAGTTGATTCCCAATAAAAGTAGCTTCAGCTGTGTTAACAAAAACTTTGCATGTTTTATGTCTGTATTACACGGTCATTTTTCCACCATATTATGCCTGCCCTCTGTAGCTTTATCCATGTTAATAGGGAGATTATGAACATGATTTTTAGCTCTCTCAGTAGGGAATTAATGTGAATACATCTCGAGGGCCAGAAAACATTGTAGAAGAAATTCGTTGCACTCCTCCGCCAAACCAGAGTAGGGTAGCAGGTTGGCCATTGTACTGGGCGACAATGGTAGGTGGAGAAGAAGTGCTTGGTGCAGTGAATGGTGTGGCAGTGGGTGAGAAAAAGACTGGCAAACCAAAATTCACCAATTCTTGAAATGGTTAGGGTTGTGAAGTGCCGATTCCTGTCTTCTGTCTGGTCTTCTGTCAGGAAAAAACATAATGGAGAGACCGGTAAGTTTTCAAACAATCCAGAAACACTTTATTAATTCACTTGAATCAAACATATGCCTGATATTAATTCACTTGAATCAAACATATGCCTGAGTCTGAGCCTGGGTCCTGAGAGGAATGGTGAGTTGCAATACACCCAATATTATTTACTGAGAGATGATGAACACGTTGTCTTGTAGGAGGATCACAGGAGACTGATAGGAGAAGAGGATTGGAGGCTAGATACAAGAACAAGGATAGGATCATGGAGGTAAGTAATCTTCAGGTAAGTAACAATCAGAACGGATGCAGTCTTAGCCATAGATGAGACCAGACAAAGTGTGTGTGTGTGTGGCAAATCCTTTTTTTTTTGTGGTGCTGGAGTAATTGGTGAAAACTGGTGATAATTAGTAATCAGGAGACTGAAGGCCCAGGTAAACTTAACATTCAGCGTTACATGTCGCAAAGTTTTCAGAATATACTCAACCATGAACAAGCACGGTCGGATGAGCTCAACACATGTGCAGTACCACTTACTCTGGCTCAACATTCACCTCACACATGCACTGTTTGTAAACCTAAATGTACTTAATGTTTCTTACTTCAATCAAAGAGTTACTTTCTAGCACTGCAGGTTGTTGCTTAAATTGGTTGCCAGTTCATTCAGCTGGCATCACTTCCTTATATTTTATTTGACAGTAAAATTAGCAGTGTATTTTTAAATTTAAATGTGTCCTTACAATAACTGAATTAATTTGTGTTTTCCCTACCGAGTTCAGGGATCCAGTTACAGGGAAATATTGATGAGGTTGCATAGAGTTCACTGTACAGTGTGACAGTTTGCTCCAGTAGTTTTACATTAATTTCTTGCCATTTGAAATCATAATACTTTTCAAAAAAGCAAATGTCTTAAGTTATATGTATAAAGTGATCTGAGACTTTAAAAATGTATCTATGAATACTGATTGTCCCAAACAACAGATGACTACAAGTTGTGCCTTTTGTGTGTGTTTTTCAACCAACGTTCTCTCTCACAGCAGAGTTTTCAGAAGAACGGGTGGATGTTGAGCTCAGTAATGCTGAATGCATCTCCTCTGCTGAGGAGAAGCAGTGTGGTATGCATTGCTGCACTTATAATACAGATGTTATGAAATGCAGTTTGTCTTCGCTTTCCCCTACAAGCTGCCCTTTTTTTTCATGCAATACAATGCTTTTTACTAACTTTGCCTTGTTAAATATACAGAGTTTCAAGACTGGATTAGCTTTGTTTCTGGTTGTTTGGATGTGCATTTTTTCCCACCCGTCTGTTATAGTGTTCATGCAAGTTAATCATCCAGTTATTTAATTTCAGCAGGGCACTTTTGAAGTCAGCTAAAGTCTAAATGCAGCTGCGCTGTGAAGCTAAAACCTTCCATTTCTGGCTTGCTTTTAGACATTTAACAGCAGCTTCACTTTCACAAGTAAACCAGGACTATTTAAGGAGTTTGGTGTGTAATGACTGTTCAAATGATTGTTTTGTAGAGAGCCCCCAAGATTCAAGACAGGAAGAGAGAGATCAGTCCCAGTCTGCTGTGGAAGTGGCGGGCGGTACGGACCTTCTGCTCCATCAACTGCTGCCTCTTTTGACTGACATGCTTTGCTTGACTGCCCTTTTGTGCCTTTAATGATGTGGATGCTTTGTGCCTTACATCCTAATGCTTCTAATTTTCTATAGCATTTTCTTTACTGATTTTTTGCATATTTTAAGCCTGCAGGATCCATTTGCTTCTGTTTGAAGTGGGCCTACTAATAACAAGAATTTCAGCTTGGATGCAGTTGTTTCAAATTCCCATTTCTTGCTTTGAAATACTTTTTATGTTGCGCTTACACTGGGGTGATTTTTAAAGTGTAAGGTAATATGTATGTCTGCAAGCACACCGTTTAATTTTGACATCACTGCTGAGGCATGCTGACAGGTTTCAGGGTTTTAAATCAAAATAAACTCAAGGGAGACTCCAGCGCCATTCCCAGATTAGTTCCCATGTGATTAGTCACAGAGATCTCAGAGAGCTCAATTGCTTTTGCCAGGGTAGGTGTGATGTTATGCCAAGTCTGGAATTAATGCTTTGTGCTAAATAGGATCTCAGTCAAAGCTTTTCTCTCATAGGTCACAGTGCTTCAATTGCAAGCATTTGTTTCTTTTGTGATTTCAAAATGAAGTGTAGTATATTGATTATCAGATTTTACTCTAGGTTATAGTGTTTATAGTGCATCTCTGTAGCTGGAATTGCCAGAAAATATGCTATGTAGTTCTCTAATGTTGTATTTTATGTTTCTCTCTCTGTTTGCTACATATCATGATCATTAATAAGCTGGAGGAATGGCAGCCGCAGGTAAAACCCTTTTTTACTTTTACACAACTACCACATTAGTGTCATGCTTTGTAGAATAGCCATTATGCTACATGAATTATTATTTTGTAGATGTTTTTCCTTTTTTTTTTTTTATACAAATATGTATTTTTACATATAAAAGTTTATTTTCTGTTTTGTTCTTCTGATAGTACTCCACCTCACTGATCTTTATTTGTACTGGTTATTTGATTTTGTGAATTCACAAAGATATGTCCATTATATTTTAATAATCAGTAGAAACTAGGTGCTTTTAAAGAACAGACTCCAGTAATTAATTCTGTAATAATGGCAAATCATCATCAGAACAAACAAACAAAAAAAAATCTTTTTTTAGGGCCACAAATTTTACATTTACATTTTGTTAAAGTGCATTTATTTTGATTTCTTGACCCACATATAAATATTAAATTAAAATAAAATATTAACTAATTTCATATTACAGTTAATGTATTTTAAATATAAGTTTATAATAAAATGTTGCAATTTAAAAAAAAAGTTTCAATTTAATACAATCACAAATACATGACATAAACATATATTTCAGTTACCATAAAACACTCTTGCACTTAATAATCCATTTTTATTTAATTGTAAATAACATAAAATTGTTGTAAAAATAAAAAAAAACAATCTTGCTCTTTAATTGCACCTATCAGCTCATATTTCTGTATTCAGTGTGAAGTCCAGTTTCATCACCACTGTTTATTTTGGATGTTAGCAAAGGCCAGCAAACCAGTTATGTTTGCTCGTTGTCTTCACACTACAGTTGTCACCACAAGTGTTTTTGTTCCCTCCTTATCATGTGACAGTTTCCTTTGGAGAAGTGATATAGATGTTGTCATTGCATTCTATAAATCTTCTGACCACTGTCTGTTCACGGTGAATGGGACGTGCATTAGTGAAAGGCAAAAGCAGCTTTGTTTCCAGCTTTAGCAGCAGGGTTTTCACCAGATGGTTCTGATCAACACTCGGACTGGAGCTGTGTAGACCACCAGAGAATACTAGAGCAAGACCAAGACCTCCTCAGAAGCAGCTGGTCTGGACGACCGTCCCATTCCCATCATCGAAGGACATCCGTCAGTCCAGACCGCACCAGGAGCCTCTCTTTGGAGAATGAGCCACCTGTGACTTTCCTGGTCCGCAGCTCTGCCCTGGAAGACCTGACATCTGTTGGGGAGAGGATTGTAGAAGCCACGGCTCCTTACAGCGAGACCCTTCAGGAAGAGGAAGAAATGTCTTTTTACAGCAATGAGAGCCATGTCAAAGAAGAAAATCTTCCGGCATGGGCCAGCCGGGCTCAGACAACTCTCACTGAATATACACCTTCTGAAACCAAAGAACATAGTTTTACAAAAACTCTACCTCATGAACCCATGGAAGCAATGGGCAAAGTGCAGGAGAAAGTTGATGCTGCGTTTTCAGGGGGTAATCACAACGTTATAGTTCCCGCCAAAGATGCAGAGACCAAAAAGACAGAAGCCCCTCCTTCCTCTACAAGTACAATTGGCTCTTCAAAAGGTGTCCACGTCTCCCCGGCAAGAAAATCCCTGGTGCCGGTGGCTCAGTTCAAAGGTCTGTGCAGTTAAGCTCACAGAATCCCAATGCAGTGTCTCTTCCTTGGTTTGCCTCCACCTATGTTTTACAGAGCCGCTTAGCCATGCACCAATTTCTGTCTATAACGAACATCCTACAAAATGAACAGCGTGCTGAGGAGAACGATCTGTTGTCCTACAGTTGTTTGCCTCATGTCGTCCTTTTTCGGGCACTCGGTCTCACTCTGTCATTCTTTTGTTCCCTCCGGTGGCCTTGCAGCTTGTTTTGCGCCGATTGATGAAATCCATGTTTGCTGGCCGTGTTTCAATGAGTTCAGTTTGGCATGTCTGTGTGCATGAATGAGCTACAGTACTTGCATGTGTTCACAACACCATCTGGTGCAGCACTGCTTTAACAGATCCCCTCACTTTCATTTACAGCTTATGTTTCTCAAATAGTTGCTTAGAAACAATAGAATTAACATCCAGTAAACATACTGAAGTTAAGAAAAAGAGATGAAGCTGTAGGAATAAATGTAGCAACCTGTAGTCAGTTTAGAAAAGGTCTACAGTCTTAAAAATAATAAAGAATATATGACGTTTCCAATGGGGGTGGGTTCAAAACGATGTAATAGAAGAACAATTTTTGGTTCTCCAAGGAACCTTTCTGTCAACAGTCTGTAAAGAAGCTTATCTGCAATACTGTAGAGCTCTTATTTAGATTTTCTTCATGGACAAGGCAGTATCAGAATGCATTATGATGAACTTTTAAATCGATATGGCAGGCCAGGTGAGAGAAATGTTTATTATAAACAAAAACAATTTGATTCAATACTTAAAATAATTTATGAAAATGTTTTCACATTTTTAGACTAACTATTTTATCCAGTAATTGTATGTGCTATTGTGTCAAAGCGTGTTGAAATTGATTGTGAGTTGAGTCTCTAGTGTTATTTGTGATGTTTAGTAATGATTTAGTTTATGCAGATCACTAGGCTTATTAACACTATTTCTGATATACTGATTGTAATCATATTGGTGCATTTTTGTGGTTCTTCACAGCTCAGTCCAAGACCAATGGTGATGCAGAGAAGAGGGTGAGTGCTAATAGCTATTTTTGCATCATCTTTCAGTTCTCTTCCACTTTAACTGTAGAACTTTTTCCCTTTTATTTTGCTTTCTGACGCTATTTGTTCTCCATGGAGTTTTCATTCACTATGGTTTTGCTTTTTATGTAAAGACCCCTAAAAACAGTAAAGTGAGACCCTCTTTCCATAAAACACCTTCCTCCATCCCGAAAAAGGCCCTGACTTCCTCTTGTAGATCTCCATCAGTACCTGCCACCAGTTCTGGTCCCAAAGAATCCATGCCAAGAGTGAGTACAGCTGCTGGCGTCGGACCCCGTGTCCTGCTGCTGCGGTGGAGAATGGGTTAACTTTGCGCCTGTTTTACTGCCAGCACACACACTGTCTGGTGTGATTAACAGCATCATTTTATCTCCTCCTACTAACTGATCAACATCTCATTCACATAAAATTCTGTCTTTGTTGTTAGTTAAATCTAAAGTTTTTTTTAGATTTAGGATATATCATCAACACTGACAAATGAAAACAGTTGGTGTGATTTTAGAATAACTGTATTGGATAACTTGATTGTGTTTCCAGTGGATTGGTTAATAATTACTGAATGTGCCTTCAACTAACTGTATGTTTGAACGTGCAAACATGTCATTTGATTATAAATGCTTCTTCAAATATGAGTGATTTTGTCCAACAGTGTCCAACAGTGGCTGTACATGCATCACGATATATATTTTGATTTGCATCTTTATAGTAGAAATGACAGTCTGGTCTTGGATATTAAATTTTTTGTGATAAAAATGGCAAGCTTCTCTGTCTTAAGGCTAAGTTTACATAGCATTTGTGTCCATAAATAATATTTTTACAGCTTTTGCACAATTTTAGAAAATAACAGCTTGGTTGGAGATTATATTCACCTCTTATCTACTTTAATGTTTTTCAAGCTCTCGTCAGCTTGTTCTTGTTAAACTGAATTTACACTAACTGAAATGTGTGGGTTATGGTGGAAATTATGGCAAAACTGAGGGGAGAATGTGCTTAGGAGATATAAGTGGATACATATAGACATTAGCAGTTGTTTTGTTATTTATAATTTCATAGAATAGAATTCTTAATGTATTTCTGTTTCTATTTCTTTCTGTCTATTCATTCCTGTATATCTCTAGGCTAGCAGTAGACCTCATGCTGCCGGTTCAAAGATTCCTGCCATGTCTGCAGTTGCCAAAAACGGAAAAGGTGAGTTTCTTTCAAAGGGGTTTTTAGGAATGAATCTTGTATATCTTTTTGAAGAATGGAAAGTTTGATTATGAGATTATTGCCATCTTTATAACTCTATACTGTTTCCCAGACTCTCCAAAGACCCCAGAGACCAGTGGGCACAGCAGCCCCGGGATTCTCAAATCCCCTGCCAGCAACGCTGCGGGAGGCAGGTCTCCAAGCACAGGAAATGAAATCAAGAAGGTCGCAGTGATTCGCTCGACCCCTAAGTCTCCGAAGAACCGCTCACCCACTTCCCTTTCGGCCGCTGCCCCCCTCCCTGATCTGAAGAACATACGCTCCAAAGTCGGCTCCACTGACAACTTGAAGCACCAGCCTGGAGGCGGCCGGGTAATTCATCTCCAGTTGATTTACTTTAGTGTTCTGTTGCCAGTTAGGTTTGAGATCCAACTAAAATCTAATTTGTATTTTGAAGTACAAGATCCCGGTCACCCCCCCCCCCCCCCCCTAAAATTAAATCTAATTTTTTCAAAGGGCCCTCTCTTTCTTTAGGGCCCTGGTAATCAGTACTGGTTTTACCCCCAGTCTGACGCCCCTGATAACAATTATTAAAAAAATAAAATAAAATAAACAACTTAAAGGCAGCAACTGAACTTATGTTTTTTAAGTATAATCAGATTGGCTGAAAAAGCTATTTCAGCTAAAATTATATTAAACTGACTCTGAAATTTGACATTTAAAATTATTATTATTATGTTTTATTTATTTTTTGTTACAAACATGTGTTACCATGACCTATTGATCATATTATGAGTTCATTATGGTAAAAGTCTAATGAAAACCTGTTTTTTATTCAAATAACACTCTAGAGAATAGTTTACTAGTCGCAATAGTTTTTAACTCTTCCTATGTTCTTTCTTACACAGGTACAAATTCTTGATCAGAAGGTGGATTTCAGTAATGTTCAGTCTAAGTGTGGCTCCAAAGCAAACCTCAGGCATGTACCAGGAGGTGGAAATGTGAGTAACTCTAGAATGAACCAACACATACATTTTATTATTTATTACTTATTTTATTACATTTTATACTGTATTTGTCATTGGCTATCCCAACATTATCAGTAAACTCTCACTGTTTGCCAAATGTTCAGTGAGAATTGACTAATCTATTATCTCTAGGTATTGTAATGGTTGAATGTCCCAAGAATGGGAAATATCCAGTTGTCCAAACAACGTAAAATGTTCGACGTTCCAAAGTCTATTGTTTTTTTAATGCTTTATGTCTTTATGCTTCATGAGTGTTGGGGATTTTTTTTTTTTTTTTTTTTTTTTTACCAATTTGCCCTTTTTGTTAATGAAAGCTTCCAAATGTTTATGTTAAACAGGAGCGCATTTTTGATCAGAAGTTAGACTTTAGTAATGTCCGATGTGAAGTGTGGCTTCAAAGCAATATTCAACACCCAGAGGTGGCAGTGTAGTAAGTTACTATGGGGTAAACAGGAGACCCAGTTCACTCCTAAATTTGCCATTATTATGGGAGTCAGAGTAAAACTCCCAGCCATACTTTACTGAATTGAAATGTTCCTTAGATGTTCCTCATGAAGTTATAAATAAGGTATACTTCAGATGTTATTAGTAAAAATCTGAACGTTTCTGATATGGCTTCAGCCAAAAGGTAATCCCTCTTTTCCTTGACCTCTGCACTCTTTCAGGTAAAAATTCTTGATCAGAAGGTGGACTTCAGTAATGTCCAGTCAAAGTGTGGCTCCAAAGACAATTTGAAACATGTACCGGGAGGTGGCAATGTGAGTGACTATGGGATGAACTCAACACCCTCTGTCTTGGTTCTTCCTGAAGTTATGACCATTTGTGGAAACCTTGTAACAAAAAACAAAAACAAAAAACGGCAAAGCTATCATTCAGTGTAGTAGTTGTGTCTGTTACACAATCACTGACTGTTTACACTTTTGGATTGACACTGAACTGTAAAAGAGGATTTTTACAATTGTTGAGTCAACTGTTGAACACTGAAACCTAATTCAAGTGTGAGTGGGAGACAAAAAAACTCAAATTCATGAAAGTAAATTCATGTTTGTGCTATACCATTCACATACTCATGGCTCTTTCTCATTGGTAGCTCTTTTTATCTCTAAGATACTTGGAAAGCTAACTCCTGCTCTTCCCAACTTGATTTTCCAGGTATAAATACTGGATCAGAAGTTGGACTTTAGTTATGTCCAGTCAAAATATTTCTCCAAAGAGAATGTCAAACATGTACCTGGAGGTGGCAATGTGAGTAACTCTGGGTTGAACTCAACACCTTCAGTCTTGGTTCTTCCTAAAGTTATGACCATTTGTGGAAATATTGGGATTAGCAATTTGGACACCCCATTCCATCCACCCTCCCAAGGTCAAAAACATCTGCACTTTCATGGTCCAAAAAGCCTTTCCTAATGATGAACTATGTTAGTTTCATCTGGTGGCTCTCTAGGTTCCTCTCTGGTCCCAAGCTAAAAATACAGATAACTCCTCTTCCCCAAACTGTGTACTCTTTCAGATTCAAATTCTCGATCAGAAGTTGGACTTAAGTAATGTGCAGTCTAGGTGTGGTTCCAAAGATAATATGAAACATGTACCCGGAGGTGGAAAAGTGAGTAAACAGGGGCCCGTTTGTTGGCGTTTTAACCAAAAATCATACTAATAGAGACTTTAAAGTGCCCCTATTATGCCATTTCGGATATTGCCTTTCATGCACTGTGTGATGTAGTATGATAATGTAAACTGAAAATGCACGATAAATAAAGTTATCATCTCCAAAAAGAAAGAATCGACTCTGGACAGCCTAAAGAGTCGTCAGCATTCGGATCCCACATGTCAGGGGTAACACATTTGTTCTGTGAACAACTTGACCCACCTTCAAAACTGTAGCTTGACATCACGTTGAGAAGACACTGTGTCTTATGCTGTGAAAGTAAACTCATTTAATTTTCACTTCCGAAAGATTAGCTTGCAAAAAATCTGGTCAATATAAATTTTTTCCACTGTACCTCAGAACAACCCCAAGCTTTTTGTGTTCCCATCATTTTACTGACGACTGCTTCTATAATCTTGGAAGATTTAATGCGGGATTCACAAAACGCTTGCTCTTAAAAGATGAGCTCAGTGCCCAGTTAAATCACACTAAGACACAACCAGTAAATGAGATAAATAATAGATGTTTCCATCAAGTGTTCAAAATAAGGAACTATGAGAAAGAGTGAATCGTTTACGATGCGCTGTACACGGTCCTGACCGGGCCATCTGACCAATCAGAGCAGAGTAGACTCATGGAAATGAGCGGTTTAGAGAGACTGAATCTAAGAACTGCTTCTAACAAATTGTTTGAGAATCATTGGGAAATGAGGTGATATTGAATGCATATTTTGAGAAAACAAAAGTGTTTGTTTTTTTTTTGCATGCATGCATGTACACCTATAACAAAACAATAGTAGGAACCTTAAAAATGGCATAAAAGGGCTACTTTATAGTAGGGATGCACATATTACAGTTCTGCCTGATACTAATAAGCCAATGATTATGGCCAATAACCTATAAATCGCTTTTGTCATTTTAAATGCTAAAAGTGAATTTTGGCATTATAACATCATAATGACTGATGGATATTATTTTTGAGATTTGTTAAAGATTACATGTAGCAGTGTTATTTATTAAAATATTAATGTTTTTAAAGCTTAACTTCTTCTATTGCTCACTTAATCTAAATGTAAAAAATACAGGAAATAAGTGTTCAAAATTAAATGAATACAAGATGCTCATAAATTTATAAAAATTGTGATTTAAGTGTTTTGACTCAGTTAGCAATCTGTTAGCTTTTCATATCCCCCCACCAAACCTCCTAAAACTATACCTTTGTCCTTACAAAAATAAATGACCAGACCACCACTAAAATCCTAACCCGTAATCCCAACCGGCCTGTCATTAAAGGGTAACTCCTCACTAAAATGAAAATTTTGTCTTTAATCACTTACCCCCATGTCGTTCCAAACCCGTAAAAGCTTCGTTCATCTTCAGAACACAATTTAAGATATTTTGGATGAAAACCGGGAGGCTTTTGACTGTCCCATAGACTGCCAAGTAAATTACACTGTCAAGGTCCAGAAATATATGAAAGACACTGTCAGAATAATCCATCTGCCATCAGTGGTTCAACCGTAACATTATGAGGCAATGACAATACTTTTTGTATGCGAAGAAAACCAAAATACTGACTTTATTCAACAATTTGTCTCCTCTGTTTCTCCCCATAACCGTAGCATCATTTTGGAGAATATACCCTAAAAACGCAAACTGCTTATGCTATTCTTTGTCAGCTGTGACACAAGGATGTGTTTTCTATGTGTATTAATGCTTTGATTTGAACGAAGGCAAAGAATCTGTGCAGCAGAATACAAAAAGTATTCTCGTCACTTCGTAACGTTATGGTTGAATCACTGATGGCAGATGGACTATTCTGAAAATGTCTTTCATACATTCATTTTTTCTGGACCTCAACCATATAATTTACTTGGCAGTTAATAGGACAGTCACAAGCCTCCCAGTTTTCATCCAAAACATCTTAAATTGTGTTCAGGAGACTAACAAAGCTTTTACGGGTTTGAGACGACATAGGGGTTACTAATGACAAAATTTTCATTTTGGGTTGGAGTATCCCTTTAAGGACAATCAGTACACTCACTAAAGCACAATAGAGATACTTATAGACTCGAGATGAGTTGCTCTTCTCTGCTCTTGAAGGACGTCGACTCTGTAGCACACAGGGGTCTTGTTGTAATGCTCTGGTCAGCCCAGTGCTCCTCTGTGGTGAGCAGTTGGCTAGAGCTCAGAGCTGACCTCACCCTGAAGACACTGAGGCCTTTTTATACAGAAAAATTAAAACAACAACAGCTGTGGCTATGAGGTCATTGGTTCTATTTTTGGGAGCAGGGATGTAAACAGTTATACTGTTCTCATGTTGTATCCTCAATCTATAGTCTAGTACAGTAGTTCCCAAAGTGGGGGTCGCGACCCAGCGCGAGATGAAACTTTATTTTTTATTTTTATGTTTTAATTTTTTTTATATGTTAATGCGAGATGGTGAAAAAA
The DNA here is from genome assembly GCF_023724105.1 of Carassius gibelio. NCBI lineage: Eukaryota > Metazoa > Chordata > Actinopteri > Cypriniformes > Cyprinidae > Carassius > Carassius gibelio. Next base: position 7,854,737 of record NC_068382.1, read on the forward strand.
AAGTCCGAAATACACATTTAGGTCTTTATTTTATTACACTTTGTCTGTTTGCGTCTGTAGATTTCGCGTAAATTCAACAAAAGCTAGCGTTGTAAATCATCCTGCCGATCCGCGATCTCTGTCTGCTCTCTTTCACCACAGGCACGGCTGGAAAGCTCTCTCTTCACTGTACAATGCTGTCAGATCCAAATATGGTCATTTCCTTCTTATCAGCAACCAATCGCGAAAGTAAAAGGGCTGAATGAGCAATCTCATTGGCTGATGATAAATCTTTAAAGCCTGTTTTCTCAAAATGACCTTTCTCTCATACTCCAAGTACGAAATCTCCACTTTAGTAGCACCTATATACACCAAACTTTCCAGTCTTGTAACTAGTTATATTATGAAGACATTTACACAGGTATTTGTAAATATATTATTCCTAACCTGATTTATATAACATTTTATTACTAAAAACATGGCGAAAATCTTTTTTTTAATGCTATTGATATTATATTCTGATTTACAGGATAACAAAAGTAGATATCCATAAATCCCTCTGTAATTTTTTTCCCATCTAATATGTGAGCACAATGGGTGTCGCAGATCGTCAGCAATCTAATATTGGGGGTCGCAGTCTGAAAAGTTTGGGAACCCCTGGTCTAGTAGACAGATAATCACCTAAAATAAATAAAGGGGTTGTGGTTCATGATCATTTAAGGTATATTACAACTCTATAAATACAATAAAAAATAAATGTTAAAAGATGATATTCTCAGAGATGACTAAACCACCAAGAGGGTGTTTTGTATTCAAGGGAATGAAAAGTTTTCTAACCAGTTATACTTTCACACTTTAATTTGGGGACCAATTTTCAATGATATTTAACTATTAACTACAACTTTTGCCGACTAAACTCCTACTTTTCTGTTCATTAATAGTTAGTAAGGTAGTTGTTCAGTTTAGGTATGGCGTGGATGTAAAACACAGTATCAATATGTGCTTTATTAGTAGGCCACTAATAAACCGCAATATGCTAGTAACTTGCATGCTAATAAACAACTAACTAATACTGAGAATTGGTCCCGAAAATACAGTGGTACAGTTTTGTTGTTTTTCTTGTGAAAATCTGTGGAAGTGTGTTCGGATAGTTTTAAACCACCTGGAATTACCTGGAAGAATAATAAAACCCTTATTTTGTTTTGTTTTGAAAAGGTGCAAATCCTCCACAAAAAGATTGACCTGACCAATGTGCAGTCAAAGTGTGGATCGAAAGACAACATTCGCCACAAACCAGGTAATCCTGCACGTCCACCTTGGATTTGACAAACCTTGGACTTACTTAACGTTTTGAGTGCATGTAAATAATCATGTGTTTAATGTGGTGAAATCACGAGGAATTTTACTTGCATGTTCAAGGTGGAGGAAACATTGAGATCAGGTCTGAGAAGCTTGAATTCAAGGCTCAGTCAAAGATCGGATCTATGGACAACATTAAACACACACCTGGAGGAGGCAGCAGGAGGGTAAGACCACATGTCCTCCGCTCATGGGATATGATACTCCAGTTATTCACTCTCTACCCTGAAGTCAAATAAGAACGTTCATAAATCCTTATTATTTTACAACCAGATGTCTGTGTAAATCTGTCTCAGCTGATCTCTGGGTTTGAATCATTTAGTTCCTAAGAAGATCGGGTTTAAATAAATCCCTGAACTAATTTAACTTCTTTAAAATCTCATCTCATCGTCCTTTCTTTGGACTCCGTAAACTTCAGAATGAATGTGTGCATATTAAACAGGATTTTAAAAAATGTAAGCATTACATACGTCATCTTTAATTTTGTGTTACCATCATTTTCCTTTTTGTTGAACCCATATCATTTTGTTTCTTTCTGTTTTGGTTGACCATGGTGTTCATTTCACCACCCACTGGCCACCCTGGGCTACGTTTCTAGAGAGAGAAGGGGAAAGGGGCAGATACGCCCCAAGATGAGGGCTTCCTCACCCCAGACCCCTCTGATACCCCCACCCTCTCATCTGCCAGTATGTCCCCAGAGCCCGTCCTCCTCAGCAACCCCCAAATAAAGATTGAGGACTCCAGTAAGTATTCAGTGTGGGGGAGATATTCACCTCAAATTAACCAGCAGTTGTACTTTATATATTTTGAGACTCTACTGGTGAAGAGGGTAAAACTATTGTTTAAATTAATAGATATCATCACCATACTTTTGTTTTGATGAAAAAAAAAGTAAATATGTCAGGCAAGTTATAAATCAACAAACACCTCTGTAAAAACCTACAGAATATGGACAGGAATAAACCTCTTAAAGTATGGTGAATGCAAGTAGAGATTTCTGGCTCAGTGCAGGAATAAAAAAAAATATTTTGAGAAAACAGCCTTTAAAATGTATTTATTATAATTGATATCTACAGATGCAAAAAGATTATAATAAAATAAACTTGAATGTGTATTTTGGATTTTTTTTTTTACACTAGCCTAAAAGAAGACGAGTCAAATTAAACTATGGTTTTGCCTTTAGTGTCTTGCCCTGAATAAATAAAATAAAATGATGCTGATGATAATTTAATATATACATATGCAAATAAGAAATTATTGAATTAATTTGCAAAGTGGTAGATAATTAAGTGACCAACCATAATAAAATATTTCATATAAATGAATGAAAATTTTTCTTTTGCATATTGCATATAATTGAAACAAATATCTTGTGAAATGCATCTATGGTGCCATCTTCTGGCACAGAGTGATAGGAAATTGACAGTACAAAAAAAAAGCAACTGACAAAACAATTTAAAGAAATACTGATTTAAAAAAAATATAAATAAAACATTTATTTTTTTAGTTTAAATAGTATTCATTTTTATATAGCAGTGTATATCAAAAATATTTTTTTCTTTGTCTGCTGCTTTGTCCCTTTTAACACATCTTACCCATTTTTTATTGTTTGATCATTTGATTACTTTTTTATCCATTAGTCATTTGCGCATATTATTATTCAACATTTTAAGGGTTCTCAACAAATATTCTGGCTCTTAAACCAGATATATTCATTCGGGATCACGAGTATTAGAAACTCAATTCTCCTAGACGTTTATGGGAATATCATCTTTACAGTCCTGAATTCAGTTTAATCTCCATCCAAGAATCTCAGGTCTGCTCTGGGTCAACATAAACCAACGCTGGATGCTGTCCATTTGACCTCAGAGGTTTCACTTGCAGTCATTAGTTCATATATATTTCCTTTTCCCAGATTGAGTCACACAAACTGACGTTTCGTGAGCAGGCCAAAGCGCGAACCGACCATGGTGCAGAAATCGTGTCTCTAGAGGAGTCACCACATGGCCTGAGCACCGTCTCTTCTTCTGGCAGTATCAACATGGCAGACCCCCCGCAGCTTTCCACCCTCGCTGACCAGGTGTCTGCATCGCTGGCCAAGCAGGGCTTGTGATTGGACCATACTGCCACCAAACCCCGCCCCCTCCCGACCACATACCTGATGGTATTCTAACCTCTCTCTGAAAGTCATTTTGTGGCCCAGAAAACAACGCCAAGTAACTTTTAGCACTCACTGTTCGACTTTGTAATACTTAAGATTCATTAAAGGCCAATGAAGCTGTTTGAACTGTGAATTATGTAGGAATTTGCCTGTTCACTTGCCCTTCACTTTAAGCCAATGCCCTCAGTTGGAATTAAATAATTGGAAATTTCCTCCAACCACCCTCCCTTGACTATATTTAGTAGCACTAAATTAATTTAATGTATTTGTATGGCTTTTATTGACCATTATATTTTTCCTTAGACATGCTATTTTTCGGTTACTAGTGGATTTAGGACAGTTCATACCGAACCCATTTTCACTTTCAGATAGGACTGTTCTCATTTTTAAATCAGGTTAAATGTTATGAAAACACTTTTTTTCTGTGTGCCTACAGTCTTAAAATATTGATTTGAATTATGTCAGTGCTTCATTGAAAATGCCTCTCCTTTTTTTTTTTGCTTGTTCCCGAAATTGACAATTATCAAAACATTGAACTTGCACTTTTATTTTTTTTTACATAAACATAAAACAAAATTATCTTCCAACTGCAGCTACGTATTTTAACCAAGATGAACATTTTCTGTTTTGTACAGTTTTATTGGTGACACTACAATGAGGTTCAATTTGTTCATGAAATAACAACAGATAATACTTTTACAGCATTTATTAATCTCGATAAATGTTCATTTCTACATATACTAATGCATTATAGCATTTTTTTGTTAACAGCAATAGGAAATAAATTGACCAGTATTAAAAATTGCTGTTAAAAATGGCTTTTTTTTTATTATACATTGACTAGCGTTATTGTAAAGTGTTATTGTTTTATTAATGACAGGTTACATGTGAGAAATCTGGTCATTCTTTGAAATATCTTGTGGAAACCTATGCACCTGTAAACTTTCTCCATAATACTGCCAACAGTTCCTCTCATTCTCAACATCTAGCTCTAGTTGAGAAAGAATTAATGAGATGCATTGCCAAACTGTTCTTCTTTAGACACACACTTTATTATAAATTGGCCTACTACTTTTACAATATTGTGTATTGTATTCTTCACGAAAAGCATCACTCAAGCACAAGCATGCTGTTAAACTTTGATCTGACCACATCATCCGCTTCCACTACTATAGCTGTAAAATCTTATGTCAAGGTATTCTGTTTTCCTGAATGATGATGTAATGAACTCAGCCAATCATATGGCTTAAATTCTCTCTCCTGCACTGCACTATCGCAGAATGTTTAATAAGCTTTGAACCACTTCACACTATCTTTGCTCCTTGCATGCATTTCATGTAAGCAGCTCGAGATACTGCGTTCACCTCTTACAAGCCTACATGCGTATATCCCGTAATGGCTGATGTGCTAATTAGGAATCTTTGTAGATAGTAGTGAAAAAGAGCACTACTCAGATGGCAGCCCCTGTTTCTTTGTGTTGGAGATGGAGACGTGTATCTACCATTATATTTTAATGTATGCTTACTGTATGTTTTTGACTGTATGTTTATATGAGGAGATTTAAATAATAAAAATAAAAAAAAAACAGATAAGTTCAGAAACCATGCCTGCAACATTTTAATATGCATGCTGAGTTTATACATGGATTGGCAACATGTTTCTGAACATTTTCTGACTACGGAAGGTTGTGAGAGTTTAGACAGAGGAAAATACTGTTTGTTATGTTTGTAATGTTGTGTTGAGGGGGGAACTGTGTTAATCGGACGTAAAGAGGGAAGGAAAGTCAGTCGTTCCTAGGGTTTAAATGTCTCACTCTGTAGCACACCTGTAACATAGTTCTGGGTGCAGTTTTGCGATCCTGTTGTCATTGACTCCACACACCATTTTTGCAGTTGTAAATTTTAGCTTGGGAACTGTGGTTGTCAATATTGTTTGTGTGTTTTATTAATAACTGGTTTACAATGATTCTTGTTGATGTTCACGTGAATTTGGAAATAAAGGATATTAACCAATTGTCCTGACACTTTTTATACTTCAGAAGAAAGAACTGACTGAAGAAAGAGGATAGTTCACCCAAAAATCTTAATTTACTCGCCCTCAAGTTCCAGACATGTAGGAGTTTCTTTCTGCTGTATATAAAAGAAGATAATTTGAAGAATGTTGGTATGCTGGCAACCACACAGTTGCCGACAGATCTATAGACTTCAATAGAATGGAAAAATACTACTGGCTATTAGCAATTGTTAGGTTACCAACATATAACAAAAATTATTTTGTGTGCGTGTGGTCAGCTAAAGAAAGAGACTTGTACAGGATTGAAACAACTTGAGGGTAAGAAAATGATGTTTATCCATCAAATTGGAAAAGGTTACTGAATTTTTAAGTGCAGTTATTAAAGAAAACAACACAGATGAAAATATACATAACTATAGCTATGTAAGAATCAAATAAAAGTAAACAATAAAAATATAAGAATAAAATATAAAAAAGATGTATATTGTAGAATTAAATATAGAACGCAAAATAATGTGCATGAAAGTAAACTAGTCAATAAACTTTCTATAGCCCCTGAATAGAAAGTTTTCAGAATTGCTGGTGAGACCCTGAATTTCCTCAGCTGTCGCAGATGGTACAGTCTTTATGGTACAGGTGGGGAGCTGCTTCCTCTAACAGGTGTTTGTCGAAAAGCAGCATAAGCTCAGGGGATTCCCAATCCATAATATTCCCACCGGCGGCTCCAGGGGGGGTCTTGGGGGGTCTCAAGACCCTGCCAAAAAATGCCTTGAACCCCCATTTGACCCCCCAGCCTCTTCCTGATTAAAAAATATATATATTCGGGATAAAGATCCAAAAATGTTTCTCTTCAAACTACGCAGAACAATAATAAATAATAATTATTTCGACATTTATTCATACACTGAACCGAGAACCGTTTCTGTCGGACGCGTCCGATTCGAGAACCGATGAGCTGATGATAACTGCGCATGCGTGATTCAGCGTGAAGCAGACTGACACAGAGCACATCTGAACCGAACTGATTCTTTTGGTGATTGATTCTGAACTGATTCTGTGCTAATGTTATAAGCGCGGGTAAACCAAAGGCTTGAATGAAGGGCAATCATCGCCAATGACGGCATTACATCGAGCGCAAAAGAACCGGTGAACCATTTTTTTTCCCAGCTGGTTTATTTGATCGAATTGTCCGAAAGAACCGGTTCACTTGGGCACCTGCTCCTTTGCCCCTTAAGTGCCCTTTTGTCAAAGCAAAATTTCCTCATTTTTTTTTTGTAATAACATAAACTTTTGTGAATGCCTGCCCACGCCCAATCATAATATGAGTACAATTTATTAATAATAATTTAGCCGTAAATAAAATGACCAACATGATGACCGTTCACCTGACTACGACCTCATCCAACCAGGAAGATTCCTCATGCTGCACGCGCATTTTTTAATTGCTAGAGGATATTTTCAACATCGTGTCAGCTGGTAAGTGCTGTTTCCTTTTTCAGCGAAGTGATTTTGGTGTTTATTTACTTATTATTATTTTACAAGAACGATGTGATGTGAGAACATGCAGATACGTTGTTTATATTGCAGTGTGTAGCCTGTAGTCAAAGAGTATAGAAGTAACTTCTATACTCTTTGCTGTAGTGTAGAAGTAACACTAGCGTGCTGTTTGAGGTACACTGGTAAGGTACACATCACAACACTGGTAAGGTACACATCACAACACTGGTAAGGCTTATTCAGATTTTCTCATTCTCTGAATTATCATTATAAAAATAAAAACAATTCAGAAATGAATTAAAATATAATTATATTTTAAATGTGATGCAAATATTTTTTCTACAAAAGCAACAGTGTTTACAACAGCAAGACCACTTTAGCCTGTAAACTGAATAATATCTATCTGGAAATAAATGTAAAAATATCAATGTCAATAAAAATGCATAATATACCTGACATGAAAGTGCAGTGTGAAGGATATGGATAGCAAATATAGCCTGTCATTTGTTTACAAATGTGTTTTTGTTGTTTAGTAGCAGAAATATGCAGTTATTAGCCATGTCCACTGTATTTTTTGTTGGTTTTCATGAGACCCCCCTTGAAAAGACCAGGACCCCCCCATTGCCCCCCCAATCAAAATTGTCTGGAGCCGCCACTGAATATTCCCCCACAAAGCAAAATCCCATGTTGAGATCCTCTTTAGCCAGAGGGATGACTGAGAGACAAGGATCATCTTTAGAGAATTCAGCCACCCAAAACCTTTCCAAGATCCTGGCCAGCATAACCCGACAGTATGCACAACTTTCCACATCCAGCAGTTCAGCCTGACACTTAACACTCAGGCAAGTGATACACATCGGATGTGGATCTCTTCCGGATAAGAGCAGGAAAGGGCATATTTCCCTCTCTCTGGTACGATCTTAGACACCGACATGGTGGACAAGTCAGACTTATAGCTCACCTTGACGCATTAGCTATTGGAGACTGGACTATTGAAAGCGAAGTAGAAAAACTCAAGTCAAGTCACCTTTTTTTATATAGTGCTTTAAACAAAATACATTGCGTCAAAGCAACTGAACAACATTCATTAGGAAAACAGTGTGTCAATAATGCAAAATGACAGTTAAAGGCAGTTCATCATTGAATTCAGTGATGTCATCTCTGTTCAGTTTAAATAGTGTCTGTGCATTTATTTGCAATCAAGTCAATGATATCGCTGTAGATGAAGTGACCCCAACTAAGCAACTCCAACGTTGACAGAATAGAGAAAAAAAAACTTGGGAGAAACCAGGCTCAGTTGGAGGCCAGTTCTCCTCTGACCAGACGAAACCAGTAGTTATATTCCAGACTGCAGCAAAGTCAGATTGTGCAGAGGAATCATCTGTTTCCTGTGGTCTTGTCCTGGTGGTCCTCTGAGACAAGGTCTTTACAGGGGATCTGTATCTGGGGCTCTAGTTGTCCTGGTCTCTGCTGTCTTTCAGGGCAGTAGAGGTCCTTTCTAGGTGCTGATCCACCATCTGATCTGGATACAGACTGGATCTGGAGGCTACGGTGACCTTGGAACAAGAGAGACACAGACTAATATTAGCGTAGATGCCTTTCTTCTAATGATGTAGCAAGTACATCGGATGTTATTGGAAGTGTTCCCGGTTCCGGTTTACCTAATTAATGCAGCCTAAAAATCCTTTAACGGATTTGGATATAATTTCTTTTAAGCCAGGTTAAAGAGATGGGTCTTTAATCTAGATTTAAACTGCAAGAGTGTGTCTGCCTCCCGAACAATGTTAAGTAGGTTATTCCAGAGTTAAGGCGCCAAATAGGAAAAGGGGTAGCACTTTATTTTACAGTCCTGTTCCTTATGTAAATACAATGTACTTATCATAGTAGTTACAATAACTATGTAATAACTAGGTAATAACCCTGAACCTACCCCTAAACCTTCTATTACCAGAACTTTATTAGATAAAAACGCTGTAAGTACACTATAAGTATATGTAAGTACACGTACTGTAAAATAAAATGCAACCGGAAAAGGATCTGCCGCCCGCAGTAGATTTTGATATTCTAGGTATTATCAAATTGCCTGAGTTTTGAGAACGTAGCGGACGTAGAGGAGTATAATGTAAAAGGAGCTCACTCAAATACTGAGGTGCTAAACCATTCAGGGCTTTATAAGTAATAAGCAATATTTTAAAATCTAAAGATATCTGATAGGGAGCCAGTGCAGCGATGACAGGACTGGGCTAATATGGTTATACTTCCTGGTTCTAGTAAGAACTCTTGCTGCTGCATTTTGGACTAGCTGTAGTTTGTGTACTAAGCGTGCAGAACAACCACCCAATAAAGCATTACAATAATCTAACCTTGAGGTCACAAATGCATGGATTAACATTTCTGCATTTGACATTGAGAGCATAGATACATTAGATTTAGATATATTTTTGAGATGGAAAAATGCAGTTTTTACAAATGCTAGAAACGTGGCTTTCTAAGGAAAGATTGTGATCAAATTGCACACCTAAGTTCCTAACTGATGACGAAGAATTGACAGAGCAGCCATCAAGTCTTAGACAGTGTTCTAGATTATTACATGCACAGTTCTTAGGTCCTATAATCAACACCTCTGTTTTATCTGAATTTAGCATTAAGCAATTACTCGTCATCCAGTTTTTTTATATCGACTATGCATTACATTACTTTTTATATATGTGTGTTTTACCGGGCCGCAAAGAAATATAGAGCAGAGTATCATTAACAAAAACTCAGAGACAAGCAATCCATGACAGAACTAACTGAACCACATTTGGCAACGTCAGCCTTAATGGTACATCTGTGAACTGGAGCAGTGCAGCTCAGGTGCTGAGGGAAAGTCTTCACAGGGAAGAGATAAAGAATTCCGTTTCAGGGATCACACCAAGATATATATATATACAGTATTGTTCAAAATAATAGCAGTACAATGTGACTAACCAGAATAATCAAGGTTTTTCGTATATTTTTTTATTGCTACGTGGCAAACAAGTTACCAGTTGGTTCAGTAGATTCTCAGAAAACAAATGAGACCCAGCATTCATGATATGCACGCTCTTAAGGCTGTGCAATTGGGCAATTAGTTGAATTAGTTGAAAGGGGTGTGTTCAAAAAAATAGCAGTGTGGCATTCAATCACTGAGGTCATCAATTTTGTGAAGAAACAGGTGTGAATCAGGTGGCCCCTATTTAAGGATGAAGCCAACACTTGTTGAACATGCATTTGAAAGCTGAGGAAAATGGGTCGTTCAAGACATTGTTCAGAAGAACAGCGTACTTTGATTAAAAAGTTGATTAGAGAGGGGAAAACCTATAAAGAGGTGCAAAAAATGATAGGCTGTTCAGCTAAAATGATCTCCAATGCCTTAAAATGGAGAGCAAAACCAGAGAGACGTGGAAGAAAACGGAAGACAACCATCAAAATGGATAGAAGAATAACCAGAATGGCAAAGGCTCAGCCAATGATCACCTCCAGGATGATCAAAGACAGTCTGGAGTTACCTGTAAGTACTGTGACAGTTAGAAGACGTCTGTGTGAAGCTAATCTATTTTCAAGAATCCCCCGCAAAGTCCCTCTGTTAAAAAAAAGGCATGTGCAGAAGAGGTTACAATTTGCCAAAGAACACATCAACTGGCCTAAAGAGAAATGGAGGAACATTTTGTGGACTGATGAGAGTAAAATTGTTCTTTTTGGGTCCAAGGGCCACAGGCAGTTTGTGAGACGACCCCCAAACTCTGAATTCAAGCCACAGTACACAGTGAAGACAGTGAAGCATGGAGGTGCAAGCATCATGATATGGGCATGTTTCTCCTACTATGGTGTTGGGCCTATTTATCGCATACCAGGGATCATGGATCAGTTTGCATATGTTAAAATACTTGAAGAGGTCATGTTGCCCTATGCTGAAGAGGACATGCCCTTGAAATGGTTGTTTCAACAAGACAATGACCCAAAACACACTAGTAAACGGGCAAAGTCTTGGTTCCAAACCAACAAAATTAATGTTATGGAGTGGCCAGCCCAATCTCCAGACCTTAATCCAATTGAGAACTTGTGGGGTGATATCAAAAATGCTGTTTCTGAAGCAAAACCAAGAAATGTGAATGAATTGTGGAATGTTGTTAAAGAATCATGGAGTGGAATAACAGCTGAGAGGTGCCACAAGTTGGTTGACTCCATGCCACACAGATGTCAAGCAGTTTTAAAAAACTGTGGTCATACAACTAAATATTAGTTTAGTGATTCACAGGATTGCTAAATCCCAGAAAAAAAAAATGTTTGTACAAAATAGTTTTGAGTTTGTACAGTCAAAGGTAGACACTGCTATTTTTTTGAACACACCCCTTTCAACTAATTGCCCAATTGCACAGCCTTAAGAGCGTGCATATCATGAATGCTGGGTCTTGTTTGTTTTCTGACAATCTACTGAACCTACTGGTAACTTGTTTGCCACGTAGCAATAAAAAATATACTAAAAACCTTGATTATTCTGGTTAGTCACATTGTGCTGCTATTATTTTGAACAATACTGTATATAAGGGGGTGGGTTCCTGGTCATGAGCTGTGATTGGTGTGCCCTGTGGACAAATATGGTGTGATTGGTGCATAGTCTATCATGCCTGGGGAGTTCCCCATAGTGTACAGTTTGAAAGAGAACATGTTTTTCAGGAAAAACAGCCTTGACAGCGTAAAAATCTTGTCAATGAGTAAATGTCAACAAATAGAGGAATTTAAATGGCAATCAGTCAGAAAGTCTTCTCAACACTGTGTTTGCAGTGTTTCAGGTGTTAAGTACTAAAGCCATTTATACCAATATTTATAACTATAAAGATAATTTATTATCTATTATAAGATAATATTTATATTTATAAGATAATATTTATTATCCACATCCACACCAATTCAATATATCATTGTTTATTTTATTAGCGCTCTGCCATTTTCGTCATCTAATGCTTTACATGCTTGAGCTCTTGAACATCTGGTGGATTCTGATTGGCTGTCAAGTGTTTTTTTCACTCCTTCTATGAGAATAGTGGTATTGGCTGTTCTCATAGAATTAGAACAATAATCAAATATTTATAGTTAATGTTCTGGCTGTGAATACGCCTGTGGTCCTCCATCATAATTTGCAAGCATTCAGGTGTGGCTCCATACTCCTATGCAACCTCTTCATGCTCTAATTTTCTCCTGATGTATAAAATCAAGTCCTGCCATGTTCTTCATAGCTGAAAATGCAAATTCTCTCACATCATACATGTCTGCACCAGGTGCATCAGTGACCACTGAAAATAATTTACCTTGCTGTCAGGAGTAACACAAGCCAAGAAGAGGCATGCGTTTTTACACTTGCTTCCAATGTAGAAGATGTGTCAGAAACATTACATTACAGAAGCAATATGGTTTGTTGTTGTTGATGTGATGAGTGATGAGACATACAATTATGAATGGAGTTTGATTTGTTTTAATGGTACTATTTACAAAAGTTTTTTCTTTTTCTTTTTTTTTCTGCAAATGATTTAACATCTGAAACAGTCTGAATTACAATGAAACCTGTCTCAAACAGCTATGAAGCGAAAGTCACATCAAAGAAATAAAAAAAGACATTGTGATTGTATGAAAAAGAAAAGGACAGGGCCACAAAAATAACGTTGAGTTGCATAGCAAGTAGATTCTCGAAGGGGCGACAGAGCTGAATAAGAACACTAATATGGGGTCACACTGACAAAGTGAAGGAAAAACAGATGCCTTGTTAACACAAGTTTCCATACAACTGCATAACCTGAGAAGGGCAGGTGTGTGTGAAACATCTGGCTCCTTTAAGAAGGAATACAAAGTACAATCTCAACAGATGATGTAGAAAAAGCCTGGAACATGTAAGGGCCTAAGTGTGAGAGCTAAACTACTGTGCACTAAAGGCTTCGTTTGGCGGAAATTGCAATTTCTCCAGTAACGTGATACATGATGTCATGAACATCAGCATAGCAATAATCCATATGCTGGTGGTAATTAAAAAGAAACCGAAAAGGGAGGATCAAGGAAGAGAGCAAGATATTGGCGCCCTGTGAAGTGCTTTTTAACTGAGGAGAAGATCTCTGCTTGGTACGTGACCATCAACCAAAAATAATGCAGACAATTACTTTTGTCAGGTTTTGGTTTGTCACTTCACAACACAAGCATACATATATAAGTCAGCAGAGAGGCACCCTTTGGTCAAGCCCTCTTAAGTCTGCTACACAGTGCACTACATAGTGTTCACCTGACAGGTTAGAATACCACACTAAGTCCCAATGATACATTTAGCCGACTATGAAAACATCTGGAAACAACTTTCATACATCTTGTTTACATTTTTCTTTTGAGAAAAGAGTTTTAGAAGACAGGTTTAGCTTTCTATGTTCGGTAATATTCACTAAAAACTGTGAAAATAACTGGCTGATGTTTGAATATCAAACAACAGAAGTCCCGACAGAATCTGTTTTTTTTTTTTTTTTTTTTTTTTTGGATTAGTATGAGTTTTTTCTCAATTAATGCCATAGGAGGTGTGGTTTTAAGGTCGTTCCTGTTAGTTAATCAGTTCTTCATCATCACGGTGAGGAAGCGTCGCTCTCTGACTCCGCCCTGCAGTGGGCGTCGACTCGGAGGTCTGTGGGAAAGCTCAGTGGATCCGTGTCCGTCTCGGGCTCCACTATCGGATCCTCAGACAAAGGAAAACTCCTGGGCTCCCAGGGCTGGACCATCTGTCAGGAAAACATACAGGATATTAAGAATAGCATTTGTATTAAAGAAATCAGATGTACATATTTTGCCCATTCATTTTCTCCATAGGCATTTAAAAAATAAAACATAAGGGTTCAGTTTTGAACTCACATTAACAACAAAACAATTCATTTTAAATATACATATAACAAAATATACTACTGTTCAGAGTTTTTAGGGTCAGTAAATTGATCAAAAGTGACAGTAAAGACATCGTTATAATAAAACGAAATGTCAAATAAAAGCTTTTCTTTTGAACTTTGAGAATCCTGAATAAATGATCAGTTAACAAAATATTAATCAGCACAAACGGTCTTCAACATTGAAAATAATAACTTTTATGAATAATTCAGCATCAATGAATATTAGAATGATTTCTGAAAGATCATGTGACACTGAAGATGAGTATTGATGTGCTGAATAAATTCCATAAAAAAAAAAAAAAAAAAATATGTATTTTGAATTATCACCATATTTCATAAGATTACAGTTTTTACTATATTTTTGAAGAGACTCTTCAAAACCGACCCCAAACTTTTGACTTTGACTTTTCATACCCAATATAAAATGTTAGCTGAAGGTAAAAATATTAGTTAATAGAATAAGCTACAACAGTGCCAATGAGATGAACTCGACAAAGATAAGCGCTTTTCCCAAAATACTGCAGCTGGCAATATAACAGTTTGCATTACATTACAGCTCTTTAAAAAGCAGAATGTAAAATAAAACGGTGGAGAAAATGAGCGGGATGTTGATCATGAAAATGGCAGGAGATGGTTACCGTCTCCTCAAAGGTGCAGTCTGAAGTGGATCCGCACGTGTCTTCGCTGTACAGCAGTCTGTGTGTGTCTCTGGTGTGAGGTGTGTGTGCGTCGCGGGAGCACGGTGTGTCAGGGCTCGGTGGGCTCAGGGGTGACGGCACCGGCCCGTAGTCCTGCAGGAGGTGGAAGTGACTTGCGTCTGGGGATGAGGGCTGAGGCGTCGAAGGATTCGTTCCCACCATCGATGGTGTCGTTCGCCCGTCCAGGGATTTATAGGACCTGAGGAACGACAAATGGTTAACTATAAACTCACAAAACAGAAAAAACTTTGTCTGGTAAGATCAAGCAGGGTAGGTACCTGCTGCCTCTCCTCTTGCCGGGTGCGAGAGCCGTCCATCGCCAGCGAGAGCGCTCATGATCCTCTAACGGCTGGTGGAGTTTAGTGAACGTGGCATCTGACAGGTCCTCCACCTACACAGATCAATCATTAGCACACATCACTAATAAGGATCGACAAGAGATGAACTGGAATATATGAGAAATGAGTGGAGGAAAAAATAGAAGGCTGTTATACCGGAATGTTATTGTCTTCCTCTGCCAGAGGTTTGGCTAAAATGTCCACTTCCCTCCATCTGAACAGAGCAGATATATTTAAAATGCAACAGTTTATTAAACCTTTAGACAAAATATTTTAAAAAAAATCTAAGTTGGAATGTGTTTTTTCAGGATTTTATGGACCATATAGTCTGATATAGTTAGAATATGGAGCTCATTCTCAAAAAGGAAAAACAGCTATTTTATTTCGAGGCCCAAACGGACTTAGACTGGACTGGATTTAGACTTGGAGATGCACCTCGGTGTGAGAATTTCCTTGTACTGAAGTTTCTCTACTCTGGCGGTGGCAGCCACTGACATGGGAATGACGATGTTGTTGATATCAAACGGACTCTCGCCTCTTCTTCTCCGGATCGGCTGTATAAAACAACGAAAATACCAGTCATGAATGAAAAGTGAACACATGAGCTATTAAAAAAGCCAAAAGCCTATTCTGACTTTGAAATCTGTTTAAAGTTGCCATTATTAGACAAACTTGCGAGTGGATAGAACGCAAAATGGGAAAGGACTGTGAGGAGCTGAGATTAAAAGTCAAGTCGCTCAAAGTTTAACTGTGCCACATGTCAGAGCGCTCTAGGCTTAGATCAAACCTAATGGAAAGAAAATGATGAACATACCACGCTGTTTCCCAGAGGAGTGCTGCTCTCAACGGGGAGCGAGAGCTGTCTGGTCAGGGGACTGGTGTTGGAGGAGTGAAGGCTGGACAGAGAAGGACACGGACTGCCTGCATCCATCACCACTTTCAGTGCTATATGAGAAGAGGGGGGAAAAAAAAAATGGGAAAAATATATATGACTCCCATTTTATTTCAAAACATTGTGTTGGTCTCACTGAGCTGTCCAGATCAAGGTCAAAATAATCTTTTCCATTAAGAGACCATATTTTCTCCCTGGAATTTGATTTAAAGAGGGATTCTTTACATTTGTAAGAACAATTTTTATGGATTACATAATTAATAATGGTTATTGTAATTAATAGGAACTGCAATATTATGAAAAATATATATATTATTGTCATTTATTGCCCTTGATACTGTAACATTGATTATTACTACTGCTAATTAACAGATTACACAAAAATAATGATTTGATTGTCCATTCATGCACTCAAAAGATACATCTGTGATTGGTTATTATGCTCAGCAATGCATAAAAATAAATCATTAGATTTCTTACACACTTCTTAGTCATTTTCACATTTGAATTTAATCACAATGGTCTGAAATGTTTTAGTTTAATTGTGCAGGGACATTATTTGCCCACATATCTTGAATGTATATGCCCCATTAATTTCCAACTCTGGGTGCTCCCCATTTCTACTGGAGTGACATTTTAGGGTTGCATGTTTTATTTTATGCTGCTGTCAGTAATTAGCCAAAAGTATCATTAGGAAGGTCCGTTTAAGACATATTCAGGGTCATGTATGCATGGAAAGCAGTGCACTCACAGTCTGCTCTGTCCAGTGAATGCTCTCTGACCCTCTTCCTGCTGTGACTCCGGTCCAGCACACGATCCGGCCGGCAGGGTGTGAGTGTGTCTGCTTTCGGGACACATGAGACGTTGTCCACCTGTTGCCTGTGCAGCCTCTCCAACCTGCTCTTGTGACGGGCCAATCCTGACAAAGAGAAAGAATTAAAAATGAATGAATTCAGTCACTCTGTCTCAGTCAGTGGCTGTGAGTATCAATGTGTGTGTACTTACGGACTGCAGCCGCATGAGGGTTTGATAGTCTGAATTTGTGTTTGGAGAGGAAGGAGGAGGATGATGATTGTGTGATGGAGAGCTTGTGTTTGAGAGACATCTTCTTGACTGGTTTGATCCGGTTAAACGGACGAGTCTGCCAATGAGACTTCAGAACCTTCTTCAACTGTAAGCTGAGAGCCACATCTGAGAGACCAGAGAAGGACAGAGAAAATCTTTTAGGATGAATCACTACAATTTTAGAAATGTTAACAAATCTAGGACTGGGACAACGAATCAATGAAACTGATAATCTGTGACTTTCTTTTTAATTTGCAAATTTATATATATAATATATATAAATGGGGCTGGTCAATATGGCAAAGAAATCAGTCAACATGATGATTAACATAATAAATTTAATATCTTTCTTTATTTCAAATTCAAAGGCAGATTTTTGCAGAATTGTAGGAACCAGACCATTAATTGTGGCTTAAAACTACTCTTTAGGGTCAGAACGTTACAAACACTTCACACTTTTCTAGTCATTTTCCTTACCAAATCATGAAACAGGTTTGTGATTACGTGTCTCTTTAGCACAGTTTAGAGTGCAGGCTGCAGTATTAATAACATACAATACATTTTTTGTTTCTTAGAAACACACATTTGACAGAAGCTCGAGATAGAATGCAGAGGTAAATTTATATTTATCTGTATAGTAACTACCTCATTTTTAAATGGTGACATTTAGTACCAGTTTTATTCAAATGAACCATTGGTCTTCCATAGCAGCATACATTTAGATCATGATAACCACAGTTAAAACCTATATAGCATGGTAAAAATGTATCCATATGGTTTCGAGGTGTTTGTTTGAAAAACTATACTTTTTTTTTTTTTTTCGTTTAACGCGTTCAAAATATTTAAAGCAATTAACGCAGGTATCATTTTATTGCAGAGCCCTATATATAGATATATGAAATTCTAAAATAACTTTAATAAAATGTTTTTAGGAACATACATATACACACTTTTTAAAAATCACCTGATATAGTAAAACCATTATATATATAAGTACATATAAACATATCACACTGTATATTTGTAACAAAATCTATTGTGAAGATAGTTGTTAGCTCTGATTGTATCTGACGGTGTATGTGCGTCTCACCCGACTGCATGGACAGAACGGGGTGGATGCTGCGGTCCTGATGTGCGACTCTCTCCAGGAGAGGGCGATCCAATGGTAAGTCTGGTTTGGAGAGGGGAGGAGCACCGCCACACATGACACATGAGCCATTGACCTCACACACACATGAAGGAGAAGACGACACTCTCTGAACCTGATAAAAGAAGGAAACACACTTTAGAAACACTTCAAAACCAGCAAAAAATGTGCTCCTGGAATACTGATACATTCATACTAATAAACGCACCTTGCCATTGAGATTGTGAACAGTGTTCGGGTGGACAAGACGGCGTCTCCTGCAGGTCAGCAGTGGGCGAGTTCGTGCAGACGTACAGCTACGGTCAAGATTTGATGGGCATGTGTCGGACATTTCTGCCACGCTACTGAAATAAGAAAACAATGTAACGTGCAGTTTTTGCAAAACCAATGGATAATATGAATCCATGCGGATACAAGACCCCACTGCATTCAGCCTAAGTTCATTTTGCAATAATGGCCGGTTGACTGTATTTTATACTTTATATACTTGTTATTCTAATGTTTGCAAACGGTAACAACTTATTTATGGCGACACAATATTAGATTTTTCCAAACCTAATGGAGATGTCATTCTCGGATGTGTCTGTCAAACGAGACTGGGATTCTGTGAAATTCTGGGATGTTGTTGAGGTTAGGACATTCTCGTTAGTCTCGGTTCTCTGACAGGAAGAGGCGGAGTCTCCCAGCTCAACATGACCCTGCAGAGAGCATGCAAAAAAAACTTTATATACAGTCAAATAATTCCAGATTCTGAACAGTGCTGAACCTGGATGTGGTTTTTGTCTTAAACCACAAACACAGTAGATATATCGCGGCTCTACGGACCTTGCTTGCACGCAGCTGGCGGTAGATGTCGACCTGCTGTCGGATGCGGTACTCCAGGTCTGATATCTGAGCCTGAAGCCATGTCCAGTGACTGATGATTGTGGCTCTTTCTCTGGCGAAGCGCCCTTCTGCTCTTCTCCATCTGAGAGAGAAAAGAGAACAATCCAGTTAAACATGTTTTAATCAAGTTAGACATTTAGTTGTCCATTTAGTTCAGATTACTTCAAGTAAAAACTGCCTGTGACGACAGTAAAAATAAACAGGAAACCCTCAGGATTTTTCTTTCAGACTTTTCCAGCCCTGATGGTCCAGATTACAAAAGAAATCAGTCATCTTGACTGTAATAAGAAGAGTTTATCACATTAAACATTCAGTACAGAAACTCATTTTTACACATCACTTACAGACTCCACATTATGAATCGATTCAGTTAAATACAGTCAGTAGTCCTAATATAACAGTCTCACAAAATAAAGCGTTTCAGCTTGATTTGAAACTTCCTTTTTAACTTCTTTTGCAACCAAGAGAAGGCAGGAAAGGGAAAGTATATCTAGGAGGTGGGCGATATGACCAAAACATGAATATGAATCATTTTGTCAGAACACTGAAGCACAATATACCGCAGTTGTTTTTGCTGGAATAAGGTTGTTACAATGCCAAAATCTTAGACAACATCGAGATTTCACAATTTCACATTCCACACAATACTAGAGTAAAAAAAGACACACAAATAGTCAATAATAAAATAACTTATTACAAGCAACAGAACAAATATACAAGTGAAATAAAGAATCGACTAGAGAAGCTAAAAATACTACAGAAACTGATTATAATAATTAAACGCAAAATAAAACATCGCCTAGTCTTCACTGTATGACAATGATTCTTATTCAAGCTACAAGTACAAGATGTTTAGTCAAGCGCTATAACTGCTTTTCTCTGTATGAATAACATTTTATTTCTAATTAACAAAAACGTTTGCAGTGCAAGTTGTATTTTTGTGTGGTGGGCTGGTGTTGTGACTACAAACGTTAAACTGGTTGTCCGTACTGGTTTATCAGATAAACACCCTCCTGTAGTGTGAGCGGTACACCCTACACAAAAGCACACCCCCATCTCATGGCAAAGTTCCTCTCAGTACACTCCCACAGCGTCGTGCCTCAGAATACACACGGAGCACGCCCTCACACGCAGCCACTCACGTTTGCCCACGTGGATCCCAGCAACTGTCTGTGACGAGATAAATCGGGGGGAATTTACATGTGCACCACGGAGCCCTATGAACCTCCATCACACATGGGATATTCAAGATTATTACGTTGCTCACTGACTGGAATACTTTGTTCTGACTGGTAATTAGGGTTGCAAAATTCCGGGAATTTTCAAGACGGGAAACTTTCCATGGGAATTAATGGGAATAAACTAAAAAAATAAATTAAATTGCAGGAACTGGAGACTTAAATGCAGTTGGGAAAGAAATCTTGCAGCATAATCTTGGTTAAAACAACCTGATTTAATGCAATTTCACATTGCTCAATCACATGCACACAGCACACTGTTTAAGGCAGGGTGCTGTCCTCCATAACATGAAAGATAATTTCTTGAATCATGCACACAATATAAAAACATGTCCATCTTGGTGAGAGTTAATTTAAATTACATGAATATTACAAAACATTTGTATTCCTTGTGCTGTGTGTGATATAGTTTGCAACTAAATTAAGCTTTACCACTGAAAAAACAAACACACTGACTGAACAAACA
Source organism: Carassius gibelio (assembly GCF_023724105.1). Classification (NCBI taxonomy): domain Eukaryota; kingdom Metazoa; phylum Chordata; class Actinopteri; order Cypriniformes; family Cyprinidae; genus Carassius; species Carassius gibelio. The sequence continues at coordinate 7,875,407 of NC_068382.1, forward strand.
TTTAGCTGAGATAATAAAACGGAAGTCTAAAAATGACCCTCCCCCGAAACACACACTCCACTTCTCACACTCGGCCCATTCACACGGGGCGTCGGCGTCAACGCCTCTCGTTACTTTGAACGGAGATGACGTCAACTTTTCAAGCGCCAATGCAGGCGTCCTCCAATCAGATTACCTTATTATGCAAATACTCTAGCTCAGACGCTAGCCAATCACGTTCATGCAACACCAAAAAACTAATGTGATTGGCTGTTGTCACTAAGATGGTCGCGTTAGCACCAAGCTTCAGAAGTGCGTGTGAATTAGCCGTAGAGAAGTATTCCTCTGCAGTTTCTCTGAAGACACACTTGCTACATTTGAGCCCAAATACAACATCTAAATTTTGGTATTTTAAATATATTTGATACATGGGATCCAAGTTTAACTAGTAAATACAAACTGTTTATACAGTAGCTAGCTAGTAGTACTAGTCAAAGTTTGGAAACATTACTATTTTTATGTTTTAAACATTGCATATGTTTTGCTCATCAATCCTTCATTTATTTGATCAAAACTACAAAACAAAATAGTTATATTTGTTATAGTTATATAGTTATATTATAATTTCAAATAATGTTTTTCTGTTTTAATAAAATGTTATGTTTTTTCTGTGATGCAAAACTTAATTTTGCACATCATTACTCCAGTCTTCTGCGTCACATGAATCTTCAGAAATCATTCTAATATGCTTAAATCAATTCTAATATGCTTTTTTATGATCTTATATTTTGGAAACAGTTGTGCTGTTTAATTCTTTTTTTTTCTTTTCTTTGAAGAATAAAGAGTTGAGAAAAGAAAAGCGTTTACGTTAGAAATCCTTTTTTAATACACTACCATTCAAAAAATTTGGGGTCAGTATTTTATTAGCTTTTTCTGAAACAAATTAATACTTTTATTCAACAAGGATGTGTTAAATAATAAAAATTAAAGACTTATATTTGTTTGTTTAAATATTTTTATTTTGAATGTACACTGTTCACTCATTAAACATTAATAAATCCTGAAAAAAAGCATCACAGACTTCGCCAAAAAATGTTTTTTATTTATTTATTTTATTTTGTATTAGTTTGCATGCATGTGACCCTATGATCAAACAAAATGTTTATATGTTTGTATATGATAGTTTTATAAATTTCCTGTAAATTGCCATAAATTCCTGGTAAATTTTGAATATTTCCACAATTCCCCAGATGCAGTTCCCTGTGCAAAGTTTCTGGAAAATGTCCACCCCTTTGCAACCCTACTGGTGGTAATACATTAATTTGAACTCTAATCAACATTTATTTTGGCCTAGTTAATTATTCAACAAGTAGTTGTATAATGGGATATGGTACAGTAAGAGGGTCACATTTACTTTGTGATAAAGCTTGATTAACTGTATATTATCACTTGCATGTAGTGAAACATCAAGAGCCTAGAGAGCGTGCCACTGGATCCTGCTCCAAATAAAGTGACCAAATTATTCATGCTAGCTTACATCAGCCTATTTAAGCCACGTGCACACTAGATTTTGAGCTTGCAAAAATGTTAGCGACTATATTCTCTATGTAACAACTGCTTTAAGGGATAATTCGCCCAAAAATTTAAACAACTCAAGTTGTTCCAAACGCTGATAAAAAACAGTTGATGTTAGCCACTGAATTCCACAGTATTTTTTTTTTATAATATGAAAGTCAATGGCTACCACCAACTGTTATCAACATTCTTCTAAATATCTTCTTTTGTCTTCAACAAATTAAAGTAATTCATACAGATTTGAGGGTGTGTAAATGATAACAGAATTCACATTTTGGGTGAACTATCCCTTTAATTGTTGTAATTTGTCCATGTACTCTTCCATACGTGCACGTGTGCGTTTGGACGAAGAGAAGAACGCCAACAAAAGAGTCGCCCACCCTTACTGTGCCTGCTGTGAAGTGAATCATCTCCTAATTGTGTTTCATAAATCACATTGGGCTGATGGAGCGAGTACAAAGACAGAGTCGTTTAGCATAAATGCTCTGCTGCCTTTGTTCTTGGCTTTCAGACTGTGAGACGGTGGAAGAACCAAAACACAGATAAATACCAGCCGACTGACACGCTGGCTTAACAAACTGTTTTATATGGAGCCCGGCCTGTTATTTTCTACTCATATAGATTAAGAGTTAAACTGCCAGTTCTTTAGGTTAAAAAGAAAATGAAAGCAATTATAACAGGGAGGGACGGAGCTCTATGATATGATAGTGTGTCTAGTAAATAGGGATGCACAATCATGATTTTTCATGGCCGATTCCGATAACGATTTCCAAATTATTATTTTTTTATATTTAAGCAACAAAAAAGAAAGAAGGAAAGTGTGCATAAACAAGATGTTTATTTGGTATTTAATAGGCCAAACTGGCTTTTGGCTATTGAAAACAATAACCGTAACCATCTGAAATTAACAAAAGTAACTGCACAGTAATTAGCCTACATTCAATACAAACTTGGATGATAAAAACATCAGCATTTAGCTTTTGTTTTTGAATTGGGTTGAAACTACATAGAACTGGCCTTAAATTAAAAGATTAACTGTAACCGTGTGAAATTAAAGGCAACAACTGCATAGTTCTACAATCCAAACAACACAATCAACACACATTCAGCATCAGCATTTTAGTTTTTAAATTTGGTTTTAAATTTAAAACAAGGTCTTTACCAGTGAGAATAAATCAAAGTATGCTATATAAATATTATTCCAAAATGTTAAAATCAAATAATGTTGGTGCGAATAAAACAAAGTGTTTCTTTCATCCAATTAAAAAAAAAAAATAAATTAAGGTAATGATTCACATCTATATTTTTTTACTTGAGCCAATGAAAAATAAAGAACTATTGTTTCAAGTAAAAAAATATAGATGTCAATCATTACCCTAAATCTTTTTAATTGGATGAATAAAACACTGCGGTGTGCTACAGCAGGTGATTTTAAAATCAAATTCAGTATATATAATTTTAAAGTAAAATAAAAATAATCATCCTATACAGAACTGACGTTTACTTCTGGCTTTTCAAACATGTATGCAAGTTCTACTATACAAAAAAATAAATAAAAAATTCAGTTTGGTCACGGTTTAGTCCATTTCGTTTCTCATCCAACACGTGAGAAGTTGAGCTCTTATTTTGTGCAGTCCGCTTCCTGCTATCTGTGCCTCAGATGTGTAGCTCTGCACTTCCAGTGCACAGACTTCGCACAGATTTCCAAATACTTCCACACAAAGGACATGATAGCGAATGATAACAATGCAGTCTGTTCACTCGGGCACACTTCCGGAAAAATTGGCCGAAAAAAAAAGCAAAAACCGGTTCCGATTTATGGCCGGTCAACCAGTGCATCGCTACTAGTAAATGTTCTTTTGTCTACTGCCTGCATAAAGCCTTTGCCCTTTAATAAGACTTGAACAAACTACAGACTCCTCATTGGGTGCTCATCTTGCAAGTGATTCCATTATTAGCATTAGCAAATAACTAAATTTTAGAACAGAGCTGTGTGTGTGATTAATCAAATTATAACTGATATCATGATATGGCTTAGTGTAATGCATGTTTCAAAGTGAACCGCAGCACTGTGTTCGTTTTCACATGAGCAGCTCATTATCTGCCAGTGTTTGCTCATTATCGTCTCAGTGGCTCGGTCTTCACATCTGCTCTGAGTTTGGGTCGCTTTAATCTAAATCTTCCCAAATTTGTAATGAAAACCACATATCAAGAAGCTTTGGCGGTTTAACATTTGAAAAATAAATTAAGCTATGAATATGAGTGATTGTAAGATTAGAAAAATTATTAGTAAATTAATTTTACAGTCGTATATTTTTTTATTTTACAGTGAAATCTTTTTATTTTAGTAATCATAATTATTATTGTATTTTAATAATATTAGTATTTAAATGTTTAATATTTTTATTATTACTTAAAACAAGTGTAAAAATTGTTTTTGGTATTTTTCTGTATGTTGGGATTTTTTTTGTAAATGTAAACAAGGGGGAAATGCATGAATCATAACGAATCCACAGGAATATGATGCATGTGTTTTCGATGTGAGTCGAAAGCACAGCTGTAACTCTCGAGTCATGACGCACAAACACGAGCAAGGACGAGAGCAAGAATGGAACAGATGGATGGAGAGAAAAAAAAGAGGATAAATAGAGAGGTATGCAAGGTGGTTAGGCTTGGCAGAGGTATGCAGAGGAATTGTGGGGGAAAGATGGTGAAAAAGGGGTGGAGGACTGCAAGACGAAAAGAAAGAAAACATCTGAGTGAGTGAGAGAGGAAAAACGGTTACATAACACGAGTGGGCTCGGCTCAGACAGTGAAAATGGGAGGAGGAAGAACATAAGAGGACAATGGTGAAGAAAGACTGCTCAATGGGAGAAAGAAAGAAAATCTGGAAAGTCCTGACAACATGACAAGCATTTATGATGATTTCCAAACTTCTAAATACTCAAATACACCCAAATACATCAGCTTCCGTTAAAGGTCAACAGCAGATTTGGGGATGTTATGAATGACCAAATTAGTTTTATCCATACATTTATAATCTGGCTCATATTTCTCACTCAAACACAAACAAATAAACTGATACTTGTCTTTATCAGATCAAAAAAGGCACTTCCTGATTAGCTCGTTGTTTTCACACATACACGTGTGAATCTCTCGACAAGAATATTTTGGGGTAACTTTTCACAACCGTTTATACTCTCTACAGAAAATGCCATTGCAAACCTGTATGACTTTCTTCTGTGGAACACACACAAAGATATTTTGAAGTTTTTGTGACCACTGACTTTCTCTGCATAGACAAAAAAGACATTTCTCAAAATTATTTATTTTATGTTCCACTGAAGAAAGTCAGTCATACAGGTTTAGAGTGCAATGCGGGTGAGAAAATGATGACCAGACTTTCATTTTAGGGTGAACTAACCCTTAAAAGGAGATTCCATTAGTTAATGTAGTAACATGGACGAACCATGAACAGTACATTCATTACAGCATTTATATATCAACATGCTCGTAAAAGGAAAATTGTAAGCCACTTTTTGAGCACAGACCATTAAACCCCCTTCTCTCTAAAGCACTCCTCCAGAAGTCACTCTCGGTGGATTTAACTTGTGTTTAATTGCAGTAAAGGTAAATCTTCCATTTGCATAGCAGCTGTGTTCCATTAAAAGCCTCCAATAATGAGTGAGGGTGTTTGGGATCAATGTCCTGGGATGCACACAGTTTAAATTCATCAAGATTTAACTACAGTCAGAGGTCAACAAGCAGCAGTTCCTGATTGCTCTAATTTCCCCACCATCACAGCGTGATGTCATAAACATGTGCTGAGAAACATCAGTCCGAGAGCACCGCAAAAGGACAAAACTGGGCTGAAAACACACTTGTTTAGAGCAGGATCATCATCAGCGTTCAGCCAGCAAGCACACACCCTGAATGGATTCAAGCATGTGATAATGTGGTTTAAAAAAACAGAGCGCTCGAATTTGAAATCCAAAATCTGCATTCACAGATGCCTGATCATTTAGGTCAAAGGTGCAAAGCCAAGTCAGCAAACTGCTAAATGGCTCCTTTTAAAACTGCTTCCACTAATAAATCAACCTAAAAAAAAAAAAAAACTAATTCCAGCAACTAGCAACTTATGCATGAATATTAAAATGACAAAATTAAATCTAATTGGGCTAAATGCCAAAGCAACAGGATTCGAGCACCAGACTGTTTTCATATATAATGAACACAAGGAGTCTGAAATGCATGTGCTTCTGTTAGGCAGAGCTCACAATGTTTAAACTGTTATCCTCCCCTCTGTATACGCACAAAAAAATTTATTGAATAATAATAAAAAAAAAACTGGAAGTTGGAACAAAAATGATGCATGAAAGTAAAACTGCTTTGTTATCCATCACCCGTGGTTTACTTCTGACTTTCTTTAATATTAACCAAAACATCAGGGCTCTCGGTTCCACCCTCTCTATTTTCACCTAAAATGAATCAGACTCTCCCTAAGGGGCAAAACAGGAAATTTAACCTTGCTGAAGTTTTTAAATAAGACCACAGTCGAGGAGGACATTAAACTAGACTGCGTTATGACAACGAGATCTATGATCTCACTGTACAAACAAGGTCGGACTGGAAATTAACAGTGACTCTCTACAAGGTTCAGGGCAGGAACACACAGGGCTACAGTCACAAACATGCCCCACACTCCCTTGGGGCTCCTGTGAACAGCACACATAATGAGTCTGCTACACCACAGCAATGATGAGACTTTATCAGAAAGAGCATCCAAAAATCACACACTCATGCGCTATTCAACGTCATTCTGCACTGTGTGTTGAGCAGTGTATTCACAGTGAAAACTCCAAAAAAGAAAAAGTGTACTTTGCATGATGCACTTAACCAAAAACACTTCAGAGTTATAAAATTCACATATTACAGGGTCAGGGCTCCAAACGAATAAATCGAGTAAGGAGCCATTGGCTCTATTAAGAAAAAACTTAGGTGCCAAATTATTTTTTTAGATGCCACAGAATACATGTGCTTTATTTTATTTTATTTTTTTACATTTTAACATTTCAATCATACTGTCATAGATATTTTCTTGACTTTATCAGCATTTTAATCCATTTTGTAGATGACCTGGGAACTAAGGTTAAAAAGCCATATTATTAATAATTATAAACGAGAATTGTTAACGATATTGGCAATATCCATAAAGCTGACAGCTTGACCTGCTGTAGTTTGTTCACGTTATAACAGACTTACAAGCGTCGAAATAGACGCTGCTTTTCTGCACCTTCACGTCAACGTTATTTCGATCTGTCTCGCGCTGCACAACTGAGCTGTGTTTATCAGGTGTGTGTCAGAGATGAGGACTGCTTGAAACTCTTTTCTTTCCACTCAAACCTTCATGTGCATCGTCTCAGTTTAATACGTGATCATAGCAAATGATGTGATCCCAAAACAATCAGGAAACAAGGCATTACATGCACTTTTCTTTTTAATTTATAATGTAAATAGATACGTATAGTCACCAGTGGTAACCTCAGCAAAAACTTTTATAATTATTGGACACTAAAGCAACCGTTTTAGTCACAGTTTAGAGCCCTGAGGGTAGAGAACATGCTTCGTTAAAAAGGTTCCAAAAGGTTGTCTTACGCTAATGAAACAGAACAATTCTGGGTTCCCCAAAAAGTCTTGCAGTGAACAGGAACCACAGACGCTGATAAGGAACCTGTATTTTTAAGAGTGTAGTGTATAGTACGTCCAGAGACATGACTAAAGGCTCCGCTCCAAAGACAATCCCAGAAAGAAAGATGACGTGGGCTCAGTGAAAAATTCAAGATGATGGACAATGGAAGAAACATCTACATTACAAAACCAATTTATTACTCACTTAAAACAATTAGGCTAGGTTAGGGTTAAAATGGTTCATTTTACCAACAATATTTGCGTGCACTATGCAATTATGCTTATAAAAGTGAAACACAATTAGCAACATGTCAATATTCTCCTATGCACTTCATATGAAACCGTTTAATTCTATACTGTTTCATATCGATTACTTATGAGGCTCCATTTGAGTTGTAGGAGAGATTTTCTGTGTAAACATGCACTACACATGCATTTCGTGCATGATAAGAGTTATCAAAATAGGGGGCTCATATTAAAGTTGTTCAACTCAACCGATCAACTGATCTTTTCTTCCGTATTGTGATCTACATCCAAAGGCAACAAATTATCGGAAAAAAAAAATCTCACTTCTTGGAGTTTGAATGGGCCAAATTACTGAAAAAATAAAGCATACAACGCCAGAGAGAAGTCTAAACTTACAGTTTAACATGACGCTGCTCAACATCCGCCCTGGTAAGCTCCTCCTCCTCGATGTCGCTCTCTCCTCCCGAACTGCTTTCCGTGGCGTCCGAGTCAAACTGAGCCTCCGTCGCTCGCAAATGCGTGGTGCCACTGAGATGCAGTTGATCCAGCTCCGAAGCCACTCTACCACCCTTCAGAAACCGATTCAGGTTAGGTGCATGGGTGCCCACAGAAGCACGAGACCCTCTCCACGCCCCTGGATCCGCCCTGCGGCTAGATGTCGGGGTCAGAGTGCGGTCCAGAAAACCAGAGAGTTGCTGTTTGAAATGCCGTTGCACCTGCTTGGCCTGCACCACCTGCAGCCGCTTGCGAAGACGCAGCAGGCGGCCTTCGATGTCCGTCTGCTTGTGTTGGCTCTGCTGAGCCCGGTCCCAGAGCAGAGCCTCCAGGTCAGGAGTCGAAAGGGAGGAGTCATCCTGGACTGGGGAAGAGCTAAGGGATGAGGGACAGTCAAAGACATTGTCACGGTTTGTTTCAACAATCATTCCACCGACGGGACTCTCCGGTTCTGCTTTAACTTCTGCGCTTTCAGACAAAGCCGTGAGCTCCCTGTGTGATGACACGCCTTGAATGCTCGGTGTCGAATTCTGTTGTGGCTTCACATCACCGTTCTGTCCACCGGTTGCAAAGGTACCGACCGATTTCGAGGACACGGATAACAACGCTTCTTCATTGGTGGAAGGCTGGTTGCTGTCTCCATTCACTGTGGCCACGCTGCCTTTCTCAGCCACGGCCGCACTAGGTACGGCTACTTTCTTGGAGAATCCGTTCACAGGCACCATGGTACTTCCAGCTCCGTTACCGTTGACCAGACTCTTCAGTTGACCTCCAGTCAGCTCGAGTGCGTGGCGCTTGCGCAGCAGGAAGTCACCGCCTGCAGCAGCGCTTGGGAATATGGAGCTGCTCAGCAGGCCGTGGCTCTTCAGCACCGACTGCTTGATGAGGACACCTTGCAGCTTCAGCGACTCCTTGACTTTGGTGGACGAGGGCAATGGTTTGACATCAGAGCACAAGTAAGGTGCCAGCTTGCCCAGAGACGGGGCTTTAGACAGGGGGTCCTGCTCCTGACCCTTGACGCTGTGATAATGGGCGAAGTTCTGTCCGTCGTCGGCGTTGATGTGACACTTGCCGTTGGTGTGGCTACCGGCAGAGTCCGAGACCGAGTCGGAGATGAGGATGTTGCTGGCGTTGCTGTTGTTCTCGGTGCTGCCGGGGGACAGGGTGGATGAGGGAGAGGCAAGTTTGAAGCGGATGTGGCGGGCTTCGGCTGGGGCGTCAGTCAGAGCGGGCGCCATCGCAGCCATACAGGGCCGAGGAATGGACACGGCAGCATGCACCTCCAAACCTTCACTCCAGCCCACCTACACAACCTGGCTACAAAGGAAAATAAAAGATTTAGGAGACCGCAAATATACACAATATTTTGAAGGTGAAAACAAATAACAGGAGTTTTCAATAATCTCTAATAATAACCTGCTGGAGACACAAGCCATTTAAACTAGTGCACATCATTTCTAATATTTTCACTCACACAGACAAGCAGTTTGCAAGCCTCTGCACTTCTGTAATCTTCATATTTTTGACTAAAGGGTGGGGCTTATTTATTCATTTATCCACATGAATTGTGTAAGATCATTATGACTAGGAGTTTTCTTATCTTAAATGTTTTTTTTTTGTTTCGTTTTGTTTTTTTACAAGACCCAGAGTTTTAGCAAACCTTATTTTGTGGCTCAAAATTTGGAAAAGTAAAATGCCTTAACCATAACGGCAATGTCTTTATGATATTGCTTCTCCAAAATTCAAGCCAGCAGTCCTTCAACAAGATTTTTTTTCCTAACCTATTTATTAAACTTTAACAATAAGTTGCTGGTGAGACACGCTATTTAGTCACTGTATGATGATGATGAGAATATGCATTGCTCTGGTGTAACCTGAAACAGGATATTCAATGAGCGGGTCTTTTTTATTCATTACTGCAAATGGATTGTCTAAGGAGTGTTCTTATCTTAAAGAGTTTTTTTTTTTTTTTACAACATCCCATGTTGAGCTTCACATTTTTTTGAAGCATTCATGATGAGTATGAAACACAACTGCAACACAACTGCAATCTCTGCCTGATCCTCCTCCAAAAATCATGCCAGCAGGCCTCCAATAAGATTCGTTTTTGAGGGGGGGGGTATTGTTTTGGGAGGGAAACTCTTTGGCACAACAAATCGTTCCCAATAACGTACATAAAATAAATAAATAGGTCAATAGCGATGCCATACTGACTCTTATTTAATCTCAATACACTGGATAAATAAAACTCAACACAGATCAGAAGATAACTACTGATAACAGAGTGAGTGGACACACACAGGAATCTGCGTTATCAGTATTTCTAGGATATGAACATATTCTGCTACAAAGCTCTTCACCTCAAAGTTAAAAAAGGGAATGAGAACTCATTGACCTGAGCAGGGACCATTACCATAGTCGTTATTATGGAAAGACGTACTCTATTCAAGCTTATGTAAGAGCAAGCCTTCTCAGTTTCCCCTCCTCCTCTGACCTCAGCGGACCATCTGTGTCAACGGAATTAGGGATATGCCTTTAGGCCTCAACAGATAAGAGACTATCTCTTCATAAGTACATGTAGACGTTACAAATACCCATACCTCGACTCCAACAAACACCGCTGTAGAATATTTCACAACTATCAAAATATGTCACTGCAATTATACTGGAATTATGAAGACACACAGACAGAAGATATTTTACTGATGACACATTGCTTGCCAGCAGTTTTGCATGAAATGTACACTCAATAACTAACTCAATAAATTAACATTAAGGTAGCTGTTATTTGTCACAGTACTACCAATGGTGAAATATGATATTTGTTTATTAACTGCAGCAAATTTACACAAAAGAGGTTGTTTTAATTTCTTTGTGAAACGCCTTGTGAAAACACTTTATAAAGTAAATATTTTATTAATCAGGTTATTATTAGAATTTTTGTGCAATAGAAGAACAACAAATACTATTACAAAGACAAAGTAAGAACAAAAGACAATGAGGGTTACAAACAATACTCCAAAAGCAAACTATGTTAGCTTATAAAACTTACACCATGAAAGAGTCTTACATGCAATTGAATTATTAAGAGTTTCAAAATAATCAATATCTTTCCTGAAAAATAAAAAAGTAGGGAGTTTTCTTTTAAAATGTACACTTATGAATGTAAAATTTTAGCAAGATAAAGCAATACATTTATAATAAATGTACAGTGAAATGGTCTAAATTCAAAGAATAACAAAAAAACAACATTTTTGGGGAGTTATACAAAAGTTTGGATATAATTTTTTTTTTTACAAAATTGGAAAAATCAATCCAGAAGACTTTACAGTAAGTACAGAACCAAAACAATTGAGTGATCGTTTCTTTCATACTGAAGGCAAAAGGAGCAATTGGGTGAAATACTATTGTTAAATTTAGCAAATTTATAATTTATCGGATAACAATTATGGATAATTTTAATATAGGCTTCAACTAATCAGGTTATTATTAGCGTTAACTCGGTCAACTGGATGACTTGGAAGCGGCTGGTCACGTGATGATATCATGGGTCGACTCGCTCTATCCACAATATAACCGCTTTTTTGTTTGTTTGTTTTTTTAACACACTGATTTTTATTTCCAAAAGTAATGTTCTATAATTTAAACTAGCAACCAAATAATATAATATTTATTTTATTTATTTGAAACAATAAAACTCTTCTCATAGAGTTAACGGGTTTGTAAAATACGTAAAAGTAGTAACGTTAAACATGACAAATCCGGTTAAGGGTTAACAAAGAAGCATATAGAGCGCTGGTCATGTCAAGTAAAATAAAATAATCGCGCGTTTTCTCAGCATTACAGCTAAAAACGAGAACTTAATACAGGAAATACCGGTATAATACACGCTTCAGATCAATAATAAGTATTATAACGTTAAATTCGTTTATAAAATCTCACACACCAATGCCTAGCTACTTACAACAATAACACGCTTGTGCAATTTTCCGCGTTCACATGCATATATGAATGTTCAACAGACCACATTCATACCACTTCCTGAAGCGTCTCACTTCAGACTCGAAAGCTAGACGTAGAAGCTCAAAAATACACATCGTATGGCGTTTTAATGCATTGCTGCTGAATGTCTTACAAGCCTCATACAGTAAATGCGAGCATTACAAATGTTTAGCATGCTCTCAAATGGCCTTGCTTACGTTATGCAAGTCATTTTAACCACCACTTTGAAACAGAACCGGTTTGAAACTGATAAGGTAGCAACTTAGAGACTAAATGAGGCTGCTAGAAGTAACGTCGATCAAAACATGTAGAAGATATATAACGTTACATCCATAATAGCTAAAATGGGGAGGGAAGTAACCTACGTTAATAAATAAGCGCGCGTGAGTTTATTGCATGAGAAAGTACATTACTAGATAGTAATCTATTTAAAGTGAGCCTTCAAACCCCCATTAAGAAAATTACACACTGAAATGATTGTAAATACAACAATTCCTGGTAATCCAAGTTAAAACTGGAAACTCAGATTACGTTTATGTAACATAAGTGGTGCTGCTCGAGATCGTCCACTAACAAAGAAAAAGGAGGAACCTACCACGTGACGAGCGCGCGATCCGAGGGAATGTCGGCTACTATTCCACCGACCTTTGGCTTCAATCGCACAATAATGTCACCAAAGCACGAAATAAGCCGTTTGGTAAAGCAACCCCGCTGTCTCTGCCATATCCGTGTCCGCTTCGTGAAAAACACCCCGGTTTCAGGAACACTTTTCGCTATCGGCTCCGGAATCACGAAATGGGCGATACTAGACAACACCTCGCCGCTGCTGTCCCCTTCAGTGGATTATAGATAGCAAAATGTATATTTTTTCTGTATATTATGAATCGATGTTTTGCTCAGATACGAGGTCTTTTCATATACGCCTTTATTTACAGATTGGAGGTGGCATGGGCCACCGGTTTCGAGATCAATTTCTCATCGTTGCAGGGAGAAACGCACGAAAGATGGCGCCTCGTTCGTCTCCCTTGGATTTGAGCCTCTGACAAATACAACTGCAGCGTGTGCAGCGAGAAGAAGCCTGTAGGCGGGAGACATGCTCACGCGCGCCGCTAGAGGGAGCCGCGAACACACTGACGTTAACGCGGATTGTGTTTAGGAAAAACATGAGGTAAACAATCTTTTCGCCAAGCTCAGCCGTAGTTCCAAAAGAAAAGTATTCGAATAAATATTTTAATTGACAAACAAGTTAACGATTTAAATATTATTTTGAATTATCCTTTCTTGTTCTCATATATATATATATATATATATATCTATATATCTATATATATATATATATATATATATATATAGATATATAGATATATATCTATATCTATATATATATAGATATATATATATATAGATATATATATATATATATATATATATATATATATATATATATATATATATAATTTCAAAATAATAAAAAAGCTTATTTTTCTTATTTCTAGGCACAGACATTAGTTTATTATAAAGTATTACTAATTTTAAAACCCATTAATGTGCGTGTGTGTGTGTGTGTGTGTGTATATATATATATATATATATATATATATATATTACTTTTTTTTTTTACATAATATCAGCAGATTTATTTATTTATGTTTTCAAGAAGTATAGATACAGCCAGGGGTTTCATTGGGATAAACAATAATAATAATAATAACAAAAGGTAGAAATAAAGTTGTGTGTGGGTTATATCCATAGACTGGATAAAACCGGGTTATATGTATCTGAGATATTTTGCTTTATTTTGTAGTTTGAGCTTGTTCCAACTGGCTCTTGTAAAGCTGCGCCATCTAGCGTTTGATTGGGGTCTGTCCTATATGCCTTATATTCGATGAAGTCTAAAATAAAGGGATTGTTAGTTAATAAATGAAAATGTTGCCATATATTCACCATCCTGTTAACAATAAAATGTAAGACTAAAAAGGATATGAAAATTATATTGAATATGGAAAATACACACACACAAACACAGACAGAGAGAGAGAGAGAGAATGCACCGCTGTACGTATGTGGCTTTTAAAAAAAGGTACATTCTGTTCTATTTTAATTTTTCCCAGGTCACCTTTACTATATGATTCTTGCCCTCTGACACTTTCTGGAGCCTGTTTCTCCTCCCTCTCTTCCTCCTCCTTCCTGCACAGACTGGGTAGTAATCCTATACATATTAGTTGTTCACCCTGTACTTCTTTAAAGGCTCTTCTCAACTCACTGACATTGTGTCACACGAACAAAGAAAAATGCCAGAAGAAGTTCCTGCTCAATGCAAGGCTCCCAAAGATGAGCTGGACAAATGGTGAGTCATATTTCAGGAAGGACATTAATGCAACATTGAATTTTGAATACTTAAAAAATCTGGTGCTTTTTTTTTTAAAAGGAAAAAAATAAACATACATGCTTTATAGGTCAGCATGAATGTGTTTTTAGTTTTACACCATCATATAACACCTCTGTGTGTAGTATATAGGTTATGAGTAGTGGTTTGTGAATGAAACGATTTGAAAGGCTAGTTAAAATATGTGTTGGATACTGAACGACAAGATTGAGCACATGGTGCCGGGGGGAGCAGGTTTGGGAAGTGATGATGCAGGTGGAAAATTATCCATGTTAGCCATCATGTTACTAAGTTAAAGCATGTGGCAGGAGCACACATTCCCCTTGGTGCTTGCGTTTGATATCTACAGAGCTTTGGAGATACATATTATAATAGTTCCCGTCTTTTTTCAGCATTGTAGGCTCTTACGCATAAATGATTAACCTCCATTTATAATTGTGAACAAAGCAAAGTGCTCTGTTTCTAGGTTAAAAAGTCAGAGGTCAATGCACTCACTCAATGACACAATAATGTGAACTTTACGGTGAGTTGCACAAGCTGTACCATTTACAAGAGAAGCGCTATCTACTCTGTCTCTCAACTGATTTAGTCAAGAGCGCTCATTGTAAATGAGTGGTTATCATTTGCAGTGCATCACTTCTGGGCTGGTCACTTACACAGAAAAAACAAAACCGCATTTGTCAGAAACAGAGTATTGTGTTAAATTCATTAAATAATCATTCAGAGTACATTTAAGATAAAAAAAAAATAAAACAGAGGCTTGAGTTTTTCAGCATGGATATGCATGAATGCATATAAGTCAAAATATAATTAAACATGTCTCATATTTGTATGCAACATTCAGAGCAATATGCCAATTGCCAAATTTAGCATGAACTTTAGCAATGTATATGTGTGATGTAAATATAGCCTGGTTTCAAATTGACTCACAAATGGAAAGGCGAGGAGAGGTGTGCTCACATTACATCGTCTGTATTGCATGTCTGTGGTATTCATGAAGGTAATCGTTGCTGTCATGTGCAAATCTGGGGCCTGTACCATGAAGCCGGTTTAGCTGGCTAGCCAGGTAAGTTTCAGGTTAGTTTGCACCAATCCTAGGTTTTAGGTACCACATAAGTGGCTTGGCTTTTAGCAGCATTCATTGCCATAGTATTATACTCTAACCTGGTCCAGGGCAGATTATCTCAGACTGAAGCTGGACCAATCAGATGTTAGAAAAGTGACACTTGTCTGACACAAAGTCACTCCCCCAGTTTATCTTACTCCAAATTAAAGGTTGATTTGAGAGGACAACAGGAGATGGATTTTTTTCACTGGAGGAACCATTATTATGGCTTATGGATTAAAATTTTGGCCAGAAGCAACAGTTTATAGTAGAAAGTTTGTTTCTTACAAACAGCTTTTCTTCACAAGTTGTTAACTGAATGACTGTGATATGGATTACTTTTTAATCCGCTGTTTGGACTGTCATTCTGCACATTTTTTACAACTCAGATTTTGGGGTTAAATATTCCTTTAATGAGGTCTATATATAAAGTATTTAATGCCAACTACCTATATCTTAAAAAAGCATGAATCTGAAGGCTCTTTCATGTGATGACGTAACAACACCCTTTGACTCCAAAGAATGTGTCCCCTTTGATCCTGACATGAGATCAGTCGTCCAAAAATCAATGCACAGACACACTGCACAGCTCAGAATCATATTGACATAGGTGTACAGTATATCACTGATAGCACTAAACACAATGTTTATGTGTCCAGTATTCAGGGGAAGGGTGCAGAGGGCTGCAAGGAGCTGCTGGAAGCTTTTGAGGCCTGTGTGAAGGGGACCATGGCAGCCTCGTGAGGGAACATGGATTTACATGTAAATATCAAATACTGTTCTTCCTGATTTCTTCCTTAATTTGTTACGCTTTTTCATTGTGACTTTTATTCTGTTTGAAATGTATCTGCAGTTTAATGTAGCACAGAGCGTTTCATTACAATAGTGTCGTGATGATTGTGTGCACATTTATATTCTGTCTGGAATGTTTGAATGCATTGATTTGTTGATTTTGATTTTGTCTGGTTTTCTTTTGCTATTTTTAACTTAGGTCCTTCCTTTCTGGGTCCTCCAGTGCCCTTGCATTCCCTCACATTGCACTGGACTAAACCATTCTGAGGACAGAGAAAGGGGTGCAAGAGCTGGAGAGCAGTGGGATTGTTTATTTTGATCCTGGGAAGTCTCTGTTGGTGTCCATCATGTTATTTGTAGCAGTGGAAGAAATTAGAAAACAGTTTTATTATTATTATTATTTTCCAGATTTCACACTGTAATTAAACTGTGCATTGCATTTGTTTTTCAATAAATCAATAACCATGACAATTAAGAGGCAGCCTGTTTTCACTAAATAACTGACACTAAATAGCTTCATAATAATTAATTGCATGCAATGATTGATTGAATGACCTTTAACTGCAGTGGCCTGCATTGCTAACTTATGCCAAACACATTGGCAGCGCTGATCATGTGGTTTCCTCAAAGTGGGCCTGTAGACACATCAACTGACTGCCAGCACCATCTATTGAAGAAATGTTCATACTTTTCATCACATATTAATCATGCAGTTGTCACGTACGTTTTATAGTATTGCTAGTTAGGGCCTACATAAGATTAGAAAAGGATTTACAGAATTGATGTATTGGGGGTTATATGCACAATGATGTAAATGAATAATAATAAGAATTATTATTAATATTGTTATTATAAAAACATATTCATATACAAATATTTGCACATTCAAACAGTTTGTATCACGATTGTGACAGAAAATAAGCACAATGACATAAAACAACAGCATCAAAATAGAATAAATATCATAATAATAAGATAAAAATAAAAACGATAAACTCATACGAGCCTGTATGAATTATTTAGACTTTGTTGAACTCGTCAAGTATTAAAACGTTGATTTTGTTTTTTATTTACATTTTTATTTAGATATTTTATTTTATTTTATTTTAAAAAAAAAATTGACCGGAAGACATGAATGCTTAAAGCAAACATATATATATATATATATATATATATATATATATATATATATATATACACTAAAATAAAATTAATTCCCATGACCTGAACAATTTAAATACACGATGTTTTATTTTTTTTTTATTTGTGTATTTGTTTATTTATTTCCGAGTTCTGTGTAGTTGCTTTTCATTCAGTGCCCTATATATTATGTATCACTCCTCCTTCTGATAGCATGACTGTATTGTACTCTTCTGTCTGAGGGACAGATCTGTGGCGCGAGGTGCAGTGGGAGTGTGTTTGTGAGGGAGGGTTGATGATGATGAGGAGGAGGGTGTGGGACCCGGATGTTGATGCGAGGAACCAGAACGGAGAAAATAACGCAAATAAACGGTCAAGACAGGCAAAATATCAGCGATCAGAGCGCAACATATCGGTCACCATCAAAAACATCTTCCTCAAAAAGTGTTCAGCGGATGAGAGCGTGCGTGCGCGCGACCCGCGAGAGAGGACACACGGCGGAGACGCGAACGATGAGGATGCTGCGGTCCGTGCGGCAGGATGGAGCTCAGCATCAGCATCAGCAGCAGAGATGAAACAGATCTGCCAGATCCGCTGCAGTGATGCGAGAGGACGCAGAGCGACCTGGATCTCCTTACAGTCACATACGCCATCGGACTGCTCTTTTAGCTTGTCTTGCTGAATGTGAAACGCGAATAGATTTACCTGTTTGTTTGTTTATTATTCAACTGTAAGATTCGGGCTCCTTTATTCTGGCTCCTTTAGGCCTAGCACAAGTGTACTGAAGGCTCTTAATATTTCACAGTTAGGAGGAGTTTCTAAATGGTGTTTTTGAGATGAGGTGATGGCCAGCTGGTAGATGCATCTAGAAACAGGAGCTTAGTAACAGGACCTGGCTTTCTGTAATGACATGTACTGGGAACAAAAAGTCTGATCGATTGAGAAGGGTGACTTTAATTGGTAAAGCTATGAATTAGACTCAAATAGATTTGAAACAATAAACAGGCCCATATGACAGATTCTAGGGAACCCCGAGCTCAGCATGGATATATTGCCGGGTTGTTGCAGACCCTTGGGAGACTATTTTAGAAAAACTCAACTCAGAAACGATACGCTGTGAAAATATTGCATGCAGTAGCAGGTTTAACAGGAGCCAGGCCGCCACTATGTCTAAGGAACTGTCAGTGACCCAGGCAGCTCAGTATGTGGGGCCGTATAGACTAGAGAAGACTCTCGGGAAAGGCCAGACAGGTAAGGACAGGTTGTTTACATATTCAACTGTCATATTAAATTGACATTTCTAATCTTTTCAAAGCGTTCGTCACTGATGAATTGTCTGTGATGTCATTAGGTCTGGTGAAGCTCGGGATTCACTGCATCACTGGTCAAAAAGTAGCCATCAAAATAGTCAACAGAGAAAAACTCTCCGAATCTGTGTTGATGAAGGTAAAAAAAATTTTTTTTTTCCAATGCTATAGTTTTTGTAAAGTCTTGCAGAAATAAAAACTAAAATATATATAATATATAATATAATTATATATCACTACTAATAATTAAAATGCATATTAAATCTATAAATTAAATTATAATATTATACCTGTTAAAATTATTTTGTATCACTGTGGTACAGTGATGGTATCAGATACTATACAATAGCACATGATTACCATATTCCAGTGTTATTTAAGTATCACTGAGATACTATTATTGGTTGTATTCATATTTTGAATATTTTGTTTAATATATGTATTTTCTCTTTTAAATATGTTTTTTAATTTTAACTTTAGTCATTTATTTGTTAGGTTTTTTTGCCATTTTTATTAGTTTTTTTTAGTTTTGTCTTTATAATATTTATTTCAGTTTTAGTTATTTTACATCTAGTTAACTAAAAAAATTATACATGCTGAATTAAATTTTAAATACAATTAAAAACAATTTTTTTATTTCATTTTACATTTTAAGTTACAAAAATGTTTATTTATTTGTTTATTTTTATGGTTTTAATTAATTTTAATAACCCTGCTGTATTCATGTACTATGATATTTACATGGCATTCCCAGGCAAAAAAAAAAAAAAAAAATCCTGGAATACTGTGGTACTTTTGCAATGTTCTTGCTAATTTAAAACTTTATTGTGCATCATACAGAATTTGCTTCCTATAAAGATAATAAATAGATCATAAATAAATTATCTTTTCTTCTTCTCATTCAACCAGGTGGAGAGAGAAATTGCTATTTTAAAACTGATTGAACATCCACATGTGTTGAAACTCCATGATGTTTATGAGAATAACAAATACCTGTGAGTTACACTTTTACATGCTTTCTTATACGCGTTTTCAACACATTGTTCTTCCTGCTTGTCCTTTGTCCCTTCTTAAATCCTTTGTTCCACTTGTTCTCTGGCTCCGTTCATACAGATATTTGGTACTGGAGCATGTTTCAGGAGGAGAGCTGTTTGACTATTTGGTGAAGAAAGGCAGACTGACGCCTAAAGAGGCACGAAAGTTCTTCAGACAAATCATATCTGCTTTGGACTTCTGTCATAGTCACTCTATATGGTAAAACTCACACACACACACACACAAACACAATTCTTAATATAATAATATAAATTACAAAAAAAGAGCATGTCCTTGGGGTAATGTTTTGCAAGCTCACATATTTTGAGAAGCTTTATGATTTTCAGTTTGGTTAAAGATTATTAAAATCAAAGTATGTGCAAAGTGGTCCCACACTGACCGCATCACAAATTAGATTTATTTATGAAATATGCCATACTCACACTGTAGCTCATACTGTAGATCATATTATTCTAAAAACAAAAATAATACAGGATAGCACAGCATTTGCTGGTGGCTATTTTGAATAGATGTTCAATTATATTTGAATATTGTAACAAAATACTATTTGCATATGGCGTTTTGCCCCATCCTTGGAGTCATTTTCCCATAAACTGTTTTTACATTTACTTGATTTTTGAAAAACATTTTATTTCCTTTTTTTTTCTCCACAGATTTATTTTGCACCTTCAACATAACTAAATTAAAATAATAACGAATAACGAATAAGACTAGTACTATAAAAACATTGTTACTTGAAATAAAATAAATGTTAATCTAAAATACATAAAAAATAAAACTTATTTTATTTCAGCTAGATGCCAAAACAGCATTTCTCATTTTTTTGTTTAACTTGAAGTACTAAAATACTAAAACATAAATGAATAAGCAATAACAACTATAGACATATATTATATATATATATATATATATATATATATATATATATATATATATATATATATATATATATATATATATATATATATATATATAAAATAAGTATTAAAAAACACAGCTTATGTACGAAAACGAACTAAAATTAAAGTGAAAAATTTAAAAATAAAATGTAATTGAAAATAATAATAATAAACTATAATAGTGTATCAATGAGACTAAAATAACACTGCATCTTATATTTCAGGAAAGGAAAAAATTCCCTTAATAGGATCTTTTAGTGACAAAAACCTATAGACACTGTTATTGATAACTGTTTTTAACATGATATGTCCCTCGTATTTTAATATGTGGTGGTTCTAGCTCTAATATCTAAACTGGGCAGGTACAAGTGTGTAAAAATGTCAAAGACAAGGACGAGTGAAGTATTAATGTTTTGACACTGGACATCTTCCAAAGTGTGTCTCTCTGTGGAGGGCTGTTGGTGAACACCGTGTTCAGAGCCGGTTGTCCTCTGTGCTCTTGTAGTCATAGAGACCTGAAGCCAGAAAACCTCCTGCTGGATGAGAGGAACAATATCAGGATTGCAGACTTTGGCATGGCCTCACTACAGGTGGGAGACAGTATGCTAGAGACAAGCTGTGGGTGAGTATTGTGTAAGCGGGTGGTTTATAATGCTGTTTGCTTGCTTTATTACACTTTAAGATGCATGCATTGCAATAAGAAATTGATAATTTTTGATAGTGCATGATTATTGATGAATTCGGTTTTCCAGCTGTGTTAAAGTACACAATACACAGTATTTGAACACTAAAGCCACACTTAAAAATATACGAATATCATTGAATTAGATGGTTAAATATCATATGTAGCTACCATATCCTTTGGCTTTTATTTATTTATTTTATTTTTTACAGCTGGAAGTTTCTAGATTAATTTGTTCAATAACTTAATTACATTTTGGCATGACAAATTTTACTGTACCCACTATGTTTTAGCACTGCTAGATTATTTTAGCGTTCGGTTCATGCACATTGTTGACATGTTTTTTCACGTCACTAGAATACTACAACATTGGTTTAAGCATGTTTTGTCAAGTTTTAACATTTAGGTGTTGTTAACATTTAGTATGAAGCTAGCATGTTTTACTATGTTGATAGCATGTTTTTAGCATGATTTTATATATTGCTACCATGTTTCATCATGTTGCTGCCAGCTGGGACATTTTAGCTTGTTGCTAGCAGGTTTTATCACTTTTAGCATGATTTAATACTGAGCTAGCAGGTTTTAGAATTTTGCTAGCACATTATAACATTCTAGTACTCTAGTACATTTTATATTGTTGCTAGCTTGGTTTAGCACTTAGCTAGCAGGTTTTGTATGTCCTAACATGTTTTAACACTGTGCTTGCATGTTTTCACATTGTATTAGACATTGCTAACATTTTTAACAAGAAGCTAGCCAGTCAACATGTTGCTAGCATGTTTTTAGCATGTTTTTATATATTGCTACCATGTTTCATCACATTGCTACTACATTTTGGCTTTTGCTAGTAGGCTTTAACATTTAACTAACAGGTTTTAACATTTCCTACCATGTTTTAGCACTGTGCACTGTGTTTTCACATTGTATTACTCATTGCTAACATTTTTAACATGCTAACCAGTTTTAACATGTTACCAACATGTTTTCATTATGTTTTTTTTTAATTGCTACCATGTTTATTCACATTGCTAGCACATTTTACCTCTTTTGCTAGCATGTTTTAGCATTCATCTAACGGGTTTTATTGTAACATGTTCTAAAAAGTTTTATTACATTTTGTTAAGTACTATTCAAATTTTAAGCATAATGCTAGCGTGATTTAGTAGCTATATTTCTAGCATTTTTTAGCATGTTTTAACACGTGAATGTTTTATATGCTTCAAGGATGTTTCAGCATTTACTCTAGCAAGTTTTAGTGTACCCTAACATGTTTTAGTGCTGCTAGCATATTTTAAATTTAAAAAAATATATATTAAATCTGTATGTATTTAGCAGATGCTTTTATCCAAAGCGACTTACAGTGCATTCAGTCTAACATTTTTTACCTAACGTGTTCCCTGGGAATCAAACCCACAACCTTTTGCACTGCTAACGCAATGCTCTACCACTGAGCCAAAGGAACACATTTTAGCATTGTATTACGTTCTAGCTTGATTAAGCTTGTCCTAACAATTTTAGCATGTTGATAGCATGTTAAAGCACATGAGTCGGAACACCCTACAGGTTTGTGCCCGGTTTGAAAACTCTTGGTTGCATTAATTTTTAGTAATTTAGTCTCCAAAGAAGAAAAATCGTAGAATTGTAGATCTGTATACTGGCTTGTCAAGCCAACATAATTAAGCTTAACCTCTTAAGCCCAGGGGCATGTTTTTGTATTTTCGCCTTAATTCGATATACCCAAATTTAAATAAATGCCACAGAATTGTTTGTAATTGAAACAGCTATGTTATTTTAAACAAACCATGCTCTCTCACACCCTTCCATACTCTGTTTTTCCCAAACTATTTGCAGATCTCCTCATTATGCATGTCCAGAGGTTATCAGGGTAGGTCCAAAAAGTAACCTCTATGTTTTAGAGCATCATTCTGTTTGAAGGTGAACCACTGACCATATTGCTACCTTTGGCTTCTACTGTAGGGTGAGAAATATGATGGTCGACGGGCTGATGTTTGGAGCTGTGGAGTCATTCTCTTCGCTCTGCTAGTGGTGAGAAAAAAATTCTCTCAACTTGTCAGAGAGCATTATACTTTCCCCCACTTATTACTCATTTTTAGCTCACAGGTTGTTATGCAAATAACTGAAACACACCTTGCTTGTCATTACCATCTGTGTCTTTGCGTCTGGGAATTTCTGTCCGCTGTCCTCAGGGCGCGCTGCCCTTCGACCACGATAACCTGCGGCAGCTGTTGGAGAAGGTGAAGAGTGGAGTGTTCCACATGCCCCATTTCATCCCACCCGAGTGCCAGGCTCTGCTGCGGGGCATGATCGAGGTCAACCCTGAAAAAAGAGTCACGGTGAGGGAGCACTGTGATTAAGCCTTCAGCATGCTGTGGTGGTTCGATAGCTGTAAACATGTCCAAGTTTAATTAACTTGATAGAAGTTTTATGGATGGATTTATTTTAGGTCTATATTTATTACTTTTGAAACCATCTACACCACTGTTTAAATAATTGTATGTTTTATGGAAGAAGTCTCATGCAAAAGAATGTTTAAAATATATATATATATATATAATTAAACATTTATTCCTGTGATCAAAGCTAAATTTTCAGTATCATTCTTCCAGTCTTCAGGGTCACATGATCCTTCAGAAATCATTCTAATATGATGATTTTCTGCTCAAGAAACATTTCTGATTATCAGTATTAAAAAAAAAATTGACCATGATACATTTTGTTCGGGATTCTATGATAAATACCGTATTTTCCGGATTATAAGTCACACTTTTTTTCATCGTTTGGCTGGTCCTGCGACTTAGTCAGGTGCGACTTATTTATCAAAATTAATTTGACATGAACCAAGACAAATGGACTAAGACAAATGAACCAAGAGAAAACATTACCGTCTCCAGCAGCCAGAGGGCGCTCTATGCTGCTCACTGCTCCTGTAGTCTACTCTGAAGCGCCCTCTCGCGGCTGTAGATGGTAATGTTTTCTCTTGGTTCTTGGTTCTAAATAAATGTGACTTATAGTCCAGTGTGACTTATATATGTTTTTTTCCTCATCATGACATATTTTTTGACAGGTGCGACTTATACTCAGGTGCGACTTATAGTCCGAAAAATACGGTACTAAGTTAATTGTTTCGAATCAGTGTTTTGGAGTGCGAATAAAACTGGCCGCGTCACAAGGCTTCATTACATCATGTGTTGAACACTAGTTGCAACATTTTTTTAAATGGTTTGATGTTAGCAGGCGTTGATCTGGTGAACTCACAGACCAATGACTTATATATAGTTTTAACTGATCTCGGGTCAGTTTCATGATTAATTTAATGAATGTTCATAAAAATGATTGTATAATATAAAAAAAGACTTAGTGATAGTTAACTATTTTGTTGCACTTCTGCCTTAAAACAAAAAAACTAGAACAACAAATTAACAAAAAGAACACAAATTACAAAAAAACACTTAATCTAAAAATCATTAATACCATTCATTGTAATGATTTGTAGATTACATTTAGTAGATTGGTTTGTAATAGGTATCTGCATGCATGCTTGGTCTGAGGTCTTGCTGCATGTACACTGCCTTGATCAGCATTTTGATCAGTCGGTTTAGCTGATTCAGAATTGCGAAAAGCTTGATTTATCCCATCACTAATCTTATAGCATTATAGCGCCACCTGCTTTTGAACAGATTCTAATCACACCGTTTGTTGTCCTTCTGCAGCTAGAGGCCATCCAGAAACACGCTTGGTATCAGTAAGTACTGGTTGTTTTTATTGATTATCTGTATTCTCGCTATCACTGTGGTCAATCTACAGAGTTTGAGTAAGAGCATTAATGTGTGTTTATTCCTGCATTTCAAAAATAGATCTGTATTTATATTGTTATGAAATGATTTCAGCTTGTGTGTTTTAGAACAGGCAAAATCACAGATGATTTGTGCAAGCAGCTCAAGTTCATATGTGTGTTTGTTTGTGTGTGTGTGTGTGTGATGAAGAGCTGGGCGCAGTGAGCCGTGTCTGGAGCTGCCGCCCCCGAGGCGCGTGAGCATGGGACGGATCATGTCTCTGACAGAGCTGGACCCAGATGTGCTGGACAGCATGTATTCTCTGGGCTGTTTCAGGGACCGCGTTAAACTGGCCCAGGACCTGCAGTGTGAAGAGTGAGTGTAACATCAGCACTTTGCAGCATTTTTATTCAGAAAATGTAAAAAAAAGTGAGGTAATCTTTAACAATGTAAAGGCTTACATATTAAATAATCATAAAAAAAGTATTTAACAGTGTATCGAACCTTATCGAAATCTAAAAACAACAACAAAACAAGTATATATGTTATTGATGACACACATATGATACAGGAGAATGGAGCTTATACTAAAAGAGGAAAAACAACAACCTATATTTTATTTAGAGGCCCAAACTGATCCAAAGTATGCAATGAATGCAATCCAATAATGTGTTTCAGTAGATGATGCTTAGTTTTATGCTGAATTTTATTGTGGGGGCAAAGCATATAATGCAAAACAATACAGCGATTATTGAGAGGCGGACAAATAAACAAAAACCTGATAGATCATATTTGCTACTGATATTGTAACATAATTAAACATTTTCTGAAACATTATGTTTGGATAATCAAGTAATCCTAAATTGCTTCAGTGCAGGTGTTATTTTTTAAAAAAAAATATTATTTAAATATATAAAAAATATTCTTATGTTAACTCATAACAATTGAAAGATTTCACATCAAAAAGCTCTGATGCCAGTGTTTTAACATTTATACTAAAAGGCCTTTTCCTTGCCTTGAAAGTATGATCTATCAATCAGACAGCAGAAGGCTTTTCTTTGTGTTCAATTTTAAGCAAAGTTTTACTCATTGATCATTTCTGTTTGTATATTAAATACGATACAATAGGCTTCGGGTTAACATTGCTATACTCTCTTCTTTCTCTCACTCTTTTCCTCAGAGATAACCAAGAGAAGATGATCTACTATCTCCTGTTAGACCGTAAAGAGCGCTATCCTAGCCATGAGGATGAGGATCTTCCTCCCAGAAATGACATTGGTGAGTGTCTTTTTCTCTGGAGTGTTTTATTTAACACAGTTAAATCTACATCTTCAGCCACTCTTGTGGTCTATAAATTAGCAGAAGAAGATTTTTTTTTAAATTACTGTTACTACAACCCCTGATTTGGGGTTGTAATATTGAACTGTGTGGCCTGTATGTATTACATTTAGACATTTGGCAGACGCTTTTATCCAAAGCAAATTACTGCATTTCCTGGAATAAAGTTACTTTGTGAAATGGGCTTTTACTTATATAATACAATTACAGCGATAGATAATCCAAAAATTCAAATAATACCATCCTTTACTCACTCCTGTGTTGTTCCAAAAAATTGTATGCATTTCATTTGTTTCTGGAACATGAAAGAAGATCAAACAAAGAGCAGTTGCTGTTCTTTAACTTTTATCATATGGACAAAATACAATGCAAGTTCATAGTAACTGAAACTGTTTAGTTATTAACATTCTTTAAAATACCTTATTTTGTGTTCTGCACAAAAATGTCAGTTATACAGATTTGGAATAATATGAGGGTGAGTAAATGATTTTTTCTTTTTTTGGGTGGCTTATTCCTTTAACATAAAGAATGCAAAGTGCACACAGTTCAAACATATTATTTCTAGCATTGCTAACTTGACATTGCAGCATAATCATCATCAAACTAAAATGCAGCCAACCAAACTTACACATTTTATAATAACATTTTTAATTCTTCTTCTGTAGACCATTAAATTGGAAAGATTTTTGTGGAGTGAGTTAGGTGTTTTTTCTCTCAACAGTGCAGTTTTGATCTGCTGTGACTTTTTCAGGAAAATACAGTGCATTTCATTAATTTGGTCGTTTTTTTTAAATCTATAATTCCATAAACAGCTTTTAACATTTATGGAATCTTTAGGTTCCACAAAAGGTTCTTTATAGTGGAAAAAAGTTGTTCAAATTTTGTAAATATTCTTCACACTATGAAAAACATGGTTCTTTTAAAATCTGTTTACTGAAAGGTTTTTTGTGGATCCAATAATGCATTCTATGCATTCGCTGCCAAACCCCCTTTTTGGAACCTTTATTTAATTTAAAAGTGTTTAGATTTTATCAGTTATATACTCCCTGGTAACTTAACTCGCCTTCCTGTGCAAGTGTTGCTATACTCTACTGTTTGATCTACATGCACATGCTCTGTGCTTTGCACATCTATATTATAGACCAGGCAACGTCAACTGGCAAATCCGAATCCGGCCCGCCAGAGATTTCCATCCGGCCCCAAGAATAATACTGAATTCAAGAATAGCCTTGTAAGAGGAAAAAGTTTAGGGCTGGTCCGAATACCATTTTTTGAGCTTCGAAGCTTCGGTAGTAATGAACATATTTTTCGCGAGACGCGACATATTCAGAATTAATTAACTTTTAGTAAACTACAGTCAGAACAGCGCGAGCGGGAAGCGGCGCACCTCACGCGGGCAGGGCTTATGCTCCAAGAATGGACATTGCACTAGTGATATAAAACGCACACACACAGGTCTATTAAATTAAGCAATACTTTTAAGGTAGTCTTATATTTTTCTGACTAACAAATTGGCACAGTAAGGGTAGATTTAAATAAAGAAAAAGGAATTTTAAATAAAGAAAAAACCTAATTTAAATAAAGTAAAAACGAAATGTAAAATTAAAGAAAAAACGAAATTTAAAATTAAAGAAAAAACGAAATTTAAATTAAAGAAAAAACTAAATTTTAGAAAAAACTAAATTTAAATAAAAAAAACGAAATTTAAGTAAAAAAACGAAATTTAAATAAAGAAAAACAAAATTAATTTAAATTATAAATGAGATTAATTTAGATTAATAATAACGGGTAAAAATGCTAATACATTTTGTTTCTGTTATTCTATTTTCCGCAATGTCAAAGCAGCAAAACACAAGCTCAGACATGCACTTCGGTCCATACAAACTCCGCTGTTCTGCGCTCTAGTGTGGGTCATCAGTGTGCAAACTCCAACCTGTTAAATGGGAGCCGAAATAAAAACGGACACGCCACGCAGCTGAGACGCTCACGCAGCCAGTGTGTTGCCGGCCTTCTTCAAGAAGATAAATCTTCAAGAAAATAAATCCATATTTATTTATTTTTAAATCTAACGAGAAAAAAAGCAAATGAGAGACACAATGAGACAGCCTCACAAATATGAAGCATAAAATATCGCTATCACCCCCTGGTGGCTCGCTGCAGTACAGGTAATATGTAAAAAAAATAACATAAATTTGGAATTAGAATTAGTATATCAAATAATAACATATTAGGATACAATTCAAATTTTATTTTATATTACGATATCTGGCCCTTACAGTGTCTGCAGAGAAAAATTCTGGCCCTTTGACAAATATAGTTGATGACCCCTGTTATAGACCCTCCACGGAAGCGTGTAGACTCACCGATGTTGACCCGTCACGGCCGCTGCCGGCCAGAGAGGAAGAGTCTGGAGGTGCTGAGTGTGACGGAGCAGGGCTCTCCCACACCCCCACGCAGAGCACTGGACACCTCACACAGCCAAAGGTACACATGCAGTCAGAAACACATTTTCCTGCATATATGGAACTTTGTAAATATTGATTTAGCCCTGCTGACTCTCGAACGCCACACTCCTGTATAGATCTCGATCTGTAAGTGGAGCATCAACAGGCCTCTCGTCTAGTCCTCTAAGTAGTCCCAGGGTAAGTGCCTGTCTGCTAACCTGTTTTTTTCTACTGACAAGATGAGTCACTCAGAAGCAGTGTTTTCAAAAATAAAGATTTTTTTTTAATCAAGAAATGTTTGAATACTTGTATATTTTCCCACAGTATTGATAGACCAATGCTAGCTACAAGTTCTTACTCTTTCTTCTCGCTGACAGTGACTTGACACTCACCACAGTGTGTATTTTAAATAAATAAGTATATATCTGTTGTTCTGCGTTTAAGGGTGAAACACATGACACATGAGCATCTCACGTTTTCAGTGTCTCAGAGCAGCTCGGTTTACAGTAAATGCAGCAAACCCCATCTCTGCATGAGTTTGTGCCACTTTGATTTCACATTTGCATAATTTCCATCATTTCTGTGGACCGAAATTTACATCATTTTACATGAATCGTAATGAGAATTGTTTGTAAACCTGTTGTCACAGATGTTTAAATGGCTTATTTAAATAATTTATATAATTCTTATGAAATATTCAAATTATTATTTACAGCAAAGTTAATGTTAGTTGACTAATGAAACCTTATTTGTTTGTTATCAAATGTTACCAACATTTGCATTTTAAGATGAATGTCTTGAGTTGGAATTTTTGTTAGTTAGCATTTCTTTGTTATTTCTCAAACCTACTGGACTGTTTTTATATGAACATGCACATCATTCAGTCTTAGGCCCAAAGTATACTTCAGTTTTGTATACATACACAAGCGTATGCGTACAGTTGAATGATCCAGTGTCCACACTATTTTTCTCTAGAAGATATTACTGATAAAAATATCTTTGTACTATTTTGAACTAATATAAATATAGAATCTAATAACTCTCTCACACAAGCACTTGTCAATGCAAGCATCTATTGTTGTGGTATTTTATTGTTGTTGTTCTGTCTCTTTAATTCCATTTTCTACTGTCAAATATCGGCCCGGGCCAGTGTTGCCACCTTGTGGAACAACTGAGTAGTGCAAAACAAATTCAATCTGCATGTGCAATCTGCGCATACAAAGAATGTGCGTTTACAGAAATCGGTTGGTGTGCAGTACATGGGGTACTATGGTGATGGAATTTGCTTTACGTGCACTGTACATCGACTCGCACGTACGTGTAAAAACCGAAGTATATTTTGGGCTTGAGACACACACACACACACACACACACACACACACACAAAAACACACGTCCCCATACACCATCTCTGTGCACTAAAGCCGTTTCACCTGCCATTGATCATTTTCACTCCTGTTTCTCTTTCCATCTGCCACGGCCTTCACTCTTCCACCCTGCTTTTCCTCCTCCTCCTCTTCATCCCATCAGAGCCCTGTCTTTACCTTCAGCAAGGCGGAGGTAGTTGCCGCCACCAAAGCAGGAAGCGGCAGCACCTCTGCTCGTCCCAACCGATCGCATGAACCCAAAACGCAAACGCTTCCATCTAAAAATGCACCCGAACGCCCCCAACTCCAGTCCATGAAGTCCCTCCCCCTGCCCTCCTCCTCCCGCTCTCCATCCCCTTCTCCCCTCTTGTCACCCATTCCCCGTTTCCTCTTCTTTCCTTCTCCATCTGCGGTGCTGAAGTCGGTGACTAAAAGCCTGTATCCCATGTCTCAGGTCACCCCTCAGGGCTCTCCCCTGCCTACCCCGCTGGGTACCCCTGTGCATCACCCCCACCCCCCCACCGCTACCCCACCCTCTTCCTCCTCTTCCTCTTCTTCCTCCCGAGCCGAGGGAGGAAGTGTGGGCGTGGGCTCACTCTCCTTGACCCCACCCTCTAGTCCAGGGGGAGGAGCCAGCATGGCTGCCAGTAGCTCCGCCCACTGGAGGACACGCCTCAACTCGTTAAAGAACAACCTGTTGGGGTCGCCGCGGTTCCACCGCCGCAAGCTGCAGGGTGGGTGCAGATATCTTTCCTTTTCAGAGTTTAATCAAATAAAGTTTTCAAACGTTTTAATGCTGTGGACCCCTAAAGACCCATTTTTGTTGTGATAAATAAGAATATCATATGGAATATATATTTACCTTCTATTAAGCTGACATTGTGTCATTGTCATACTGTTAGAGTCCTGATTCTATTATTAGAGTACTTCCAGATGTATTCACTTGAAAAAACATAAAATTGTGGCTGTCAATAGAATAAATGAATTTATTACAAGATTACTCACTTTATTTATGACATTGAAAACCAGAATGAAACAGAATTACCAATGTCATTTATTTATTTATTACAAATGTATTTCATTTTCTTTAAACTTTTATGCTGGCCCCATTGCAGCCAGGGTTATTAACATTAACATACATAAAAAAAAAAAATAAAAAAAAAAAAACATTTTGGTTGACTGAAATAAAATTATACACACACACACACACACACACACACATATATATATATATATATAATTTTTATATTTTATTTCAGCTAGTTACATTTCTAGTTTTACGTTTGAACTAATAAAGTATCTAAAACTAATAAATTAAATATTATTAAACATTTATGAATACTATATATATATATATATATATATATATATATATATATATATATATATATATATATATATATATATAAAAATTACAAAAACACAAAACAAAATAACTCAAACCTTAACTAAAATGTAATTCAATATATATATATATAATACTATATATGAAATGAAAATAACACAGCCCCTTTGGGGCTCCCTGGATCTCAGTTTGAAAACCTCTGAAATATAAAATTGTCAAATATTTTAATTAAATCAATGTCAGGTTGTATTCGATCTATGTTTCATTCTTACTCTTACCTTCCCAACAGTGCCAGCCTCAGAAGACATGTCCAGTTTAACACCAGAATCAAGCCCAGAGTAAGAAGCATTTGCCAACCCTTATAATCATCTGGATAAACCATCTGCAAAGCACTGCATTCTTCTTTTTAAGGGGCTTATTGTGTGTTGTACATTTTTGATATTACAGTACTTTATTCCCTGAGGTAAAAGTTTTTTTCTCCTTCAAAAACAGTAACAATTTACCCTTTAATTTCAGTCAGTTTTTGTTATTGTGCCTTAAAGTAACACCCAATTTGAACGTGAAACAATTCGATTCACATAAATTCAAAATAATACATTTAGCCAAAACAGTGTCTGACATCCAACAGAGAATGTTTAAGTGATATCTTGCAGATCCTAAAAATGAAATGTTCCAGATGAAAATGCTCACAGACGTTATGTCAACTTGTGAGAAATATATTAACGATAATGATCTCCATCTTCATTATGACGAGTCTTACAGATCATCTGAGTGTCTGTCTGTGTTTGTGGTCCGACAGGCTGGCTAAAAGGTCCTGGTTTGGGAATTTCATCAGTCTGGAGAAAGAAGAGCAGATTTTTTTGGTCATCAGAGACAAACCTCTTAGCTCTATTAAAGCGGATATCGTCCATGCCTTCCTCTCTGTGAGTCTACAGCTGATCTGTGCAGCTCTCTGTTGATTAAGCTTTTTAATAAACTCAGTGGATCGCATTTACACTACTGATATTTTTAAGGTTATGAAAGTCTCTTCTGTTCACCAATGCTACATTTATTTGATTGAAAAAAATACAGTGAAAACAGTAATATTGTGTAATATTTTTAAAATTCAAAACAACTGTATTCTAATTTATTATATTGTAAAATGCCATTTATTCAGGTGAACAAAGCTTAATTTTCAGCATCACTCAGTGTCACATGTCAGTGTCAGAAATCATTCTAATATTCTGATTTACTCTCAGGAAACATTTCTTGTTATAATCAGTGTTGCAAACAGTTATGCTGCTTCATATTTTTTTTATTTGATGAATAGAAAGTTTAAAAGAACAGCATTTATTTGAAATGGAAATCATTTTAACTGTCACTTTTGACATATTTTACCTTTTTTTGTGTTCAATCCACAGCAAACCATTTTGCGAACATTATATACTGGATGATTCATGCAGATATCTTTAATTGTTGAATCACACCTCAGTGCACTTTTAAGACGTTACGTCAAGTTTAAAGCTGTTCAGTGTTTTAAATGTATATATAAAATATCATATAATTTTACAAAAATAATAATGCACTTTTTCACACTATTGTACAATGTAGATAAAGAAATAGCCTGAAAACAGCTTTTTTCTGCAAGTCTAATATTCAAATACAGTTCCTCAAATTTCAAGTCTAAATGATATACATCAGTAAAGGAAGAGTTGGTTCTCTCGTGTTTCTCCTCAGATTCCCTCCCTCAGTCACAGCGTAATCTCTCAGACCAGTTTCCGAGCAGAGTATAAGTCATCTGGAGGTGCGTCTGTCTTCCAGAAACCCGTCAGATTCCATGTAGACATTTCCTTTTCTGAGGGGGAACGAGAGCGAGAGCGGGAGCGGGAGCGGGAGAGAGACAGGGATGGACAGAAGGATTACGGAATCTACAGTGTAACGTTCAGCCTCATATCAGGTGAGAAGAAGTACTGTCTGTTGTATATGATTCTTGTTATCTTTTGTTTTTCAACATTAGAATGTTTATAGCACATTCAGTAGCACAATAATTATTCAATATTACAATAATATTTTATAATATTCACAAGAATTAGACCATAGACCATATAATGGTGTTCCATTAGCCTTTAATAAATGAAATAGAACATTTTAATTAGGCTAAAGACTATTTTAATGATTTTTGTATAGTATACAGTACTTTATATATTTTCTAAAACTGTTTTGAAATGTTCATGAAACTTTTATTTTAATAAAAAGTATTATTATAGAGGTGTTATAGCCAGTATAAGATAAAATGGTGTTCTATTGACCTTTACCGTGAAAAAGTGTTTTCATTCAAATTTCAAATCATTTAAAATAGATGAAACATTTTTTACTGGAGAAATTAATCAAAAACCCTAGAAATGAGTGAGAGAATAATTAGGAGACAGACACAAAGGGAAATCTAAAGCAAAACAGAACCTAACCTCACACATACATTCTGTATTTAATGCCTTTTTTTGTTATACAGTGAGCAAACTTTAAGATATGTTCTAGATAGAAAATATTTTTTTAAATCATGAATTTTTGATTTTAATAGAGTATGATTATTTAAATATTATAGCAAGTGAAGAGGAGATGTTTTTACATTAGACTTTATAATAGAAATCATTTTCATTAAAAAAAGAATTCAGTGAGCAGTATTTCAAAATTAATAAATAGAAATAAGACTTTGACTATATATATATATAAAAAAAGTATGATCAGATACAATATCAACTTGGAAGTGATTTCCATTCAGAACATGAATACACAACATTCACATCAGACTAAACCACACACCACTGAATTTATATGAGTATGTGTGTGTGAATTTGATTTGTTTTAGGCCCAAGTCGCAGATTTAGACGAGTTGTTGAAACAATTCAAGCCCAGTTGCTCGGTGCTCATGATCAGCCCATGGTGCAAACTCTTTCAGGTAAGACCGGACTCATATCAGGAATTGTTCCCGCATCTTTCCACCTTTCCACAGACTTCTTTTGCTCTTCGTTAGATGAGAAGAACAGTCGCCCTCCTAGAACACCAACTAGACAGAACTCTCGGCGCTCAGAGGGCGGAGCCGACCGCTGCGAGTGGGTGGAGCGTGGAGAGGGCGGGGTTTTACTCCAGCGCAGGGGGTCGGGCAGAGAAAGAACCCGCCTACTTTCCTCCAGTGGAACACAATCACAGCCCTGAGCTGGAAATATTGTGAATAATCAGCAATCCATCAAGACGATAGCCATGATGTGAGACTAAACTAAACGTTCCTTCTCCCCTTGTCACCTCAGAACATCATGATGGTAAAATGTGTATTTAAAGGAGCTTTTTGAAAGTCTAATACTGATATGAAACCAAATACTGATAGACATTGTGCAAGAACATGGGATGCAACGAAGCAAGAACCGCCTCCATTTTATGATAATACAACAAGGAACACCTCCAACCTTTCTTCTGAAACGTATTTAATTTGTCATCCCGGACAATGCTTTGAATCGTGCTGTATGTTCTCTCATGTGATTTGGATGTAAATGTGCAGAACTTGAGTTGATAATGACATTCATGAAAGGAAAGGTTTCAGTTGGGGGTAGCACACCATCTGTTCCACATGCCTGGTCTCAGCGATCCAGTAATTATAGCAACAGAGTCTGAATTTGTATCCTCCGAAAATCATGTTTTAAAGAAAATATCTAGAGATCCAGATCCAGAAGCTATTAGCACCAAGAGTCTGCTCAGACGTATGCAATAAAAATCAATAAGCTACAAAAGATTCAGTTTAACAAAGCTGCACATGCTGAATCTTTTAAAACATGATTACCTCGTTGAGCGGACAGACTCATGATGATTTTATGACCGTAAATAAATTGCTCACCAGCCCTGCTTTATTAGCTATACACAACTTCATTTTCACGCTCCATAGAAATGCTGCATGCTAAATAACGTCCAGCGTCAACCCCAATGACTGATCCTGATTGTAAAACATTGCTGCGTGCGTTTACACATCCAAATCTGGCCTCGATTCACTCTTTTGGCAAGAGTTCAAATATAAAGTTTCCTTTTTAGATGCCAAAGGGAACGAGAATCTTTCCAAAATGTGAAAGGATGTTTATACCCGATTCTCTGTTGCTGCAAGACGTTTGGTTGAAGCCAACCAAGTGAATGTCATTGACTATTTTATTTGTGAATTTTAGTTTATTGAAAACTATTTATTTGAACATTACTCCCGGTGATTGAAAAACAATTGGCCATTAGGTGTACATATCCATATTTAAGAAAGAATAGAATGTCTGAGGTACAAAACAATACATATTTCGGGGGAATTGCAACATAATCTACGGCAAAGGTCACTTTTCGTTTAAACAAGCAAACATATGCTTTTGACTTGTGTCTTAAATATATTTTTAATTTAAATCGCTAAATATATATATTTAAAAAATACTCTTTAGCATCACTGAACGGAAATGCAAAAATAATTACAAGATTTCCTGAGCCCGCCCCCAAATCTGTCAGTCAAACAGATAGCCACGCCCCAAACTCACACCATTGGTTGCTTATTAATTCACATTTTCCCTATATAAACTCTTGGTTATTTGTAATTTATTTTTTAAGCATTTGTGGTTCCATGAAGAACTCTTAACATCCATGGATCATTCCACAAAAGGTTCTTTAGATAATTAAAATGCTTTTCACACTAAGAAAAAAAAAAAGGTTCTCTAATCACAGCAAAAACCACTTCATTTCTGAAGAATAAAGCTGGGATAGAAGCAAATATTTCAAATTCCCCCCCAAAATCACACTCTTCACTTTATGAAGAAAGCATTATTGTAGAAAAGAAGTCTCCCTTGCTTGTACGCCTGCACACAGTATTACCGTAATGACAAAAAAGAAAGACTTCCTCTGGACATTATCTGATGAGGAAAATATGCTGTACCTTGTGACCCAAAGAGGAAACTGAAATGGTATTTGAAACAAAATAAGCCATTGTCTAGGCCACGGACCTTGCTCATAACATCACAAAATATGTACATTCACAACAATTTGTCTTCGGTTATGATTATGATACAGTATACAATATGAAACTGGTCTCTTTGTACAGCACTGCTTTGTCATTGGGCTTCCGTGCAGCGGTTATGCAACCGATCCAGCATAATATATCTGAAAGAGAGACACTCTCTCTGTATAAATGGCTTTTCTGCACAACAGTTGTCACGAATCTTGTAAATGTGATCCAATTTTGTGTGTCTCTGTGAATTTTAAGTTGTGTGTCTGTGTGTCAGCTCACTCTCTTTTCCATTTATTTATTGTATGGAACTCAGTTGGGACTAAAAGGCTCATTATATCATGTGACAGATGTACCATCATATCTTATCATATCTATAATATACATACAGTCTAAGCAAGGTATGCAGTTTTGGGGAAGCACATAATGATCGTTAAAAACTGACCAGTTCAAATCTAAGGAAAGCACTCTCCATTAATGCTGCAAAAATGAATAGCATTATGTGTATTATATTTTTTGCATCAGGTAATGGTTCAAATATGGATGTGAACAACTGTTTGGACATATCATAACTTGTATTGTCTAAGCTGGCTATCAGTTGGTTAACATCAGTATCTAAATATTTTTAGAAATAACAACAGAACAAAATGACTTACGAACAGCATTGCCAATGCAATATTGATTTTATTTCTTCTTCATGTTAAGTCTGGCCAGGTTTCATTTATTCTTCAATTTATGTATGTATGCGTGCAATGTGTTTCCGAACCCCTCAACAGAATTTGAACTATATTAGTGTGAATATACTGTATGTTGACATCTCATTTGCTGAGAGTGAATGGATCATGATCGTGCATCTGGAAGTTTGTGCACAGTGTGTGTTCACAACGCACAGAGAGTCACACGGTTATATGGGCGAGTGCTCTGCATGTCAGAACACATTGTTCTTTGTTTATCTGCTTTGAAAGTAAACATCTGTGTGTATGGATGAGAAGTTAGAATGCATCATGCTATTGTGCACATATGTGTGTGTGTGTGTGTGTGTGTGTGTGTGGGAGAGAAGGAATCAAAATGGATTCAGGATGGTCTATGTAATCAGTTTGATAGGCGTCAATAAAAATAACCAACAAGGTTTACAAAGTCAAAACTTTGGGTTTTTACTCATCTGCATTGATCAGATGCATGCATCCTCCCATGATAATACATGATACATATTACAATACATATATATACACACACACAAAATGATATGTAATAATATGATAATACACACATTATGAAGTAACCGTTATCAGGCTATCTCTGTTCATATATATATTAACACCCAGATGTTAGGTTAAAAATATCTTATTGCCTAATAATTATAGAAGATTTCGTGATTAATTGACAGTTTTATAATGAAGAAAACTTGATTAAGCATACAACATACATAACTGAAATTAATTTAATTATTTTGCAACTATGTTCTTTAATTTCTGCTGGGGGATCAAAAACTGCTAAATATAATTGTATATATCTTAAATTCAGTTTCAAATGCTGTACACTACCTATCGGCTAAATATCATGCATTCAGTCTGTAGCCTGGTGACATACTCATTGCACGTTTTGTATATTAAATTTTTTACATGATTTTGCATACTGAATTATGATAAGTCTGAATTGAATACATTTATTCATAGCTAGCTCATCGCTGAAAAATATCGCTGTTGTTTTTGTGTGCTGAAGTGGCTCTGATTTGGCATTTCATTCACACAGAACCTGCCTTGCAATCGCTGCTAGCCTATTTCCTTCAGGAAATGCAAATCAATTTAATCAATGCCCTAATGGAACTTTTACCCAGGAGCCATACTCTGGTAGGCTATGTGTTTCATATGCATCTTAATTAGATAAGTTAAATTTTTAAAAGCCCAGGAGAGGATTATGGGCTTTCTTTTTCATGTTTTTCCACCTTTTGGTTCGACTTTCATCGAGCGGAGAGCAGTTGCTGTATTCTTCTGTCATCGCTGGGTGTCAGTGAAGCAGCCTGTGGTCAATTAAAAGCGATGTGAAGCGCCCCCAGCGGTCACGGTCAGAATGACATCATCCAATTCATTACACATCCATCTGTTAATATACTTTTTAATACAAATCCAGCAAAACAGGAAGTATTTAATGATAACACAAGACTGTGAAACATAATACGCTGCCAGACAGGAGTGTTTGTTATCTTAGGTGTGTGCAGTAATTTGATGCCCAAAAATGATTGCCTACCCAAAAATCTTGGTATCCGGCACATGTTTTTGAGCCTCAATCTAAACTAAAACGGCTCGAGTTTATCCCATTCCAGAATGTAAATTTATAATAATGTGCTAAAAATAAGATATGTGCAAATGAACATACAAAATACAGAGAGAAAGGACATTTTGTTCACAGCTGTGCTCATTGCACACCTTCACGCATGAGTGAATAGTTTTGGGTATTTGTAAATTATTAATCAGGACACCAGTATTAGACTGATAAACAGCTCATCTATATAGTTTTACTGTTTAAATACTGTTTTAACATTAAAAGGTTGCATAGGCAACACAAACTGTTAATGGATTTTACGCATTGCATTGTAAACTTTTGTTTTAGAGTTCAAATGCATGCAAATTTAACAGACTTTAAATTTAACAGTGCTTTTCTTTACAAAAATAACAGAAACATTAATCTATAATGTTTGTTGTTTGAAATCAACATACAGAACCAGTTAAACAGAAAAAATGGTGCAGGGTTGAAAATCTTAAATTGCTAGCAAATTTTGCAAAAAAAAAAAAAAAAAAAACAACAACAACAACAAAACAATTGACTGAAATAGTATTTTCTTGTAAAACTTAACTCTAGTAGTCTTTTTTTTATTAACAGCTTTGAAAAAATCACTTTTTTATGTGTAAACTGAAAACTACATTTGTGCAGATTATTATTTTTTAACTCTGAAACTGCTAGGAATTTTCACAATTACAGCAAGTTATATTCAATTAAACACAAAATGTAAATTTTGAGTTCGAAAAACACCAAAACTAATGTTTTCATTGTACATATTCTGTCGCAACATATAAATAAACTAGGTTTCAGATGGGTTTGATTAGGTTTTATTTATTTATTATTTTATTTTTTTACAATGAATGTTGTTAACAATCATTGTGTAACTACTACATTAGATTACACCAATAAAATGGGTTTTAAATGTTAGAACAGGTAGAAATATCTATACTGTTGGTATAACTGTATTATTACAAGGCCTGCGATTACAAATCCATTCCATACAGAGTGTGGCAGCAGGCTGATATGTAAAAACACATGCTAAATGATTTTCATGCAAACCCACAAATCATAAGCATCTTAAAGGCATCTTATAAACGTCAGATAAGCAAACGTGCAGATGTAAAAGCAGACGTCAAATAGACATCTCCCAATGCCTCCCCCTCCTCTGACCATTTTGGTTGAAAACGAGGGAGCAGAGTGTTCCGGTAATACCGTGAAGGCCGAGAGGAGGCGGAGGTGAGGAGGACCAGACGCCGCGCGAGGAGAGAGAGACAGAGGGGAGAGAGAGAGAGAGAGAGAGAGAGAGAGAGAGAGAGAGAGAGAGAGAGAGAGAGAGAGAGGGGAGGGAGGAGAGAGAGAGAGAGAGAGAGAGAGAGAGAGAGAGACACGGCCGCCTTCAAATATGGCGTCTTTGAGAGAAAATGACTAATATTATGAAAAAAGGAGGCCTCGAGTTTGACGTCCAAGCGAACCGTGCGGGGTCCGCGCGCAGCGTCTGTGTGTGAAACCGTTGAGTCGAACGCAAAGCCGAAGCGAGTGAAGGAAAGGGATTTACGGTTTACCGAGAACACGGCAGCAACACCATCTTATTTTGATGCGTCGACAGGGCTAGCTCGCTGCTGGCTCTCAACAACAACAACATTGTGGCTGGGATTTAAACATCGCTTTTGAGATTCGCTCGCAAAACCGTTGCATGCGTAATGTAGCTCGGTTGATGCATATTTCATACAAGTAAAGTAGCCGAAGGGGAGGAGAAACGAGGGAAAGGACGTGTACGGTCATATGCGTCCGTCAGTAATTTATCGGTCAAACCGAATTCCTCGTAGCCCGCCAGGAGCATGGCATTACTCGAACTGGTTTTAAATGAGAAAAGGTTGAAAAGGAGGTGAGTTATTTCTGTGGTGAACACCCCCTCTATCACGCACTCATCTCCTCCTCCCCTCCATTTCCCTCTCCCTTTTCAATATGCCATTTTTTTCACTCTTATGGACTTAGTCGTCTCTCACCAGGAAGCATGATTAAAAACTGACACCGGGGGAACCGCGATCTTGCAGTGCATTAAACAGTTTTGCACCGAGAACGTTCGCTCGCATCCAGCCGCGCGTTGCTGCGGAGAGATGGACAGAAATTACCCGGGAGCTGGCTTCGGTGATCTGGGCGCAGGAGCCGGATGGAGCTACGAGAGATCGGCCAAAGCGAGGTGAGCATGCAGCCGTGCTGAAAACACAAGACACACCGAGCAAACCCGTGCATTTGCGTCTGACGATGCGTTTGCGAAGGATGTCAAAAGGTGTTAGTGTAGCCATTGTTATTCAAATAAGCGAGGGCTTGCAGCTTTGGAAATTCAAGTGTGATTGATGGACTGATGTGCGGTTTTGGGAGGTGGGGGGCGGGGTG
This sequence comes from Carassius gibelio, assembly GCF_023724105.1. NCBI lineage: Eukaryota > Metazoa > Chordata > Actinopteri > Cypriniformes > Cyprinidae > Carassius > Carassius gibelio. The sequence continues at coordinate 7,916,717 of NC_068382.1, forward strand.
ACGTCTCCTCGCACGGTTTGATTACAGATCGCCTCGTAGATTTGTTTAGCATCCATCCCTGATGATTGAGGTGCTCGGGTCAAGTCCACTGAGAAAACAGCGAGAAATCGTTAAAAAGGAAGCGACCCGCAGACCCTTCAGCTTTATCGTTAACGCTACCTATTTACAGTTTTAACGACACCAATGAATAAAAACACACTACGTGAACATTAAACAGAACAGTTGCATTGGAAATGCACGTGCATGTTTAGAGCGTATTGCTATTTAGTGTTGTTTTATAAATCGGGGAAACAATGCTACGCGGCCTCTGATGATGAGTGGCTCCCGTTCAGCTGACGTTGTCGTAGCATGTGGGCCTAATACTGATTTAAACTAAAACAAAAAGAACATTTTAAAACCGATGTAAGATTTTATTCCCCCCTTCGTGTTAGCTAAGACTTGCCTAAGCTAGCTCTTAGCTCTTGAAGATGGGAGCGACCTGCGTTTCTTTGCTAACGAGTTAGCCTCAGATGCTAAAGCTCACTGTCACAGATTAGGACATGAATTCCAGTCAACAAATCATTGCTTTCATAAAAACATGTTTGGTTTTTAATTTAAAAATAATTGACATTTTAATATTTTCAGTTTCTTTCTACTTTACTGACATTGTTTTTCATACATCAGTACAGAACCATAACCAACAGGAAAGATGATAATAAAAATATCCAGTATTGCTAATGAAACACGTTATTAACAATTTATAACATGGAATAGGCCTGTATTTATAACAAAAAGCATTATTCTGCATTGTGACAGTGGCTGGTGTCTGATGGGATATAGTTCGGATTAACATTTGGGTTAGTGCATTCATTTTTTATTTGTAAGTATAATTTAATATCTCAATATTAATATTTTAATATCTGAGAAGTTTGATGCTTTAAATGAGATCCTAAATTAAATCCCCATGATAAGATAAGGATTAACTAAGAATGCCACTGTAATACAACTCACAATATCTAAATTTAATAATAAAAATGTTAATAAAACATTGTTAATTATTTACTATATAAAAGATATTTAAAAAATAAAACATTATTGCACTATACTACTGGGGCGTTTCTGATGGCATGGAATTCAAATTTGTGTTAATACAATTTTTTTTTTTTTTTAGTTCAATAACTCAGAAATACTGTTCAGGTTTGTTATAGTGAATTATAAATGTATAGATATATTGTTTGCGGAAGTATATATATATATATATATATATATATATATATATATATATATATATATATATATATATATATATATATATATATACATATATATACATATATTTGCATTTTGTACTTATTTTTAATTATGAAACTTAATAAAATTGAATTAGGCGACAAGTTATATATACCAATTTAATACCTATTAAAATATTGCTTATTAAGAAACTTGGTTTTGCATCACTGTACAGAGATTACCATAGGAAAACTGAAATCTGTCTAGGTTTTTACACTTGCTGCAAGCATCATTGATAATCAATGCTTAAGTCACTGGTGATCCCTGTTCTCGTCAGCTTGGTGTACGGCAGCTCTAGATCATCACATCCAGAGTCTGAACTTCTTCATCGCCAAGCCTACGCCACTCCCCATCCCCTGCAGGGTTATGCTACCAATCACCATCCTGGTGGATCTGGCCAAGGTGGGGCTTGGGGTGCAGCTGGAAGGAGCCTGGGTGAGTGACACTACTCTGACTTCACGTTCAAACATCTGGTTTGGTTTCTTTCTAGAAAACTGAAGTGTATAGTATCACAGCACTTGTGGGACATCTAACTTTTGTTTATGATGAATGCTGATCATTAATTGATGTAGTGATTGATTTATGAAGTGATTGCAGATTGTTGTTGATCACAGCAAGCCCCAGAAAAGTTTTAGATGTGTACTTGTTTGGCAGTTAATTTTTAATGGTTGTGATGTGGACACACTTGCAGAAAGATGATGGACTGCATTCCTGAGGTTTTGAAACACAGTCTGCCCAAAAGTAGCTTATATCATAAACCTCATCAAATAATCTCATCCTTCTTTCTTACTACCATGATTGATTTGAATCAATAATGTATAAGTCAAGACTAGGCTTGTCACACACAATACCAAATTTTCACAAAAAGAAAGAGACAGGTAAAGAGACAGAGTTTGTGTGAATTAGGCTACCTCTGTGCATCTCTAAACAGCACTGTTATTACCTTGCTAGGGAGAAATGTCATGTTTAGGCTTTAAGTTGCTACACTTTATAGGCTAACTGATAAAATCGTCAGGGCAGCACTGACATCACCTTTTTGTGCAAACTGCATGACCTTTATTACAGTTAACTATGCAAAGTGATATGGAACTGTAATGTGGTCAAGAGATCTGCTAAAACTACTTGATAGTCTGCAGTAGTCTTGGATGCCAAAATGCGCTCATTAAATGCTTTTTTTTCCATGTATGTTTTTCTTAGGCCTGTCTGGACTTTTTGATGCAGGGCTGCACCATGCAAGTCCATCAGGCCCAGATCCATCGGTTATGAACCTTATATCTGCACTAGAGTCCCGGGGTCCACAGCCACCTCCATCTGCCTCATCCCTCCTATCTCAGTTTCGCACTCCATCATGGCAGACTGGTAAGGTTGGCTTACTGAGTTGTGTGAAGTTTGCATAGGTATATTTGAATAATGTACAACAAAATAATATTACATATTTTGTAAGCATCAGATCAAAAATGCACTGTCACTGTTTGCATCAGATGTACTGAATATATAAAGGAAATTCTGGTAAACTGTAAGTGCATTCAGCTAGCACTGCCAACACTGTTGCCATAGCAACAATTTGTAAGCCACATATTAAAAAATATTAATTGGCTCTTGTAATAACTCAGTGTGCACAGATGTCGAAAGTCAGTATAATTTTTTTACTTATTATGTGTTTAAAATTACTAATTTAGTATGTTTTATTAGACTTAGCTTCTGTTTTATGTGTGTGTGTTTTTTTTTTCTCTACAAATTTTAGCCATGCACACACCTGCCCCTGCAGAGCTTTTCATCTCTAGTGCTCTTCCTGGATCTGGATCCTTTCCATCCTCTTCTGCTTTGTCTGCCTATCAGCACCCAGCGCCATTCTCAGGGCGGTCCTTTCCTGGTGTGACCCCCTCATTGTCCTTACAGGACACGCCCACTTTCAGCCCCACCTCCAATGGCCTCTTGTCACCCCATGATCCTTTACTCCACATCAAGACACCTTCTCAATCAAGTCTGGGTTTTGACCGCCTGTTGTCATCACAGGGTGCAGCTGCGGCTTACCGTGGAAGTCATGATCCAACTGGGGGTGGGGTCACATCTGCACAAGCCTCCTCTGCAGCCTCAGTTTCTGCCCGCCATATACAGTCTCACCAGTTCAACTTATTGTCCTCCCAGCTTCAAGACCAGTCCTCCCAGTTGTACAGTGCCTCTGTGTTTTCCTCTACCCCTGCTCCACCTCAGACATCCCAAGAGCGTACAGTACCAAGACAAGACAGTGTAATTAAACACTACCAGCGTCCCTCACCAGCACAAGCCCCCTCATCCACCCCTCACCCTCTCCAGCACTACCTTAGCTGTGGAGTGTCAGGATATCAGCAAGCCACTCATACTCGCCATCCTGGCCTCTCTTGCAGTCCCCTAGGTGAACACAGTCCTTCCTCAGACCATAAACCCTCCCCCAGGACAGAACAGTACAGACCAATAATCCAACCTTCTTATGGGTCATCATCATCCTCATCCTCTGTTGGGGCTGGAAAAGGGACAAAGAGCAGCTCCAGTAGTGGTTACTCCTCTGCTGGATCTGCATCCTCTTCCAGAACCCCCCACACACCGCCTTCTGCCTCTTCTGCTTCATCCTCATCTTCATCCTCTTCCTCCTCCTCTGCATCTGCTAGTGCTCGTCAGTCTAATTCCATTCCAACCTCCACTTCTGCCTCTGCATCCTCTCGTCAACAGCCACCAACCCAGACTGTACCCCCTCCACCCCAGTCACATTCCCAGGGCCCTCAGAGCTCCTCTAATTCCACCCAGCAAACCCTTCCCAAGTCGTGCCTCTCGGGTTATGGATCCCCAGTGGCTCCAGTCAAGTCATCGAGTGGTCTAACGGGCCAGACCCCTCCTCATCCACAACCCCAGTCTTTCTCTCCAAGTCAGCCTCCCCCATCACACCTTTCCCAGTCATATGGGGGATTCAGTTCTCCACAGACTCATGATCTTCCTTCAGCTAGGACCTCTGGAGTGGGTAAAGGGTATGGGAATTTGGGAAGTCAGTCGTTTTCATCAGAATCAATATATGGGACTGATTCAGGTTATGGATCTCTGCCATCATCTTTAGGGGGTGCTGGAAGTCCCTCAATGGGTTATGGTGCATCAGGACACTCTCCTGCCCTTCTTAGGTCAGGAGCAAGTGGTGGAACAACTGGTGGTAGTAGTAGTGGAGGCAGTACAGGAACTGGAGCCAGTGGTAGTGTGGGAGGTGGAGGAGGTGGTGGATCTTACCACATCAATGATTCAAGTCCATCTCCATCTGGCAATTCTGGAATCATCCGCCCTGGTCTGCATTCTCCTGCACCTTCACGACCTGCTCAGTCACCTGTTGGAACAGGATCCAACAAATATCTATCTTCTGTTCTCTCGCCTTCATTTCTTCCTTCTCCACAAGGGTACCCAGACACAAGAGGACCTCGATCACAACCCTATCACCCCTCTGCTCCTCCCAAAACAAAGTCTGATAACAGCATACTTGGTGTAACAGAATCTAGGTCACAACAGGACGATGATGTTGATGATGATTTCCTCATCCAGCACCTTCTTCAAGCCCAGAGTCCTGCCCCTCAAGCATCCCATCACCATCCTCCTCAAAGCCATCATTCCATACAACCCACCCAGCAGCCTCCAGTCCTTCCAGGTCAGGATGGAAATAAGGGGCTTGCTTATGAGATGAGCAAAAGCTCAGAAGAGAGGTACCACCTTCAAAGTGTTATTCGAACACATAGTGCCACCTCTAATGCTGCTGGCACAGGGAGTGGAGCTGGACTGGACAGTCAATTGGAAATGTCCCTAAAGAAACAGCAACAACAACATCAGCAGCAGCAACAGCAGCATAAACAGCAACAACAACCACAGCAGAAAAGCAACAGAACTGTAAGTGATGGAGGACGAGGGAGTTCAGATCAAACACACTCCCATCCTCACCTTCATCATGATTCTCTGGGATCTGTGGTACATTATGGTCGGGGTGACCTGTATTCCCAACACTCCATTCCTCAACAATCCACCTCCCACCATCAACACACACCACATACACCCACGCACTCGCACCTACACTCTCACCCACACATGGATCTTCAGAAAAAAACTCAAGATTCAGGAGATATGGCTTACCTACGTAAGACACCTGATGTGCAGCAACATCACCATCAGCATCAACAGGCACATCAACAGCAGACTCAACATCATCAGTCACATCCACAACAACATCAACAACAACCCCAGCAACAACGTCACTCCCAGTCACAGTCGCTTATGGACTCTCCCACTGACCAGTCTCGCCAACCCCCTCATTTGTTGCAGTCTGTGTTGTCCCACACCCGCAGCAAAACAGACCCTCAGCAACAGCAGCATTCTGTTAGTCAGCAGGCCCTTATGGAAGCTGCTGGGGGAGTTGTGTCAGCAGAGACCCATTCCCAGCCCCAGACATCCCAGCTCCAACTCCAGCTTCAGTCCCAGGCTTTAGAAGCAGCTGGTCACTATGGTCACGGTACCCAGCAGCAAGACCAGAGCCGCCCTAAGTCTAACACAGTGTCTTCACTAGACATGCTGGAGCATTCCCTCTCTCGGACATCTAGCCAAGAGGGAGCAATGGTGGATGAGATTACAGGAGGTGAAGGAAGCAGGGGGAATTCTGGAGCAGCAACATCAGGAAGTGTAGAAAGGCACCAATCCCAGGAGCAACAAAGACTTTCATCTCACCACCGAACGCAGCATCATGCCTCAGAGTTACACTCATATCTTCCTGAGCCAGACATGAGTTTATCAACTACTTCTCATGGACACCACCTATCCCACCATCACCACCAACAGCAACAATCGTCACAAGGTCCTCCACATTCTAACTCCCACCATCAACACCCTCATCCCTCCCATCCTAATCAGCAGAGCCATCATCAACTTCCTCCACAGGCCTCCTCAGCAGCTTCTCAGCAACAAGAGCAATCTCACCCCTCTCATACCTCCCAGATTCCTCAATCTCAGCTTGACCAGCATCAAGGAGAGCCCCACTTTGACACTAGGAATCCAGCAGTGAAATCAAATCAAAACCATAATCAAAACCAACAGGGCCAGAGGTTTGTTCCTTTAACATCCATCTGCTTTCCTGATTCTCTTCTCCCAGATGAGGACCGTTCATTCTTTCCTGGAATGGAGGATATGTTCTGCACAGAGGAGTACAAATCCACTTGCTCAGGAGGAACTGGGCAGGGTCAAGATGGGGTCGCACCTGGCCAAGCAGTGCAGGAAGGAATGGAAGGAATTAAACCAACGCCCGGAGGAGGAGACAATACAGGTTCAAGCTATGATATGCTTGGTCATCACAGTGACCAAGGATTTGGGCAATATTGCCATGATCTTTCAGAGCCTGACAATGGAACCATGCATTTGGATCTTGACTCCTTGAAGACCCATGAGCTCCCATCTACAGTCAATACAGAGCAGCTTGGACTGATCCAATCTCATCCAGCCAACCTTGGAATGGGGACAACTGGAACAGTGGGGGAAGGATCTGGTGCCAAAATGGGAGGTACTGGGGGATCTGGGTCTGGATCAGGTGGTCTTACCTCTCCTATTTTCTGTTCCTCTCGCCCAAAGAAGCTCCTTAAGTCCAGTTCCTTCCATCTACTGAAGGAGAGACCTGATCCCAACTCCATGCCAAAGAAGAGCTATGCACAGGAGTATGAATTTGAAGATGACGAGGATAAGGCTGACATCCCAGCTGACATTCGCCTCAACAGCAGAAGCAGACTTCCTGATCTCATACCAGACCTTGTGTCCAGTTGTCGCAAAACAAGTGGTGTGGGAGGGGGAACTTTAAGCCCTTTAATGGGTGATCTAGATTTTGGATACCCATCTCTTGGTCCCCCTCCACAGTTGATGCCACAAGATGGACCGAAAAAAAGAGGCAGAAAGCCCACAAAGCCTAAACGAGAAGGACCTCCAAGGCCACGTGGACGCCCACGTATACGCCCATTGCCAGAACCTCACCACTCTAGGGGTATGATGGGAGATTATGGAACAGGATATGTTCCTGAAAGAGGCAGAGGCAGAGGAAGAGGCAGAGGCAGGGGCAGACGGGATGAATCTACGATGGACATGGAGATGGCCAATAAAGACCCAAATCAGATGTATCAACAACACATGCAGCAGCAAATGCATCACCAATCACAGCAGCAGCCACAGCATCAGGAGCCAATCAAACCCATCAAGGTAAGCAGTTCAAATGTAAAAACGTATAATATACTGATGTGAGTTCAAACATTTGTAGTTGAAGATGAACAATATATTGGGACAAAATCAGTTATTGGGTGATAGTAGAGTTTTTTTGTAACAGTTTTGTTCAGTATTGGATATTTAATATTACATGCTCATTTCCATCTATGACCCATTAGCATTAAGATAATTATCAGTTTTAGAGGTCGACCGATTATCTGTTTTGCCGATTATTCGGCACGGATAGTTGATTGCCGATACTATTGGCTATCGCAAAAATCCTTGCTGATAGTTTTATTTACGGTTTGTGTCAGTTGTTGGAGTGGCTGAGAAGGCTTGCTGTCATTATACAGTATGAGAGCGAGAGTGGCCTCTAGAGGTGGAATCACTGACACCATTTTCTGCTTGTTTTGACAACTGACACTGCACTGCGTGGAACAATTCAGATTTAAGGATTTCAGACCAACAAAGAAGCAGTGCGTGTACAGCATACTACAGTATGCTTTTATATCGTTATAAAGTAATTAATTTGTTGACTAGATTCTGCATTTGGTGATTAAATAAACTGTTTTAGGCCACTGCTTGAACTGAACGTGACGCGTCTCTTGTGTGTGATCCCTGATGCCTGAGTTCTCCTAGACGCAGCACTGTGCTTTTGCCCAGCGTGCGACTGCCGTATTTTATTTTTATTAGATAATCATCAAGTGTTCTAGAATAGAAACAGTCAAAGTGTGAGAGCATACAAACAATATCCGTATGTATGCAATTTCAATACTATGGCCTTTGTGTAGATATTTAAAGATTAATAAAATTAAATAAAAACGACTCGAATAGTTCCTGTATCAAATGTAGGCCCGTCTTCTGTAATACAAAATGTGCTGTGAAAAGCAGCCTTTTTTTCATTCGTCAATATTTGTGTTATCAAAAATCCCGGAAAATATTTGTTGTAGTCCAAACAAATCATTTGTTGTAGTTTTTGAAAAGTGATTTCTGTTAAATAAAATATCTCCTTTTGAAGTGGACTTTGAGCTTTGTAACTTTGTAGATCTTTTTTTATGCTCAAACAGCAATATTACAGACTAAAGTTGAAAAGGCATAATAGAACCCCTTTAATTAATTATTAATTCATTTTAATGATCAATATATAATTTATAATTTATATTAAATATACATTTTTGTAAAAAATTAAATACTTTTTCATACAGTATCCACTTTAAAAACTATGAATCGATTAATCGTTATTGACGAGTGTGGTCCAACCTTAAAAAAAAAAAAATTCCAATATCGGTCAACCTCTAATCAGCTTATAAGTCTCCCAGAATTTTATTATCGGTGCATCTCTATTAGTTTTTGAATGATGGGACATCTGCTTTGATCATGTTCTAGATAATTTTCGATAATGTCTTATTTCTCTTTATTAGATTAAGCTTCCTGTTGGAACCATGCCACCTTCTGATGCCTTGTTGAGGACAGATTCCTTGTCAGGCACTGATCCGGCTCTCTCAGATGGTTCCCTTGGTTCAGCACCCTCTTTGGGATTGAGCCCTGGGACTCCTGGAGTGCCTGACATGAACAGACCTCAAGACAAGAAGTCCAAATGCCAAGAGGTATGAGAATGCAGTGTTTCCCAGAGCCGTGTTTGTGAGCATGTTTAAATATTTTGATCTAATGAAAAATTTTGTCCCTTTCATATTTAGTTGGAAGAGAAAGAGGCAGAGAAGACTGGTTTTGTTGCCTCGTTTTTGGATTTTCTAAAGTCCGGAAAAAGGCCATCAGGGTTGTCAACAGGGTCAGCTGACAGCACTGGAAATGAAGATGCCTCTCCTGGGAAAAGTGGAGGCATTCGCCCATTATCCCCTCAACCTCCACCTCCCCCAGCTGCTGCAGCTGTATCTGGATATGGAGATGGTGAAAGTGATGGAGGACTGTCTTTGGGTGGCTGTCCTAGCCCATGCAAGCGTTTGGATGAAGAGCTGAAAAGGAACCTTGAGACATTGCCCTCCTTCTCGTCCGATGAGGAGGACTCCGTCGGAAAGAACCAGGACCTGCAAAAGAGCATCTCCTCTGCAATCTCTGCCCTGTATGACACTCCTCAACTCACCTCCACAATGCAGCCTCCTTCACTTCCACCACCCCCTCCTCCACCTCCTCCCGAACCACTGACACCAACAGAGCAGCCACCAGCCCTCAGCCCTCAACCACCACTGCATGCACACCCGCCCTCGCACACCCACACCCACTCCGTTGAGCCTGCAAGATTGCAAAGAGAAGAGCAGGAAGAAGAAAAGGAAGAAAAAGAGAAAGATCTAGAAGAGGCAGTGGAGCAAGACAAAGAAGAGAAAGAGAAAGTCTCAGATATGGAGCTGCTGAGTGTCCCCAATGTTGAAGGTGAGGGTCATTTTTGGAAAATAGGATGAATTAAGCAGCTTCACAAACACCTGTGCCTTGCTTTTAAAACCTTGCATGATTAAGACACAATTTAACATGTTTTATGTTTTATTTTGTTAATACTGTGGGTGGTTGAAAATTTAAGAGTACCGTTCTCTCTTGCAGACTCACCCAAAGAAGCTATTGAAGCCCAAGCTCCCCCTTCTCTCCCAGTTTCCCCATCATCACCTGCTCCCTCCTCCACCTCCTCGCCATCACCGCTTCCACCCGTTCCCTCTCCTCTTCCTCCACAGGTGGACAGTCCTTCTCCCTCACAGAAATCACCTCCACAACAGTCCTCGCATCCACCCAGTCCTGTGACTTCCTTTGTGCCTGTCCCGTGTCCTCTACCTGCTCCTCCTGTAGAGTCTACTCTATCCTCCAGCCCGTCTTCGCCCAGTACACCTCTCGTACAGGAGTCCGTTGAACAGCCCGCCTCTCCTGAAGAGCCCCCGGCCCCTCAAATTCTACCGTTGCACTTGGCACAGAAACAGAGCGGTGCTGCCATAGTCGGCGAGACTGATGAGGATGAGAGCGAGAGCGGAGGCGAGGGTATTTTCAGAGAGAGAGATGAGTTTGTGGTGCGAATTGAGGACATCAGGAGTCTGAAGGTACAGCAGTCAATTCTCTTTCTTTTTAGGTCTTATTCAGTATGTGTATAATCCATATGTGCAGATAAATATGTGGTATGTAGGTTTAATTTTGAGTGTCTCTCTAGTTGGCCCTGCAGACAGGACGAGAGTCTCCTCCTATTTGGCGTGTACAGAAAGCTCTGCTACAGAAGTTTTCTCCCGAGATTAAGGATGGACAGAGACAGTTTTGTGCCACTAGTAATGTGAGTCATGACCAATCACAACATTTGTAAAAAGCAGCACATAATGTTTCAGCTACCTTCTACTTGTAAAGTTACTATTCATTTTCAGAATGATCAGACTTTCTATTATTGTCTGATGGAAAATAAAACAGGCTGATCCTATTCACCTACGCAGCACTTGATCAAACTGCCATTTATAACACCTTTGTAATCGCAAAACAACATCATGGCAACACCCAAGCATTGTGGCATTAAGAATCACTCGTATTTTGTTCAGAAATTGTTAAAATCGAGCATTCCTGTATTTCACAGTAGAGAATAGTGCTAGCAACACCATGGTCATGGGTTCGATTCCCAGGGAATGCATGAACTGATAAAATGTATACCTTGAATGGAAAGTCGCTTTGGATAAAAGCATCTGCCATATGCATAAATGTAAATGATGGGAGTAATGTGAGCAGTGCTTATTGGATAGTACAGTATTTTTCAGCACAACTTTAAGTGATTTGTCTGTCCCCTGTTTTTGTATTTTAAGCTGTGTCACTGTCAGTTTCTAAATGTTGTGTCCTCTTTTGTCTCCTTCTCCTCTCTGCTTCCTCTCAGTATCTGGGTTACTTCGGGGATGCCAAAAAGCGCTATCAGCGGCTATATGTGAAGTTTCTGGAAAACATAAACAAAAAAGACTACGTGAGGGTCTGTTCCCGTAAGCCCTGGCACAGGGCTGTCAACCTGAGGTATTTCAGCCCCTTTATCTTGCTGTGTTGTCAAGTCAAAGAAGCAATGACAACAAATTATGTTTAATGATCTAGAACAGATTCAAATGAGCTTTGTTCATACGGTTACTTTACTCCTTTCAGCAATATATATATATATTTTCCACTTGCCTTTGAACTGCATGCACCAGATTGTAAGAAATCACTGGCATATATGATATCTCTTAAAAATCCCACCAAATAAATGTCTGTCTCTTCCAAGCTTCATAATAGCAGGGAACGGTTGTCTAGATCAGTGTTTCCCAATTTTTCCACCCAACGTTAAAGAGCTTGAGCATTAAATGTGGTATGTTAGTGTGGACGCCAATATAGCCCTTATGTCTATTCATCTAGGGTAAGGTAATTTGCATGTTTTGTACTGTTGACATGCGTGATAAAGGTGTTGTTTTTTACTTTTTAGGAGACAGTCTCAACCTCTTCCGAAGTTAACGCCACCCCCCAACAACCAGACTCCTTTAGAGAGGACTGAAAAAGACAGAGACAAGATTAAAGAGCCACGTGAAAGCCGAGAGAAGAACAATGTTCGGCTAAAGGAACAGCGGGACAGAGACAAAGTGCTTAAAACCAAGGAGAAGGAAGAAAAGAAAGAGAAAGAAAAGAAAGCATCACCTCCTCCTCCGGCACCTCAGAAGCCTGAGAAACGAGCAGCGGTGACAGAACGAGGGAAGGTGAAGGAGGAGAAGAAGAGCGGTGGACAGGAGAAGAAGACCGAGCGCTCTGCCAAACCTCAGCCACCAAAGGTGAAGGCCGAACCTCCGCCTAAGAAACGCAGGATGTGGCTGAAGGAAGTACCCTCGTCTTCAGACTCCGACTCCTCAGCAAGTGAGGATGAAAGTGAGTTTACTTTTAAAATGTATGGCATCCATTTACTCAGATGTGCATTGTACATTTCTGATGTGACAAATTAACATTGCAGTCATCTTGAATGTGCATTTTTATTTATCATTAAGACATCTGTATTGTAAACGTTTTGAATAAAAATAGATAATTTTCTTTAAACTGTATTTTCATAGATTATATTTTACCCTTAAATCAAAAGACAAAAATGTGGAAATTATGTTTTGCATAGAAAAGAAAAGCCTATAGTTCAGTTCAACTTTAATGTGTGCCACATGCAACATTGTAACACGTAGGGCCTTATTTTAACGATCTAAACTTAAAGTGTAAAGTGGACTGCACAGGTACACTCAGGGCGCGTCCAAATCCACTTTTGCTATTTTAACGACGGAAAAACTGTTGATGCGCCTGGGCGCATGGTCTAAACGGTTTGTCCCTATTCTCTTAATGAGTAATGGGTAATTAATTAGCCTACAAAAAATTCTTATGCATTGCAGTCCTTTAATTTGTAATATTTGGCATGTCTGTGTGAGGAGAGGCATCTTCATTTCCAGTGCTGTCAGCTGACCCTGTTGACAACCCTGATGGCCATTTTCCGGACTTTAGAAAATCCAAAAACGAGGCAACAAAACCAGTCTTCTCTACCTCTTTCTCTTCCAACTAAATATAAAAGGGACAGCATTTTTCATTAGATAAAAATATTAAATCATGCTCACAAACACTCTGGGATCTACACTGCATTCTCATACCTCTTGGAGAAAAAACATTGCGCCAGACTTTAGACCAGGTTTGAGTTTGTCTATTGTGCAATCTATTTTTAGCTCGTAAAAATAGCATTGCGCCAGCAATGTGCCTGAACACACCTCTTTTTTAGACCAGCACGCCCACGGGTGCACAAATGGGTGCAAATGCATTTGCTAATTAAATGACATGGCGCTGACGGGAAAATGTGAATGGCGCTGGACTAAAACTAATGAACACACTTGTGCTGCGCCTTGCGTTGCATTGCGCCAGGTGTATGATAGGGCCCATTAAAAAAAAATAATAATAATTTTAAAGGCCCATATACACTTTGTAAATAAAATATTTGATAAATCATTTGTAAAGAAATTCGCATTATTTATTTTTCTTTTACTTTATTTCTCATTATTGCAATACGAAATCTTAATTTTCAATATATAATCTTATTATTTGATGTTTTATTTCTAAATTGTTTACCGCCTTTCGTTTTCAAAGAATAATGGAAATCACATATTTAAAAAAAATATATAAAATTGTAAAACTGCATTAGTATTATAAGGATTTTGTAGGAATTGTTGATGTCATAATTGTCATAAAAATAATGTCTGAAAAATATAAAATTGGTTTTGGTCTGGTTAATTTGTAAAATATAAATTCTTTTTTTTCTTTTGATTTTGGAGTGAAGTGTCACTTGTTTTTGTGCAACTGTATTGCAAAATGACTTTTAAGTCACACAAATAAATGCAGTCATGTGGCATAAAATAGCAGGCAGTGTGCAGTTATGATAGTGTGTTGATGTGAATATAACTCTATGTGTGTCTGTCCAGCAGTCTCAGTCAAAGCTGGCCTGAACACACGAGCAATGCGTGAGATGTACCGGAGCTACGTGGAGATGCTGGTCAGTACAGCACTCGACCCGGACATGATTCAGGCTCTAGAGGACACTGAAGGTAAGCCAATGTGATTACCTCTCAAACTTACTGTAGCGCTCTGTCATTACCAAACCAGAAGAAGTTCACTTCTTTTTGTATTATTGGCTATTTCAGATGAATTATATCTTCCTCCAATGCGCAAGATTGACAGTCTTCTCAGTGAGCAGAAGAGGAAGCTTTTGAAACGAGTCAGTATGAACTCTCAGCACCAGGTACTTCACCTTAATATTTGTGCTTGCTTGATTATTATTTTTTTGCTCAGTTTCTCTTTCGTGTCCCTTAGCAACAGGGTTCATACAGGGACCGCGCTTTGAAAATCAAGGACTTTCAAGCACTTTTTCCAGCAGCATTTTTTTGTTTCCTAGGACTTCATAAAATTTTTTCTTAGTTTCATTTCTCATGTTTTCTTCATCCTTCATATAAAATAAACAGAATATAATGTATGAAAAGAATTCACACTAAGAAGAGAATACGTACCTTTGCTGCCTACCTACCGACCCTTGCTTGTTACTGGATTTTGATTCTCTGTTCTTCCTACGTTGCTGATATTGCTGGTATTGACCATTGCCTGTACGACTACGAGTCTCTGCAATAAAGCCTGCATATGGATCCCATGTCGAGTTCTGGTTCATTACACTTAAATTATACATTATTGCATATATGCATTTTAAGCGAATGGGTCAAATCTATATCTTGAATAATATGTCAAATAATGTTCTTTGACTTTTCTTCCAGGAACTACAAAAGTTTACTATGGATTAAATGGAAATTAAATTAAATACCATTTTTTGCATAAACAAAATACCAGTAACGCCCAGAAAAAATGAAAAAAAAAACTTGATTTTTAATTCAAAAGAAGCCTGAAAAACACCAGGAGTCTTATTATGAATCATAGTTTAATAATCAATAGGCTGTATCTCAATTTAAGTTTTTCTATCCTCAAATATAAGACACCTTGAAATAATCAAGATGTCTGTTTTACCATTTCATGTAGTGATGACTTTTTTATGAAATTAAAATAAATGAGGGATTTTGCTTTTTTGCTCCTACATACATTTTACAGTTCGCACACATCTATTTTTAGTCACAAATGTCAAAATTATATCCAAAATAACTGAAATTGAATGTAATCCAATTGGAAATTGAATTAAAACACAAGCTTGTGAATCAGAATCAATTTAATTTAGAAATTTGTGTCCAAACCCAGGTCTATATATTATCATGCTAAACTCTCAGAGATTTGTCATGACAGAAATAAATTAGTTTCATGAAGCTAAATCCACATGTTCCTTTTAAATGTAAATGAAGAGTTTAATTTCCTTCTGTTCTTCTGTCTCTGCTCCACAGGAAGCTCTTCACACTTTCCCTCAGATAACAGCGGAGCCCGTAGACTCGGGGACGGTGAGGGTCAGACTGGGTGGTGAATGCTACAACCGCAAAACCCTGAACCGCATCAAAAAGAGTGTTCCCAAGCCACAGGTCAACAAAACCTACATTTCTGATCTGATCTGATTATGACAGCTTCCCACAGCCCCACCCACTTCATTTAAAACAGAATTAATAGGGCTGTTCATTTGTAATACATCTTTTATTATTATTGTTTCTAAATAATGCTTTTATTTATCAAGGCTGCATTCAATTGATCAAAAGTGACCATTCTAGATTCTAATGTATCACTGTTTCCATTAAAATATTGAACAGCACAACTGTTTTAACAGAGATATTAATAAGAAATGTTTTCTTGAGCAGCAAATCAGCATATTAGAAAGATTTCATGTGACACTGAAGACTTGAGTAATGATGCATCACAGAAATAAATTACATTTTAAAATATATTCAGTAATACAAGATTTATTTTTAATTGTAATATTTGACAATGTTACTTGGAAATTTTTACAGTACTAATGTTTACCATTTTTTACTGTATTTTTGTGAGCATATGAGACATCCTTCAAAAATATTTTAGCAACCCTTGTCTTTTGAATTGTTGCATATATTATTAGTCAATAAATGGATGTGCAATATTTGAGTTTGAATGATTAAAAGTATTTTATACACTTAATAATGTATACTTGTAACAGTATCCCACTTGGTTTTACTTGTAGAGAGAGACATCATATAATAATCCAGTTACACAACCCAATAATTAACAGGGACAATGTAGAAGCAATAAAAGTCTAATTCTAATACAAACGTCCCCATTCCTGTCTCCTCCAGGACCTGAAGTTGTCAACAGAAACATGTCGGC
Source organism: Carassius gibelio (assembly GCF_023724105.1). Taxonomy (NCBI): domain Eukaryota; kingdom Metazoa; phylum Chordata; class Actinopteri; order Cypriniformes; family Cyprinidae; genus Carassius; species Carassius gibelio. Next base: position 7,932,995 of record NC_068382.1, read on the forward strand.
TCTACAGTCTCTACCATTCACTGCATCATTATAAATATCATACCTTCTTACACTGTAAGAAAGAGGTAAAGATCCAGCTACATTTCCCATAAGCAGCTGCAGTCAACAAATGCAATGCAAATCTTCTTTGAAATTTTTTCTCTTTTTTTTTTTTTTTTTTTAGACGAACACTATAGAGCAGGCTTCAGAAGATCCTGGACAAGAGGAAGTTGTTCAGCAGTGCATGGCCAATCAGAGCTGGCTGGAGATGCTCTTCAACTCCTTCTTAGAGCTGATGACCCTCAGCACCAAAGCTTAAGACAGAGAGGAAAAGCACGAAACAGGAGAATCGTTGAGGAATCATGGAGGCATTGATGTACAAAGAAGCTGGATTTATTGTTGCCTCCTTGTCCACCTCGGTTTTACAGAAATGTTTCTTTTAAAGGAGAGGACCGGGCGACGAGCCCAGCAGGAATAACTCTTATTAACTCTTTACAAACGTCTGCAAACATGCAGGATCCCTCCTGAGCGTTCAGGCATATCTGATCTCAGGATGTGACCAAACTGAGATCAGATTTGACCGAATTTTCAAAAAATGGTACACAGACCCATGGAGCTACAGTTGAAGGAAAATACTGTGTGAAGTCTTTATACTTTCGGATCGACCGATTCGGCACAGGACTAACTGACAGGAGGAAACTGTTACTGAATTTTACATGAATAATTTTTTAAAGACGATATCAGTTTTCTGAAACGAGAGCGAGAGAGTGACGGTTGTGTTTTCTAAACGAGTGCAGAAGGGAATGCAGTCATGGGAAGATGCGTGCAACCACATGTGATGACATTCAACGCATTAGTCTCCACACGTGAGCTAAAGGAATACATTTTTATTATTTATAAAGACATTTTTATTGGGAATTCGCACATACAATACAAACCATATAAAATAATGGTTGTTCAGATGTTATTAATGGATCTTCTGAACTGTCTTCCTTTTTGCTCGTCAAAGGTGGGTGGACTCCATGGAAAACGTATTATTGTTTTTATCTGTTACAGAAGAGAAGCGAAAGACAGAGTAGAACAAAACTATTTCGAGCTACGCGAAGCGGTATTATTGCAATGCATTCTACAGAGATAATAAAGTGAGAGCGATGCATCTGTTTCCCATTAGGGAGGGATTATGTATTAGTACTATTTAAAATGGAAATTTGTTTTTATTTGTTTGTCTTTTGTCTGTATTCTGAGTCTTATTTTGGAACAATCTAATACTGTGCTACTTTCAAAAGTAAAGCCTTTGTGTAAATATTGTACAGCTTCTTGACAGAAATCTTCTGGTTCTTCTGTACATGGACTATCCCTGTATTTGACAAACAAATAAAACCATCAACGACTGCTCTGTGTTCAAGAAGACGCTGCTTTTCTCCTCAGGTTTACGGTGAGAAGTCTGACAGGTGAAATGATCACAGTTAAATCGGTTTGTTTTTTGACTTCCACAGAACCTTAGAGAACTAAATGAAAAGGTTTGTACTTTTTCTTGAACTTCGACTGTGACTTCATTAGAGTTCCCTTTTTTTGCTGTTTTTATTATTGCTTTTATTTTTCATGCTTCATTCTTTCTATTTTCTCTTTAACAATTCCTTATATTGACTGCTGGGTATTTCCAGACAGTGTTTTAACAATATCGAGCTTTTCTGGTAATAAATTGTCAGAAATGGTACGGAATATTTTCAGAATGTACAACTCTTGACCTGAAATTTATATCAATTTGCAAATATACCAAGTCAAAAAGTAGCTTGTCTGTTATATAAATATATGCCTATTAATAATTATATTATGTAAATAATATTTATCATGACCCTAATAACTTTTGAAATAAATACATGCTTACATTCTTTTATTTATTTATTATTATTATTAGAATTATTATTAGAATTAGAATTAGAATTAGAAGGTTTTTAACGGCAGTTTTGATTGTTTTGACATTTTTGGTCATAATTTTGATGATTATTCTAAAATGTGGAAAACAGTAATGATAGGAAATACAAGTAGGCGGGTTCGGGTTATTTTATTTCTGTATGTTTTACAGTATTAACCACTTCAGTTCTGTTCTGCACCACATTCCCTCTAAAATAAACAAATTTAATCCTTGAGAAATGTAAAATGTACTGATCTGGAACGTGCCAAAGTCATTGTGTTAATACAACACACACACACACACACACATATATAAATGTCGTTGCTGATTTTCACGTTGTTCAAACTTCCCACGTTATTTAATACCATAGACTATAAAAACAGTTTAATATTCGTATCATAACCATAGACTGGTCATAACCGGATACCAGTTTTCTTTTTATGGTCGTCTTCGCCATCTAGTGGCCGTCTCGAGTAAGAAACTACTGGAGTGACGTGTGCAATGACGTCAAAATGGGAAATCGAAACTGACATGGATTTCCAGAGTAATGTTTAACACCTGAACGTAACGCACAATATCTGAAAAAAGTGCGGTATTAAAGCAGCACTGACAAACAAGACCTTCTTATCGTCCTGAAGAAAAGCCACAGAACCCAGGGTCGCGTTTGTATCGTACGATTAAAGCAAGGTAGGCATGGCGCTTTTGTTATTATACTTACACGGTTTGTTATGTAACGTAAACCCAGATATCATATTATTCATAAAGAATGTCTTCCCAATATATGTCAGATATACTGTTTAGGTAATCCTATTAGGCGCATGAATTCAATAGAACATTGACAGTAGAAAGTACTGTATGTAATTTTGTTGTGAAAGTTTGTATAGCCTATGACTATGAGGATTTTCAGCATGGTTTTTGGTTGAGTTATTTGTGCAGTGTATTGATGGTTTGGTGTGTATAGTCTGATTGCATCATGGCCCAACCAAAACCACTCTTCATACCCTGGTTGACTGAACAAATCCAGAGTGGACGTTATCCCGGAGTGTGTTGGATCAATAAAGAACAAAGACAGTTCAGCATTCCATGGAAGCACGCTTCAAGACAGGACTCCAACAGTGATGATGTCCTCATATTCAAAGTGAGAATACAACATTGTTTGTCATGCATTTTATTCACCAAAGAGTTTATTTAGTGCACTACTTGCAGTACTTCCAAGTCTAGGTTTTTTTTTTTTTTACTTGTGGGTAATATAATATTACTAAAATATAATATTTCATATTTAAATAAGGCTACACCTTAATGACTGTTTCTTTTACCACACTTAAACACACTTCCAAGTCGTGCATTTAGTCAAAAATTTATTTTGTAATAATTGCTTTAAAGATGTACACTTATTTAGATGTGTTGACTAACATAGTAAAGCACATAAAGTGCTCTTTTATCAGAGTGTATGTTTTGTTACTGATACACTATAATATTACTGTAACATTGATACAAATGTGTAATTATTAAAATATTTTAGTTGGCCATAAATGCTTGTCGGTATATTTCGGCAGTAGCCTACACTTCAACAATATAAAGTAACATAAGTTATTATGGAATTACACATAAGATGTACTTAAATCCTCCTCATGAGGTCAAAAAGCATTCTTTAATTTCAACTTATTGCATTTAATGTAAGTTTAAGCTATGATACAGTTTGATTTAAGTGTAAATAACATGCAGTTATGTGTCCAAAAACATTATGTTCAGTTCACACTCAACTGTATTGTTTTGAAATGTATCATTTCCATAAGCACTCTTTTTAAAAGTATGCAAAAGAGTACCTCTTTTTTTTTTTTTTACCAAGGGATGGTATTTTACATGAATAAAAAATAAGTATTATTAAATGATTGCAAGTACCCCAAGGTACTAATGAAATTACTATAATTCAATAGTATATTTAGTATATTATTGAAAATACTTTTACCAAAGAACTACTACACTTTCATTACAACCAAGCAACACCATACCACAAGTTTTTTTTTTTTTTTTTATCAATATAAATCAAGTAGTACCATAGAATATATCAAAGAAGCATTTACCATAATGTTATACCAGGGTACTTTTTTGCATGCATACTTTTCTTCTGATATCTGTACTTTGTTCCCGTCAGGCCTGGGCTCAGACGAGCGTCGGTGGAGATGGCAGGATCAACGGAGATCCCTCTGTTTGGAAGAGAAACTTCCGTAGCGCTCTTCGTGTTAAAGGCTTCAAGGTTATATATGATGACAAGAACGATGGCGCTAATCCACATAAAGTCTATCAGTTTCCATTTGAACCTCATTCTGCAGGTAGGAAACATTACATTTGTGGTTGATGACATTAAGAAGATTGATTGAACTGTTGAATCTGAGATTTGTTTTCTCTCTTCTCCAGCTTCAGGATCCGAGGGCTCTCAAGAGACTGATGTGAGTATCTGTTTCATCGCGTTTAAACCGTGTTTGTCTGGTTCTTCTTTAAAACACTCTCAAATAGACCACGTGTTGCATGAGATATGACATACACACACTGACTTGGGAATTGTTTCTCTTTCTTCATTTTTAGTTTTCACAAGAACAGGGTGCTGAGGAGAGCGACGTGTCCCCTAGTAAGACCGCACTTTATACCCAGCCATTAATTTGTTAGGTAGAATTTGTTTCATGGCGATGACAGTATGTTTTACTTTTATTTTTCTTAGCACATCCACCTCAAGGTTTGGAGCAAGATTTCACGGGACTAAACCTTCTGGACAGTTCCTCACAAGGTAGACTGAAAAGAACAGAAAAGATGATGTATTTTCATTATAGCAGGCTGTGGTACAAAGCATAATATAATCTGCATCAACTCGATTATTTGAGTACCTTTATTTTAAGTTACCTTTGGTCTCTGTTTGGTTGGGTAATGATTTATATGGTACTGTTGTTATATTATGATGAAAAAAATAATTGTTTTATTGTATATGCATTGTAAGTTTAGAATATTAAAAATAAAAAGTTGCATGGAGTCTCTTTTGCTCAACAAGGCTGCATTTATTTGAATAAAATACCATAATATTATGAAATATTACCATTAAAAAGAACTGTTTTCCGTGTAAATATATGTTAAAATGTAATTTATTTATATTATTCCTATTATTATCAATGTTGAAAACAGTTGTGCTGCTTAATAATTTTTCTGGAAACCAAAATAATTTTTTTTTTTAGGATTCTTTGATTAATAGGGTGTTCAAAAGATCTAATTTATTTAAGATAGAAATATATTGTTACATTGAAAAATGTCATTACTGTCACTTTTGAGTAAATAAATGCATACTTGCTGAAAAGTAATTAATTATTATTAAAGAATCTAAAGTATTATTATTTATTTAATTTTTTTTCTTATTTACACCAAACCTTTTAATGGAAGTGCATCACATTTTCCTCAAAAATAGTAATCAGCTAAAAGAAATGTTATATAACAAATTTCAATTCCTGAGCAGCAAGTCAGCATATAAGAAGGATCATAGGACACTAAAGACTGAATTAATTATGAAATATATACAAATGGATAACAGTTCTTTTAAACTGCAATAATATTTCAGAATGGTGATGCTTTTAATTTATGTAATAAACACAGCATGAGTGAGCAGAAGAGATAAACAGTAAATAATGATTTGAAGGACAGTGCATTGTGTACAGCCTTTTCATTCTTGTTCCAGTTCATGAAGTCTGGAATCCAGATCAGATGTATATGGGGCTTGAAGATCAAATACTCTTTCAGGAACCCAACCCATGTCCCGAATCCCAATATAATGAGTTCCATTACCAAATATTGGACACTCGTGAACCATTTCCTTTAGCTGAGGGGGCAGTCGGTGGTTTGGGGCAGATTCCGGCGTCTGAGGGGGCGACGGCTGCGGGTCATCATCCCCCAGAATATCAACCAGTCGGTGAAGGAGAGGGTCATCAGGCGACCGTTCCTGTGGTATCACTGGGTAAGTGGCTCTCAAAGTCATCACATGTTCACATCAAGTGTTGATGTTTATTTACTCACACAGCTTTTTTTTAATTAATCTGTTTTCTTCACAGACACTTTTTTTCAGATTAAGGTTTTTTACAAAGGGAAGATGGTGAAAGAAGAGTTGGTGGAGAATGTTGCTGGTTTCAGACTGATGTATCAGGGAAACATGTTGGTATTTTTGCTCTTCACTGTTATTTAAAGTAGCACCATGTTTAATACAGATGAAAACTTAACAGTATTCCTTTAACACCCGCAGGGACGAATCCATGGGCAGTGCTGATCTTCCAGTGGTCACACTTCCTGTTCCTGAAGGTATTCTGGATCAGATCCAGGCCAAGCATACGAACGACATTCTGAATAATCTGGGTGGTCTGGAGATCAGGAAATTGGACGCCGTGGTCTGTGGTCACCGTTGGGGATCAAGCAGGATCTATTGGGGTATAAGCAAACATGAAAATAGCCAAACACCCAGAGAGCTCGCCAAAAACACACCTGAAGCCGTCTACTACTTCAAAGATTACATATCACGTGAGTTATATTGGGTCAGATTTCTCCCATCCTCGTGTTGAATCAACAGCTATTGATTGATTAAAGATTTACAATCAAATCGTTAGATGATATGCTGATTATTAATAAGATTGATCACAATGTTTGCTGAAAAAGCCAGACAATTACAGGTGCTGTTCATATAATTAGAATATCATCAAAAAGTTGATTTATTTCACTAATTCCATTCAAAAAGTGAAACTTGTATTCATTTCATTACACACAGACTGATATATTTCAAATGTTTATTTATTTTAATTTTGATGATTATAACAACTAAGGAAAATCCCAAATTCAGTATCTCAGAAAATCTGAATATTGTGAAAAGGTTCGATATTGAAGACACCTGGTGCCACACTCTAATCAGATAATTAACTCAAAACACCTGCAAAGCCTTTAAATGGTCTCTCAGTCTAGTTCTGTAGGTTACACAATCATGGGGAAGACTGCTGAGTTGACAGTCATCCAAAAGACGACTACTGACACCTTGCACAAGGAGGGCAAGACACGAAAGGTCATTGCAAAAGAGGCTGGCTGTTCACAGAGCTCTGTGTCCAAGCACATTAATAGAGAGATGAAGGGAAGGAAAAGAAAAAAATTGTACAAGCAATAGGGATAACCGCACCCTGGAGAGGATTGTGAAACAAAACCCATTCAAAAATGTGGGGGAGATTCACAAAGAGTGGACTGCAGCTGGAGTCAGTGCTTCAAGAATCACTACACACAGATGTATGCAAGACATGGGTTTCAGCTGTTGCATTCCTTGTGTAAAGCCACTCTTGAACAACAGACAGCGTCAGAAGCATCTAAAGACAAAAAGGACTGGACTGCTGCTGAGTGGTCCAAAGTTATGTTCTCTGATGAAAGTACATTTTGCATTTCCTTTGGAAATCAGGGTCCCAGAGTCTGGAGGAAGAGAGGAGAGGCACACAATCCACGTTGCTTGAGGTCCAGTGTAAAGTTTCCACAGTCAGTGATGGTTTGGGGTGCCATGTCATCTACTGGTGGTGGTCCACTCTTTTCTAAAGTCCAAGGTCAACACAGTCGTATACCAGGAAGTTTCAGAGCACTTCATGCTTCCTGCTGCTGACCAACTTTATGGAGATGCAGATTTCATTTTCCAACAGGACTCTGCACCTGCACACAGTGCCAAAGCTACCAGTACCTGGTTTAAGGACCATGGTATCCCTGTTCTTAATTGGCCAGCAAACTCCTCTGACCTTATCCCCATAGAAAATCTCTGGGTATTGTGAAGAGGAAGATGTGATAACTGCAGTAATTCAGGCAAAAGGAGAACCAACTGAGTATTGAGTGCTGTACATGCTCATACTTTTCAGTTGGCCAAGATTTTTAAAAATCCTTTCTTTGTTTTGGTCTTAAGTAATATTCTAATTTTCAGAGATATTGAATTTGGGATTTTCCTGAGTTGTCATTTACAATCATCAAAACTAAAAGAAATAAACATTTGAAATATATCAGTCTGTGTGTAATGAATTAATATAATATACAAGTTTCTCTTTTTGAATGGAATTAGTGAAATAAATAAACTTTTTGATGATATTCTAATTATATGACCAGCACCTGTAATTGCATAGATCATTGAAAAGACATTACAAAAAGTCTGACTTTAGATGTCAGTTTATTGCCTTTTTCCATACCCCCCCCCCCCCCCCCATAAATGAACAAAAATAAGAGAACAGTAGGAAAATGCCTTATTATGGAATTTACACACAAAACAATGTTTTTTTCATAAAAAGAATGTAATAAAAAAATACATTAAAAACTAAACCAATATGGTTGATAGCTGGTGGCTGCAAAATATTTAGTTTATAATTTGTCATTCCTGTAGGTTTGAAGGCCTTTATGCAGACAAACAGTGAATCTCCTTCTTACGCTCTGTACTTCTTTCTGGGAGAGAAGTGGCCCGACCCCAAAATGAAGCCGTGGGAGAAGAAACTCATCATGATTGAGGTTAGGACCGGGCAAATTAAGTTTTCAATAGTTTTTATATTGACAAGAAAATTATAATATTTAGATTTTTTATATTTATCCTATGAAGCCTAATGTATCATATTTCATACACAAATTTCTAGAGCCTCTAAATGATCAAAATGATCAGTTTGGCTGTAAATCCTGTTGTACACCATCTACTATATGCCTTCTGATGTCTGATTGATAGTCAGTACTTTAATAGCAAGTAAAAAGCCTTTTAGTATAATTGTAAAATTGTTGCATTAAATGTTTTGACCCAACAATAAAAATTACAGAGCTTTGATCATAAAAGTGAGCATTAAATGTCATCTTACTAAAACATATTATTAGGGCATGTTAAATGACAACTGATTTATATAGATTTAATGTTTATTCATTTAACGTTTTTACTATTAATTCACATCTTTTTGAGCATATAAATGACATTTGCACCAAATTGCATATTTCTGTTCAGTTTGGGCCTATAGTTAATATCGAGGTGTTCTCTCTCCTCATTTCTTAATTTTTTTTTTCTAAAACATACTCTATGGGCCATAAAAGCTTTATGTATCATTTATGATACACAATTGAGAAATAAAAAAAATATATATTTAAATAAACTATTTTGTTGACAGGTACATAAATCTGTTCCACTGAAAAGTAAGTATCATGATTTATTTTTAACTTCCCCCATTCATTCTCTCTTTTTCTCATTTTTTTTAGGTTATTCTGACTTCACTGGAGCATTTGAATATGATTGCTGTTGCAAACGGGGCGTCTTCTCTGCAGTCGGTGGAGCTCCAGCTCTCTCTGGAGCAAATGATGGAGCTGTGTTAGAAAGATCTCCTATGACTGAGCAGAAAGACTTGACTGCACACATATTAGCACTCCTAAATTAAAATGATTTCTTAAAGGGGTCATATGATGCAATATATTTCACTTTGGAGTGTTACAAGCTCTTGGTGCATGAAGACGATCTGTAAAGTTGCAAAGGCTAAATCTAAAATCCAAAGAGATATTCTTTATCAAAGTTAAGACTCTGCCACGCCCCCCTTAAACGGCTCATTCAAACACGCCCCCACATATCTACATCACTATGTGGAAATATTTGTGTAATACCGCCCAAATGTTCACACAAAGAAAGACGGCGTGGTTTCAGTAACACAGTTAGTGTTGAAGCAGTCATGTCAGGGAGATGTGTGTATAATTGTGTGTGTACTAATATTGCAGAGCAGAATTTCAGTAATGGTACAAAGGAATTGTATGATTTGATGGATAAAAATACCAATCTGAGTTTACAAGTAGTGCTGTATTTTAAATGGATGGGTTTCATAGTTGTGTGCTATCATGAAAGAACAAGACAAACGTTTAATAATGCTAAAATCTAAGTCTAATGTTTTTGGAGTCTGTTTTTGCACTAGTCGGTTTTCTGTCTTATTACTGTATTTCTTCAGTCTTTTCCTGGACTGAATTCATTGTTGTTATATCTTTGACATTAATCTGAACTGAATGTGAGCTGTTGTTCCACTGACGTGCCTTTTTTCTTCCTCTTTTTCAGCTGATATGAACTAAGAGGTTTGCACTTAGTATAATGTTTTCCAGTGATGTAAAACCGGGGAATTTCAGGGATGTTTGTGTGTTTTCCAGGCCTGGAAAAGCATGCAAGTTAATACAGTGTTCCCACGGGTCCTTGAAATCCTTGAAAGTTTGTCAGTCTTAAAAAAAATGATAATAATTTCAAGGCACTGGAATTTTTTTTTTTAAATAAATATACATAGATACATTTCCTTAAAAGTTTTCTGGGAAAAATTCCAGATTATTCCCTCTGGTCTGCTAATGTGTTATTTTGCTAACACTTCGTGGCCTATGAATATTAGCATGCTTGATTTACATTAGTTATGTTCATTTTGTGTTAAGTGTTTCTATTGTGAGGTACTTTGTGTTGTACATTGCCACTTCGAAGGTTCCTCAACATTTCACAGACACACCGTGAAATTAATGATGAATTGCTTTGCTTGTTAAGATAATGTAAACCCTAAGAAGCAAGAAAAACTTAAAAGCATTTTGATTTTAAAGAATAAACCGGTTGCAAGCCATGGTATCAGATTTGTGAGTGAATCATTTGAGTTATATTCAATGAATCAACCAAAGCAGTTCACACATCAGTTTAACATTTATTATTCAGCTATGTGGAGAGGGGTTTACACCAATAAGATTTGACTGTGGGCGGAGCTTCTCAGTGCCACACAACACAAATAAAAACAAAGACTACCACAACATGTCCTGCAATCTGTTTAGGAAACACAACTAACTTACATTAAATGGAAACTATGTTCATACCACTGATTCTACATTCACGAATATAAATGAACATTCAAATTAATATTTAAAGAACACAGAGTCCTTGACAACACATACAGTAAATGCACTCACTAATTGAATAATTGTGATATAAACTTATTTATACATACGCTACCTTTCAAAAGTTTGGTAAGATTTTGTAATGCTATTGGAAAAAAGTCTCTTTTACCCACCAAAGATGCATTTACGTGTTTGATCAGAAATACAGTACAAATTGTGAAATATTACAGTTCAAAATAACTGTTTTCTGTTTTAAAGTTATTTTGAATATTTTAATATTATTATTGTAAAATAATAGTAATTTAGCAATTTATTCCTGTGATGCAAAGCTGAATGTTCAGCATCAAGACACAGTCTTCAGTGTCACATGATCTTCAGAAATCATTCTGATATGCTGAGAAATATTTCAGATTATTATCAATGTAGAGAACAGTGGTGCTTTATATCTATGAGGAAAGTGTGATACATTTTTAATTTCATGATTCTTTGATGAATAGAACAGCATTTTCTTATATCAATATATATTTGTAATATCATAAATGTATTAACTGTTGTACTTTTGATTAATTTAATGCATCCTTGCTAAAACAAACAAACAATATATATATATATTATTATTATAATTATTATTTTATCTCATTGATCCAAACTTTTGACCAGATGTGTACTAAATGAATAAAGTGTTTCAATTAATTAGATATATTCAGGTAATATGTCTAGGTGGTGTTATGTGATAACCCTAACTGTTCAAACTATATCATATTGAAATATGATTATTTATCTAGTCAGTTTTGATCACCACATCTATGTCAGTTCTACTCCACATTCTCCAGGTCATCATGTTCTTCCTCTGATTTCCTCTCCTCCTCTGAAAGGTCCCTGAGCTCCGACAGAGGCACCAGCTGACCCTCTTCGTCCAGTCCCATCGGCTGAATCATATTATCCCTGTTTAGGAAAAGATGTAAGTGTTAAAGCAGTATGTATGTGTGAATCTGTACTGGTGTTTTCCGTGGTTTAAGGTCCTTACTTTGAGAGTTTGTTAAAAAGACTGATGAGCCGGTGAGCCTCCTCCTCTTTCTCCTCCTCTGTCATTCCCTCCATCGGATCAGGCTGCTCCTCTTCCACCTGTCCCGTCACTGGATTCACTCGGTCTTTAATCTGCCGGTACTCCTCGGTGTCCGAGTCTGAATCGCTAGAGTACTGCGTGCCTGATGATGTGGCCTTTGACCTCTGACCTCCTAGCAAGCCTCTAGTGGCCAGGAGCCCAGCAGCATTTCCATATCCAGTGTACTTCACGAAACGCCTGACTGGAGTAGCCGATAAAAAAATAAAAGATAAAACACATAGACTCTTGACTCTTTATTGGCATTTATGGTTCTATGAAGAACCTTTGACATCCATGTAACTGTTCCATTGGACAAAGGGAACTTTTTGTAGCGGAAAAGGTTTTTCAAATTATTACAATGGTTAAAAAAATGGTTCTTTTATATAGAAGCCTGTTACAGCAAAGGAATAAAAAAAGGTAATTGCAACCTATTTTCCTCACACTTTTGACTTTTTAAATCACAATTATGGCTTTTTTCATAATTGCAAGAAATAAACTCAATTGCAAGATAAAAAAATTGTGAGTTATAAACATACTTGTTTGCAAACGTTATTCTGATGACATTCAGAATTCAGACGGAGGACAGGAAGTGGAAAGGAGAATGGATGAGATGGAGGAAAGTCTGTACTGTACTGGTTTAGACACTCTTACAAGAGAGAGGTATAAACAGAAGATCACAACATATGTTGGACGTGATCCTTATGTTCAACTAAACTGAAATACTTGGCTGTCATTGAAGCAGTGGATTGGATACGTCTACATGTGGCATTTAGTTGAGTGAATTCAGATTGTCTCATGTTGAATGCATGAGAGTTGACAGCCCTGTATCTATTTATATATTTCTTTATTAATATCTTAATTTATAATTATATCTTTTATTAACCATTTGCACACACAAGCATTTATAGGACTCGACTCCTCCTGCCCACAGAAGCAGGTTTACTAGATACCTTTTTCTGCATTTTTCATGCAGTCAATTTCTTGACTTTTCCACCCTTATGAACAACAAATATTCATACACAATAATAACTCCGTAGGGTTTCTCAGTTTGAACGATCTATAAACAACGTAAAACATAGGCATTTGGAGTTTCTGCTAGTGATTCCCATGTAGAAAAATCACCTCCAGTTGCATTCGCGTTACAGAACTGACGTCATGTGCAAACAAACCTACTACTTGGCCCGGTGTTTGATTGACAGGTGATCTGACCAATCATGATGCAGAATCTGCTATTTGTTTGAAATAAATCCAGACAGGTGTCTTCTGATGTTCCTTCATGTTGATTTTGTGCTATATCTAGTAAAGAGATGATTGGTCCATGTGCAGAAGGAACCTGCTTTGTCTTGTCTGTTGGCGCATTGTGTCCTCTTTGCTGATGTATATTTCACTGCGTAAGAACGCGATGTGTGGCCTGAGAGAGCCAAGGCTTTTCAGACATTGCAACAGTAATAAAGGGGGGCAGGTCTTTGTGAAATGTCAAATTTGAGATAAAAAGTCGCAGGTACCTTTTTTATTTTTTATTCCATGGCGGGAAAAAAAACTGAATTGCAAGATTTAAATTCAGAACTCAATGAAAAAAAAAATTAGAAAGTCAAGATGTAAATGCAGATTTTATATCTTGCAAATCTGACCTTTTTCTTAAAATTGTGAGTAATTAAAAACAATTCTGAATTTTTAGATAAAATGTCACAATTATCTTTTTGATGTTTTTATTCCGTTGCATAAACAGGCTCCCATATCTGTTTAAGAACTGTCCTCTAAAAGGTTTTTCAGGGAACCCAAAATGGTTCTTCTATAGCACAGAAGCAAAAACCCTTTTAAAACTTTCTTTTAAAGAATGTAGTATGTTTTTTTTTTTTTGGGGGGGGGGGGGGCTGTTTTTATAAAGAATATTCTGTCTTTTTACAGAATATTGAGTGTTATTTGTGGTTAATAGTGTTTCTATGCGTTACCGTTCTCTTTGCACAGCACGAAGAGCAGGTCAGCAGCGCAGTGTTTGAGCTCAGTGTCCAGGTGGGTCATCAGTCTGACCAGACGATTCCTCATGGTGTTTCCCTCCTCAGGTTTAGTGCTGGCATCTCTTAACGGAGGCAGAATCTGCACTCAACAAACAAAGAGATCAAATTTGTTAGCATTTGATGAAAACAAGTCTTTTTTTTAGACAATATGTTTCCTTGAAATGTCAAACCGCAGTCATGCCTGTTGTCTGAGGTAGTGTCTCGTGTCTCTGTGACCTCTGGAGCATTCGGTCAGCAAGTTCAGCACAGGAGTCAGTCTCTCTTTGACCTTTTCTCCCTGCATGTGAAACACTACGGTGTTAGAAAAGCTGCTTTTGCAAACATACATATTTATTCCCTCCTGGGGTTCTCTATTAAAGACCAGGTCTTCATGCTGAAAAACTATATAATAATAGATATACTTAATAATTTAGTAATTTATTTAAAAAGTGCAATGTACACTACTGTTCAAAAGTTTGGCATTAATAAGATATTTCTTTTTATTTGAAAGAAATTAATAGTGGGCTAAACAAAACTGCATTTAATCATTGAGCATTGATTAAAAGTGATTTCTGAGGGATCACGTGACACTGAAGACTGGAGTAATGATGCTGAAAATTCAGCTTTGCATCACTGGAATATCTTACAATTTAATATATTCCAGTAGAAAACAGCTATTTTAAAATTGTATTTCACTATATTGTTTTTTTCTTTCCCTTTCCATATGTGTTTCTTCCACTTTCTCTTTACCTGCTCCAGTTTTCTCTCCATGTAGATGAGCAGGTTGTGCACACAGTCCATGTTGGCTCCATTGATCTGGTGTGAGTCTGGACCCAGAGGCACAGACACCAGAACGTCTAGACAGCTCAGTGGGAGAGCAGACAGCATATTCGCTGCATGCCTGAGAGAACGAGAGAGAGAGAGAGAGATGAGGACAAGTCTATGCTCAAATCTGTTCACTTTAAAATGAACTAAAATGCAGAAATGTATATCTCATATTCTTATTAAAGTATTTACATGAATCACTTATATGAGTGGAGATGACAGTGTATCCATAGAGAAAAGCAGACACAGACAAACATGACTTCCAGAAGAAGGAAGTGACACTGGTAGGTACACTGGCTAAAGAGGCCAATATACTAGGATACATTTAGAGATATGATAGAGAGATATTCTTTGAAAAAGTCACATCTAATTCCTATTTTTTATAAACTGTCACAAACCTATTAGATGCAGGTTTTACTGAGGGAAGACAGTTAGACATCTATCAGCCAACTTAATATATGCTCTACACATGTGATCCGGTACTAATATTCACTAGTTTGTTAATTGCCTGCACAACAGTGCTGTCTCAATATGGTTTGATATTTAATTATCTTATTTTACTTTATATTTTTACATTGCAATTATTATTATGTTATTGTTTTTATAATGTCTTTTCTTTTTTTCTATCATCTTTCACTTCTTTGTCTGTGTGTGTGTGTGTGTGTCTTTGTCTTGTCAA
This sequence comes from Carassius gibelio, assembly GCF_023724105.1. Lineage (NCBI taxonomy): Eukaryota > Metazoa > Chordata > Actinopteri > Cypriniformes > Cyprinidae > Carassius > Carassius gibelio. The sequence continues at coordinate 7,948,393 of NC_068382.1, forward strand.
TAATGACAAGAAAGTATTTCTATCTTTCAGACAAATTAATAAGTGCACTATGATCTAATTGTCAAATTCACTCGTCTATTGAAGTACAACAATGTAGACATGATGCATTTTAATTTAATTACATGTAATTTAATATATTGCACTTATTATTCTACTGATATTATTTATAACATATTTTATTAATATTATTTATTAATATATTTTAGTACTATTTTTTGCTATCTTTCACTTCCTTCTGTGTATGTTTCTCCTGATCATGTTAATCATGCCAATAAAGTGTTTTGACATTTAAATTATATTTGACTTCCACTTTTGAGTGGAATGCATCGTAAATGCCAACATTTTTCAGTTAGTGGATAATTAATGCTACAGATGCTGTAAAATTGCTTTCATTACATAACAACAATATTTATCAACACTAACCCCTTTAATTCATCTGTAGCTTCCTCTTCCTCACAGGAGAGCATCAGACAGTGACGCAGAACTGCCGCCAGGTGGCGATAGAGAGACGCATCTTCCTGATCAACACAAAGAGAGTCTTGACATGAACAGTTACAGTATATCAGTTTATTCAGTGCACTGTGTGGGGTTTTAAACACAGTCCTATAGTAACACCATCCCAGACAGCAACATACTGTAAGTGTTGGTCCAGATGAAATCCATGCAGGCCGGATCTGGGCCGAAAATGCTTGCTGTCTGGGATCTGACACATCACGTGGTGCAACCATAGTTTAGGGAGGTGAGTGTGATGATAATCTCTGCATGCACTCACCTCTTCTGGTTCCTGAGTGTGTGTGCTGTGTGTTATATTAAAAAGAATCTTCAGGGCCTCCTGAGCCTGCTGTGAGTCCTCCACACTAATAGGAGGCGCTGTAGGATCCAGCACCACTTCATATTGCTCCTTCCACTGGACTGATAAACTCTTCTCCAGCACCGATGTTAATAATGGCACTCCTCCCTCCTACAAATTAAGAAAAAGTCATTATAATATAGACATTAATAAGTTTAGTGTCAGAAATATTTTTTACGTTTCAAATGCTTGTCAAGTCTGCATTTTTTTAATACAAAAAAAGGTAAGAACATATTACTACAAATCTAAATTGATGCTTTATATTTGAATGTATTTTCAGCATCAGTATCAGAAATCGTTCTAATATGTTGCTTTTTTTGCACAATAAACATTTCTTGTTATTATAAATGTTGAAAACAGCTGTGTTGCTTAATATTTCTTACTGACCCTAAACATGTATAATGTTAATGTATATAATATAGTGGAGATCGGCTCGAAACTTCTAATAAATATTAGAAAACAGAAGAAGAAAAAGTAGATACTTGTTTCAGCTGTGCTCTGAGTTCAGGTCTCAACGCTGTCAGTAAAAACATGAACCGGAGTGTGTAAAACTGACCACAGGGGGAAGATGCGGACTGAAACTCCTTACTTAGCTTTTCTGTCAGACCACAGAGGAGACTGAAACACAGCAAACAGTTAGAGAAAGAGAAAAACACGGTTTCAGTGAATACAGTGGCACTTAACAAACAAATAAAATGCAATAATTTCAATGCATTAACCCTTTTCAAAACTGACTTCGTTATTTTTTGCTATTACTTGTAACCAAGTGGTTAATCTTTCACCGGTTAGCATAAATAGGGCCCTATGATTTTAGCAGACAGAATTTATGAAAATACAGATGGAATCTAGATACATAAAATATACTGTAAATATTTGGTAAAATTTGGATGAGAGTCACTTCATCAGCATTTCAACCCGCCAAAATAAATGTTTGGTTTATCTTGATGAAATTATGACACAAATAAATTATTTTGTATACTAAAATGTGCTTCTCACTGTAATAATACTAATGGTAAAAATTATAATAATTTTAAAGAATATCATAATTTTTCTTCCATTTAAAGTGTAAACCTCTGTTGTGCCAAATTTTGCAATCATTGCCAAAAACGAGATTTGATTACATTCTAAAAGGCTAATTAAATTGCTAAGTTTTATGCATTAATTGAATTACCAATATTTTAGTAATAAGTTTTGTATTAAATTTTAAAATACAGAATTCATAAAAATTAAAACAGATGGCACAGAATTTCTGAAAAAGTAAAATAAATTATTAAATCTTCCTTTTTTTAAAACAATAAATAAATTAGGAAATTGCCAAACTTTTATGAATTCAATTGATTATGATTAAGTTGATTCAGTTAAACTCATTTTGGATCATTTAATTCAATTACCTTATGATGATCAAAATTTGTTGAAATCATATCAGAACCTGGAAAACGGAACTTTCGAATTAAGAATTTAGAATTTTTTTCGTACGGCCCTGAGATAAACTCCTGCTGGTAGATGAATGTAACTACATAGTATGGCCTTAAAAAAATAAAAAAACTCTTTTATTTGCATTTTTCATAGAGTTCATGAGGAAAGATGTTAGAATTTGAAAGTGTAAGTTGATTCATACCCGAGTTCGCTGGCTCTCTCTTGTGCCCAAGCACTATTGTAAACAATGTTACAGAAGATTTTCATGACTTCCTTTCTACTGACTTCATCAACTTTTTCTTCTTTTTCCTCCTCCTCCTCCTCTCCTCCCCCAAGGCTTCCTCTGCTGTCTCTTTTACCTCGCGTCAGAGCTTTGAAAACGCTGCTCCTCCTGCGAGAAGGAATGAGGCTCATGTTTGAAAAAGTGCTGGCCTTGCGCTCACCGCACCAATCACTCTGACCCCAGACCACAGGGTCGTTCACATCACCGCTAACTGCCTCAGAACCATCGTCTTCCTCACTGCCGCGCTCATCCTCGTCCGCTCGACCAAATTTGCTCTCAGAAATAGCCTCCATGATGTCATTATAGGGGTCAGAGTCACCGTCGCTGTCTTCTTTGGGAACAGGTGCATTGCTGATGTCACCCAGATGTGCAAGAGTGAGAAGCGCTCTGTCAGTGATCAGAGGGCCCAAAACCTTTTTGTCCCTGGAGAGAATCCGGATGGATCTCAGGCATACTTTCAGCAGACGCCCTTGCGGTTCAGTCTGGAGGAACCTGATCAAAACCATAGCCAGAGCCTGAGGGAATAAAACTAATTAAACAAAGGCAGAAACTGGTTTTAAAATGGTTAAGTTGTGTATTTGTTGATAAGAGCCGAGGTTACCTGTCTCAGAATGACATCTGGGTTACCGGATTCATCATAGTCTGAATCAGAGTCTGACATATAATCCCGCACTTTATTCTTTCGGAACTGCAGTGGCCAAAACAACAACACAGAGTATTACGGGAACAATTATGGGTGCCGCTAGTAATGCTGAAAATGTGCACTTTTAACCTTTTGGTTTCCTCACTTTCATGGTACTAAACAATATTAATCTCTAAGTTATATATTTATGCCTATGCATAAAATGGGTTAGGGTTACTTCAAATTATTTTTGAATTAATACAGCACCATAAAGTTACAAATATAGCAAAGCTATTTGTTTTTTCGAAAAATTAATGAAAATGTTCACAATTAATTTGATTACATTTTAAAAGAGCAATAAAATTTTAGTTTTATGCATTATAGTTTTATGCATTAATTACCAAAATGTTTAATAATAAATATCTCTGTGTGTACGTTCTTATATTCTTACAGAAGGTAAGATTTTACGGTTTGAAAATGTCTGAAGACAACCAAAGGTGTTAACAATTGTCAAATCCTTTTCAGAATGTAGTCTTAAAAAATACAACATTGCATCTTAAAAAAAAAGAAATTAATACCTCTTCCATCTCCAGCCTCTTTTCGGATTGAACAAACAGCCAGACAACAGAAAAAAATAAATAAAATAAAAAATAAACCATATGAAAAGATAAGACAAAGAAAATATGTATTCTGACAAATGTGTGTATTTATTCTTAGTGTGTGTTTTAACAATCAATAACAGAGCTCATTTTCTTTGGAACATGGATGCACAAATGATAGTAAACCAACATCACTTTGTAATATTAACGTTACACAGATCAACACTGACTTGCTCTCTGGGATGGATTTGGTAGAGAGCTTATGAACTAAATATTAATGAGCTGCAGGCCGAGGATCACATCAACTGCAGTATCAGCAAACAGCTGAGGACATGCAGGAATATTTCCTTCCCAGAGGAAAACAGCACGGCTCAGGGAACTCTATGGAGTTCATATTCAGAAATCTTAAATATGAGAAGAATTAGAGGAAACCTCATTTCTGAATGTGTATGTGTAATTGCACTCATATATCTCTTACTCTTCTTCTCTCCCTCTCCTCCGAATCATAGAAGAAACACTGTGCATACTAGGAGAGAGCGAAAATATTGAATTAGAAAAGAGTAGTTACATAAACTGTGAGTTTTAAGTACACAACAAAGTAGATTGTTTTGTAATTTCATGTATTGTCGTGATGCTATTAATACATTGGTTTTGGGGCAACTGGACTGAATTTAATCAGTTTTTAGTTAATTGTAAGTACCTCTCGATTAAATTGCTGTAGTTCTGCCTTCAGTCCTTTCTGATCATCCTCTCGGATACACTCGATAATCCTCTCTATATTCATCGCTGCGCAAAAACACAAACACACACACATAAACAAACAACTGTTTGTCAAAAAACATCTAAGATGAGGTATATGCGTCTAAAACAATTAAAAATCTGTGATTTAAAAAAATCAAAATCAAAGACATCTTTAATGTAAAAAATTTATTAATTATTTTTCTAATTCACTAATCAAAAGTAATAAATGATTGAACAGTGTAATCAATCCATTGTTAAACCAAAAAGTGTACAAACTAAAAACAAAACATTTTTGATTAAATATTTTATCAAATATAATAAATGTAATGATTCATATTTAATGTAATCATTACATTAATTAATTACATAAATGTAATTTCTAAATATTTTAGCAAATATATATTATTTACCATATAAAATGCAATATTACATTTATAAAATTACATTGAAATATTTCAATCAAAATTCATAAGGTAATACATGAACTAAATTATGTAATAAAAGTAATAATTTGTCATTTTACATAAAATGTCATTTTATAAATGTAATATTACAATTAATATAATAAAATATTTATTTATATTAATTGCAATATTATAGATAAACATTATCTAAAAGTATGCATTTAGGAATAATATAATATAATATAATATAATATAATATAATATAATATAATATAATATAATATAATTGAAATGGCAAAAAGAATCCTTATCAAGACAAAAATATATGACATTTCCATATTAAAAACACAAATATAAACCAGCATATTAGTCGGTTCCAGATTTCCTTCCACTCCAACCAAAGCAGTTGTCTCCTTTATATCTGTGTTAGTTTATCCTCTTACCTGTGAGCGTGTCTTCACCTGAGCATGCCATGCAGGATGCAGTGCACTGGAGCCTTGAAATCTTTAATTTCTATTGGATTTGAATCACTTGCTCGGCTGCTGTGATTCTCTCTCTTTACCTGCAGATCTTTTATCTAGCTCTCTCTCAGTCTTTTTCTGTCTCTGTTTACCTCCAGCTCTGTCTCTACCCCCGTTTGTCTGTAATCCTGCAGTGCATTAGTTATGCTCTAATCCTTTAATGTCTTTTCACTTCATCTCTATTCACTCTCACTATAAATAACCTTACAGCAGATCCAGATGATGTGCAGTGACATACAGTAACCACAATGTGGCAGCTCGATAGAAAACAGTGACATGATGACCAATGACTGTTCCAAGGTCTAAATGTGAAATTAAACAGAATTAGGAATCCAAAAAATATGAATAACCTAAATGCAAGATAATAAACTGTAAACAGACAAAGCTGCTTTATCATTGTTCAATTTAAATTCAATTATGATATAGTTAATTATATAATATTGTATATAGAATATCTGTACATATACTGAATGTGTGACCCTGCCTTTGAAAACCCAGATAAAGACTTTTTGTGATTTACTGTTTTCTACATAAAATCATCCTTCATAAAGATGTAGAATATTCTGCGAAAATATAACCTTTATATCTTTCATACTGAGTAAGGTCATGTCAAAGATTGAAATCATAGAAATGAAAATTAATGAAATTAATGGTTGAAATCAAATCAAACTTTGATGCTTGTTATCTCATATTTAGATTCTGAGACTTTAGCCTGGATTTCACAGACAGGGTCACAAATTGTCTTTTTGTATATTTATTTTCTGATTCTGATTCTACTCGACATGCACAAATTTTTTTTTAACATAGTTTCAGCCTTTTCTAAGCCATAGTTAAAATGTATCCATGTTGATTTAAAGTACCAGTTATTCTATTACAAAAGATTCAATTGTTGAAAAAAGAAAAGAAAACACAGAGTGCTGTATCCAAGCATGTTAACAGCAAGTTGAGTGGAAGGAAAAAGTGCGGAAGAAAAAGAAGCACAACCAACCGAGAGATGCACAGCCTTATGAGGATTGTCAAGCAAAATCGATTCAAGAATTTGAGTGAACTTCACAAGGAATGGACTGAGGCTGGAGTCAAGGCATCAAGACCCACCACACACAGAGACGTGTCAGAGCCGTCTTACCTGGGCTAAGGAGAAGAACTGGACTATTGCCCAGTGGTCCAAAGTCCTCTTTTCAGATGAGAGCAGGTTTTGTGTTTCATTAGTAAACCAAGGTCCTAGAGTCTGGAGGAAGGCTGGATAAGCTCATAGCCGAAGATGCTTTAAGTCCAGTATTAAGTTTCCACAGTCTGTGATGATTTGGGGTGCAATGCCATCTGCTGATGTTGGCCAATTGTGTTTTTTGGAAACCAGAGTCACTGCACACGTTTACCAAGAAATTTTGGAGCACTTCATGCTTCCTTCTGCTGAGCTTTTTGAAGACTCTGATTTCATTTTCCAGCAGGATTTGGCACCTGCCCACACTACCAAAAGTTGGTTAAATGACCATGGTGTTGGTGTGCTTGACTGGCCAGTAAACTCACCAGACCTGAACCCCAGAGAGAATCTATGGGCTATTGTCAAGAGGAAGATGAGAAACAAGAGACAAAACAATGCAGATGAGCAGAAGGCCACTGTCCAGGGGCACTGCACAAGATCCCGGGCCCTATGCATAGGCAGTCCTAATGTCCCCCCAGACGCGCACACACACACACACACACACACACACACACACACACACACACACATACACACACACACAATGTACCCAGTAGCACTGGTTGGCACTCAACAACAGGATGTGTCTGTTAAATATAGGGCAATGTTTGAAATTATATACAGAACAATTCACATGAGAATATCCCCACCAGTCACCTTTCCTTATCCCAACAAACTACGCACACAAGCATAAATCACAATAAGTGCTCAAACAACAGCGCCTCTTCTACTATTAATCAAGTGTTACTCAAATCCTGCATCCACACCTGCCATGTACATCCTGTTGACAAGCTCCAGTGTACCAAAAAGTGATTGTGTTCACAGCGAGTCAAGATGAGTAGAGGTGAATCGAATTAAAAGTCAAAAACAACTGTTAACTGTTACCAGGAGGCAGGAACAAAGCTTAAATAACACTATAAAATACAATTTAGCATCTTTAGTTTTTCTCATTTTATTTTTATGAAATTGATTCTAAAACCAGAGACTTCACAATATATCAAACACACACACACACACACACACACACACACACACACACACACACACACACACACACACACATATATTTAAGATTCCAAAGAGAAGGTTATAACCATTTGAGTCAATACTACTGTTTCTGGTTTCTCATAGGAATCACAGTTCCCTTTCAGTCGTTCACTCTCGATGCCACGTCGGTGACCGACGAATATGGGATATCGCTTCGATAGACCAATCTACTTCGAGTGTAATCTAAACGAGCCAATGCACATTGGCATGCAATTACTGCATCCAGCTGCCGCTGATCACTGCGTGAGTATAAGAGGGCAGCAGGTGCAATGCATTCCAGCTTTTCGCTTCGGAGCCGAGCGTTAGTATCGATCTGCTCAGCTGTGTCTGTTGTGAACTACGAGTTCAGTACACTCTTGGAAGCTTCGTGTGTTGGCGAGACTGCGCTTCAGCGGCGGTCGTTCCTGTGTCGAGTGGATTGCACACTTCAGGCTGCACTATCCCTGTCGTTTTGCTAACGGCCAATTCCCTTGTGCGCCTCAGCACTAAAAGAGCACTAAATCCATATGGCGGCCGCGGCGGCACTTACACCGCTTGGCCTATTACATATGAGACCGCTCCAGCACTGGCTTTATGGCCGAGTCCCGAGGGGGACGTGGAAGCGCGGCACTCACCGGGTCCAAGTTACACCGGCCTGTCGCCAAAAACCCTCACTCCGTGGTCAGATCTTGCATTTCTCTGGGCAGGGGTGCCCCTAGAGCAGATCTCCAGGCATGCTGTGGTTTACACTGATGCCTCCACCACCGGCTGGGGGGCCACCTACAACGGGCATGCTGTCTCAGGGGTTTGGACGGGCCCGCAGCTGCAGTGGCACCTCAATTGCCTAGAGTTGTTAGCAGCGCACCTTGCCTTGAACCGTCTCAAAGGTCTCTTACGAGGCAAGCCTGTGCTGGTCTGAATGGACCACACTGTGACTGTTGCATACATCAGCCGACAAGGTGGTCTGCACTCTCGTCGCATCTCGCAACTCGCCTGCCACCTCCTCCTTTGGAGTCAGAAGGTTATGAGGTCACTTCGTGCCGTTCACATTCCAGGCCTGCTCAATCGTTACAGCCGACAAGATGTCTCGAGCAATGCTCACGGGAGAATGGCGACTCCATCCCCTGACGGTCCAGCTGATTTGGAGGTGGTTCAGAGCAGGTTTTGTGTTTCATTAGTAAACCAAGTTCCTAGAGTCTGGAGGAAGGCTGGATAAACTCATAGCCGAAGATGCTTTAAGTCCAGTATTAAGTTTCCACAGTCTGGGATGATTTGGGGTGCAATGCCATCTGCGGATGTTGGCCAATTGTGTTTTTTTGGAAACCAGAGTCACTGCACCCGTTTACCAAGAAATTTTGGAGCACTTCATGTTTCCTTCTGCTGACCTTTTTGAAGACTCTGATTTCATTGAATTGACCTGATCTGATCTGACCATGTAATGAGGGTTTTTGGCGACAAGCCGGTGTAACTTGGAACGGAGATGCCACGTCCCGTCGCCATGGCTGCTGTACTGCCGCTGAGCTGCCGGGTCCCCGGCTCGGCTCCTCAGCGAAAAACTGGAATGCATTGCACCTGCTGCCCTCTTATACTCACGCAGTGATCAGCGGCAGCTGGATGCAGTAATTGCATGCCAATGTGCATTGGCTCGTTTAGTTTACACTCGAAGTACATTGGTCTATCGAAGCGTTATCCCATATTCGTCGGTCACCGACGTGGCGTCTCCGTTCCCTCATTCAGGGAATGAGGGTTACCATACGTAACCAAGACGTTATAATTATACCTAATCAATTCTGGCCTGCCTGTGTTTTAAAATGACAACAGTTGACTTGAAAATGTTTGATGTTTGCCAACGTGCAGACCATACAAGTGTCATGCCAACAGATAAAATGCAAATTGTGCATTTCAGGACTACATCTATACAGAAAAGTAAATATGTATCATCAAAATATACATAAACTGAAATATGAGAACACAAGAATACTGGTATCAGGAAGGTTGTTTGCATTTCATTGGAAGCCTGTGTTATTTAAGTATTATTCATAAACTATTATAGTATATATTAATATTTTGTGTTAGCTTTTATATTTTATTTTTTTCAGTTACTTAGTTTTGTTTTTAATTGTATGCACTGTATATTTGTGTCATGATCTCCAGTCACCTGTCACAGTGGCTGCCACCTGCACGCTCTCCATCATCACCCACATCTGTCATCATTCACTCTCATCTCTGATTCTCCGGGTATCCTCTCCAGTCTCCAGTTCCCCTTTTGTGTTCATCTATTCTGATCTGATGTGGATGTGGAGACGCAGTACAAAGCTGTAGAAGTCAGGTGATGAGAGTGTTTTGCGAAATAACTGACATGATGATGTGTGTTTCTAGTTCCTAGTTATTAACTCCAGTGTTTCCCATCCCTCATTACGGCCACGGAAGCCGCTCCCAACTCGAATGTTCCTAGTTCACTCAGCATGGCCACCAAGGCTACTCCCTGTTCCCTCATTATGGCTATTAAGGCTGTTTCCTGTCAGCCAGAAGTCATTAAATCTACCGGCCTGCCAGAAATCATCCGTTCCTCTGACTTTGCAGATGTACGCATCTCTGCTGGCTCTCCTGGATTCATTGGTTATTGGATCTTACATGGGTGCTTCAGAAACACTGCTCCTCCCTGGTCAAGATTATCACCGGTGCCAGCCTGAAGGACTCTGGTCACCTGCCCTCTACCTGATGTTTTAAATGTAAATGTCTTGCAAGTTTTTTTTCCCTGAAAATAAAAAAGTGAATACATAAAACATGTATAAACATATATTTAACATGATCATAATAACATATTATTTACTCCAAGATGAAATACATTTATTTTCATAGAAATCTACTAAAACGAGAAAATGTTCACTGAAAGGTTCGAGTAACCCAAAATGTTTCTTCTGTGGCATCACTGAAAAAACACCCTTGTGGAACCTTTATCTTTAAGAATGTATATGTTATAAAGATCTATATTTAATATCAAACAGTTTTTGAGTTTGTTTAAACCACAAATTGATACTATTAATACTGTTAATAAGACCACATTTGGCCTTAAGATGCATGCTACAATTTAAAAAAAAATTCCATGACCTGTTGCATATCAATGTCACGGTCACAAGAAAACAGTAGGGAAGTATATACAAACTAGAACTTTTCATTTATCTGTAGGTTTTCATTATTGACTATAACGTACCAAAATAGTTTGTTAATTGTTAATGTGTGTTCAAAAATAATAGGTGTTTCCTTGAGAATTCATACATTTTATCATGAACAGCAAGTGATGAGGATGGGACGAAAAATTGAGTTGATTTTTTCCCTTCTATATATTTGTATGCATTTGTGTATTTTAAGTACTTGTATGTGTGTTTGTTAAGTGTTAATAGTATCTGTGAAGCACCACCACAGTCTGAATTAATTGCCCCAAGGGGATGAATGAATCTCTAAACTAAAAAAAAATAAAAATAATAATAATAATGTAAACTAAGTCAGGTAAATTTTGCATTTCTGTCTTTTATCTAACAAGCCACCACTACATGTACAAATACAAACATATACATAAATTACATAAATGTTTGCAGGTGTTTCTTGGTACTTGGCTCCTGAGACTGGGAAAACAACTCCAGATGTCCAAAGCAGGAAAAGTGCACAATAGAGTCTATAGGGAAACGGTGAACAAGCACGAGGGGGGAAATAGGTATTCCAGAAAAGAGGATGAGGATAGGGTAAATGGACCCTGATTGAGCAGTCATCTCCTTTACAGTGTATAGCTGAATTCAAATGACACATTAAAATCCCTGGAAATTCCTGGCTGTCTGAAAAGACTTTATCTGGAGACCGTGTTGAGAGAGAGACCTCGTGTCATCTGAAAAAAATACTCACTTGGGACGGCAGATGGGAGTTTTGAGAGTTAACAGAACTGGAGGGGATCTGAAGTGCCAAGAACATGGGAAAAAAGTGTAACTCAAGTCAGGGGAACAAAACGACAGGAAAAGTGGAGCAATAAAGAAAAGCTTGTGTGAGAGGAGGGACTATTTTAAGAGATGGCTTTCCGGCAGGTGAGAGAACTGAAAAAACCTTTCAGGAACAAACAGTTGAGGCGCTATAAGGAGGTGAGTCATAAGAAGAGGGAGCTACTGAAAGTCTGAGTGCATTGGTGTAAGAGAAAGAAACATAAAAATACATATTATCTACAGTTAATGTTATCTGTACCAGTTTAAACAGAGATGCAAAGTTGTCTGTTAAGGAGGAAGGTTTAACTATATAGACTATATATATAGCTTTGAGATTGTGATTCTTCTGTAATTGACATTGAGGACACATCTTCTTACTTAACCACACCCCTTTCCTCTGTTATTTAAATACAGAGGTGGCACAAGGAGATTTCAGAGCTTACATGCTTTTCTCAAAGGAAAGTCATAGAGAGAGTGGATCATATTTAATTATTCTCAGTGCGATATTGCTTTTAAGGATTGATGGTCAGGACAAGAAGCTTTCTCAAGTGTCTTCCTTCCATGCAGGGTATGTTTTTGTAATATGTAATATTTTATATTGTAATATTGTTTACATATTTATTGGGGTTATCATTGTTAACTATAAACTATAATTACTTAAAGTAAAATAAACAAATAAAAAACTGAAATAAATTACAATTTGCAAAAACTTAATCTTATTTTATTTTATTTCAGTTAGTTGCTAAGGCATCATTTCTCATTTCATTTTGTAAATATTTTTTTCTGTTGAACACACAAGAAGACATTGTGAAGAATGAGGGGAAACAGAAAAGTTAATAGTAACGATTGATTTTCATGATATTTTTTTCCATTTTATGGAAGTCAATGGCTAAGGACAACTGTTTCATTACCAATATTTTTCTAAATATTTGCTTTTGTGTTCAACAGTAAAAGAAAACTCAAACATGAGGAGGTACGGAGCCAGGCACATGACAAAAAAAAAAAAAGAAATCGTGCGCACGATTTAGCAAATTGAGGTAACGAATTAGCAAATTGTGCACACAATTTATAAATCGAGTGAACAAAATAGTAAATAGAGGGAAACACAATAGTAATCGTGTGCACGTTTTAGTTCAGTGAGGGAACGAATTAGTAAATCGTGAACGATATTTAGCCTAATATTTTTTCCTGCATATCATGTGCTGGGTTTCTGATGAACAGAAGTTTTAAAAGAACAAAAACATTGATCAAAATTAAGATACAATTTATACAAAACGAAAATCTTTTAAAAAGAGTTTTCTATAAAAAAAACTTAATGAAGTCGTAAAAATCATGTTTTACCAAAAACAGCGACGTTGCTCCCCATGCAGACTTCTTTGCCGCCTCCATCTCTACCTGCAGACTGAGCTTGGGCGTCATCTTCATGCCAGATATTCAGCCTATAAAGTGTAGGCCTATGTATTTCAGAAATGTGTCTAGTACTATATAATTTACTAAGGTTTAATTGGCATTTTTCTTTCAAACGACCCGACTGACCGCGACCCGAATATCATTAAAAATATTTTTGTATGACTCGTAACCACTCATTTTGGATCAACCCGTGCATCACTGATATAGACATAAAAAAAAAATACAAAATAAATACAAATGATTAAACCACTCAACAAAATTACTAAACTAAATAAAATTGAAAATAGAAAATGAAATCTAATTAAAAATAAAACTATGTCATGATACTGAATTAACAGTAGCCTATATATTTTGGCCTGAGGCCTAAATGCTTATATATATATATATATATATATATATATATATATATATATATATATATATATATATATATATATATGTATATATATATACATTTATATTAATTATTGTGTGTATTTTACATCTCTGTAGGTCATGCCATTATGGAAGTGGCTGTTTTGTTGTTGTTGACTATACCAGTGAGCGCAACCACAGCAGTAAGACAGACACAGAGGTGTGTGCACTTTCACCACTCGCACACACTCACAGTCACACACACACACACACACACACACACACACACACACACACACACACACACACACACACACACACACACACACGTATTCACAAAGTATATTCACTGTCACATGTATTTTTTGAACAGGACACAGATAGAAAGCCTCTTACTAGTGAAGAGCATACAGAGGTCAAGAGACATGACCTTGATGGACACTGACAGAGAGACTCCATCAGTTGTGACCAAAACCACCAGAAAAACGCATCTAAACACAACCTCTTCTCTGCTTCTACAAGCCATCCTTCAAAGAGCCAGAGAGTAAGTGAGAGTTTTCAGGGTCAGTGTGATATTTATTCCTGTGATCAGTGCTGAATTTTCAGCACCATTACTCCAGTCTTTAGTCTCCTTCAGAAATTATTTTAATATGTTGATTTACTGCTAAAGAAATGTTTCTTTTTACTATCTATGTTGAAAACAGCGAAATATTTTTGTGTAAACTGCAGTAGGTTTCTGACGAACAGTAGTTTTAAAAGAACAGCATGTATTATTCGAAGTAGAAATATTTTGTAAATGTCTTTGTAAATATCTTTTCTGTAACTAATTATAAATTCAATGCATTCTTGCTGAATATAAGTATAATGTTATTTCAAACCCCAAAACCTTTGAACATAAGTCTACATATATAAATAACAAATAATATATTTTTGTTTTGTTTTCTTGGGATTTACAGTAAGTTCATATGGATTATCACTTACACACATAGATTCACATTTGTCTGGTCTCTCTGCAGAAGGCGAGCAGCTCAAAGAGGTTGTCAGCTTGGGACATGTCAGGTACACAACCTGGCGAGCAAGTTATACCGAATGGGTCAGAGCAACGGAAAAGAAGAATCCAAAAATGCAAATGACCCGACAGGTTATGGACGCTAAGAATATACATCACAGATGAGCTTCTGCTCATTCATCAATGAACAGAATCTATTTGACTGGTACTGCTCAGGATGTTAAAAAAAGCTATGAAAAAAATAGTTCAAATATATATTGTATTAACAAATTAACTAAAATATTGCATGTCTTTGATAGACCTTGTTTAGGCTGCTCTTATTGTATAAAGATTGTAAGCATTCTATTTAAAAATGTATATGAATGTAAAAAAAAAAAAAAAACAAACAAAAAAAAAACACTAGAATGAATAAATAACACATAGAACTACTTTATGGTCTATATTTGTGTTATTATGAGTATGAATTTTTTTTTAAAGCAAAAACAGTGTTACTAATTTTAATAGAATATATATATACTGGATATAAATATAATTATTAATTAAATATTTTATTTGCTTATTAAATATAAAATCACACATATGTATTATATTATTGTGTATATATATATATATATATATATATATATATATATATATATATATAAATATATATATATATATATATAAAACATCAGATCAAAACATGACGTTATACACTTAATCAAGATGAAATATAATGAGCAACAGGGAAATGCAGACATTTTGAGGGGCAGGAGTGGAAAAAAAGGGCACTTCTCAAATGTATTTTATTTTTTCAAAAAAAAAAAACATATCTTAATATTTTCTAGGATTTTATCGATGACAATAATTAGATGATATTTTGCTGAGCGTGTTATTGTGCTGATATCTTAAGGACTACCGTGGACAGCTGACTCCTAAAGTTTTTTGACATTCTGCATATTTTGTGTGGTGTTCAGTTCACAGCAGTGATACAAATGAATCTTTTCCAATAAGTTTGAGTTTATGATTTTTTTTTTTCCTTTTATGGACATTCTTACCTATAAAGCCATATTTCTAAAAATGCGCATCATCTTTTCAGTCAAATTCTTAAATTGAACTAGAAATTTTGAATAAATCATTTAGGCTGTAAACAAAGCAAATTAAATCAGTATTGACAAAATTAATCTTTGCAATCCAGAGAAGACAGAAGTGAAATTAAGTGGAATTAGAAGTGGAATTTAGATGCATTTACACGCTGCTTATTGAAATCTATTTGTAATCAATCATGCTGCTTTTTGGTGGGAAAAACTTCAGTCTTCACGTGATACTGATTAACTATATGAAATTATATAAATATATAAATTTCTGCCACCATATCTTGAATTTTGTGATGATTATAAATGCATTTTAATAAACTGAATCATTTGGTAAAAGAACGCGCACTGGTCTATCCTACTAGACTATTGCCTTAGCAAACTTTAGCTCATTTACATGGTAGCTCTCAGGAGTCATGGATGTTAGCAAGACACATTAACTATATTTCCCCTTTGGATATTAGCTGTAAATGTGAGGCAATGGTAGCTTAGGCAAGACAAGTTGATTAATATAGCACATTTCATACACATTTAAAAGGTTTAAAATTAATTTAAGTGATAAGAGCAATCATTATCGGGAAACCTGGCCTTAGTCATTTCAGCATCCATTGAGAAATAAAAAAATCTTCTTTCCTGTATTCGTCTTCTGCATCTCACTCTCATGGACACGTGAACCAAGCAGCTGGAGAGAGTCAGTGAAAGGAGGGGAAATGACATGTCAAAAAACTACCTGTATTGTTCTGGTTTCCATTTTTAGATTGTTCACCCTTGACTTTTCACAGTTCATCCTGCTCTTACAAGTTTAGTGCTCCCAAATGACCTTTCCTCATTTTGCTTGTGATTGTGAGAAGAGAACAGGGCACAGAATGTCCTTGAACTTACTGTACACTGAAGCTCAGTTATATCATGTTAGATTCACAGATTACTTTTATTGTTAGGTTTTACTATAAGGTCATAGTACTGTCTTCATAGTATCTCATTTTTATGTAAGCAGTAATGTATGAGAGACGGTGCTATATTGTCAATAAATCAAGACTGAAGTTGTTAGGCACAACGCGAACCCTTCAGCCGTGATTTATTCACGATACAGCATAGCCTTGAGTACCTTTTTGCTTTTATAAAACAGTTACCACATAATAAAAAATATTAGAACCAAAAATGTATGCATTGAAATGTTCCTTAATTTAAGCAAGCGGTAACAGCACGAGTTTACAAGCGTCATTACAGTGTAAACTGATGAACATACAGAATCATACCTGAAACAGAAAACTAATCAATACAGATAATAGAAATAGAAACAAATAAATAGAAAATAAATAAAGTAATATTAATTCCTCCTTACTCTGGAAACTGTAGGCTTCCACACAGACGCGCACACATCAACATTTGTTGGGTGTGGGTCTCAGAATTAAAGATGTAAGATGCATAATGCCAGCAGGGGTAACTCATACTTTATTACATAAATAACAAACAGTTAATTATTCCGAAAAACATAATAAATGAACCATTGAAGCGGTCATAGCTGTTGATGTGTCTTGAATAAAAAACTGACCAATCAGAATCAAGGAATGGAACTAACCATTTTATAAAGAGCTATCCACCTTTTTCTTCAACGTGGAAGTAAGCCTGTGGGGAAGACTTCGGGTTCATTAGCCGCTATAGGGAATAACAACGTGCAATGAATGGTAAATCTGTTTGCATTATAAACCAGTGTTTATAATGTTTTGCAAGTAAGGATTTTTGGGAAATGGCTTGTTTTGAGCACCAGCAACCCCAAAAAGTATGTCCATGTCCAGTATGCATTGCATTCTGTCAAAGACTGATGAGAGAAATCAAGCATGGTTTGCAGCTCTTAAGTTAAAATACTCCCCAAAGGTGGTATATACTAAATGTGTTCTTTTCATTTTGTGGACAAAAAGTCCTCTAGTTTTCCGGTACGAGTCAGAAAAGACTTCTGCAAGAGGAGCCTGTGGAGAACTCCACTGGTTGGAGTTTAGATGTAAAAATCTTTTAAAAAGTGAAGTCAAATCCATTTCATT
Source organism: Carassius gibelio (assembly GCF_023724105.1). NCBI lineage: Eukaryota > Metazoa > Chordata > Actinopteri > Cypriniformes > Cyprinidae > Carassius > Carassius gibelio. The sequence continues at coordinate 7,965,912 of NC_068382.1, forward strand.
TTTTTTTTTACTGTCCAGTGATGTAAATGGTAGCAGGTGCAGACAGCAGTAGATTAAAGGGTATGCTGTGATTAAGATGTATAGAGGTGACCTTTGGAAAAGTACCCGGTATAGGGAAAGTGAGAGTGAGGGAGGGAGGGAGGGAGGGATGGAGGTTCAGCAGCTGAGTGATCTATTGAAGGTCAGATCATGGAGTGTACTGCTACTATTAAGAGACTCTTTGTATAGTTTCCCACCCAACAGACCTAGTCAGGCCTATAGGGAGGGTCCAAATGGGACTGTATTTACTCTGTGGTGTCTGTGTTTGTGTGATGTTGGTATTAACGTTCATTTGTTCCTTCCAATAATCTTCTATTACTCATGAGAACTTCTATTTATCTCATTTTCTCTCACATAGACAAAGTAATAATAAAGGGCATTAGGAGTGTGTCTTGTGCATGTGGCCCTGTCAATCATCTCAGTATGTTCCTCTGTTCTACACCATTCTCTGAATGGTGTGAAAGTACATGTGACCGTACAACAGAGACCAGCCCCCTCTCTGTCATTCAACTCCCTCTCTAATTCTCTTTGGTGGATCCAGTGGCTGCACTTCCAAGTACTTGGTCCAAAGATCCAAAGAACCCCATAAGAAACTGCTCCTCTTGGGTGAATACAAACACATTTTTTATAAACTGTTTTTGTGCGTCTGTGTGTGACGGAGTGATTTCAAGATGGTAGCTTCAAATAGCTGGCTGTTGGGGCTTATCGTAGCTCTGCTTTCCACTGGATCGTTAAGGAATTCTGTGCAGGCTGAAGAAAGACCACAAAGTGAGGATGCCGAGGTGCTGAGGGGTCTGAACCCTACTGGAGGTGAGAAAGAGGAGGTGGATGATGATGAGGAGGAGGGTGGAAATATATCTGAAGAAGTTGATGAAGATGCAGGAAGAGACGGGGAAACAGAGGAAGCTGAAGATGAGGAAGATGGAATGGAAGCTTCTGAGGAAGAGGTGACACCAGAAGAGGAGATAACTGAGGAGGAAGAAGCAGCTGATCCTGAAGTGGATGACTCTGAGGAGGAAGAGGAGGAGGCAGAAGAAGGATTGGATGAAGAGGAAGCAGCAGAGGAAGAGGTAGAAGAAGCAGAAGAGGAGGATGAGCAGATGGAGGTAGATGTAGAAGAAGAATTATCAGAAGAAGAGGAATCAGCACAACAGACAACAGAGGAAGAAGAAACTGCAGCAGAGGATGAGGGAGCACCAGGTGAGGAAGAGGAAGATGAAGATGCAGATGGGGAAAAGGTAGCTTCTAATGAAGATAATGAGGAGGCTGGAGATGAAGAGACCATAGTTGAAGATAATGTTGAAGGTAACTACTGAATTCGTAATCCAATAGCCTTTACAGAGAATCAGTATTAAAGGTGCTGTAGGGAACTTTTGTATAAAAATATTTTTTACATATTTATTAAACCTGTCATTATGTCCTGACAGTAGAATATGAGACAGATAATCTGTGAAAAAAATCAAGCTCCTCTGGCTCCTCCCAGTGTCCTATTGCCATTTGCAGAAACTCCATCGCTCCCGGTAAAAAACAACCAATCAGAGCTGCGGTCCGTAACTTTGTTTGTGTTCAAAATGTAGAAAAATGTATATACTAAACGAGTACACCATGAATCCATTTTCCAAACCGTGTTTTTAGCTTGTCCTGAATCACTAGGGTGCACCTATAATAAGTGTTTATATTCGGACTATTTTAGATCGCTTCGGGGATACCGCGGCGGAGTAACCCAGTACCTTTGTGATTCTTCATAGACATAAACAGAGAGAAGTAGTTCCGGCTACGATGTTCTTCTGCAAGACGCAAGCAGTTCTGTTTATTAACCGCTAGATCGTCAAAAGTTACCAACTGCAGCTTTAATGTTAATCGTTTTTTCTTACACTATATATATAAATATATATTATCTTGTGACTTTAGCTCTGCCCTAGGGTTAGGGTTAGCCCTAACCTAACCCTACCTTTTAAGTTCCTGAGTAATGTTTAAAACATATTTTAATATTATTACAATTTGTCAATCATTAATAATGATAATATATTTCACAGCAAAATACATGTTCCAAAACCTTAAGGTGGAGATTTTTACAATTTTACAAACTTTAGCCTTTTATTTGCTAAAGTAAAAACTATCAATCAGACAAGAAAAGGCATGAAGTAGATCACATCAGACATGTTTTTCAGCTTTTTTTCAAGTTTTGATCATGTTGATAATTTAGAGATCTTAAATATTTGCATATCAAATATGATACAGTGAGCTTACAGGGTTGAAATGCTGTTTTGGGACAGGGACATTTTTGGCTTTGCAAAGTCCTGTGAATGTCTCTCAGTGAGTCTATGAAGTCACACATTGGCCCTAAAATAGCACACTACATCAGAACAGCTACAGCAGCTGAACCTAACCTAACACACAGCATATATGTTACATGGTATCACAACCGTATGGCCACCACTGAAACCTAGGGTCTATTGTCAAGTTAAAGTTCACAAACACTAAAATGCATTTGTTTTCTAGCTGCCATTTGACATGGAACAAAGCAACCATATCTTTCTCAGTGGCAAATGTCAACTAGTTTTCCCTTAACCAACTGCTGTCAGATGAATAACCAAATTTCCTTTTTGTGCCCTTGAAAGGCACCATTTGTAGGGGTGTTCCAAATCAAAGTGAATGGGTCCTTCACAATGGGCCATTCCACAAATTCATTAGTGAAGGGTAACTTAAAAGTAATTGTATGGTTCAAGGTCATGTGATCCAGAGTGACAAGTCCATGTGATTCATTTTAATGTTAGATGGTATGAGAATGAGTTAATGTAAACAGAATAATTAAAGTTGTGTTCTTGTAATTACACAAATTTTCAGCATGCATTTTATATGAAGTTTAAATTAGTTTCCCTGTTATATAGGAACAGAACAGAAAGTATACATTAAGAATAAGAATGGACCAAACTCTGAACCCTGCACCCCAATAATTAGCCAATGTGACTTGAACACATATTGTCCAGGAAACCTTAGGCCTGACTAAACATAAATCTTTAAAGAACTTGACAGAAAAATTTACAGTACTAGACTTTAGCTTACAACTGCTGTTGGGTTAACTGTTAACTGTTTTAGTCATCCAAACCTGCTTAAATATTGTGGGAAAATATCCAGTAGTAAAAGACGCACTGAGGTGGCTGAGTGGAGTAGGAAAGATCTCTTGTACAAAATCCTGTGAATAGTCTGTAGGTGTCTGAAGTGTTGCTGAACTTGTTTCAGTAGTAAGTGACCTTCGCAGCAGAATCAACTAAAGGAGAAGGAGGAGATGAGAGGCTGATACATGCTCAAGTCAGCAGAGATTCAGAGAGAATTAAAGACAACTGGTGAAAATGTTTATTAGAGATGCAATAAAGTGACAAGCTTATTGTTAGGGATACAGTAATGGGTGAGCTTGCATTGTGTGCTGCAGTGGTGTATGAGGCCATAAATTCTAGGAAGTCAGCTGCTCAAGGTTTTTCGAGGTGAATGTTGAAAGTCTCAGCAGTAATTGATATTTTAAGGATGTGTTTTTGCAGAGAGAAGAGAGGAGAGGGTTCCCAAAGTTGGAGATAAAAGTTGGTAGAGAGGATTTAGGGAGTTGTCATTTTGTCTGTGCTGATCCATGTTGGTCAGACCAAAACATTTTAAAGTGGTCATATGATGCGATTTCAATTTTTCCTTTCTCTTTGGAGTGTTACAAGCTTTTGGTACATGAAGACGATCTGTAACGTTGCAAAGACTAAAGTATCAAATCCAAAGAGATATTCTTTATTAAAGTTAAGACTTTGCCATGCCCCCCTAAAATGGCTCATTCAGACACGCCCCCAGGTTTACATCACTCTGTTGAAATATTTGCATAATTGCACCCAAATGTTCACACAAAAAAAAAAAAAGTGAAGTGACATTCAGCCAAGTATGGTGACCCATACTCAGAATTTGTGCTCTGCATTTAACCCATCCGAAATGCACACACACAGAGCAGTGAACACACACACACACTGTGAGCACACACGCGGAGCAGTGGGCAGCCATTTATGCTGCGGCGCCCGGGGAGCAGTTGGGGGTTCGATGGCTTGCTCAAGGGCACCTAAGTCGTGGTATTGAAGGTGGAGAAAGAGCTGTTCATGCACTACCCCCACCCACAATTCCGTCCGGCCCGAGACTAGAACCCACAACCCTTCGATTGGGAGTCCAACCCTCTAACCATTAGGCCACGACTTCCCCAGAAAGAAAAGAAAGATGGCATGGTTTCAGTAACCGTTAGTGTTGAAGCAGTCATGTCAGGGAGATGCTGTGTGTATCTAGGCAAAAGCAAAAGCACTTTATTTGGCCTTCCGAAAATAGATGCATTTAGGAAACAGAAAACAGAACAGCAAAGCATTTTTTGGACAACCGTTTCGTGAACCTAGGAGAGGAGGTAATTCTGGCTTTGCTACAACAATCTGTGTGTGTGTGTGTGTGTGTGTGTGTGTGTGTATGTGTGTGTGTGTGTGTGTGTGAGAGAGATCTTCATCTCTCTTAACCGTCCGTGGCTTGTGCACTGCAAACACATATGAGCCTCATCACTGTGTCTGACACGTGACTCTGTTCCCCTTTCGGGCTTGAACTGATGGTAAAACTAAGGACATTATTAATTGTCTTTACATTTATTCAGATAAAAGAAGCTCACGATTATGGAAAGGGGTGTTACATTTCCGTCCAGTGCTTGCAGTAATCAGCCAATCACAATGAACTGAGTCAGTTGGCCAATCAGAGCAGACTGCTCTTGTTGGAGGGAGGGACTTTGTAGAAAACGACATGTTGGTTGGTGCATAGAGGGCCTACAGTATGTAGCAACAATCACTTTCTGGGGAATAATTAACTCAAATGAAGTGAATATTCATGAGTCTATGAATATGATGGGCTTATTGCTTACAAATATTAAGATGAAACGAAAAGTAAAGAAGAACAAACAGAGAGACTTCTTGAGAAGTCCGGTCGCGAAGGTGAGAACCCCCTATTTCTCTGGCGGAATGCCAAGAACACGGGTTCCGCTTTGTTTTTATGGAAAAGTAGGTTTACACCTATCTTTCCGTATGAACCAATGAAGTGTGAGAAACTGAGGCGGGAAAAATCTTCTTTGTTTGCTGATTTCCACCCACTGGTCTAATTTATGGCGAAGACAAAATAAAAATTTTTTCCTCAGCAACATTGTTCCTCTGAAAAAAATCATCTTTTTGTAATTTGTCGTCAAGATTTGTTACAGTCGGGTTTTTACGATTATACAGACACAAAAACTATGATTTTGCTAATCATGTATACAGAGATACAGAGTTGTTCCTAACTACATGCTTATAAAGTTTGATTAAACACACAGTAACATTCATCTATTCCACTATGCCACATAAAATACATTTGAGCACATAAAGGGAGACATTAAAATACATTTAGAGGTAGTTTTATCTAAAAAGGTCCATGTGCTAGTAAAAAATGCTCGTAAAAAATGTATGTGTGTGTGTCTGTTCAGTGGAATGTGTGATTGCGCCATGAGTGAAAAGGGCGGGTGTTTGTCATGTATCTCTGGACAGTCTCCGAGGTGTTATAATTCTCATCCACGCTAGGATGTTGCCGCCATGGCAGCACACGGGTGGTGAGTTATGTTGGAAGATGTTGTAAAATGCAGTGGTGGACGAAGTACACAAATCAAGTACTTGAGTAAAAGTACAGATACATTTAATAAAATATTACTCCAGTAAGAGTAAAAGTACTCCTTTTTCTATCTTACTCAAGTGAAAGTACAAAAGTACTCTATTTTTTATGTAGCTACTTAAGTAAAAAAAGTACTGACATTTTATATAGGTTACTTAATTAAATTTTATATCAGCACATATTTTTAATAATCCTACTGCTCAAAATACCTGGGATTTGTTCAAAAATAACCACTATATGGAGTCAAGATATATTTTTGTTGTTTATATGGACTACGCTGATGAGAGTGATGTTAACTGTGAAGCTTACACTGTGATGTACCTGAGAGTATTTTAAAGTTTTGTTTTACAGAACATCACAGTTAGGCCTATATATGACTTGATAATAAGGCCTAAAGTTAGGAAGAACATTTTAAGGAAAATATAATTATATTTTCATAATGATTTTTTCCTTCTCAAACCATGTCTGTGGTGATAATTATATATGTGGTTGAATAAAAATATTTGTACATTATTTATAAAAATTACCTCAACTTAGCACCAGCAAGCTTTTTAGCTAGTTAGCATCAGCTAACAATATTTACTTATTTTAAGTATTGTAAGGGAAACAGGTCAATTTAGCTCAAAGGGAATCATTTAAGATTTTAAAGGGAATTTGAACAGAATCACTGTTTCACGGCTGGTCACGGAGACGCCCTGCGATTCAGTGAACTAGCCGTTTAACATCAAATCTGCGCTGGATACTAATATCCAAACTATAGTGAAACACTATCAATTAGCACAGTAACAAAATCGGCAGTTTAAGACATTAACTTGTAAGCACAAAACACAAGATACTTCTCTTTCAATATGAATAAGGCTTTATTAGATAAATCTAAGACATATAAACTAATCTAACACATAAACGCACACACACACACATTCACACAAGTTGCAGGAAGGTCGAAAGTTAAGGAAAGATGAGTTTAAGAGAATGGAAATATGGAATCCCAAGTTTACAGCAATACGTTAAATTGCATAGACATGAACAACCATCAATCACGTAATTAGCCCTTGCATTGAGTTCCTCAATGTGACTAAAATTATATTAGATACACCAGCACAACAAATATCTGGGGATACGTTGCCTTAGTTTCCTGTGAAAGGGACTCCCGTTGAAAGGGGTATCCCGGTGTCGCTGATTGGCTGGAAGTTCAGTAGTGAAGTGACTTCTTGGGAAGCCCGTGGTTGTTGGGCATTGGCTGAAAGTGCAGAGTCGTGTGCGCTGGTCGAAGTTGAACGGGCATCCGAGGTCAGGCGTCGGAGACTGATAGCACAAGCAATGCTAGAACTAAAAGCAGACTAAAAGCAAAATTTCATGGGGTCCAACGTATTTAAACTTCCTTGTTGGCCACCCCTCAAATGTTGCCTTGACCAATCAGATATGGTCTTGAGTCTGGGGTATCATAAATCATTTGTTTATCTTACCAAGCATGTGGTTCTTGCCTCACAGGGTCTAATTTTGGACATGATTCCTATAACATGATTATGATATATTTTACAAATAAATGATTGTCAGGACAATATCAAGCAAGAAAAATCGATTATGTCAATACTAGACATGACTATGTATCCTATAGTTATCAAAAGACATACACAATAAGTGATTATACATGATAGGCAAATGTGTGGGTTACACATAAATGAATATGGAGTTAAGCAATGGAACGATTCATTTACAAGTCTTTTTGAGTTCATTCTGGTCCATATATAATGTATAAAAAGCAGTTTCTTTGCCATTCTCTGGCAAAGGGACTTTTCTGTGAAGACAAAGGTTTAAAGCCCTTCCCCCTTAGGAATTTCAGTCTGGTTTCACTGGCTGGGGGGGAAGTCAATGCAAGTATTTAACTTGATCTCCTGGGTTTACATGTGATGTCCAGCGTTGCATTCCAATCACGAACAATAAATTTGACAATCTCTTCTTCGAATTAAAATTGTCAATAATTGTTATATTGGTGTTAATGTTGAAAGCTGTTGTGTGAACAAGTTGGTTGGTTGGTTATCTTGCTTGGTTCTTGTGGCACTAGAACTGATTTATGACTTCCTGAGGAGTTCGGCTCTCGTTTCAATGCACACAGCTCTGATAGACTCTTTGATTTGTCTGGTTCGACTCATTTCTGCTACAGTATGGTTATGAATAAACAATCATGTCTGTCTACTCGTCTAGTTATTCCATACAAAATACATATGTATAACGTTATTGTTGATAAACAATATAAAAACAGACGTCACATAGGACATGGATGGTACCATTTAAAAAAAAACTGTTAACATTACAGCAGCGGGGAATTTGAACGTGCATGAGTTATTGTATTTAATCTGTGTTATTTTAAGTTGCACTAAATGGTTCATTTGAATCAGTGAGTGGTCGACTCCAGAACAGCTGCAATCGGATCATTCTAATTTGTAAACGAATCGTTTGGTGTGGTTTGCGATCCGATTTAAGTTTCTTATGAAAAGACTCAGTTCATTCATAATGAATCAGACACCACTTCTGTGTATCGGAGCACGTGATATATTATAGGGAGCAACGATATGTTTTATGAAATGAAGTGAAGTTAAAAGTACGGTTTTATGCTTCCGAATGTAGTGAAGTAAAAGTAAAAGTTACTCAAAATAAAACTACTCCAGTAAAGTACAGGTACTTGAAAAATGTACTTAAAGAGCCACACAGATGGGAAATAAAAAATTACCTGTATTACAGTGTATGATGTAGTCGTCCATGTGTGCAAACAATGTGCAAATAATTAAACCAAAAAGTACACGATTTATAAAGTTATTGGCTTCTAAAGTAAGGAGTCGACTGTGAATCGCTGTAACTAGTCGTTATAGATTTCAAATCTTTTGCCCATCTCTATGTACGTCACTAGGAGAACTTTGCATAATAATCTCCGCCTACCGTCTTGAGAGAAACGAACTCTGACCTGCCCCCCCCCCCAACACACACACACACAGACGCTGTAGTTGGTGTGATAGCATCATGTCGAGGAGACAGTGTGTTTTTAATCGTAAAGGCAAGTTTGTTTTATTTTCACTGCCAAAGAATGAAAATCAGAAGAACCAATGGCTAAAATTCATTTTCACCAGAATACCAGAGCAGAACAACAAATCCCTTTTGTTGTGTTCACAACATTTCACTGATGACTGCTTTTCTAATCTCGATGAGTACAGCGGGATTTTCAAAGCGTTTGGCCATTAAAGATGGTTCATTACCAACTTTATTTAGAACAACGAGCATCTCCGAATCACAACGCGAAGTATGATTATGAAGTTATGTGTCTGCTTTCTCCCGAGCGTCTTATCAGTATGTGTGCTGTCTGCAGCCTTTGTTTGTGCTGATCGTCATGTACAAACACGTCATTAAAATGAAGTGTAACTCTGTGAATACTCAACGAAGAGACATGAGAGAGATATCTATAGAAAGGTTGACATGTCTACTTTAAAACTAAACAAGTGCTGCCGAAAACAGATATTATGTGATAAAGTGATCCATATGAAAACAACGCGATGTCTGTTTTTCATGTCTCCCTTCGTTATATGTAATTTGACCACGCCCCCGCGTTGAACGCGCTATTCAGATTCAAACTGAAGCGCGCGGCTTGAATACACCCACACAGAAGAAAAAGCAGCGAGACTGTTCAGGTTTTTTATTTTACTGTTTGCTTCGCGGTGAGAGGAATAAGACATAATTCACCCCAAACAGATGCTAACGCATAGTTTACCGTGGAGGTGTGTATGGGGCCAAAAGAGTCTCAATAAAGATAAATGCACACACTACATTCACATATGCACACACAGGATTCATAAATACACACACAGGATACACAAATGTGCACAAAATTCACAAATGCACACACAAAATTTAAAAAGCACAGAAGATTCACAAATGCATACAAAATTCAGAAATACACACACAATTCAGAAATGCAAACAACATTTACAAATGCACTCAAGATTCACAAATGCACAGAACAAGATTCAGAAATGTATTTCTGATGCACACACACACATATCTTGATTTACAAACTGCTTGCAGTTTGTGAACTTCACTGCATTTGTGTGTGAATTTTGAGACTCCCCTGACTTGGCTCGACACACAAATGCATGGAATGATCAGCAACCAATCAGATATCTCCCTTGTTTGAGCCAATCACAAGAACGCACTCCAAGTGGGGGATTGTTTACTTATAAGCCAATCACATGAATGCATTCACACAGCGCAATTTGCCTGGGGTGAGGCATATTATAGCCTACTTATTTATGAAATTTTATGAAAATACAGTTGTTAAGATTACAATTCAGGTTTATTTTTTATAATTTTTTACAAAATATAAATTAAAAAATATCTCAATACATATAGCCCAGACTGTGACTGCAGAAAATAAGTTAACCATGGATTCATAAATTTGCAATAGGCAATTATTTCATTTTATTGAAATATTTTAATGAAAGGAAAAAAATGTTTTTACACCTTTTTGAATATTTAAATATATCTAAATATTCTTTTGGATGTAATATAGAAGTCACTTTTATTATAATATTCAGTCCCTACATGAAGAGAGAGTCAGTGGTCCACTGCGAGAGGAAAGTGACTCTCCGGCTGCGCAAAGTGAGTTGCCGGCTGCGTGAGGAAAGTGAGTCGTTAGCTGAGGAAAGTGACTTGATCGCTGCGCGAGGAAAGTGAATCATTCGCTCAACTTTGCTGAATGAGGAAAGTGAGTCGTTTGCTGCGCGACTCGTGAGGAAAGTGAATCGTTCGATGAGGAAAGTGAGTCGTTCGCTGCGAGAGGAAAGTGACTCTCCGGCTGCGGAAAGTGAGTCTCCTGCTGCGCAAAGTGAGTCGTCGGCTGCGTGAGGTAAGTGAGTCGTTCGCTGAGGAAAGGGAGTCGTTCGCTGCGTGAGGAAAGTGAATTGTTCGCTGAGGAAAGTGAGTCGTTCGCTGCGTGAGCAAAGTGAATCATTCGCTGAGGAAAGTGAGTCGTTTGCTGCGTGAGCAAAGTGAATCATTCGCTGAGGAAAGTGAGTCGTTTGCTGATTGAGGAAAGTGAGTTGTTCGCTGATTGGCTTATAAAAGAGTGGCTTATAAGTAAACAATCCCCCATGCTTCGCGCAAACCGTTTGGGGATCTCTGAGAATTGAGGTAATTTTAAAATGATATTTTGACAAAATGACAATGTTTTTAACCTTGGATGGATTTAAACCTAATGTACAGGACTTATAAACAGTGATATGAAGCTTAGAATTTTCATCTTACTGGCTCTTTAAGTACAGTAACGAAGTAAAGCTACTCCGTTACTGTCCACCACTGGTAAAACGAAGGTCCTTGTTTTTTCTTTAAATCACGTTCTGGTCTTTGAGTGCAGAATGTGGTTAGAGAGTCAGGATTCGAGAAGGGTCTAGTTGCAGACTTGCACTTGCACTCTCAGACACTTGCACTTCCGCTAGCGACATCATTGCAGTCTTTATTTATTTATTTTGTACTATTTATTGATACATTTTTGTTTGAATCTCTCAACATTTTACAACAGTAGCCAGGTCGTGAAGACAAGAAAATGGTAAATGGACTGCATTTATATAGCGCTTTCAACATTCAAGGCGCCATCCAGCTCGTCGGGAGCAGCTGGGGTTAGGTATCTTGCTCAAGGACACCTCGACACTTGGTCAGGTGGAGCCGGGGATCGAACCACCAACCTTCCAGTTTGTAGACAACCTACATGAACCACTGAGCCACTGCCGCCCAAACTAAATTACAATGTCACTTGCAATCGCCACTTACACTTTCTGCTACCTGTGACGTCATTTTAAAAGGATCAACTCCATACAGGCAAGCAGACGAGTACATAATGCATTGCCTTAAATTGTACATGAAACGTTTTCCTCCTATAGAAAATCACTATAAACAAAGAACATAATGTAGCTTAAAGGACAAAGACAGTGATATAGACGAGTCGTAGACAGTTTATTCTATATGGAAAAATGCTAAAAGGGTTAGTTCACTGAAAAATGAAAATTATGTCATTAATAACCCTCATGTCGTTCCAAACCCATGAGACCTCTGTTCAGCTTCGTAACACAGTTTAAGATATTTTAGATTTAAGCCCCTTTCACACTGCACGTCGGACCCGCAATATTCCCGTAACATTGCCTGGTCGCCTTCTGTGTGAAAGCAACCACGTCCCAGAATTGATTACCGAATTGAACCCAGGTCGGGGACCTAGTAACATTGCAGTAATCGATCCGCAATGAGCGCTGTGTGAACAAAAGCCAGATCTAATTCCGTATCGAAGTGATGATGCGCGTTATCGCGCGACTCTTTTACCGGCTGTTTTGAAGGAAGATCAACATTAGCGACAAAAACATATGTGCAAACTCTAATGAAGCAGAGATCAGTTAGTTGCTCACTTTCTGCGCTGACGCCGAGATCATTTGCTTGCTTCAGTTAAAGTATAACGTGCCGAGCGTTGTCGACTCGTACATTACACGTCATGCGCTGATATCACGTGTCGTTACGGGATCTTCAAGGGTTGTGTGTGAAAGCACGCACATATACCGGGTCATCACTGGCAGTGTGAAAGTGCCAAATCTAGCGACCAGGGAACAATTACAGGAACACTTTACCCCTGTATTTGCCGGAATGGCAGTGTGAAAGGGGCTTTAGTCAGAGAGCTCTCAGTCCCTCCATTGAAACTGTGTGTACGGTATACTGTCCATGTCCAGAAAGGTAAGAAAAACATCTTGAAAGTAGTCCATGTGACATCAGATGGTCAGTTAGAATTTTTGGAAGCATCGAAAATACATTTTGGTCTAAAAATAGCAAAAACTAGGACTTTATTCAGCATTGTCTTCTCTTCCGTGTCTGTTGTGAGCAAGTTCAAAACACAAGAACACAGTTCAATGATATCCGGTTCGCGAACAAATCACTCGATGTATCCGGATCTTCTTGAACCAGTTCACCAAATCGAACTGAATCAGTTCTCTTCTCCAATAAGCATTAATCCACAAATGATTTAAGCTGTTAACTTTTTTAATGTGGCTGACACTCCCTCTGAGTTAAAACAAACCAATATCCCGGAGTAATTAATGTACTCAAACAGTACACTGACTGAATGCTGTGAAGAGAGAACTGAAGATGAACAACGAGCCGAGCCAGATAATGAACAAAAGACTGACTCGTTCTTGAGTCAAGAACCGGTTGCATTGGTTTTCGGTTCACCAGTAGTGATGGGAAGTTTGTTTCTTTTCTGCGAACCGATTCTTCCGGACATTTCGGTTCAATAAACCAGTTAAAGAAAACGGTTCACCTTTTCTTTTTGTGCTCGACGTAATGCCGTCATTGGCGATGATTGCCCTTCATTCAAGCCTTTGGTTTACCCGCACTCATAACATTAGCACACAATTAGTTCAGAATCAGTCTCCAAAAGAACCAGTTCAGTTCAGACACAACCAGTTCGGTTCAGATTATCTGTGTGTTAGTCTGCTTCACGCTGAATCACACATGCGCAGTATCATCAGCTCCTCGGTTCTTGAATCGGACGCATCCCACAGAAACGGTTCTTGACTTGAGAAAGAGTCAATGTTTCATACATTATCTTGCTCAGCTCGGTGTTCATCTTCAGTTCTCTCTTCAAAGCATTCAGTCAGTGTACTGTTTGAGTACATGTATTAATCCAGGATATTGGTTTGTTTTAACTCAGAGGCAGTGTCAGCCATATTAGAAAAGTTAACATCTTAAGTCATTTGTGGATGAATACTTATTGGAAACGAGAACCGTTTCAAACGATTCAGTTCGATTTGGTGAACTGGTTCAAGAAGATTTACATTGAGTGATTCGTTTGCGAACAGGATATTATTGAACTGTTGTGTTTTGAGCTCGCTCGGGGGATTTGGTGCATAGAGGACCTACAGTATGTAGCAACAATCACTTTCTGGGGAATAATTAACTCCAATGAAGGGAATATTCATGAGTCTATGAATATGATGGGCTTATTGCTTACAAATATTAAAATGAAACGAAAAGTAAAGAAGAACAAACAGAGAGACTTCTTGAGAAGTCCGGTCGCGAAGGTGAGAACCCCCTCTTTCTCTGGTGGAATGCCAAGAACACGGGTTCCGCTTTGTTTTTATGGAAAAGTAGGTTTACACCTATCTTTCCGTATGAACCAATGAAGTTTGAGAAACTGAGGCGGGAAAAAACTTCTTTGTTTGCTCATTTCCACCCACTGGTCTAATTTATGGCGATGACAAAATTAAAAATTTTTCCTCAGCAAGACTGTTCCTCTGGAACAATGCATCTTTTTGTAATTTGCAGTCAAGAATCGTTACAGTCTGGTTTTTACGATTACACAGACACCAAAACTATGATTTTGCAAATCATGTATACAGAGATACAGAGTTGTTCCTAACTACATGCTTTTAAAGTTTGATTAAACACACAGTAACATTCATCTATTCCACTATGTCACATAAATACATTTGAGCACATAAAGGGAGACATTAAAATGCATTTAGAGGTAGTTTTATCGAAAAAGGTCCATGTGCTAGTCAAAAATGCTCGTGCCTGTTTGTGTATGTGTGTGTCTGTTCAGTGGAATGTGTGATTGCGCCGTGAGTGAAAAGGGCGGGTGTTTGTCATGTATCTCTGGACAGTCTCCGAGGTGTTATAATTCTCATCCACGCCAGGATGTTGCCGCCATGGCAGCGCACGGGTGGTGAGTTATGTTGGAAGATGTTGTAAAACGAAGGTCCTTGTTTTTTCTTTAACTCACGTACTGGTCTTTGAGTGCAGAATGTGGTTAGAGAGTCAGGATTCGAGAAGGGTCTGGTTGTAGACTTGCACTTGCACTCACAGACACTTGCACTTCCGCTAGCGACATCATTGCAGTCTTTATTTCTTTGTTTTGTACTATTTATTGATTCATTTTTGTTTGAATCTCTCAACATTTTACAACAGTAGCCAGGTCATGAAGACAAGAAAAAAGAAACTAAATTACAATGTCACTTGCAATCGCCACTTACACTCTCCGCTATCTGTGACGTCATTTTAAAAGGATCAACTCCATACAGGCAAGCAGACGAGTACATAATGCATTGCGTTAAATTGTACATTAAACATTTTCCTCCTATAGAAAATCACTATAAATAAAGAACATAATGTAGCTTAAAGCTGCAGTAGGTAACTTTTGTAAATATATATTTTTTACATATTTGTTATACCTGTCATTATGTCCTGACAGTAGAATATGAGACAGATAATCTGTGAAAAAAATCAAGCTCCTCTGGCTCCTCCCAGTGGTCCTATTGCCATTTGCAGTTACGGACCGCTCCCGGTAAGAAATCAACCAATCAGAGCTGCGGTCCGTAACTTTG
This sequence comes from Carassius gibelio, assembly GCF_023724105.1. NCBI lineage: Eukaryota > Metazoa > Chordata > Actinopteri > Cypriniformes > Cyprinidae > Carassius > Carassius gibelio. Next base: position 7,981,046 of record NC_068382.1, read on the forward strand.
TTTGTGTTCAAAATGTAGAAAAATGTATATAATAAGCGAGTACACCATGAATCCATTTTCCAAACCGTGTTTTTAGCTTGTCCTGAATCACTAGGGTGCACCTATAATAAGTGTTTATATTCAGACTATTTTAGATTGCTTCGGGGTTACCGTGGCGGAGTAACCCAGTACCTTTGTGATTCTTCATAGACATAAACAGAGAGAAGTAGTTCCGGCTACGATTTTCTTCCGCAAGACACAAGCAGTTCTGTTTATTAAAGGGGGGGTGGGGGGGTGAAATGCTATTTCATGCATACTGAGTTTTTTACACTGTAAAAGAGTTGGATTCCCATGCTAAACATGGACAAAGTTTCAAAAATTAAGTTGTAGGTTTGAAGGAGTATTTCTGTTCCAAAAATACTCCTTCCGGTTTGTCACAAGTTTCGGAAAGTTTTTTTCGAGTATGGCTCTGTGTGACGTTAGATGGAGCGGAATTTCCTTATATGGGTCCTGAGGCACTTCTGCCGGAAGAGTGCGCGCTCCCGTAGAGCAGAGCACTGAGAGCACAACAGACTTCACTGATCAGAGCGAGAGCGTCGCGAAATGTCACAAAAGGAGTGTGTTTTTAGTTGCCAGGGCAAGACAACCCTGCACAGATTACCAAAGAAAAAACAGCAGCAAGGGACCAGTGGATGGAGTTTATTTTTACAGAGCATCAACGGAGTTTGATCGGAGCAAGTGTTTGTGTTTGTTCCCTGCATTTCTAAAATGCTTGTTTTACAAACAAAGCCCAGTTTGACGACGGATTTGCATAGCGTTTATTTCTTAAGGATGATGCAATCCCAACGAAAAAGGGTCACGATTGTGTGTTGGAACCACAGGCGGTGAGTAAAACTGCTTCAAATATCTCTGCCTCCTTGTTAGTGCGTTCCCCTCCCCTCCCGGAGACCCGGGTTTGAGCCCCGCTCGGAGCGAGTTGTTGCTGCTGCTGCTCTCGTTCAGTTTCAGCCTTCACAGCTGTCACAGCTTCCAAAACGCTCTCAACACAAAATCCTACTGGCGCTAGTGATTCTTTAGCTCCGCCAACACGTCACGCCTCCAGGCGCTCGTGTTTTTCCGGGAAAAATCGGTACAGACTATCTTTCTCTTATGAATATAATAAAACTAAATACTTTTTGGATGCAGTACTACTCTATAGGTACTCAAGATTAACAGGATATTGAGTGAAAATGAGCATTTCACCCCCCCTTTAACTGCTAGAGCGTCAAAAGTTCCCTACAGCAGCTTTAATGGACAAAGACAGTGATATAGACGAGTTGTAGACAGTTTATTCTATATGGAAAAATGCTTAAAGGGTTAGTTCACCGAAAAATGAAAATTATGTCATTAATAACATTAATAACCGGTGAGACCTCCGTTTATCTTCGGAACACAGTTTAAAGGGGGGGTGAAATGCTCGTTTTCACTAAATATCCTGTTAATCTTGAGTACCTATAGAGTAGTACTGCATCCTTCATAACTCCAAAAAGTCTTTAGTTTTATTATATTCATAAGAGAAAGATAGTCTGTGCCGATTTTTCCCGGAAAAACACGACCGGCTGGAGGCATGACGTGTGGGCGGAGCTAAAGAATCACGAGCGCCAGTAGGCTTTTGCGTTGAGAGCGTTTGGAAGTTGTGACATTAGCGTGAGGAAAAAAAACCATCATCCAAAACAAACCATGGCTTACAGTCAGATTCAGCCATTTATTTATGATCCAGAATCAGATCGCGAGGCAGAAACTGAACGAAAGCAGCAGCAGCAACGACTCGCTCCGAGCGGGGCTCGAACCCGGTTCTCCGGCAAGGGAGGCGGACGCACTAACAAGGAGGCAGAGATATTTGAAGCAGTTTTACTCACCGCCTGCGGTTCCAACACACGATCGTGACCCTTTTTCGTTGGGTTTTGCATCATACTTAAGAAATAAACAATGTGCAAATCCGGCATCAAACTGGGCCTTGTTTGTAAAACAAGCATCTTCGAAATGCAGGGAACAAACAAAAACACTTGCACAACTCCGTTGATGCTCTGTAAAAATAAACTCCATCCACTGGTCCCTTAATGCTGTTTTTTTTTTTTTTTGTGCTCTCAGTGCTCTGCTATACGGGAGCGCGCTCTTCCGGCAGACGTGCCTTAGGACCCATATAAGGAAATTCCGCTCCATCTAACATCACACAGAGCCATACTCGGAAAAAACTTTCCTAATCTTGTGACAAACCGGGAACAAAAATACTCCTTCAAACGTACAACTTAATTTTTGAAACTTTGTCCATGTTTAGCATGGGAATCCAACTCTTTAACAGTGTAAAAAACTCAGTATGAATGAAATAGCATTTCATCCCCCCTTTAAGATATTTTAGATTTAGTCAGAGAGCTCTCAGTCCCTCCATTGAAGCTGTGTGTACGGTCTACTGTCCATGTCCAGAAAGGTAAGAAAAACATAATCAAAGTAGTCCATATGACATCAGAGGGTCAGTTAGAATTTTTGGAAGCATCGAAAATACATTTTGGTCTAAAAATAGCATAAACTACAACTTTATTCAGCATGTTCTTCTCTTCCGTGTCTGTTGTGAGAGTGTTCAAAACACAACAGTTCAATGATATCCACTAATTAAGATCTTTGTTAAACCTAATCTTTCTTTCTTTGTAGAAACTGCCACGGAAGAAAATGCAGATGCAGAGTTGGTCTCCATACAGTATAGCTCAGGCTCTTTCTGTGCTCTTTGCTCAGTCTGTGAGGTAAGTCAACTTCTACCACACTGCTCTTACATTACTGACTCACACATGCCATAGTCCTTACACATTAGAGAGTTTTCTCAATTGGGCTTTGGGCAAATATGCCACCAAAATGAACAAAAATATCTCTCAAATTCAAGATAAGGAAGCAAAAATGACCTCTGCACAATTGAACAAAACCTATTATAATGTATTGAGAAAATGAATTAAAAATATGATTGTTTATCATATTATCAATTTATCATAATACTTCAGTTCTGCTCTGTAATGAATTCCTTTAATTCTAGAATGTATATACTTTTAAGTAGGCTATTTACAGTTTTCAACATTTTGCACTTGTGTAAATACATGCATGCCACCTTTAACCCATTTCGGGTGGGTTAAATGCAGAGCACACAAATTCTGAGTATGGGTCACCATACTTGGCTGAATGTCACTGAATGTCACTTCACTTAAGCAGAATGAAATAAATGATCTTCCACCTTTGCAGTGTAAAGATACTTTTGTTGATGTTGATAAAATGTGACCCTTGACCACAAAACCAAATCATGAGTGTCAGTTTTTCAAAATTTAGATTTGTACTACATATTAAAGCTGAATAAATGATGTAAAGCTTTTCACTGATGTATGGTTTGTTATGATATGACAATATTTGACAGAGATACAAGTATTTGAAAATCTGGAATCTGAGGGTGCAAAAAAAAATATCTAACATTGAGGAAATCACCTTTAAAGTTTTCCAAATGAAGTTGTAAGCAATGCATATTACTAATCAAAACTGAAGTTTTAATATATTTATGGTAGGAAATTGACTAAATATCTTCATGGAACATGATCTTTACTTAATATCCTAATGATTTTTGGCATAAAAGAAAAATCTATAATTTTGACCCTTATAATGTACTTTTCTCGATTGCTACAAATACACCCCAGCGACTTAAGACTGCTTTTGTGCTCCAGGGTCACAAATATTATGTGTAAATGTAAAACAGTCTACAGTATAAAGTACAACACAAATAGATTTAATAAGGTAATCCTAAAAAATGCACTTACAAAAGTAAGATCATATAATAATTTCTTATCTGACCCTGATGACATCATGACGATGATCAGTGCATGAGGTAGTCTCACCATGAACTTAATGAAAGTATAGGTTTGGTGTGATCCCTTCCTAAACCTTAGAGGTGTAGCTTACTACTATATCTCTGTCCGCCTCTCTCTTTCTTCACAGCACTGCGGTACCTGTGACAAATGTCCCTGTGATGAAGGAGACATGTCAACACACTGCAATCACTGTGACGTAGGTCTTTTTTCTTTATTAATATGATCAAAATTCATATTAATAAAGGTTAAAAGTATATGTGGACACCCAAGCACTATAGCACTATAGCCTACCTAATTTAACTTCAAATCTTAAAGTTGAATTTTAAAGTTGATTAAAAAAATGACCTATCCTCTTGCCTTCTCTTTCACAGGATTGTTCCTACTGTTTCATTTGTCCTGTGATCTGTGAAACAGTCTGCCAGCCAGGTAGAAAGCTGATATTAATAGGATGCACACTCTTAATGCAAATGTACCAAAGTAAAAAAAAAAGTAAAAAAAAAGTAGCTTATGCAGATTCAAACACTATTTGTTAGCAATATATGTGTTAAGTAAAGTATTTTTGGATTATATTTGTGGAATGTTTATTTGTTTGTTTATTTTTAGGTGGAATTCTTGATGTACTGAGTGGTTCTTTCTACCAGTAAGGATACAACATCTGTTCAAAACAATACTTGCCAAATAATCATATTATGAATGTATTCATACCTGTTATCAGCATAGTTTTATGTTGAGCCTTATTTGTGTTTATTTTTTGTCCTCAACTTGACCTCCAGCACAGTGAGCACGCTGCTCTGAATACTTTCCGCATTCTTCACAGCGCCATCTTTGGTGAACAGAGGAACTACAGTCTAGGATGCAGATCATTCACTTGTAGGCCTGTCTATTTGGCTGGCGAGATCTTGGGATTTTCACCCTTAGGCCAAGGATGGGGGTAGAAAACCTATCTTAAATATAACTGAGGGACAGTCAGGACCCTCATGTTCATTATTTAATGACATTTTAAAGGTGACTTTACAAGCTTCAATAAATGAATAACAAATTACATGCAAATTATCTTATTTACTATTTATATAATATAAGTACTAAATATTTCACAATATTACTGTTTTGACTGTATTCTGATCAAATAAATGTCTTGGTGAACATAAGAACTTTCTTTCAAAAACATAAAATCTTACTGACCCCAAACTTTTGTACATGTATGGAGTAATTTACACTGAATAATAACAGTTATAACAAAAGTTCAGGTCAACACGAATGTGTCAATACTGTCTGTACAGCTAAAATCATCAAATGGCATTCTGGTTTCAGATTAATCAGTGTCAATTTAAATAAACATGTATCATTTATGAGTGTGTGAATAAACAGATACAATATACTCAATACGTTTTTACTCACCCTCATTGTTCCAAACATGCATGAATTTCTTCTTCTTGAACACAAAAAAATATATTTTGAAGAATATGCCTAACCAAACGGAGGTCAAAGGGAACCAGCGACTGTTTGGTTAGTCATATTCTTCTACAGGTTTGGAACAACTTGAGGATGAGTAAATGATGACAGAATTGATTTTTTTGGGGGTAAACTATAACTATAATTTAGGAAATAATTCATGTTGGGAAACAAATGCAGGAAAATGACATATCACAGTTTTCTGAATAGAGGCAAAAATACTGTAGTAGTTTTCATTGCACTGCTGTACTTCAAAAGGCACTGCTGTCTGGTAATACGACTGGTGATCTTCAAATGGAGGAAAAGTAATAAAGAAATGACTTCAACATTTGCATATTAATTCATCCATATTTTTATACACTTATTTTTAGCTTCTAATGCAATTGTGTCTGCACTATTCATTCAGATTATTAAAACTAAATGACTAACAGCTGCACTTTGTCATGCTCTGCTCATAACAACACAAACCTCCCTCTCAAGGTGTGAAAACTTGGTTAGAGAGTGGAAACTGAGTTCTTCCCTTCTCTAAAAGTCGTGTAATGGAGAGTGCTCTGAAATAAGCTGTTTGTTATTATGACTGAGCATTTCAAGAATTAACAATGCATATCATTTCAATCTAATCTAATCTTGACAAACTATATATCGTTGGAAAGGTCTCCCAAATATATATTTTACCGATATTTTTTGTTAAAAATTATGTAATTAATTAAAAAAAATACTTCTTTGTTGCACATTTTAACATTTTAGAAATCATCAGAAATCATATGTCGACTGAAAACTTAAAATCTCCCAATTCATCCTTTAAAACCCATTTTAAAATCAGACATCGCATTACCATGTAAATGGTACATCAATATCATGTTACAAAATATTTTCATTCATGAATAATACAAATTTAAGTTTGGATCGTGCACTACAAAGTCAATGTTCAAAAATGTGAGTGACAATGTCAAATGTTTATATGGAACTGCATGTGTGAATGCATAAACCTTAACCCATTTCCTTCACAGGAAATATTTTTTTTTTCACTCTGTGGACTGGTATATAGCCTACATACATTCAGAGGCAGAGACAGTCTGAATAGCCCAACCGGTTGTTATACTGTGGTCTGTTAAATAAATAAATAACAGCTTCTGTAGCTTGTGCAAAGGTAAGTTTCCACGTTAAATTTTTATTTATTTTTTTACTACATGTTTTCAACATTTATTAATAGCTAAAATGTTTTAAGAATTGAATGTAGTGAAACCCTGGAAACATTTTCACTGACAAAATATTAAATATCTTATGATTTAATGTGGAAATATGCTAAAAATGCTTATTTCTAACAAGCAGATGCTTTTCAAGACATGTGTGGTTGTTATTTTATTGTCTGACTTCAGCACTGCAAAAGGTGAGCATTGTCTGTCGCTTTCTTGTTGTGGTGGTTGAATAAGCTTTATTTTCTTTGTCACTGAATAGAGCTATAAATATATTTATTCATATAATTTTTATTTCTAAGAACAACATGTCCCAGAACACAGGAGTATATAGGGAAATCAGGTCAAATGTATACTTTAGTTGATTTAACAGTTCCTTCTGGCATGTCTCTTCTTTCAGCACTCTCACTTTCATCACAACCAAGTGTGAAGAAGAGTCTTAAGCAGTTCATAGAGCTGACCTTGTTTTCCCTTGTCTATCAATTCTATTTTAGATTGGTGCTATTTTGGCTGTGGTGAGCAACATTACATTTTCATTCCTTAAAATATGCTTAAAATAATGTTTCTCAATATGAAACTTTCAGGGAAAGTTCAAGGCTTTATGTGGGACCTTTTATGAGGAACCAATTTTGAGCAAACATTCATTGACAATTTTTTCCTTGACAAATCCACCTCTAATTACTGATTTAATACAGAAATCTAATTTGGATGCTGGAAACCTACCGTCCAATATCTAACTTAGCATTTGTATACAAATTGTGTATAAAATGATGCAGTCTGGTTTTTGTTTACAGCACTGCACTGAAACTGCTCTTGTAAAGGTGGTCAATGATCTTTTACTCTTTGGTGACTCTGTCAGTTTTTCAATTCTTCTATTGCTTGACATCAGCTCATCTTTCTATACTGTTTGTCATAAGATATTACTCTCTAAATTTGCTAGGGGAAGTTGTATGTTTTGCTGCAATTATTATTATTAGGAGTTCAAGCACAGAAGGTGCCAGTACCCTAATGTTTCAAATGATTTTCTTCTTCTGTCATAAAAGTGTCTGGCCAACCAAAACTTTAAGTCCTAGAAACACCAAATTTGGCCCAAATCAAGTTGGCCTAAAAAAAGGTGCATACACATAAAAAGTTAATATCGCCACAAGCAAACTGGTTCCAATTCCAATGTTATTTTCCTCTGATTCTCCGAGTCAAGTGGAACAAAACGTGATACATAATATAACTGGGTATCTGCAGGATTTGTTTAATCAAATGTAAGACTTTTTAAGACCTGCACAAATAAAATGAATTGCATATGAGCAGGGTAGGACAATGTTTGTGCTAACTTATTAAACTGTAAAATGACTGTAAAAAGCATGATTTATAGTTCACATACAGGTTTTCATAAAAACTTAAAATTATAAACTTCACATTTCAGCATTAAAACATTTTTTTAAAGAAAATGGTCAAATGACTCAAACATTCCAGTTATTGAAATTTAAATAATTATTATCAATCAATTATTATATTAATTAAATAACCTATACATATATCTTAGTGTCTTAATTGTTCAGATCTTTATAATGCATTATCTATTTGTTGATCGACCAGTTCACATTAACAACTGCGTGTTTGCTGCATAGAAATATGGGTCAAGTTTCACTTTTGGTTTGTTGAAAATGCAAATTCATTATCTGCCAGCAGGAGGCACTTTTGGAATGGCAGAAATATAGCAGTTTCCCCAGTAATGACTGTAAACAACGCAGCGCAGCACGTGACTTATTTAGCAGTGAAATCAGAGCATTTTGAAGCTTAATCACCACATTAAGCTATATCGCAACTTTTGTCTTTCCGTGCCCAAAATTAAGACATTTTGAAATCATAATCAAGACTTTCTTGTACCATTTAGAAATGTTTATGATCTTAAATTTGATATAATTAAAGTTTTTTTAAAGAAACCCTAACAGAATCCTAGACTGCGACCATTTGTGGTCATGGTCTCCTCTGAAACATCTGCTCTGCTCCACACCACACACGATGATCATGTGAAGAGAGTGAAGCGGCCTTCCCTCAGTCTCTGATATTTGGATATGATTGTCGCATTTCTCCACCTAATGGCAGTTGCCCAGAACATTCAAATTGGTCATGAAGCCACCATTACCCTCGAAAGCAATCCTTCCATGACTTACTTTTCAAATGTTTTAAAATTGAACATATTATACTGAGTATAATATGATCCAGAAGTCACTATACGGCCAGCAGACTGCCAGTTACCTATCCCTGTCCTAGACCATTTGTCCAATTAATGCCAAAGTTTGTGATCTCCAAAACACTTAAAGATCATTAAATGTTACCTCCATTTTAATATATCAAAATTATATTAAAAAACATTTGTCATGCTGCATGAAATGACTTTATTTATTGCTGTTCAGTTAAAATGAAAAATTGCCCCTTCTTTCTATAGTAGTAGCCTACACATTGCTGTCTTCAAGTGTACTCATGCCAAGTTGTATTCAACTTGGAGGTCTGGTCCAAATTATGACATACAATATACACAGGCTATAGGCTCACGTGTATTAATCATTATTAATCATCATCATCTTATTGCTATCATGCTATGACGACGATTCCTCTATGTAGCCTATATTAAACATTTGAAATCACAATCACATCGGAATATTTAAACCTGCTTTCGCGCAGCCGCTGACCAAGAGAGATCAGCGTCATCATGTAAGCTTTATATTTGAAACAGCTTCACAAACAGTCTGCACAGTAGGTTACATTTCTGTGTTGCAATCATTAAAGACTAATAACGAAACTATTGGGATTAAAGGTTATAGTCCAAACTGACCTTTGGAACTCATTACGCTTCAAATAAAGATTGTAGACTGTGTGTTATATTATGCCAGTTAGCGACCAGGGACTGTTGAAATGCATTTGATGTCTAATTTATTCAATAAATAGATCTGTTAAAAAACAGTCAAATCTAATTCATTCATTTATATCAAATATATATATATTATATTTTTACTCATTTATAACAATAATAAAAAAAGCATTTTGTAAGACACGTAAGTGAATTAGCCTTTATATTATTTAGTTTTTGTCTAATGTTTTGTTTTCAGAATCATGGTAGAATGGTGATTTCTATTCTAAAAATCTATTATCCAGAGCCAAAGCTTAATAAATAATATCTGGCATCGAACTCATTCGTAATTAATTTCTAATAGCCTATTTAAAAAACTATAATGTAAAACATACAATCTTACAGACTTTATGTAGTACAACAACAAGGATTTTGTACATTTATCATGCATTACAATGCCGCTTCTAATCCAGAGTGCAAAGTTCATCCCCCACCTCGTCTACAGTAATGTCTAGAGTAATATAGTAAAAAATAATACTTCCATAGAAAGACATTTAAAGGGGTACTATGATGCCTTTAAAAAAAAAAAAAAGATCATTATTTGGTGTATTTGGTGTAACATAATATGCTGACAAGCTTTAATGTTCAAAAAACATTCTTTTTCAAATACTGTAGATTATTGTAGGTCCTCTATGCCCCGCCTCTCTCAAACACATTGTATTCTACAAAGTCCCTTTCCATAATCACAAGCTTATTCTTTCAAAATAAATGTAAAGACAGTTAATAATGTCTTAAGTTTTACCATCAGTTCAAGCCCGAAAGAGGAACAGAGTCACGTGACAGACTCTGCGATGAAGCTCATGTGTTTGCAGACAGTACACAAGCCACGGATGGTTAAGACAGATGACTCCGGTGTGTGACCCTGTCTCTCTCTCACACACACGCTTGCGCGAGCACAAACATACAGACACACGTGATGCGCAAAACTCCACATTTGGCATGACTGCTTCAACCCTAACTGTGTTACTGAAACCATGCCTTCTTTCTTTGCGTGAACAATTGGGTGACATTACGCAAATATTTCCACTTAGTGATGTAGAGATGTGGGAGTGTATCTGAATGGGGGGTGGGGGGGGGGTGTTAGGGTCTTAACTTTGATAAAGACTCTGAGACTGAAATCTCTCTGGTTTTCAGACTTTAGATCTTATCTATGCACAATCAGCTTGTAACACTCCAAAGAGAAAGGACAATTTGAAAACGCATCATATGAACCCTAAATACTTGTATTTAATACATACAAGGAAAGTAATTATGACTGTCATATTGCCATATTTTAATATCAGAGATGCTATTATAGTTTTTTATGAGTTAGTTATTTTGAGTCATTGATTCATTTTCATTATTTTTTTATAGGCTTATATAGTTATTTTGAAATGTAAATAACTTGTCTTCTCCTGACTCAGTACTTATTATTTTTATTTATATTAGGAATGCTCCGATCCGCCTTTTTGCCTCCGATACTGATTCCGATACCTAGGGTTAAGTATTGGCGGATAACGATACCGATCCAATTCCAGTGAAGTTTCCCCCCCATTTAAATAAACTAGATACCGACTAGTATATTATAAAGAAAAATAAAATAATAAATATGGAAAAATATAGGCCTATGCATATTCATAATCAATGACAAAAATATATAATAAACTAGGTTAGTGGATAATTCGGCAGCAAAAGTTATTCTAGAAAAATAATTGCACAATAATTTTAGAAATCCAGACATTAAGTGAAAAAACTACTTTTGGGGGAACAAATAAATGTGTTCCACTAAATATAGTAAAATGTAACACATTGCTGTTTGTATTATTATAAAATCCATTCATTAAAAGCATTCATGAGTGTATTTATATATAAGTATATACTATCAATTTAAAATACATTTAAATGTTTAGCATATTAGACATTGATGCGTAGTGTATGATATATGTGCAACAGATACTGAGTCTTTCTTTTAACAGTTTTATATTTCAGTTACTGTGCACGTTAAAAACAATTTATAGTCTTTTCTACGCCCGTGTTTTGTTCTCACAGACACCCAGTAACAAGTAACAGTTTAAATTCACGTCTCACACAATTCAGTGGAACATATAGCCTACATTTCCCTTCGGAATCATGGTGGAATATCCACCATGGGGCCACGAGGACTGGAAGGGAGAACAGGGGAAAGCTATTGTAAGGCTTCAGAAGTAACACAGAATAATTTACACAATCAAATTTTTTTTTTTTTTTTTTTTATTAATAAAAAAAAAAAGGATCTCGTATTTGTATCGGCCGATCAGAGAAAAATGGCAGTATCGGAGTATCTATACCCGATTTTAATATCAGATCGGTGCGTCTCTCATTTATATATTTATTTTATTTTTTAAAGAAAAATCGCTCCCACACTGGGGCAAATACTATCCCAAATGTAATGGGCATAAACAGTCTCCAATCAACATCAACACCCAGAAAATCGTTAAAAACCAAGAGTTGGCATCTGTTGACCTGATTAACTTCAGTCTCCCTCACACCATGAAGATGCTGAAGAATAACGGACACACAGGTTTGGAATCAGTAATTCAGTCTACTGTATGCACATAAGAAACACACCTGCGTGTCTAATCTGCTTTCTCCTGCATGCTGTCCCTGCAGTTGAGTGTGAGCTGAAGGCAGGAGCAGTGGGAGTTCAAGGAGGAGGTCTGAAGCACAAATACACCGTCCTGCAGTTTCACTTCCACTGGGGTGGAAAGGACCTGGTGAACCATCCAGGATCCGAGCACTCTCTGAACGGACACAGATCACCTCTAGAAGTTAGAGATGGGGCCTGCAAGATCAAATTGTGAAAGACATCAAAAATGTTGCTAGCATTTAGAATCACGTGCTGTATTTTCCTATGCAGATGCACATTGTCAGCCGGAGAAGTGATCTTAATGAAAGCACTGCAGCAAAACTTCAAGATGGCTTTGCTGTATTGGGCTTCTTTATTGTGAGTCGCATTTACAGGGTTCATCCACTAAAGGGCAGCATTGGCATTTTAAATGACAATTTATTATCGTTTTGCCATATTTGCCTATTGTAAGTGTATCCAATGTAGATTAGGTACCTAATCTAACAGTTTGTTATAATAAATGACACTCATTTTTTTTTTACCCTTTAGGAGAGCAATGAAAACGAAAAGCAAAAGGACATGTCACAAGTCTGGGAAAGCTTCACCGATTATCTCCAAAAAATACCAAGAAAGGGTAAAATAGCTGTCAGCCAAATAGTGCCTAATTAGATTAATAAATTGCCACATAATGCAATTAATTAGATTAAAAAATCCATAATAATAATATAGTAACTATATATTTTTGCATTATACGCCTGCATTATAAATGTACCACAGATTGAGAATAAGTGATTGCATTTGTTATTTGTTTATATATATTTACAATTGTTTGGCAAATTTTGTTGCGGGTGAAATGCAGTAATTTCATTAAGATTTTACTCAATTGAGAATTTCACAAAAGATTTTCTCATGCAGATTTCGCAACTGGTTCAGTTTGTTGACACAAATTCACCATAGTGACGAACAGAAAGCCGCTTGCTTGTGAAAGTGCGGGACTTCATAGATTTGAATTTTTTTGTCCTTGAAATTTCCCTAATGAGACCCCACCTTTATTGCTGTATTGTTAAAATAGCCTATTTTGTGTATTTTGTTGTCTCATTGTTATTTTACTGCTAGGAGACAAAGTCAGAATTATGGAGCCCTTTTCTATGCATCAGCTCTTAAAGGGGGTTGATCTCAGCAAGTACTACCGCTACAATGGCTCACTGACCACCCCTCCCTGTGATGAAGCTGTGGTTTGGACCATCTTTAAGGACCCAATTAGGATCAGCAAAGATCAGGTACAGACAAATTCAATTCTGTTTCCAAATAATTCCACTTTTATAAATTAATATCTACCAAGCCCAAACTGCATTGCTCACTAAGGCTGCATTTATTTGGTTAAAAATACAGTAAAAACAGTACTATTTCAATTTTAAATATAGCTGCAAGCAGCAATTACGTGGCCAAGCACTACAGAAATGACTAATTGAAGCCATTTGATGATTTTAGTCAAAACGACTGAAAAATCATAAATGCAACCTCTAGTAATATGATTTATTGGCTTATCATGTTTGACCAATAGGTTAAATCGATTTGGCACACACAACGTTTGGTGTCAATATGTCAAAGCATTGCAGAGATACAGCCTCAAGTGTCATTTTGGCATCATGCCTCAAATCCATTAATGTGGTATGCAAAAACGGTTTTGTCTATCAACACAAAATCCATAACTTTTTGTCAGCATGGTCTAAAGATGATAGGATTCGATTTTGGTGAAAATCGTACCAACGGTCTAGAAGTTAGAAAAGGTAGGTATTTAAAGAAAATCTAAATGGCAGACAGGAAGTTTGGTCCACTATGGCAAGATTGTATCACTGTTCCCAGCATGACCCAAGGAATCTATTAATACCAGTCTCATTATTATAGACAAAATTCACAGAAAGCTATTAGCATTTATTTGAAATTTTATTCTTGATGGTACATACAAAGTTTTGTAATAGTACACAGATGAATTAGTAAAATATATAATTTATACCAAAATATATCATAATACTCTGTACCACCACATTTGTATGTGTCTTTAGAGTGTGACCATACATTTGCTTTGTCTTGGAGTTATAGACAATTTTGTATATGAGAAGAGAAAAAAAATGACTTGATGGCTGACTTTGTTTGCATTTTTTGCATGTTGGCAATTGGGCATGAGTTTATAGCCAACACACTATGTTTTTTGAATTTCCTACGGTGGTTTCGTGCCGATCGGAGTAACGGTTTGTATATTGGAAAATGTTTTTTAAGTACTAAAATTTAACCTTGCACAAACCATAAGGTAAAACTTGTTTTGTTATTGGTGACCTTGGTAAGAATGTATGTATCTAAAGGTGACTCCTGTGATAATAATTCAACCACACCCAAAGTTATAAGGATATGAATATATGATTTTAGGGTTGAAACTTCTCAGGCTCCTCCAGGGCATTATGCTGATGACCCATACCAAATTTTGTAATGATACGTCAATGTTTTCATAAAATATAGCATTTTACTACGAAATTCTAAATGGCTGACGCCCAAAATGGCTAACATTGGGTAAATTGTCATGCTGCAACGAATCTAAAGAGACCAATTTTGTGATTTTTGACCAAACCATTCAGAAGTTATAGGCAAAAATAGCAATTTGTCATATCTCCTGAACACTAGGTGGCACAGAAACGAAACACTGCAGGTAGTCTCAGGTCATGCTGGTTATAACACACACCATGCAAGTTTGTTCTCAATACGCCAAACTGTGGCAGAGATACAGTCTCAGATCCATTTTTGCATGCTTCTTTGTCGAATTCTTTTGCATGTTATTCAAGAAAGCAATAAACTTGAATTCTGTAGCTTTTTGACAGCATGGTCTAAAGATAATCTTAGCCAATTTTCGTGAGAATCAGACAAACCGTCTAGGATGAGTTTGAAAAAGTATGTTTTTTGGACAATTAAAAATAGTGAAAACACTAAACCTTGTGATATTGTTGTTTGTTCCACTTAGCATGAGCCGAGGTTTCAGAGGAAAAAATGTCCCTCTGTGCCATATGGTTTAAAAGTTATTAACATAAACATGAGGGAAACTTTGGACAAGTGGTGGTGCTAGAGAGTTTGAGACTCAAATTCACTGTGGTTAATGTTGAGACTGTCCTCTGTCAGTGTGCCAAATTTCACAACTTTCCCACAACCGGATCTATAGGCTGCCATAGACTCAAGAAACTGAAACGGAAGAAGAATAAGAATTCCAACGGATACAATAGTTACCTACACACCTTCGGTGCTTGGCCCTTAAATATCTGTTTTCTATTGTAATATATTTCTTAATGTCATATATTCCTGTGATGTAAAGCTGAATTTTCAGCATCATTACTCCAGTCTTTAGTGTCACATGATCCCTCAGAAATCATTTTAAAATGCTGTTTGTTTAAAAAAACATTTTAATGTGCTGCTTCATATTTTGTGGAAAACCTTTTTTTTAAGGATACTTTTTTTTTTTTTAAAGAACAGCATGTTTATAATCAGATTACAGTGACTTTTTTATGGACATGATTACATTTCACACAATGGCAGCAAATTATTCATAACCTACATTCTCTTTTAAAATGACTTCTTCTAAAAATCCTGCTGTGTGTCATTCCATTTAGCTTTGAAAACTTTGGATGTGTAATGTTATATTGATGTTTCATGTTTATATAATGGAGGGAAGTTTTTTTTTTTTTTTTTTTTTTTTTTTTTTTTTTTACAGCTGGAATTGGTTTTACGATTGGAACCATATATTGTCAATCAGATTCATTATGATAAATATATACTTGCGAAAAAATTGTAAAAACTGTTTTCACCAGTCTTTAGCCTACAGAGGGAATCTGTATGTTTCACAATCTGCTATTTTCTTACATAACATTGCTTGATTGACAAGTCCACATGTGTTTTCTGCTCAGGTGATGTGTAGCCTATATCATTTGTTCTATCTTGTTGTCATATTACCGTCATGTTGTCTAGCCTTTATCTCCCCGATATACTTCCCTTTTTTCACACTCTGTCATTGTCTCTTATCACACTCATCTCTTAAAGAATCCTACACATCGAAACCAAATTCCTTTGGCAGCAGGTGCAGAGCCCTTGTGATTTGGACATGTGACCACATACATATGCGCCTCTGCTAAATCAGTGCAATCAGTAAAATTATGAATGTTGTCATATCTTTTTCCAGGTCAGCTCCTTGTGACTTTTTTTCCTCTTTCACTTTTTTTTTCTGCAGCTGCTCAGGTTCCCAACACAAATTTCCTTTGACAATGTGTACCGGCCACAGCAACCGCTGAACAATCGCGTGGTCTATTCTTCCACCACTCTCAACCGCAGGTGACTGTTCATTTGAAATGTATGCAGTATAGTGTGAGCCATACATAAGATGAATTAGAGACCTATAATGAACTAGACCTGTCTTTTCCTCCATATTTACTTCAGGTCACACAGGAACAACTGAGCACATCCTACAGCACCCATCCAATCGGCCCTAATCCGAAAATTATGCATGTATTTTAAATACAAAAGCTTTTATTTTACTCATTGCCAGTCAGAAAAAGATATGCTCATTTATTTTTTTGCAACAATTAAAAAAAATATTGGTACATTATTGATGTATTTTATTATATTCTAGGACATAACAATTAAAGAAAATAAAAGAAGCAATATGGATAATGCATTCAATATGTTGTTTGAAAAAAAGATGGTTTCATGAAATGACAAAGCTGGTTAAGCTGGTGTGTATCGCAAGTTTTAGAGGGATTTTTAGCTAGTTGACCAACTAAACATACAAATGTCAGCTAAGCCAGACTGAGAGAAAAACTAAATAATTTATTTGTTTGTTGATTGATTGATTTATTATTATTAAATTATATTACAGAGGACTCATTTTAGCTGGAAGCAATGGTATGAAGTAAAAAATATCATGATGCAGTGCATCATTCATTACAAATACGCAGCTTGTGGATGTTTTTATCAGCTGTTTGGACTCTCATTCTGACAGCACCCATTCACTGGAGATCCATTAGTGAGCAAGTGATGTAATTTTAAATATGCTCAGATGAAGAAATAAACTCATCTAAAATGGTAACTCCTGAATAATCTACATATTTAATGATGAGTTGCACACATACAAACGTATTTATGGGTCACTTAAAACCTCCCCTGCACTGTGCAAATCAAAGACTGAAACCACATGACCTTTTGTATGAGCATATACATGCGAAAGAAAAAGAATGAAAGAGAAGACAAAGAATAAAAAATAAAAATTACAGGCAGAGCTGTGAGTTTAATGCCAGCTTATATAATTTAAATTTACAAAACAGTTGGTTGTTTTTAAGCACTTGGGCTGTGATGGAAGTAGCTAAAAAATAAAATAAAATACAACCAAGCAATAAACAAAATACAGATACACAATGATTAATAACTTCAACATTTTTTTTATAATAAATAATGGATCATGTAAATTTGATGTAAATGTAGTTAATATAATCAGTATAATTTCATTATCTATCCATCTATTCTTCAAACTTCCCGTTTATTTATTTTATTTAATAAAATATAAATGTAACATGACTCATGACAAATCTTGTTCAGAGAAGGAACCCTTATAATGTTGGCACACATCATTAAAAGTCACAGCCCTACAAAAATGCACTGCATCTTGCAAGACAATATAGACAATATCTACTTTGAGTGTAAACTAAATGAGCCAATGCACATTGGTATGTGATTATTGCATCCAGCTGCTGCTGATCACAGCGTAAGTATACAGTACTGTGTAAGTCTTAGGACACTATATTTTCATTTTGCAGTTAATTGTAATAATCCAGTGAGATTTTTGTGTGCACAGTGAGTCTGACAATAGCCAGTGCTCCACACAGAGCACAATCATCCAGTCTGTCTGGAATAACATGAAGAAACAGAATAAACTGAGGCAGACTAAATCCAGAAGAACTGTGGCAAAGTCTCCTTTCAAGACAGACTATATGATGATGAGATCAGATTGACTGCTATCAGACTCCTTGTGCAAACCAAAATCTCATTAATATGTTTTGGTCCCCTCCCTGCTTACCATGGACATGAGATGCATAGCAGATTGTCATCACTCAATGGCTGGATGTCTAAGTGGTGCCTGCAGAATAACATAGATTACATAGACAATTGGACGTGCTTTTGGGGCAGACCTGACCTGCTGAAAAGAGATGGTCTTAATCCCTCCTGGGGTGATGCCGCTCTCGTCTCTAGAAATATGGCACATAATATTAGAGTTTGTACTAACTTGGGCCCAGTTCAGGAAGCAGACAGACTAGCTAATCCACCTCTGCTAGCCGCATCATGTCACAGAAGTCAGTTAATTCTCAGCAAATGGATACTCTTTCACCTGGATATCACACTATAGAGACTGTGTCTGTTCCCTGAACTAGAAAATACAAAAAAACGTCCAAACCAATTTAAGAGTAACAATTTAATTGAGGTTCAACAAATAAAAAACAGATGCAATGCGGATAAACAAATGATAAAGCTTGGCTTATTGAATATCAGGTCCCTTTCTACGATAGCACTGGTTGTCAATAATATGATAACTGATCATAAGCTTGATGTTCTCTGTTTGACAGAAACCTTGCTAAAAAACCTATGATTACATTATTTTAAATGAGTCTACTCCCCAAGATTACGGTCATAAACATAAGCCGCGTCCAAAAGGTAAAAGGGGAGGTGTTGCTTCAATTTATAAGAATGTTTTCAGGATTTCTCAGAGGGCAGGCTTCAAAATGAAATTTTGTTGAAATTATGCAGCCAAGTGATGATAGATCATTATTTAGTTTTATGCAAACTTTATATAGCTAAAACTGTCAATTCTACTTCTTGTTACAAATATGGTAGAACCATCACTTCAACCACAAAAGACTGCTTTGTAAGTAATCTTCCTGATGTATCCGAATTCCTTAGCATACCCAAAACCTCAGAACAACTTGATGATGTAACAGAAACTATGGACTCTCTCTTTTCTAGCATTTCTAGCATCTAGTTGCTCTTTTATGCTTAAGGAAGGTTAAAGGAAACAGTCTGACACCATAGTATAGTGAGCACACTCGCACCCTAAAGACAGCAGCCTGGAAAATGAAGCACAGCAGGAGGAAAACAAACCTAGAGGTTTTTTTATTGCTTGGTGGGAAAGTAACCTATCCTACAGAAAATAATTAAAAACTGTTAGATCTGATTACTTTTCGTATCTTTAAAAAAAATAAAAAAGAATAAAAAATACATAACCCCAGGTATTTATTCAATACAATGGCTAAATTGCTGAAAAATAAAGCATCAACAAGTGTTGACATTTCCCAACATCACAGCAGTAATTACTTCATGAACTACTTTACTTCTAAAATCGATACTATTAGAGATAAAATTGTAACCATTCAGCCGTCAGCTACAGTATCGCAGCAGACAGTGCACTATAGATCCCCTGAGGAACAGTTCCACTCATTCTCTACTATAGGAGAGGAAGAATTGTATACATTTTGTTAAATTATCTAAACCAACAACATGTATGTTAGACCCTACTCCATCTAAGCTCTTAAAAAAGCAGCTTCCAGAAATCATATCCTCTTCTGACTATTATTAATCCTCATTGTCATTAGGATATGAAACCAAAACCTATTATTAAGCCTCTCATCAAAAACCGCAAAGAACTAGTTAATTATAGACCGATCTAGAATCTCCCTTTTCTGTCCAAGATACTGGAAAAGGTAGTATCCTCACAATTATATTCCTTCTTAGAGAAAAATGGTATCTGTGAGGATTTCCAGTCAGGATTTAAAACAGTATCATAGTATTGATAGTATTCATAGTATCATAGTATTGTCTCCTTGGAATTACAAATGACCTGCTCTTATCATCTGATCGTGGTTGTATCTCTCTATTAGTGCTATTGGATCTTAGTGCTGCGTTTAACGCTATTGACCACAACATTCTTTTGCATAGACTAGAACACTTTGTTGGCAGTAATGGAAGTGCATTAGCATTGTTTAAATCATACTTATATGACTGCCATCAATTCGTAGCAGTGAATGAAGAGGCATCATATCGATCACAAGTGCAGTATGGAGTACCTCAAGGCTCAGTACTAGGGCTGTTACTCTTCATGCTTTATATGTTACCCTTGGGAGACACCATCAGGTAACATAGTGTTAGCTTTCACTGGTATGCTGATGATACTCAGCTCTATATTTCTTCGTGGTCCGGCGAAACATACCAATTTGAAAAACTAACGGAATTCATAGTGGATATAAAAAAACTGGATGAACAGTAATTCATCAGAACCTAGGTGTGCTATTTAAATCTGAATTTTTCCATCTCAAAATATATCTAAATTACGGCCTATGCTCTCAATGTCAAATAATGAAATGTTAATCCATGCCTTTATGACCTCAAGGTTAGATTTTGTAATATTACAAAGATATTGTAATGCTTTATTGGATGGTTGTCTTTAAGGGCTACAGTATAATCCTCCACGTCAGCTGCATTCTCAAAACTCAGGCAATTTGATAATACCTAGAATATCAAAATCAACTGCGGGCAGAAGATCCTTTTCCTATTTAGCGCCTAAACTCTGGAATAACCTACATAATTATTTGGGACGCAGACACACTCTTGCAGTTTAAATCTATCTATTAGACCCATCTCCAGATGCAGATGCCTCAACCACTGGCTGGGGGCTACGTACAATGGGCTTGGAGTTTCAGTGGTTTGGAAGGTCCCCCAACTGCACTGGCACATCAACTGCCTCGAGTTGATGGCGGTGCACCTTGCCTTGATCCATCTCAAAGGGTGCTTACAGGGCAAGCATGTACTAGTCTGCATGGACAACACTGCGACCGCTGCATACGTTAACCGACAAGGTGGTCTGCCCTCCTGTCGCATGTTGCAATTCGTCTGCCACCTCCTCCTTCGGAGTCAGAAGCATCTGAGGTCACTTTATGCTTTTCAACTTAACTGTTCACTCTTAAAGTTTATGTTGGGGAAGCATGACCTGATCATTTATTCACAGTTTATTCACAGTACACAACAAGTTCCTGTAAAAAAGGACTACCCAGAAGCCATACCGGCTTATAAATAGGGCCCTTCAAGACATATAATCAGCACTAATAACAACAAATAATAATCCACCCACCCAATACCCATCCACAACAACAACAACACCATTCACCACAAGATATCCTCCAACCAGTCAACATACATCACACATCTCACCCATCCCTCAAACAAAGCCAATAATAGGGGTATTCAAACATCAAGTTTGTCAATAAAATATGAAACCTTCAGCCTTATGGTGTATATCAAGCATAATGTGACAATTTGTGTTTAAAATGCTTTTTAAATATATCAACAGAAGGTAGTTCCTATAGAATTTTCAATGTATGTGTTACACCATATAATATTACAATAATTTAAATGTGATTCAAAAAGTGATCGGTACAATGTTAGAAGAGCATCAAAAGGAAGATCATATCTTAATTTATAAAACAGACCAACATATTTTGACAATTCCTTTATTAAAAACTCTATATGTTTTTTAAAGTTTAAGGACTCATCCAAATAAATTCTTAAGAATTTGATGTTCTCTACTCTTTCAATTACTTTATTATGTATTTTGATTTGTATACTTTCAATGTTTGTCTGACTTCTATTTGAACGAAATATAATAAATTTGGTTTTAGATACATTTACAGATAATTTGTTGTATTTAAACCAACTATCTACTTTAACTAATTCCTCATTAACAAGCTTTTGTAAAATGTCAAGATTTTTATGGGACAAAAAGAGATGTCATCTGCAAAGACAACCTGATGAAAAATATTTGATGAACTTATAATGTCATTTACATAGAAAATAAAAAGAAGTGGACCTAATATGGAGCCCTGAGGGACTCCACAAACAATTTCTGTGCACTCTGAATAACTACTGTTTATTTGGACAAATTGCTCCCTTTCAGTTAGGTAGCTTTTGAACCAGCTGAGTGCCTTCCCTCTCACACCATAGTGTTGCAATTTCCCAATTAAAATTTCTAAATCAATGGTGTCGAAGGCTTTTGATAAATCTAAAAATACACCAATACCAGTCTCACCATTATCTATAGCATCATTGATTTTCTCGATGAGATCCAAAATTGCCAAAAAAGTAGAGCTCTTTTTCCTAAATCTATACTGAGTTGGAATGAGTATATTCATTTTATCCAGGTAAACACTAAGTCTTCAGGTTTCTTAGGGGGGCAAGGAGGCTAAATCCTCCACAGCCCCCCTCTATATCCTCTTAGGACCTGACTCTAGGGCTCATAGCACTACAGCAGGGCCCATTTGAGCCATTTTGACAGTCATGCTGAAGATTCTGTCAATGAAGACTCTGGTCCTGCTTACCTGGCCTCCATCAAGAGGGTAGGGGACCTATATGCATTTTCGTTGGGTTCCATCCCATATGTGTAAAGTCCACAGTATAGCCTCAGAACCTGTATTTCCCCAGCAGACTTCTGCCAGTTCTAAGAGGGTTACAATCACCTCCAATCTTCCATATCCACCTAACGGTTGTTCATATGTGTAATTACATCCGAAACCTCCTTCGGGAAGGCTGGGGCCGACGCAGCATCCCTGTTCCAAGTGGAGTGGTGGTTACATTTTCCCAGTGTTATCCAGTCTTACTGAATAGGTAGTGTCATAGTAGCGGTAGCTGGTCTTCTTGTTCTGAGCCCTGGCCTGCACCAGATAATAGGGGTGCAGGTGGCTTAAACAGGACAATGGAAGGGTCAGTCGCTGTGGTGCTTTGGTAGGGATCCCAATTTGTCGGTCATCCGACATGACATCAACAGTGACCGACTGAAAGGGAACGTCTCGCTTACATATGGTATTGAAATTTCTATAACAGAAGAAACAATTTTGGTTTCACAAAGATGTTTTTTTTTTTTTCAAAGTCTAAAGTACATTTAAAAAATCTAAATTATTTTTTTCCACCATGAAGAAAATGTTGTACTGTACAAAGGGAAGGTTCCTTGGGTGTTCAATGTTTTTTGTGGTACCATTGATGTCAATAAAAACCTTTATTTTTAAGAGTTTGTGTTCATTCACTGTGTGTTCTTTCATGTCTCATAGCTGCACATTGTAAATGTCCATTCAAAATACAACGGGAGTGTGTCAGCTGCTCTAGCTGCCAAAGACAGCACAGCATTGGCTGTTCTTGGATTCTTCGTTGAGGTGAGCATGACATTAATTACATCCTGAAAAAAATGCAAACCTAAAAGTATATTCATGGCTTTTTTGTGTGCACACACAGGCTTTTTATTTTAATAAAAAAAAAATATTTAACCAAAAGGGGAACCAATGACCAAAACAAAAAGCTGGGATATCCAAACATCATTTTTGACAAGAATCCCCAATTCAGATGAAAAAAAAAAAGTTTTTTTTGGAGTGAATCCTTCTAAAACAATCTAAGTATATATATACAGGTCCTTCTCAAAAAATTTGCATATTGTGATAAAGTTCATTATTTTCCATAATGTAATGATAAAAATGAAACTTTCATATATTTTAGATTCATTGCACACCAACTGAAATATTTCAGGTCTTTTATTGTTTTAATACTGATGATTTATATATATATATATATTTACAGTACAGACCAAAAGTTTGGACACACCTTCTCATTCAAAGAGTTTTCTTCATTTTCATTTTCATTTTCACAGACAGAAGGCAACAAGTGCTAAGCATCTCTCGGTGAACTCCTTCAAGACTGTTGGAAGACCATTTCAGGTGACTACCTCTTGAAGCTCATCAAGAGAATGCCAAGAGTGTGCAAAGCAGTAATCAAAGCAAAAGGTGGCTACTTTGAAGAACGTAGAATATGACATATTTTCAGTTGTTTCACACTTTTTTGTTATGTATATAATTCCATATATATGGGAGGCCGTTTGAGGCGAAACCCATTGAAAACTTGTGATACACACTGAAACACTTGTGCGTACAAATGAATCACTTGCGATACACACCGAAACACTTGCGATACACACTGAATCATTTGTGCGTACAAATGAATCACTTGCGATACACACCGAAACACTTGCGATACACACTGAATCACTTGGGATACACACTGAAACACTTGCGATACTTACTGAAACACTTGCGATACACACTGAAACACTTGCAATACACACTGAAATACTTGTGCATACAAGTGAATCACTTGCACATATCTTTGCAAATATATGAAAGACATGCGGTTACATAGAAACTCTTTGCATATAACCTGTAATACCCACGTACTGTTGTGCCTGCACAAAGACTGCACTTTCAAACATTCTCACATGTGAGACAGCATAAACATTTTCAGTGTGTCCCGAAGTCATTTCATTGCAACAGGAAGTTATAGCTCAAATATTTTCCACGTATATGGCTCCTTCCAAACTTGTTCAAAAAATGAGGTATTTATTGTTATTCTTTACACTAGGCTTTTTTTTTTATTTTTTTACATTTTCTTTCCCGTGCCCTCCAGTTCATTAATCAGAATATATGAGGAGTATATTTGAGCTATAACTTCCGGTTAGTGGGTTTAATTGTATTTATGTAAACAAAAAAAAAAACAAAAAAAAAAAACAAAAAAACAAAAAACAAATATATATATATATATATGTGTGTGTGTGTAAAATATATAGAAGATTTTGAGAAGTGATCTTAATGACAGCACCACAGCAAAAGTTCAAGATGGCTTTGCTGTGATGGGCTTCTTTATTGTGAGTCCCATTTACAGGGTTTATCCACTAAGGGAAGTACTGTTTTACCATTTTAAATGACTTATTTATGATTTATTTAGGAAGTATTCAACATTTTGCCATGTCTGCCTATTGTAAGTGTACCCAATGTAATCAAACTGTTTGTTAAAGATCTCAGAGAAAATTGTCAACAATACATCACACTCATTTTTTTTTTTTTGGTAACACTTTAGGTTACAGCCCATAGTGTACCGTGTAATTAAACAGAATTTACAGCGTAGTCTACCTATTTGTTACTATGGAGTACCTCCACAGTACCCAATAATAGCTGTTAGGGAACAATATTCAACGTTTAAGGAATACGGGGTGATAACCTTTGAAATTCTAAATTATTTATACTGTAAGTTTTTTTTTTAATAACTAAAATGGGGATACCTATTCTAAAATTATGTGGTATGAGATTGCGATTTTCCTCGTAAGAATAATTGACAGCTAATCGTACGTGTAGGTAAAAGGAAATATGTGCAACGTTTGCGGAATAAGGGCTGACTTGGAAAATTAAAAACATTTATACTGTTAGTAATTCATAAGTAAGGTGTAACTATTCTAAGATAACGTGGTATTTAAGACCTGCCGTGTTAGGTTACAGTATTATAATTTAGAACATGTTGTTGTAACAACATAAAATATACGATGCAGCATATTTTTACACTACGTAGGCTTCTGTGTACTTATTGTATTATTGCAGTACAATAATCTTACATGACATTGATAAAAATAGTAAACTGTAGTATACTATAGTAGGCTATAATTTAGTAAGTTAAAAACCACCATGGAATAGTTATTTATTTATTTATTTTAATGAGGGATCATGGAGATTACTAAACAACTCAGATGAAAGTATGGGGTAATTTTGCAATGAGCATCTGATATGATTTGGGTTAAAAATTTCCATATGAAAATTTAACTGATGGAAGGGTATTACTTATGGTCATCTCAGCAACGAGTCACATCTGCAGCATTGTACTGTCCAGGTGCAGTATACAGTGGAAACTAGATTACCTGTTTCCACCTACTCCCAGGATATAGAATACAAATATAACATCATAATACACAACACATGTATAATTACTGTATAATTTATGTTTTTATGTAGCTGTAGTGCTGTTGGTGCACTTTGGGCTTCTGTATGTGGTTTGAGGCAAGTTGTAGAATAAAATGTACTATATCATATTTCTTAACTACAATGCAAACATACATCCTTGTTATATATAATTATTGTGTAAGTGTAACATCTGCAGGCTGTAATTTAAAGTAATGCCTTGTTACCCTCTTGTTACATGTAGTTACTGGGTATGTGTATGAAACAGAAACCACCTAGATTCTATGAACTTTATTGGAAACATGAATGTTTTCTAAAACAGACATACACTTCTACATTTAAATTAAACTGTATAAAAGTTGCATTTACATTCCTTATTTTTTATTCTTCTTGATTCACTTTTTGTTGTGAAATTTCATTGTGAGAATTCTTATAATGCATCTAAAATTGTTTAAGCATAGGCTGCGTATAGTGTGAAATAGTTTTCCTGCATTTCAGCTAATTTTAGCTGGTGTAAAACTATGATAATTTCTCCTCATTGATTTGTTTGCTGTAAAAGAAACATGTTGTTCTGAAAGGAATGCAAGAAACCAACCTGAAGGACCTGACACTGCAGGAGCAGTATGAATGTATGACATGGCAGCAGACTTCATCTTGTCAATTCCCTTATTTAAGCAGTCACATTCATCCATAAGTAAGGATATACTAGCATTTATATTTGGTACTGAATTTATACTAGAGGTCTAAATAAGTCAGAAAAAACAAGTCAGTTCATTTATTTGTTGTCTATTTGTTTGTATTTGCCCAACTAACTAATGGGAGTTTGACTCCTAATCCTATGGTTGTGGGTTTGAGTCTTGGGCCGGCAATACCACAACTGAGGTGCCCTTGAGCAAGGCACCGAACCACCAACTGCTCCCCGGGCGCCGCACCATAAATGACTGCCCACTACGGCGGGTGTGTGTTCACAGTGTGTGTGTGTGTGTTCACTGCTCTGTGCGTGCACTTTGGATGTGTTAAATGCAGAGCACAGAGCACAGAGCACACTGAGTATGGGTCACCATACTTGGCTGAATGTCACGTCACTAAGCTGTGACCTGAATAGCCAATGTAGCAGAATAGCAATGCAATTGTTTTAATTATTAATTATTTAATTAGCAATTCTTTATTTTTACAGGACTGTTTACAATTCACATTGTCCCAAAGCAGCTTCACAGAAAATAATAGGTGCAAAAATTAGAGCCATTACTCTAACCAAATCCTAAATTCATGTTTTAGGCCATTTTGTTGAATACTGTGAGGTTTATGGACATGTCTGTGTATGTTTTGCTCCCTGTGACTGTCTCTTGATTGTGTTAATTTGATCCCAGGTGTACCTTGTTTTTCCCCAATTATGCTGCCTTTAAAAGCCTAGTCTATTCAGTTCTTGTTTGTTGGGTCTGCTCGTGACGTTGATGTGTTTTCTTGCTGTCTCTTGTGTTGATATTCCCTGTGTTCCATGGATTAACCCTCTGAAGTCTAGGGGGTTTTTGGGGCCTGGAAAAAATTTGACATGCCTTGACTTTTGTACTTTAAGTTGCTTATAAATATATTCATGGCTAAAATCTGAAAACACTGTATTCAGCATAAACTGGACTACAATTATATATATATATATATAGAGAGAAAACAGCGTTTATGCTTGGTTAATGAAAAACTAAAATTTTGAAGTCACTGAAATAATACAACACATACAGAACATTTGTTCACAAGACTGTCACACCTGGAGATTTTAGCCTAGAATTTTCACTTCAGAATGATGTGGAAATCATCTTGTTTACTCACTCACAGAAAACAATAGATTGATTTAAATTTTCTAAGAACCTTTTTGTTTGTAAAAGTCATATACGTGTAGGTGTCAACTATCATGAATATTATTGTGATTTACACCTGAGAAGACAAAGGCCTGCATAATGAGCTGGTTAAAAAAGTAATTTATTAATTTTCAGTAAATTATCAAATTTTTTTCATTTCACAAAAGTTTTTTAGAGAAAAATATTATTTCATTCAGAATAGACATAACAAATGTAGACACAGAATGTTTACAAATATTAGGCTATAATAAACACTGTAAACATACAGTAGCTAGGCTATTTGGCATTGAAATACATCGCGGATAGGGAAACATTTGATTTTGTGTCGAATGAGATACCCAATGTTGGTTTCAGTTTAGTTTTAGTCTAAATTAATTAGTTTTGGTTTGTCGTTAATATTGCTAGCTTCTTATAGTTGTAATTCTTGTTATTTTCTAAATACTCTTAATTGAAATGATTTGTTGTGGAGTGAGGGGAACTAAAATAGTTATTTTTCCTAACCGATGCTCCTTAACCCATTATTAACCATTTACCGATAAGATTATTTTGAATAATAATAATTGAAAGTAAAAACACTATATAATAAATAAAATTTTAGCATCCAGATACGTCGGGAACATGGAAACATTTGGATTCGTGCCGAATGAGAGATGTAGGCATCAGCTTCACCTTAGATTAATTTGTTTTTGGATTGACTTTTTCATAGCCTAAACTTTAGAGGATTTGTTTTGGAGAGAAACTAATAACTGTTTTTAGAATGTTTGTAAACATTTTACTTTAGACTACACGCATTTTAGCCTTCATTATTTCGGAAAGTAATAGGGCGACTTGAGCAAAGGTTGTCTTTTTTGTTTTTTGTTTTCACTCTCAAAACATAATCTTACAGTTTTTTTACAATCACTTTTTCAATAATCACTTTTTATAATCATTTTTCAAAACTCTAGACACAAAACTCAAAATGGTTATCACTTGTAACACAGGCTGTCTAATGTTCAAAACATTGCCTTGCGCATTCACATCTTTAAAGAAATCTTGCACTTGCACAATCATTGGTTAAAAACACAAATTTACTGTGAAATACCATTGAAACATAACTATAGATCACCCACACACAAGCAACCAATGGTTTCACTGTGTCATTGTTCGTACAGTCATTAAATATTGTAGAACAAAAGAGGTGATACAGGTTTCATTATGGTACTACATGTACAGTTAATACATCTCTGTAAAAGTACTGCAGTAGTAGAGAGAATACTATAGACACAGTGGAATCATTGAACAAAGTTTGTAATATATTGATGCAAAACACTACAGTACAATCACACCATAGGTTTATTTGAATCAAAGCAAAAATAATTAGCTTTGAAATAGAAGAGAAAAGACAGTACTGTAAAACATCAAATGCAGAGTTCTTCAACTTGCTTGCTTGTATTGTAAGAAACAAAACAGGAGTGATTACTGTACGTCTACACTGTCATCAACTCTGTGTTGTGGATTTGGCCACAGGTTCTCATCTACATCACAATGGATGTTTTCATTAGTCAAACATCTTGGAAAAAACCTTCGGGCATGGTGAATCAAGGCCTGACACTGGTCTGCTGTGATTTCATTTCAGGCTGTTGCTTCCACTGTCTTGGTCCATGGCCTTGTCCTCTGCCACGTTCCCCCACACCTCTCAAACGAGGCCCATGACCACCTCTCAGAAGGGGGGCCTGTCCCCTGCCATTCCTTTGACCAACACGTCTTCCTCGTCTTCCTCCCACCACTGCTTGACCTCCATTGTGACCTGGATCACCTGTTGGCTCCATGTTACGTATAACTATACTCTTGGAATTGGATCCCAATCAACTCTTCACTATTTACTCATTCCACAGTGTGCACTCAATCAGAGTTGGCAGAATTGGACAAGCAATTACAAGGGCCTGCATCTATACAGTGCAGTACTGTCAATACTGTAAATAGTCTGAAAAAGTGGTACAGTATTTGGGGCGATAGACACAGTGTCTGATGAAGCATTATGATGAAATATTAGGCTACATCCATGGATATTGTAGTCTAATTGGTTTATGCTCCGCGCTAATTGGTGACAATGAATCTCTTTATCTTGAAACGTTCATGATTTACAGTAAACATGGCAGATTATTTGTCTGTTTCCATACAACTATGCATTAAGAGTAATGCAACAGTTTCTTATCATTTTGAGCAGTTGTATCAATTGATAGTTATCATTGTAAGGAAATGAATAGACACTCATTTGAAATGTAATGTGTGAATTGCCTTTTGAAATAGTAGCACTTTGATGTTAAGTTGTGTCATATTGAACAGGTGATTTTTGTTGAATGAACAAATGATCTAAGTTTTATGTGGATTGCATCCAAGCAATTGAGATAAGGGTTAGAGTTTTGAAAAATATGCATTTTGATCATTGGTTGTGAGTTTTGTGCCTAGAGTTGTGAAAAATGACATCAAGGTTCTGAAAATAGTAACAAAGTGATTGTAAAAAACTGTATACAAGTGTTAGTTTGTTTTTAACAATGCAGCAAACATTTTAAAATGTTTTTAAGTTGCTTACATTTGGCGAAAATCTGGAGAAGATGATCCTGTATTGGTTGTGACTAAACGTTAGATCTCTATTTTTTCCTTTTCTGTTTGAGTAAAGAAAACGCTATAACTTATTATTATTATTATAGGCAAATTATAGGCAAAGAATATTGTTATTAAAAAATAATATTATTAACTGGCATTTCTTCCACCCGAACCGGTTTCGGAATGGTAATAATATCAGAGGAATGCAGAACAGAAATGTAAAAATATTGATTCTGCTCGGAGTGAACCGATTTTTAGTTTTCAAGTCCTGGTATGGTATACCCAGGGTTTACGTAAGTCAGAGCCCATCAGAGTGGAGTTGACTGGAGTTTTGTAGTCCTTTGTTCTTTTATTGTTTATAGCTTTACTGTATCACAGTGTTGTAATTTGCAATACCTACAGATTTGCCTTGGAACATTTCTTTGACACAGAGTCCTCACAGAAGTCCTTTATTTATTTATTTTTTTTTTTTTAATTTGGTTAAATATAAGCTTTGTGCAACACTTCTTTATATTATGAAACTCGATATGTATTAACAGTATTTTCTTTTCTTTTTCTTTTTTTTTTTTGCAATGTATTTTTCTGTAATTGTGATCACAGGGGATCATACAGTGCAGGGACAACTTTGCAAGTATATGCCAAAGAATTACAGAAGTTTCTTGACTCCTGCCCACAGATGAAAGAAAAAATTGAGAGAATGAAGAGAGCATGAATAGGCTGTTGCCTATTAAAAATAAATGTATAATATGATGCACTTTTTTTTGGTTAGTTTTTTTTACTGTTCTTTGTATAAGTGGATGTAAAAAATTTTTTTTTTCTGCATTCTAGTTCTATTTTTTTTTTAAATTCGTAAAAATGTATTTAAATAATAAAAATATTTATTTGTTAATTTAGGTTCTTTGGACCTTGCATATAAACGATGTAAAACAGTTTATTGTTACTAACTTTGAAACACATCTATTGTAACGTAACTAAAATTGTTTAATGTTCCACTGACACAGTAAGTACAAATAACAAGAAGGTAATAAGGGTTCGCTGTAAATTACCGCCCTCGGATGTTACACCTACAAAGTAACTACACATAACAAGAAGGTAACAAGGGGTCACTTTAAATTACAGCCCCCAGAAGTTATACTTACACAATAACTACATATAAAAAGGATGCATAAAAAGGATGTTTGCACAGTGGTTAAGAAAAATGTTGTAGTACATTTTATTCTAATTGCCTCAAACAACATATGGAAGCCCAATGTGCACCAACAGCACTACAGGTATCAAAAAACATCAATTATACAGTAATCATATATGTGTTGTGTATTATAATGTTATATTTGTATTCTATATCCTGGGAGTAGGTGGAAACAGGTAATCTAGTTTCCACTGTATACTGCACCTGGACAATAAAATGCTGCATACGTGACACGCTGCTGAGATGACCATAAGTAATACTCTTTCATCAGGTCAATTATCATATGGAAATTTTTAAACCAAATCATATCAGAAGCTCATTGCAAAATTACCCCATACTTTCAGCTGAGTTGTTCAGTAATCTCCATGATCCCTCTTAAAAAAATAAAAATAAAAAAAATAAATAAAAACAACAACAACAACAACCAAGTAAATACTATATATTATATTCTTTAATAATGTTTTATAAAAACTACAGTGGTTTTTAACTTCACTATAATTACTTAATTATGGTATACTATAATTTACTATTTATATCAATTTCATGTTAAGATGAATGTAATGAAAGATGTAATAATACCATAAGTACACAGTACATGGTGTAAAAATATGCTGCATCATTTTGTGTTGTAACAATAATGTGTTCTAAATAATATTGTTGCCTAACACAGTAGGTCATAAATACCACGTAATTTTAGAATAGTTACCTTACTAATGAAATATTACAGTATTAATACTTTTAATTTTCCATGCCAATACCCCCTTATTCCCCAAACGTTGCACATTGTTTCCATTTACGTACACGTGTGCTCATCTGTAGGTTATGCTTATGCGGAAAATCACGGTCTCTACATACCACGTAATTTCAGATTAGGGCCGATTAGCTTTAAAAAAACTTAAAAACTCAATAAAAAAAAAAAAAATTTTTAGGTTATTACCCCTTATTCCCCAAACGTTGCATATTGTTCCCTTATAGCTAAGAGTTGGTACTGTAGAGGTACTCCATAGTTACAAATAGGTACGCTGTAAATTCTGTTTAATTACATGGTACATTGCGGGCTGTAATCTAAATACGGACCAATTATCTCCAGAAAATACCAAGAAAGGTTAAAATAGCTGTCAACCAAATAGACCCTAATTGGATTAATAAATTGCCAAATAATGTAATTACTTAGATAAAAAGTTAATCGACTGATCCCTAATAATAATAGAGCAGGGGTGCCCAAAATTATTCAATGGATCGTTGTTCTCTTCTGGCAAAAGTCGACGTCACCTCTGCTTCGAAGTTATGCCTATTCATCCTAGGTGGTGGTGATAGTATTACGTATCGATTATAGTCAAGATGATATTAGACTCATTCTCCTATTATTGTATTTTATTATCATTATTAGGCGGCGTACTATAATTCAGCTACCAAACTGCTCCGTTATTCCAGAGAACCGTTCATGCACTCCCCCCACCCACAATTGGGCCGGACCGAATTGTGGGTGGGGGGAGTGCATGAACGGTTCTCTCTCCACCTTCAATACCTCGACTTAGGTGCCCTTGAGCAAGGCATCGAACCTCCAACTGCTCCCCGGGCGCCGGGCGCCGCAGCATAAATGGCTGCCCACTGCTCCGGGTGTGTGCTCACAGTGTGTGTGTGTGTTCACTGCTCTGTGTGTGTGCATTTCGGATGGGTTAAATGCAGAGCACAAATTCTGAGTATGGGTCACCATACTTGGCTGAATGTCACTTCACTTTCATTTCATGCTTGCCCGTGCTTGCAAGGATGATTCGAGCCTGTAGGTGGTGAAGAAGTCTCAATCCACAAACAGACGTACATCGTCTGCAGATACAAGGTATTTCATTGCACTTTAACAAGTTATCTGGTATGCGCAATATTTTAAATAAGCCTCACTAACTAAGTTTAATGCCACAGTTATGTTAGAATGTATCTCATTCTTTTGTTTCTGTGGTGTTGTGTCAGTCTCATCATGAGGCGCATGGTCCAGAGCGCGTACGCCCAATACATCAGTTTCAACTAAACCTTACTCCAAATATATTTACCTGTTTTGAATACCATATTTAACATGTTCGTTTACGTCCATATTAGGGTTTAATTGTTGAACTTTAAATGAAATCCTCTATTGTTTCACCATTGACCGATTTCCAGATTATTTAGATAGATAACTTCCATGTGCAGATGCGGCAAATTTTTCACAAGACAGGCGAGATGACAGTAGTACACGATTACATGAACTAGCTGTTTTAAATATAATAATTTTATATTTAACATCAGTTTATCAGTGCATCTGAAAGTATATATTCTTTTAGACTATCGGTGATTCCATAGGCTTTCTTTCTTTCACCTGCATGGTATAAAACAGCAAAAAGTCATGCCATGACAAGAACAGAGTCTCTCTCTTCCTCCACCGAAGCATGATTACATCGTCGATACGTATTGTCGATCTCACGTACCGACGAGATGACGATTGACAATGGCCATATCGCTGATTCATGGCACTCATCTGGGGTATACTGGCACAGGAAATTCTATTTATTTTTTGTACACTTCATTTTTCAAATACAATGACTGCACCAAGATTTTCTGAGTTGATATCGGAAGCAGCTCATGGGATTCGTTAAACAATTATGCAGTAATCCTCATAGCATCTACCCTTTAGACAACCAAATTGTTCTTAGTATTGAACCCCTGTCAGGCACTGCAAGAGTGCTCCCGGTTGATCCAAACTTTGCCTTTTCCGTTAAAAAAAAAAAAAAAAACCTCCTTCACTGTCTGGCCAAATACTGGCCATGCAACTTTACCTTTCTGTCTCATGTTCGGAGAGGCTTTCCCGTTTGATGTCGTGAGTATTTACCTCCCATCAGACGTCGGTGAGAGTCTACCGTCTAGACCACATTACTTTTTCCTTTCTACAGTCGGCGAGGCTTACCCATTCGACGCCCTGAGTATTGAGCTCCTGTCGGATGTTGGTAAGAGTCTCACGGCTAGACAACTTTTTTCATCCCTTGGTCAAAAAAGGCTTACCCATACGATGCCGTCAGTATTGAGCTCCCATGGGATGCTGGCGTGAGCCTCCAGGCCACACACCCTTACCTTTTCCTCCTACAGTCAGCGAGGCTTACCCGTCCAATGCCTAGAGTATTGAGCTCCCATCGGACGCCGGTGAGAGCCTACTGGCAACACAACTTTACCCTTTCCGTCTTACGTCCGGAGAGGCTTTCCAGTTCAATGCCTTGAGTATTGAGCTCCCATCGGACGTCGGCGAGAGCCTCCCGGCTAGACAACCTTACCTTTTCCTTTCTACGGTCGGCGAGGCTTACCCGTTCGGTGCCTTGAGTATTGAGCTCCCATCGGACGTCGGTGAGAGTCTCCCAGCCACATAAACTTTACTTTTCCATGCTATGGTCGGGGAGGCTTACCCGTTCGGTGCCTTTATTACTGAGCTCCCATCGGATGTCGGCGAGAGTCTCACGGCCACTTAACTTTTGGTTCTTGTTTGACGGGTGACAGTATTCGCTGTACGACGACAAGAGTCTCCACCTCCCGCTAAACTCTGTCCAAATCTTTTCCCCCTGCCTGGTGAGGCTTACCCGTTCGATGTTCTGAATCCTGATGTCCCATAGGATGCTGCGAGAGCCCGCGCAGTCGGGTTTTCCTCTTCCCGCTCCCCGGCCGGCGAGGCTTACCTGTCTGATGCAGTTGAGTATTGTGCTCGTGTCAGGTGTCGGCGAGAGTGCTCCCGGTTGGGTTTTCTTTTCTTGCTGCCCACAAACAGGTCTTATCCATCTGATGCCGTGAGTATTGATCTCCCGTCGGGTGTTGCAAGAGTCCTCTTTGTCGGCGGCCCAAAGCCTGTTTATCTGCTCAACTGAGAGGACCTACACATCCGTCGTCCTGAGACTTGATCTAAAGTCGGAGGCTTCATGGGTCCTCTCGGTCAGTTATCTGCCCTGGTTGCCCACTGACTAGCAGGGGCTCATCAGCCAGTAGGGCCCGTACGCCAACACTGTGACCTATTCCAGTTGAGGCAACTCGGGCCCTCCTGGTCGGGCTATCCAATCACGTTGCTCCTCCGCTATCGGCCGGTAGGGCTCATCCGTTCCAATGCAGTGAGGTGCTCCGGTTGTGCTATGGCTCGAGCCCTCCCGACCGGGCGCCCCAAATCACGTAGTCCGATACAAGCAGCCGGTAGGGCCTATCTCTCCAAATAGGTAAAGATCCAGTGAGGAGATGAGACAGGAAGAATCAGGAACGAGAAACCAGGTATACCACAGGGAGCTTCAAACAATGACCTGACAAACACAAGATGAAAGACAGGGCAATATATAGGGAGCAGGTAACGAGTGGCAGCTGTGGCTGATGAACAATTAACGGAGACGCCCACATGAAATGATCTGGGCTGAGGAGAGACACACAAAACTCCACCAACACAGTGATTAATAGAGACGACGGTTTTACCAACCATGACAATTTGCTGCTGGGGTTTATTTGTATGTTCCTTTTAAGTTACCCTGAAGTATGAATTACTTACTGTACTTGTATCCTTTGAGTGTTTTGTTCTTTTTTTTTTAAAAAATCTTTTTCTTGGTTTTTATGCTGGCATCCAACATTTGTAATGTTATTATTGCAAAAATATATTAAAAATAAATAAATAATAAAAATAAATAAATAAATAAACTTAGCAGAACTAAAGTGGAATTAAACTTGACATTAGTGGTCAGAAGAGAGTAAGATATGAAATAGTTTTTTTTTTTTCATTTATGTGGTGTTGTAAATATATACTTTTTATAAATAAACCTTTTTTTTTTAACGGAAATATAAAAAAAACTTTGATTGTTAATAATTGTTTAAACACATCACCAGTCTTTAGCCTACAGAGGGAATCTCATATCTGCTTACATAACATTGCTTGATTGACAGGTCCACATGTGTTTGCTGCTCAGGTGATGTGTAGCCTATATCATTTGTTCTATCTTGTTGTCATATTACCGTCATGTTGTCTCCAACATATCCCCCATTTCCCTCCCTCTTTCAACACTCTCTTTCCTCTGTCATTGACTTTTATCACACTCATCTCTTAAAGAATCCTACACATCTGAACCAAATTCCTTTGGCAGCAGGTGCAGAGCCCTTGTGATTTGAACGTGACCACATGCACACGCGCCTCTGCTAAATCAGTGCAATCAGTAAAATGATGAATGTTGTCATATCTTTTTCCAGGTCAGCTCCTTGTGACTTTTTTTTCTCTTTCACTTTTTTTTTTTTTTTCCTGCAGCTGCTCAGGTTCCCAACACAAATTTCCTTTGACAATGTGTACCGGCCACAGCAACAGCTGAACAATCGCGTGGTCTATTCTTCCACCACTCTCAACCGCAGGTGACTGTTCATTTGAAATGTATGCAGTATAGTGTGAGCCATAAATAAGATGAATTAGAGACCTA
Organism: Carassius gibelio; assembly: GCF_023724105.1. NCBI lineage: Eukaryota > Metazoa > Chordata > Actinopteri > Cypriniformes > Cyprinidae > Carassius > Carassius gibelio. The sequence continues at coordinate 8,018,010 of NC_068382.1, forward strand.
TAATGAACTAGACCTGTCTTTTCCTCCATATTTACTTCAGGTCACACAGGAACAACTGAGCACATCCTACAGCACCCATCCAATCAGGGACCCTAATCTGAAAATTATGCATGTCATTTAAATACAAAAGCTTTTATTTTACTCAGTCAGAAATTCTTGCCAATTTAAAAAATATTGTTACATTATTGATGTATTTTAGTATATTCTAGGACAAAAAGATTAAAGAAAAGAAAAGCAAAGACATTGCTCTAAAGATATTGCATTTGATATTGTAATAATATAACCTTCGTAATCATCGGGAAGAAGGAGGCGGGAACCGGCGCACAATCAAAACACTTTAATAATTCAAAAATAAATACAAAACGGCGCACCAGCCCCTCACGGACGACTGGTGCGCATAAATAAAAAGCAAACACATAAAATAATGTCCCAGGCCTGGTCTCTCTCTCTGGCACTGGACGGCCCTCGGCGGACGGCACGACACTCCTCCGCCGCCCAAAGGACGTCAACGGCTCTTCCGATTTTGGGCAGCGGCAGAAGTCCCTCGTTCACTGCCCCTCCGGATTCCATCACGGAGGCGGCAGGCTCCGGCCCCCTGGCGAACGGCGCCGACTCCTCCGCTCCCTCACGGACGGCAGCCGCCCCTCCATATCGTGGGCGGCCGGCAGCGAGCTCGCCTGTCCCCGGCAACTCGCTCCAGCCCACCGCCTCGAGCGTCCATGGCGGCACATACATCGCCTGCTCGAGGGCACCTCGGATTCACCACAGCGGCGAGGGATCTTCAGCAGCGCGTCCCTCCTTCTCCCGGGCTTCGGCACCACTGTAACAATAAAATCTCCATACTCATCGGGAAGAAGGAGGCGGGAACCGGCGCACAATCAAAACACTTTAATAATTCAAAAATAAATACAAAACGGCGCACCAGCCCCTCACGGACGACTGGTGCACACAAATAAAAAGCAAACACATAAAATAATGTCCCAGACCTGATCCTCTCTCGTCCTTCACGGTCGTCGCTCCAGTTTAATATCCTTCCATCTCCTACGTGGGACTCGATACTGGCGGTGGGGCGCAGGTGCAGCTCATCTTCAATCACTACACCTGGCCTCACTCCTCGTTCCCACGCCTCTCGGCCCCGCCCCACTCGCCACAGATATGTTTACCCTACTATAAAAAAGTTGGTTATCTGGTTTCATGAAATGACAAAGCTGGTTAAGCTGGTGTGCATTGCATGTTTTAGAGGAATTTTTAGAGAGTTGACCAACCAAAAATACATGAATGCCCTGAGGGTGAGCAAATTTTAATCAAATTTTCTTTAATGAAAGACAAATAAGATAACAGTAAATGCAGTTTTTTTCCACTTATTTACCAAGGGTGCCAGTAGTGGAGGACATTGCAAGACAAGTTGAATAAGCTACATATTTAATGTTGAGTCCTTTTCCTCCAGCCTACACTCTGGAATAACCTACCTAACATTGTTCGGGAGGCAGAAACACTCTTGCAGTTTAAATCTAGATTAAATACCCATCTCTTTAACCTGGTTTACACATAACATACTAATATGCTTCTAATATCCAAATCCCCTTAAAGGATTTTTAGGCTGCTTTAATTAGGTAAACCGGAACCGGGAACACTTCCCATAACAACTGATGTACTTGCTACATCATTAGAAGAAAGGCATCTACGCTAATATTAGTCTGTTTCTCTCTTGTTCCGAGGTCACCGTAGCCACCAGATCCAGTCTGTATCCAGATCAGAGGGTCACTGCAGTCGCCCGGATCCAGTACGTATCTAGACCAGATGGTGGATCAACACCTAGAAAGGACCTCTACTGCCCTGAAAGACAGCAGATACCAGGACAACTAGAGTCCCAGATACAGATCCCCTGTAAAGACCTTGTCTCAGAGGACCACCAGGACAAGACCACAGGAAACAGATGATTCTTCTGCACAATCTGACTTTGCTGCAGCCTGGAATTGAACTTCTGGTTTCGTCTGGTCAGAGGAGAACTGACCCTCCAACTGAGCCTGGTTTCTCCCAAGGTTTTTTTCTTCATTCTGTCACCGATGGAGTTTCGGTTCCTTGCCGCTGTCGCCTCTGGGTTGCTTAGTTGGGGTTACTTCATCTACAGCGATATCATAGACTTGATTGCAAATAAATGCACAGACACTATTTAACTGAACAGAGATGACATAACTGAATTCAATGATGAACTGCCTTTAACTATCATTTTGCATTATTGACACACTGTTTTCCTAATGAATGTTGTTCAGTTGCTTTGACGCAATGTATTTTGTTTAAAGTGCTATATAAATAAAGGTGACTTGACTTGACTTGACACACTCACAAACATATTTATGGGTCACTTGAAACCCTCCACTGTGCAAATCAAAGACTGAAAGCACATGACCTTATTCCTTTTGTATGAGCATATACATGCAAAATGAAAAGATTGAAAGAGAAGACAAAGAGAGAGAAAAAAAATTCCTGGCAGAGCTGTGAGTTTAATGCCAGCTGACATAACTTCAACTTACAAAACTTTTTGTTGTTTTAAACACTTGGCTGTGATTGAAATTGCTAGAAAAAAACAATACAACCAACCAATAAACAGAATACAGTAAATGTAAATTTGATGTAAACATTTGATGTAGTTAATATAATCAGTATAATTTCATCATCCATCCATCAAAGATTTTTTTAGTAATAAAATATAGATGTTACGTGACCCCATGACAAATGTTGTTCAGAGAAAGAACGCTTATAATGTTGATACAGATCATTAAAAGTCACAGCCCTACAAAAATGCACTGCATCTTGCAAGACAAGATAGAGATTCATAAAATGAAAGTAATCAGAGTTTGAAAGACTTATTTTATTTTTTACACACACACACACACACACACACACACACACACACACACACACACACACACACACACACACACACACACACACACACACACACACACACACACACACACACACACTGTGAACACACACCCGGAGCAGTTGGCAGCCATTTTTTGCTGCAGCGCCCAGGGAGCAGTTGGGGGTTCAGTGCCTTGCCCAAGGGTCTCACCTCAGTTGGTATTGAAGGTGGGAGAGAGCTCTGGTTATTCACTCCCCCACCTACAATCCCTGCTGGTACTTGACTCAAACCTGCAACCTTTGGGTTACAAGCTAGACTCTCTAACCATTAGGCCATGACAAATCAATGTCTGTAAGTTAACTTACAGTTTACAGCCAGATGCACAAATTGAAACAAAAGTTCAAGGAATGATGAACTCTTTTATACCAATATGTAAATATATATATAAAAAAAATTTTTTTCCAAGCAAGTTTCCTTAAAATATCTTCTAAAGGACAACTGTGAGGACAAAAGTGAAGGATTTAAATGCAGAAAACTGTACACCACCTCCATGAAAGCAGTTACCTCCCATTTAAGAGGTAAACCTTTTTATACCTTTTTAGTCTCCTTTGGGCATCAATATGCGGAGGCATTGTTCATGCCTAAACACCTTGTAGCAATTTCTCACTGGTAACAAGATTCCTTTATATACAATTTTTAAATTTGCCATCAAAAAAGTAAAAGAACCAAACACAGCCAAACTCTAGAGACTATTTTGAGCTGTGATGTGAGACTAGAGACTATTTTGAGCTGTGAAGGCAACAGACTGGAAATTTTAAGACCATTTCACATTCAAAATACTGTATCTGTATACCATTATGAAGTATTTGAGATTTATTTATTGTTGCAAAAAAAAATAAAAAAATAAATAAAACATATATATATATATATAAGAGAGAGTCAGATGGTGGGAGTCACATCATCTGTCAGAAGGGCTAATGGGATAATGCTAACCAGAAAAACCTGAGTGGTAAAAAAAAAACAAACAAAAAAAACAGGTAGCCTAAACGTCAGGTGAGCGTAGGCAGTGCAGCAAATAGGCAGCTCACAAAAGTATTATGCAAGTTTTTAAATAGTTTTCAGTCACCAGATGAAAACAGATCAAACTGATATAGATAGTGACTCTGAGCTGAAATCACGTGTTACACCTGTGAAAAGAAACTTATCTCTTCATCCTGGCATTTTAAAGAAATGCATTCAAATTGGTTTAAGCTTATAATGTATTTTTAATTTAATGGTATTATTATTTTATTTTATTTGAAGAGCCTTCTAAAAGGAGCCTGGCATTTACATATTTTTTTACTAGAACTTAATTATGTCCTTGTGGTTTATACACTGAACAAAATTATAAACGCAATTTGTCCCCCATTTTTTAAGAGCTGAACTCAAATATCTAAGGGTATACTCACACTAGGCAAGTTGCCTTGAACCGAGCGCGATTATCCCCAATCCCCACTCCACACTCCCCTGCTGGCCTGCACTCACACATGCCCTAAACTTTCTGGCCAGGCACGCTTACGTCATGTATGGGATGATGAAGAAAACCACTTTCACTAATATTCTGCCGAATAATTTATAATTCTTAATTTATAATTTATGCCGTTGATTTTGATTTTCACTTGTATGTATCAGAAAATTATTACTGAGAGCTGAGGTTGATGAAATAATTTGTAGCTTTATGAGAGCTTATTTTTGCAAACTACATTTCCTGTTCATCAATAAGGTAAGTAACAGACCCATTATAAACCTAAATATACTTGATTTAATTAAATTTATTGAAAAGCGTAGTGTAGTAGTGGTAATAGAATATGTTTGAAGTCATAATGATGACAGTAGTGCACACAAAATAGCAGTTAACGCTCACACTGCATGCGCACTGCACCCGAGCCCAACCGAACCATGCCCTGGCCCACTCTTCCAACCGGGACAGGGCTATCTAACAAATGACGTTGAACCAGGCTTTGAAGGTCAAACGCGCTCGGATCAAAACACCTAGTTTGAGTACAACCTAAGATTTTTTCTATGTACACAAAAGGACTTCTTTCAAATATTGCTCACAAATCTGTCTAAATATGTGTTAGTGAGCACTTCTCCTTTGCTGAGATAATCCATCCACCTCACAGTTGTGGCATATCAAAATGCTAATTAGACAGCATGATGATTGCACAGGTGTGCCTTAGACTGGCCACAATAAAAGGACACTCTAAAAAAAGTTGTACTGTATTGGGGGGTCCGAAAACCAGTCACGACGCCATACATGCTGTGTTGCCAGAAGTTTGCTTTCGCGTGGCGGAGTGCATAACTTTTTTTTTAACTTTCCGCATAGCTTCGCATCTGAACATGCACGAGTTCAGAGCAATTATAGCAAAACATGCAAGTCTGTGCCGGCTGTGAAACAGAAACAGTTTAATGTGAAGTTCAAACTCAATCATGGGCTTTTTTTTTTTTTTTGTATAGTTCGCCCAAGGCTTCTTATTTGAAGTAAGTTATGTTATTTTTATTGTATAAAACAGAATAAGAATTCATTTAGATATTAATTATACACTATTTGCTTACAGTTGTCTTGTGTTTTGATGCGAAATAGGCTACAGCCAATAGTTTAAGGTTGTTTTAAGTTTGTAAATAAATAATTAATTCATCAACTCATTCATCCCAAGACTTGTACTGGCAAATGACTTCTGGATGGTTTTAGAGGACAATTACTCCTCATTGCTCCCCGTCGTTTCAAAGAAAAGTACAACGGCGAACACGAAAAGTATAAAAGCTGCTTCCATTTGTGAGGGTGAGCACGCAGTCAGCGGAGCCAGGCGAAAGTATAAATCCCAACACAACACTGTAGGGACGCTGCAGACGTATGATGCTGCTGACATGTTATCTTTGTTATTGGGTGCACCAGAAAACACGTCAGCAGCGTCGTGAACGCACTCACAACAGACCTGGAAGAGAAGACAATGTTGAATAAAGTCATAATTTTTGTTATTTTTGGACCAAAATGTATTTTCGATGCTTCAACAAATTCGAACTGACCCCTTATCTTTCTGGACTTGGACAGTATACCGTCCATACATTTTCATTGGAGGGACAGAAAGCTCTCTGACTAAATCCAAAATATCTTAACCTGTGTTCAGAAGATGAACGGAGGTCTTACGGGTTTTGAACAACATGAGGTTGAGTCATTAATGACATAATTTTCATTTTTGGGTGAACTATCCCTTTAACTTTGTTTGTTGTCATAATGCTGCAAGTTTTGTAACCCCCAATTAGTCTCGTTTTTATTCGTCTATAATATTGCATTATACATTTAATTATGGTCATCGTCACATGACCAGCATTCACGTTGTGTCTTGTCTCATTTTCGTCAAGTGATAAAGGTTTGTGGACGATGATATTTAGTCATAATTTTCATTGATGAAAGCAACACTAGTCAAGACCCCAGTGAGGACGACTTCCCTGAGATGTTTTCCGACAGTTTGTGTAGAATTTTTTTGTTTATGCGAACCGATCGTTGCAGCAGCTGTCTGGGTGGCTGGTCTCAGACGATCTTGGAGGTGAAGATGCTGGATGTGAAGGTCCTGGGCTGGTGTGGTTACACGTGGTCTGTGGTTGTGAGGCCGCTTGGATGAACTGCCAATTTCTCTGAAATGCCTTTGGAGACGGCTTATGGTAGAGAAATTAACATTCAATTCAAAGTCAGCTGCTCTGGTAGACATTCCTGCAGTCATCATGCCAATTGCATGCTCCCTCAAAACCTGTGAAATCTGTGGCATTGTGCTGTGTGATAAAACTGCACATTTTAGAGTGGTCTTGTATTGTGGCCAGCCTAAGGCACACCTGTGCAATAATCATGCTGTCTAATTAGCATCTTGATATGCCACAACTGTGAGGTGGATGGATTATCTCTCACGATGAAGTGCTCACTAACACAGATTTTTGAAAAAAATTACATTGTCTTTATTTATAGAGGTAAATTATGTCACATTTCTTTAGTAAGTTTCGTCTGTGTGTGAAGACGAAACATGCGCCATTCCCCGCGCTCGCTTACTGCTCGCACCTCATGTTTGCGGCTGAATGTTCATAACTGATGGATGGACATCTATGCCCAGTTAAAACACATCAGAAACCCGATGAAAGGAAAAGAAAACGAAAGTAAAAAAAAAAAAAAAAAACGTCTCTAAAGTTACATGCGATATTGGTATATACTTTTCTAACATCAATAGCATTTGAGGAAAATGACTTACAGTCATAAAAACAACTGTAATGTGTTCATTTAGGTCACAACAACATTGCACATCTTATACATTTTTTATATATATTATAATAAATTGTAAATCATTTAGGTAAAATAAGGCCAGTGTAATATCACTTTCCTGTTAAGATTATTTATTTATTTATTTATTTATGTATTCATTATAGACAATAAAAAAGAAAGAAGCATTAAACACAGGATGGATGACTCTTCCTCAAACAAACAATGACCCCAAACCACATTTTTCAAGACGCTACTGTCAAACTGGGACACCTTTATTGGAAAACTGGGACACTTAAAACACATTCAGTTGTTATTCAAGTGTCGGCCTTATAAATTAAATACAAAATAACAATATAAACAACAATATAAACAACAACAACAACAATAATATAAACATCACTTTTTTTAAGAAGGGGTGCAGGTACAGCAAATTCAATACCCTGTCCCAATTTAACAATATGCTATTGGCAAACTGGGACAGTGTCAAAATAGCATAAAAAAACCCCAAGAAGATTAATATGAATGTGATTTTTTAAAATTCTGATTCACCATTACATCCTATAACAAAATATGTAACAATTATAAATCGTCCATGAGTTGTTTTATTTTTATAACCTTAACATGATTTACCTCAGAATGCTATGTCATTTTACTTACCATCACAGTTCACTGTAAGGTTGTTAAATATGATGTGCCACACCCCGGAAGTGATATTTTTTTATTTTTTATCACATACTTGCTACTGTTGAGTTCAGTGTTGATTTTTAGTAAAAAAAAAAAACACATCCATGTAAAGATATAAATTATTAAGCTTAACTGTCCCACTTTACCCATTGTCCCACTTTACCAGCATTCACCCTATATATATTCACCCTTTTTTTATTTATTTTTTATGATAATATACTGGCAGTTAAATTTAGAATTAGCCTATATCTAATTTAATCTAATAATGGTTGGTTCTTTTTGGGTTGTTCCACTACTAATGAATCATTGCTTTAAAAGCGCCCTGAAATTAATTAATTATTTAATTTATTGACACATTTGAAACATCAAAGTTGAGTCGACGGCTAATAATAAAGTTATTTCTAATTTTGATGTCTGGTAAGGGAAAGTGCAGTGTAGTGAACTTCGTCTTCACCCTCCATCACAAGAGTTTTAGAGAATCTGACCGATGTGATGCTGAGACGTAAAAGTGCGATAAGATTAAATCAAAGGGACTGCTATGAATTTGTTAAAAAAAATCTCTTAAGATAAACGACGCCTAATGTGACATGTGAGCGTTCGATAGGAATGTCGTTTATCATCAGCAGATGAACTGAAGTGACACACCCATTACAGGTGAGCAGTGAAGAGTACTAAAGGCGAGAGTGAAGCCAATAACTCATCACATTCCTCCCTGCAGACAGTTGAGTCAAGCCAGAGAGGTGAGACCAGACTACACATTATATGATTGATCACATTTCTCCTGTCAAATTAAATTAATTATGCCTACTTATATGATCAAAAAAAAGTTTTCTGCTTTTAATTTTATGATTATGATTATTATTATTAATATAGATGATTGTCTTGCTGGTCATTTTTGCTGCTCTTCTGTGTCCCACCGTCCACAGTACGGATGCTTCAGTGGGTGAGTATAACTGAAGTTTAACTTAATTTACGCAGTGAATAGTATAGTTTTATTTTGCATGCCATGTGTTTTCATTGGTTTATATATATTAATATTGTCATTTCACTGTAAACAGAATGGTGCTATCACAAGGCAGAATGCAGTAAGTGTGATTAATGCGTTTTTTGCACCCTACATTGACATAAAACTTGATATAAAATTGATTATAAATTGTATATATTACTTTATTAAAAACTTGTTCTGAAGTGATTTATTTATTCATTTATTCATCTATATGAATAGATTTTACCACCTGGCCTAATATTTTCCCTGAATATTGCAATGGATCCAAGCAATCTCCCATTAATATTGTGACTGCAAGTGTTCAGGGCAACCCTAACCTGACCTCCTTTAACTTAACTGGTTTTGATGACAGCTCCACCTTCCTGTCAGTCTTAAACTCAGGAGAATCCGGTAAGGATCACTGCACACTGGGAACCTTAATTTGCTAATATTACTTGCATTTATTTCAATGCACATTTAACAGAATAACCTATAAAATAGTTGCTAAAAACTTTCAGCAGTCACTTATTCAGTGACTTCTATGAGGAATACCTACTTAGAAAACCAATCCTTAGGAAGAGGTAACAAGAAGTATCACATTAAAAAGGTTGCACAGAGAAGTTCAAAAGTGCGAGCTAGCAAAGAGATGTAGGTGATATATTGCTAGACAACAGAAGAATATATAATGGAAACTTAGACTGGCAAAAGTAGGGGTATGGTCATGGAGTGCAGATTAATCATCTGTGATGATCAGAATCAGTGTATATCATATCTTTCTTTTAACAGCTGAGTTAAGGCTGCTCTGTGCCTGCTTAAAACTCAATATGAAGATGCAATGTTGCATAAAAGCCAAACTAAATTAAGCCTGCTCTACCCACCTCTGCATCTAAAGTATACCATTGTATTTGCAGTGTAAATACTATTTCTGCACAGCATTAAACAGTTAAGAGACTGAGAAAGCTCTTCTAAATTTGCCGTAATATGTCCATTGTCTTCACAGTGGTGGTTAACCTTGATGATGACAAAATGTCAGTGCAAGGAGGTGGTCTTCCAGGTCTTTACAAAACTAAACAATTCCATCTCCACTGGGGTAACGGCAGCTCCTCACCTGGCTCCGAACACACCGTGGATGGCAAAAAATACCCAATGGAGGTATGAATGAATGAATTTTCCCTGTAAATGCACTGCATCATTTCAAATATTGTGATGAAATAGAACAATAATTTTGGGTTCCACAAAAATCTTTTTTTTTCAAAGTCTAAAGTACATTTTAAAAATCTAAATAATTTTTTTTTTACTATAAAGAACCATTTGTATACTGTACAAAGGGAAGGTTCCATGGGTGTTAAATGTTCTTTGTGGTACCATTGATGTCGATAAAAATCTTTATTTTTAAGAGTTTGTGTTCCTTCACTGTTTGTGTTCTTTCATGTCTCATAGCTGCACATTGTAAATGTTCATTCAAAATACAACGGGAGTGTGTCAGCTGCTCTAGCTGCCAAAGACAGCACAGCATTGGCTGTTCTTGGATTCTTCATTGAGGTGAGCATGTCATTACCTGAATGAAATGCAAACCTAAAAGAATATTCATGGCTTAGTTGTGTGCAAACACAGGCCTTTTATTTATTTTATTACTATTATTTTTTTATTTAACCACAAGGGAACCAATGAAGTGAACAAAACAAAAAGCTGGGATATCCTAACATCCTTTTTGACAAGCATCCCCAATTCAGGTGAAAAAAATGTCTTTTTTTCTTTTTCTTTTTTTTTTTTTTTGAGTGAATACTTAAACATTGGTGTATTTGGTTAATCTCTATTTCACCAATATAATTTAACAACACATTAACACATAACTAAAGAGAGCCAAGTAGTTTTATGACACCCTACTGATTTTATTTTATTTGTATATTTAGGTGATACAACCACAGATATCATGAATCAAATCACACTGAACAGTCTGATTGAAGGTGTGGACAGGACTAAATATTACCGTTATCAAGGCTCCCTAACTACACCCAGCTGTAATGAAGCTGTGGTTTGGACCGTGTTTAAAGAGCCCGTCAAAGTTAGTCACAATTTTGTAAGTAAAGACAGCTCCATGGTACAGTAATTCATAAAAATCATATTCGTCTATTACTGGGTGACAACTTTTACATATTCTGAGTAAAAAAAAAAGTCACTGTATTTATTTTATTTCTCCAAACAGATCAACCGCTTCAGCACTACTGTCTTTTTCAAAGATCCAGATGCTTCAGTTCTGATCACCAACAGCTTCAGAGGAGTTCAGCCCTTGAATGGTAGAGTTGTGACATCACAGGTGGAACAAACAGCAGCTTCATCAGCGGCCACATCCACTTTATCTATTATCACAGTACTCCTCTTGTCCAGTTTGTGTTGGCTATAGAAATATGCTTTGTGCACATTTATGAAATGATTTAATTTATTGCACTACACGGTGTACATTTTGATTTGCATTTGATCATGACTGAGGATATCTGTAAATATAGATTTGTATCCCTTGTGATTGTTGTTACATGGGAAAAAATAAGATGTAAGTTAGAAGTTTATGACAAATAGCTGTTCCTTTTTCAACCAAATGTGTTTCTATTTCTATATATTTTTAAAAGCAAATGTTGTTATCTGTGATGATAATAAGTTCTTAGATGTATTACGCTGCTGATGCTTTATATGAAGCTTCTGTGTCATATTCAATATCGGATAATTCAGTAGTATTTAAAATGATTTGTTTTTAAATTGTAAAACCTGATTTGCTTTAAATTTAGTTATTACATTTAAAATAATAAATTTTTGTGGTTTAATAACAAAATGTCTCCAAATTATTTCTGTTTATGTACCGTATATGAGGGTCCAATGACCAATCAAAATGTTTGTAATTATATGTACTTATATACAGTACCATTTTTATCTATCATACACTTTTTATGTGTATGTGTATACACACACACACACACACACACACACAAACACACACTACCACTCAAAAGTTACACTTTTTTATGTTTTTGAAAGTAGTATTTTATGCTCAAGGCTTTTTGAATAAAATTTGAATAAAAAATATACTAATATCTAGAATCTCTATTAGGAGTGTGGTTTAAAATGGTTTAAATTCTGTTTAACTGTTTTGGTGTATTATGGAACCCACAGGCCACTTATGACACTGGAAAACCAGAGAGCTTTAAAACTTTAACATCTACTTGTCAAAAATCACCATTATTTTTAATTTTAAAATATCAAGTTTCAGGCAGCAAATGTGGCACATACTTGCCAAATTGTATCTTTGGGTATTATGTTCTACTGTTTTTTATTTTTTATTTTTGTTACTACCCCCCACCTTCTTAATTGCTTCTGTGAAAAGAGCTATACAAATAAGTGACTTCCAATGCTCTTCCTTCAGCTCAGGTGATTAAAATATGCATTAACTCAATATATCAATATACGATCTTATTCCTGGAGTGGACAGAACTAAATATGACTGTTATCTTGGTTCTTTGACCACACCAAACTGCAATGAAGGTGTGGTGTGGACCATCTTTAAAGACCCCATCAAAGTCAACTGTGATTTGGTAAGTATGGGGGAAAGCTTATTTAGCAGAGTTGGTAACTGCTGAAGTACATTTTCCTTCCTACAGCAGTAAAGTTTTGAAGTGTTCCAGTATCTCTGGTTTACGGTGCCTGTAAGGTGACTTGTTCGGTTTACTTAGTTTTGTCATGGCCACGACATAATAACTCGTGGGAATGTGATAATATGTCGTGGCCACGAGATCATTTTGTCGAGGTAACGACATCCCGAAATTGAAGCAAAAAACAAAACAAAAAAGAATATAAACGAAAAAAAGACTTTATGTAATATTTATTTATGATAAACTTCATTTGAATGCTGACGATCGCATGTAATACAGCCCGGTAGCCAAAGCATATGGTTAATATAATAATTACTTAAAGGGGGGGTGAAATGCTATTTCATGCATACTGAGTTTTTTACACTGTTAAAGAGTTGGATTCCCATGCTAAACATGGACAAAGTTTCAAAAATTAAGTTGTACGTTTGAAGGAGTATTTTTGTTACAAAAAAACCTCTTCCGGTTTGTCACAAGTTTTGGAAAGTTTTTTTTCGAGTATGGCTCTGTGTGACGTTAGATGGAGCGGAATTTCCTTATATGGGTCCTAAGTGCGCACTCTTCTGCTGGAAGAGCGCGCGCTCCCGTATAGCAGAACACTGAGAGGCTGAGCACAGCCTGATCAGAGCGAGAGCGTCGCGAAAAGTCACAAAAGAAGTGTGTTTTTGGTTGCCAGGGCAAGACAACCCTGCACAGATTACCAAAAGAGAAACAGCATTAAGGGACCAGTGGATGGAGTTTATATTTACAGAGCATCAACGGAGTTGTGCAAGTGTTTTTGTTTGTTCCCTGCATTTCGGATTGCACATCGTTTATTTCTTAAGGATAATGCAGTCCCAATGGAAAAGGGTCACGATCGTGTGTTGGAACCGCATGCGGTGAGTAAAACTGCTTCAAATATCTCTGTGTTGTTAACTTAGCTATCAGCGCGTAAGCACATCAAGTAAACAACATGTGATGTTGTCATCAAACTGCACTTTCCACATGTAACTTACAGCTTAAAAAAAAAAAAGACGACATAAAGTGGAACTTAGTCATTTTCCAAAACCGCTAAGCAAATATATACAGTTTCAGTACATACCACATAGCATACCGCCTTTGCTGATGCTGCTCTTGTTAAATTTCAGCCTCTGGATCTGTGTCACAGCTTCCACATGCTCTCAACTCAAAAGCCTACTCGCGCTCGTGATTCTTTAGCTCCGCCCACACGTCACGCCTCTAGGCGCTCGTGTTTTTCCGGGAAAAATCGATAGAGACTATCTTTCTCTTATAAATATAATAAAACTAAAGACTTTTTGGAGTTATGAAGGATGCAGTACTACTCTATAGGTACTCAAGATTAACAGGATATTGAGTGAAAACGAGCATTTCACCCCCCCTTTAATTCAAGATAAAATATTAATGAATCCATCTCTGATAATCCCGGGGTTACTATGGTCACGCAGGTTTGTTTACGCATTAAACTCGTGGCCATGAGAAAAACATGCCGTTCCCTCAACATAAGAAGTCGAGGCCACGAGAAATGGATGTTGTTCCCTCAACATAGCATCTCGAGGCCACGACATAAGGATATCGTTACCTCGACAAAATGATCTTGTGGCCACGACATCATATGACGTTCCCACGAGTTATTATGTTGTGGCCACGCCAAAACTAATTAAACCGAACAATTCACCTTAAGGGCACCGTACTGGTTTAATAGTTTTAAACCATTCTATTCCCGCCTCTCACTATTAGATTAACCTGTTCAATACAAGTGTTTACATCAACAAGACGACCAACTCTCACCTAATGGTGGACACGTTCAGGTGTGTTCAGCCGGTCATCAGCAGGATTGTGACCTCACAGGTGGCTGGTACCAGAGCTACTAGTCCTGTTTCCCAAACAGCATTTGACTTGGAAACGGATGCATACTGGTAGGATTGTAGTGTGAGGTTGGTAATGTTATGGCACAAGTTAAGTGTTTAAAAAAAAAATTATAATCATAATAATTTAAGAATGATACTTGTTCCATAAACTTATCATGTAATGGCCCGTGCAGATCTTGAATAAAATGGTTAAAGGCATCCTGCTTGTTCATGCATTAATCTTAATAGCATCCAACACTACTTTTAACATGTTATCGCCTTTTATACAACTTAAGATCACTGTTTGGTGCGTGTATGCTAATTGTTGTATTGTGGTGTTTTTGAAATCCATGTTTGTGCACTTGATTTGGACATAAGACTATCATCAGTTTTGCACTTCAGAATGAAACTAAGCTTTTTAATTTGTATTGTAGTTCCTTAAAGGTAACGTGCCATCATTTGAGTGTAGAAGGGAGCTCAAGTTGAATTTAAGTTTTGTTAGGCAGAAAAGAATGTCTCAGATTAAGTGATTGAGGTGTTTTGTTGCTGGATGTAATAATGGACACGGCAGTCATCATTTACACCAGACACCTGAGCCGCTGCAGTCACAGAAGATTAACGTTACTTTCGCTTTGGAGGTTATGCGCCAATATGCCTAAATGTGTCTGAAATCATTTGTCATCGACCTTCATCTAAACAAGAAGTGACTATACGTTTTTTTTTTTTTTTTATTAATCTTTGCAAATCGCCTTTCCTAATATATGCTAGTTATCAAGTTTTGTGGCTATAGTAAACAGTACTGCTCATCACTGCATGAAAGAGAGGGGCGGGATCAGCAAAAACTCATTAGCATTTAAAGCAACATGAACTAGAATTGCTTGCAAAAAACAGCCATTTTGATGGTAAAAAGCTGTTTTTTACACTTCCATTGAGAAATTAACATAAAAATGTTATAGACTTTTCATTAAGACCCCAAAGAATAATCATCTATATCAAATTGGCATCCGATTACCCCTTATAGTTGAGAAACTTATGCTGAAGTACACTCCAGTTTATCAACTATGTTTTAGAGACCCGATACGTGGACCGATACGTTTCTCCAGACCTTTTTGTTTACTTTTGCAACTCGGATGAAAATAACAACAAAACAAGTTTAGTTGTTGGTTTTAATAAAACAAATGTGTTCAAAAACAACTTGTATGTCTCTTCTTCAGTATAAAAACCTGAATGCAAAACAAAAGCTTAGGGTTCCACCTAGTGGTAAACTTAAAGGAAGAATTTACACGAAAAAGCTTAAGCTAAATTTAAACATGCTAAAAACAATTATTCTGCTAAGAGTATATTTATTTGAATCCAGTTCAGTATTTTTCTTGTACTTTTGAGAACGGCATTAACAGTCTCCATTACATCATTTTGAACTTTTATTTATAGAATCCAAAGCATTTTGGTTTCATGTGTGAACCACAGGTTCTACTGAACCTCACAAACAAAAAAAGCCGAGGGCAGTATGACCAGAACATTACAGAGCTCCAAAAAGCAGATGACGGAAAAGACACGGTACACAAGCTGCTGTGACCACTGCAAGACACATCTGCCCACAAATACAATAATAAAATCATGTCATTTTATAATGAGTCATGGTACTCTGTGGAACAAATTACAATCAAACTATTCCAGTAAATGTAATTATAATTCTTTGGTCATCATTTAAGTAATGCTGATTAATCTTGAATTGGTTGTGTTGGGATGTCATTGTAAAGACGTACCATTCAGTATTTCCAGTACACTAGAAGTGTCATGACCGATTTTATCAGGAGTGTGTTTCACACACTCACAGATTTTTGGTAATTTTATAGTCTATTTTTTCTCTCTCCACCATGGTTTCCCAAGGAGGGATATGCCCTTGTTATTCCGTCAACTTCATCCTCTTTTTATCTATCCAGAACATAAGCAGATGAGAGTTCATGAGAGCTACGGGCAGCCAGACAAGTGTTCGCACATGTTGTGAATTATGCTGATTTTTTTCATGAGAATTTTTGATGAATACAAATATGAAATCATTCAAGAAATTGGTAAATGAGACCCAGTGTCTTGGCAGAATTCTTTTCGATTTCTTGCAGTGCATATTACAATATTGTATCTTTATAAAAAGGTTACTAATTACGTTGCATTGCCACATTTAATGGAAGTTGCTTTAGTTTCCTTACGTTATTTGTTTCACCTTCAGAATGACTCACAGGATTTTTTTGTTTACATTGGAGAAGCTTTGGGGAAAACACTGTTTCTTAGCCCTAAAATTGTTTGCATGCAATAACAAAACACCATAATAAAGGTAAAGATCATGGGGTGCAGTACCTGTAAACTTCACGGCCGAGCAAATCCAAGATTTGCAAAATCCAAGACTACTTTGCACCAATACACAGATTCTGTTTTGTTATTTTGTCTTCTGTCACAAGTTGGTTGGAAAGCAAGGAGAAAGCTGAGGCAATGATTTATATGAAAACGGTAAGATGATACAGGACAAAAAAAAAAAGTGTGAAAATATCAACAAATCAGTAACTTAAGCGATTAAGTACACAGGGACTAAGAACAGGTAAAGTAAAAGAACTCAATGAACCAAAACAGCATGTGACACTACCATTCTTTCCAGTAGGCACAAGTTGGCACTCTACAGAAAACAAAGTTTAAGTTTTGAGGAAGTGGGGATCATTGGAACAGGAAACCACCAGAGTATTAATATACAGGCATCTGTCCCCACATCTCACTGAGAGAAGATGCGGGAACGCTTTTTTTTTTCCACCTATACATTTGTTCCTCTTCCTTGACTTCCTACCCTTCCTTTACTGTATAGGGTATGCCCTTTTCCATTGTCTTTCATGCAAATTACCATCTGGCCCCAAAAGAACGCTCCAGGTCTAGGACAGTGTAGATGATGTGGGGAAAATTGTATAACACGCTACAGTACAACAGCTATGTTTCTCCCCTCCACCATGTTTCAAGTTTATGTGTGTAGACCAGGGTTATCCGACCCTGCTCCTGGAGAGCTATATTCCTGCAGACTGTAGTTGAACATATGAAGCAGACTCACTCCTTTAGTCAAAATCGAAGGTTCAAGGGTCTGTCCATACAAACTTCCCTGGTCCAATCATAAAGTGCAACTGGCAGCAGGGATTCCCCCCAAGGAGAAGTGCTTAGGGAAATTCCAGAGTGAGTATCTAAAAGCAAAGTGAAACTCTAGTAAAACAAAATGCATTTGAAGTATAATTATGTCAACGTACAGTAAAGAATGGTTCAAAACCCCCTGTTTATTTTTTACTTGTATCTGTCAGTCTGAGACGTCATTGCCATTGCTTATTGATTAAGCTTAAATTTCATTGCACTACAACACCACTTTCTGAAGTGGAAACAGTTCAAATTCAAGAACATGCAAAGGACTTTCTTTTTATAATTATGCACATATATAATGTAAAATGTTAAAATTGAATTACTCCATATATACTGTAGATGCAAGTGTACTTTTTCAATTGGTGTCAAGGATCCGGTACTTCGGTACCAATATTTTTTAAACGTCACGGTACCAGATTTTCTCAAACCCGGTACTTGATGCGCGTGGATACCTGAAGTGCATGCAGTTGGTCTTCTAGAGAGCCACAGAGCTTCTCTTAAACCAGAGACAGTAGACAGACTTGTGTTCTTAGCTAAAAACTTGTAAAAAAAATACTTATCCTGGTTTAATTATTTTTCCCAGTTTGTTTATTATTTAAATGCAAATGCAATCATATCGAGATACATATTGAATATCGTAAAAAATTGGACAATATCGAGATACATTTTTTTTTAATAATAATAAAAAATCTCTAGTGTAATAATGACAAAAATGTATAACAAAATTACTAAAGCTTTAATTAGAATTCAAATGAAAACATAAAATACAACAATAAAAACAAATTTAAAATATTACCAAAATATTAATATCAATGTCACTAAAATAAAATAAAATAATACTCAAACAACACCGTAACACTGTAAGTATAACAAAAATATCAAATGCTTATAATAAACACAAGTAATCATAATAGACTATTTGTTTGTTAAAGGGATGTAATCGCCCCTATGTCTTTAACTTTCTTTATGAAATACAAAAGAAGCTATTTTCAAAATGTCAGGGTAGACATGTTGTTTTTGACCCACTGGCTTTCATTGTATGGACAAAAACTGTGTGTTTTGGAGAACAAAAACAGTTTTAGAGTGACATAAACAGGAGTAAATTTCTGAATGCACATGCTCTTTAAGAAATCATACTAGTGCATCAGAACTCTCCCCCGACTGTCTCTTCTGTCTCGGCTGATTTTATGTATAATCTTACAGAAGAAGAAATATATATATATATATATATATATATATATATATATATATATATATATATATATATATATATATATATATATATATATATATATTTATGTATAATCTTACAGAAGAAGAAATATATATATATATATATATATATATATATATATATATATACTTTCATTGTCTATATTCCATTTCTTTCTTTTGGTTTAGTTAAATCAGAGAAGCTCACACACAGGGATCTCTCAGTCAGCCGGTATTCTGGAACTTATGATGAAGAATGTTTAGAATGCTAAACAGCCTTTTTTATTTCCTCTTCTCTGTGTTTTCTTCTGAACTTTGCCCATGTTCTTTTACAATTTTTTTGTGTGCACAAACAAATGATTACTGCAAAACATTTTTTCTCTTAATTAATTAGGCAACTATCATTTCCAGGTGACAGTATGATGACAGAGGTCCATCTAATGTGTGTCTAGGTGAACTCTGAACATTCCAGTTCTAATGACATTGACTGATGAAGTGTCAGAAGACAACCACTCATATGTGACACTGAAAAAACTAAAACAAAGTCTGAGCAGGGTTATTATAGCTAACTAAAAATAAAACCAAAAACAAAAATGTTTCCCAAGACATTATAATGTGTTCTTTGGACTTAACTGACAGACTGACGTTCTGAGGTTTTTTTTTTTTATCTCCATTTTATGTTGCAATTACTCTGCTTATTGTACATATCAAATATGAGACATTTATATCAGTAGTCTCATATTCATAATTGTGACCACAAAGTCTGTTTACAGTGTCTATCATTGGAACATGTTTAAATCTGCCATTGTCTGTGTGTGTGCATATAAACAGTACACATAGAGAAAGTGTGTGATATATACATACATAGATACATCACACGTATATTACTTTAACTTTCTGCACAACTCTGTATACATTGGATTGATTTTAAAAACTTGAAATTTGCACCAAACATACATTCCTGTAGGAAAATAATTTCAGCTCCCACGTTCCCACGTTAAATTTTCATTTGGTTTAACTTGATGTATTAAATTAACTAAAAACTGCAAAGCTGAATATATATATACACATACACACAATAATAAAAACTACATATACGTATTTTAAAAAGAAAAATACAAAAATAAAAACTAATTAGAAATAAGAAAACTATGATAGTATTTTAGTGAAAATGTTTTTAATGTCTGATATTGTAAGATTTTTTTTTTATCTTCACACATTTTCTATGTATCTGAACATTGGATGCATCACATGATTTTGAATTGCAATAGTATGTTTTGTTTTTGTTTTTCAAAGAAATAGTAATGCAATAGTACTTTCACATCATGAATTATGTTCTTTGAATGAGGCTTTTTCGTAATTATAATATCAGTAGGGTTGCATCACTTCTTTCAATCGCATTTGTATGAATAAAAAATAAAATAAATTATACAAAAAAAAAAAAAAAAATCTAAGTAGGTTCCACATCTTTATCAAAATGTCCAAGCAAAATTAGTTCCAGGCCTTGTGTATTTATGCAATGACCCCTACACAAGCTGAAGTAGTAAACCACTGTCCTGCTGTGTGTTAATGCTCCCATGTGGATCCTACTTGTCATCACAGCTAGAGATCATAAGAACTACATACAGCATGGGTCAACAACCTTTTGGGCATGAAGTGCAATTTTTTTTTTTTCTGGTTAACCACTGTGCCAGCAATGCCTGACCACAGCATGAATTTTTTCAATGCATGCTTTATTTACTGTATACAGTTCCATTAATTTAATTTCAGCCTCTTTATTTCAACTTTACCCTAAAATAAGCTTAAAATAATTCATTTTAATATATTTACACATTAAAGGTGCATAGTTAAAAATAAATATAAAACTGTCTTTTACCATGTAAAGCTGCTCGTAGTACTATTTGGAAATTATATATCATTTTAAGTGCTTTGAAAGAGTCTGTAAAAATAAGTTTGAAGGTTTTTATTTATTTACTGTATACAGTTCCATTAATTTCATTTCAGCCTCTTTATTTCAACTTTACCCTAAAATAAGCTTAAAATAATTCATTTTAATATATTTACACATTAAAGGTGCATAGTTAAAATATAAAACTGTCTTTTACCATGTAAAGCTGCTCGTAGTACTATTTGGAAATTATATATCACTTTAAGTGCTTTGAAAGACTCTGTAAAAATAAGTTTGAAGGTTTTTTTTTTTTGTTGTTGTTATTGCAAGTGGCCCTATACAAGAACACCTGGATAAAGCAGTAATATGATCAACAGTAACCAGGATGAAGCACTCATCTGTAAGGCTCTGTTCTGGTCACAGTCATATTCTCCTCTTTGACGTGGATTGTCAGGAAGTTTGGTCGGTTCAGGACACATCATCCAATCGACTGCTGTTGATTTCTGACTGACATTGTCTAATTCTCCGTTCTTCAGAATCCAGTATGAGTTGTTCTTGAAGAAATAGCAATCTCCTGAGAGGTTGAGAAAGTAATTGTGAGTAAAATGCATTGAGATTGCATTCAAAGTTGGAGAAATGTTGATTTCATCAGTTCACCCAATATTTGTGTACAACATACTGCATTGTGTAATTCTGCATTAAATATTTAAATGCTACATGGTTATCAGATTGAATGTTTACATGTACTTTACAAATAATGAGTGAAGAAGATAATGTTATAACTTGTGGTTGATATTCATTCTGCATAATTTCTTATGCTGGACATGGAAGACCAAGCAGATCGAACTGCAATTGTGTGTTTCTATAATTTTACTATTATTTTAATGTACTTTAACTACCATTTTAAAGTGTCATTAATGTAAAATACAAAATAACCTATAATGTTTCTTAATGTGTTTTGTTAATTTGAATAATTTAATAACCAATGACAGACAAAGCAGAAACCCAGTAAAATCAAATTTATTTTATGACTTTAATACAGACATATGAATATAAATATATAAATTGTCCATATTTTAATTAAAGATTTATAAAAATGTATTAAAATTGAATGATTCAGTTAGGTTTTAGTGCATTTTAATGCCTGAAATGTACAGCTAACTTATGAAAAGTTTGAATAATAACAATTTGTAGACAAACCCGAAAAAAGTTCATATTTTAGCACTTCCACACACACACACACACACACACACACACACACACACACACACATATATATATATATATCTCAACTTTAAAATGTATTTTAAAGAGTTACAATTTCTCAAATGTGGTGACGTTGAAGTCATGTGACCCTGATATATATATATATATATATATATTTTTTTTTTTTTTTTTTTTGTATTCTAAGTTTTGCTTATTTGTGAAGATTAACCTAATGAACAAAATGTGTGAGAATCATAAACTTTTGTCGGTTACAGAGATTATTTTATGCAATAATCTAAAAAGCAAATAGAAAAATCCTACTAGGTTTTTGTCAAGGCAACCAGGGTGATGCAAACTTTTAATTGGCCTACAAAAATATATCATTACTGCAGTGCTTTATTCTGCTACAGATTGATTTGAGTGGTCACAAACGAAGCCAAAGCTTCATAGCTATAGTAAACTGATAATGTAGCAGCCTAAAGCTGGAAATGCACTTGATGTAAACAGACTTTCTCTACATTACCGTCTCTCCAGATGATATCATCGGGGTTACTGGGCACGCCCGTCCAGAGGATGGCGTTTTTGGGGTAATCTGCATCTGCACGGCTCTTCTCAGTCCCAGAGAACCTCCAGTACTCTCCACCACTGAAGATGTAGGTTTTTCCATTATGAGCCCAAATAAAGGCAGCGTCCACCCTCCTCACCTCACTTCCGTCATGAGAGATCAGCCCCCAGTCTGACAGTGGACGTGGGTAGCCAGACATTGCCATGTTGTCTTTAAATACCCAGTACTGTGAGCCTGTGTGGAAAAAAAAAATTATGCATTCCCTTACAGAAATTAGCTTTTTCAAATTGATTTGTACTTCCATTGTGCCCAAATTGAATAAAAAGGAGCTAACCTATGAAGAAGATGATCCTGCTATCCGTTTGTCTTTCATAAACTGCATCTATCTTGTTAGTGCCGGGAGGAAGACCGAACCAGAAGTTTTTTATGAGAACTGGCTCAAAGGACCCAAGAGAACCGGATTGCTGGATTCGCCAGAAATATTGACCTAGAGCAAAAGGAATGAAACAAAAATTTCCACCTTTGTGTAAGTCACTACAAGCAAATCCAGTATTTATCGTCATTTCTGAGGTTTTATTTTGCTTCCCTAATTTGTCTTCTTTCACAGTTTCTTTTATTGCACTTTATCTTTTTGCATCCATACATTTCTGTTCTGGAAATTTGGTAATTAGTGCATATTTTATAAGAGAATGGATCTTTAAATATGTAATCATTTAATTTCTGAAAAGTTCTAATAATACTCTGATTAATCTGCTGGAGAAAGCATGGTAATATCTAGTTAATTTTTTTACTCTGTTCACCTGTAGTGTCTTGCATTACAAATCTTAAGTTTCTAGTGGCCTTTAAGATGATCAACTCTGCCTTTCAATATCTGTGCATTTGTAAGAACAGTCATCGGATACCTTTAAAAAAGAAAACTTCTCCCCTGATGTCTGCCACTGCATCAAAATCTCCTTTACAACGGTCCAGGACTGATGGATCAGGTCTAGATAAACAGAGAGGTCACAGAGGCCATTAACACTTTTAAGTTGATGTGTTTGAGTGCTGGAGAAGTTCCACACTGTGTATCTATGCTGTGCAAATGTTTGGGGTGTCTTTGAAAGCATTCTCTTATTCTCAACACGGCTGCATTTATTTGATAGAGTAAAATCTGTATTGTGGAATATTCTGTGATGCAAAGCTGAATTTTCTGCATCATTACTCCAGTTTTCAATGTCATATGATCCATAAATCATTGTAATATGCTGATATATTATCATCACTTTTAGATAAAAATGGTACAAATAGGTAAAAATGACTCACTGTATTGGAACTTTGGGCCGAGGTGTACTCGGTGGTTTGGGCTGAGGTGGTTTGGGCTGAGGTGGTTTGGGCTGAGGTGGTTTGGGCTGAGGTGTACTCGGTGGTTTGGGCTGAGGTGGTCTCGGTGGTTTTGGCAAGGCAGGTGTGGGAAGATTTGGGAATGGTTTTGATGTGCTTCTCTTGCTTCCTGCCAAAACACAAACCAAAACCACAGCGAAAACTTTAGATATGGTCAGCTCAGCACATCATGATAAACTGGAAAAATTGGTTTACAGTTACAGACAATGAAATATGATCCAAGCCTAATCTAAATAAATAAATGTTACAATGTTTAAATGAATGAATGAAATAAATTAATGTTTTTATTTTATTTTAAATTTGTGGCACATGTTCTTGTTTAAAATGATAGTTCAATAACAAAGAAAAAAAGTTTTCCAAATAAAGCTATTAAATGATTTCAGAAGATTTGAAATCTTCCATGGATTTTACAGGTTTGAAATGACTGTAAATTGACCACAATACTCATTTCTGCATGAAATATTACAGTTACCAGAGCACAGGGATGTAACTATTCACTCAACTCCCGATGCGATACAGTTCACAATTCTGATTCCACAATATGATTTCACACAATTTATTTATTTCGTTATTTATATTTTAACAAAAAATATTGAAGACAAATTCTAAATGAAAAGGCGTCCTTTAATATTGTCTGGACAAAATGCTGCACACTAATTTTTGTCAAATAACTAAACTAAACTCAAGTTTCAAAACAAAACGCAAATCAAATAAATAAATAATACACATATTTTCATATAATCAAAGGCTTTGCCAGTGCTTTCCATTTAAAATTAGAGACAACCACTGCATTTTATTCACAATCCAAACAAAGATACTGCACACATGAGTTTTTGATTGAAAATAGATAAAAAAAAACAAAAAAAAAAACAAAAAACAGAATGGTCTGAATTTAGCTTTGTGAAACTACTACATAAAACCCTGCATAAAACAAAAAGAGCAGAAAGGCTGCATGAGACACAAATTCACTCAATTTGTATCAATTTTCAACCGGTTTGGGGTGCATCATTATAGCCCTACCAGAGCAGGTAACCAGGGCATCTTCAGATAACCAGAGGCCACTGAGCTACAGCATCATGTAAGGCACCCCTACACTTGATTGTTTTTTTTAGCTTCCTGACAATTATATAAGGCAAATTATAATTATTTTTATTTTTATATATATGCTAGTTAACTTTTATTTAAAATTTTCAATTTCAATTTATTTGTATAGCACATTTATACACAACTTTTGTTGCACAAAGTGCTTCACATTGTGAAAATAAAAACAAAGTAGACATACAAATTTTAAAATACAGAATTAAACAAGAACTAGTTAAAAAGCCAAGCTAAACAGATAAGTCTTCAGCTGAGACCTAAAGACCTCCACTGATGGAGCTTGTCGAATATAAAGAGGGAGATTGTTCCACAGTTTTGGGCCTGTTACTGAGAAAGCACGATCACCTTTTGACTTCTTTTTGGACTGAGGAGTAACTAGCAATAGTTGATTTGACGATCTTAAAGACCTAACGAAATGTAGGGCTCTATAAGGTTGGAAATATAGTTAGGAGACAAATTATGTAAAGCTTTAAAAACAACCAGTAAAATCTTGAAATCAATCCTAAACTTGACTGATAACCAGTGAAGAGAACGCAGCACCGGAGTGATGTGCTCTCTTTTTTTGGTGCCCGTCAGAAGTCTAGCTGCAGCATTCTGTACAAGCTGCAGATGTGACAGTTGTCGGTGGCTGATCCCCACATAGAGGGAGTTACAGTAGTCCAGTCGCAAAGAAATAAATGCATGAACAACGGTCTCCAAATCCTTAAAACTAAGAAAAGGTTTAAGCTTAGCAATAATTTTAAGATGATAAAAACTACTTCTTACAACTGAATTAATCTGTTTATCAAAGCTAAGCGATGAGTCAATAATGACCCCAAGATTTCTCACATTATCCTTCACAGTCATCTCCAATGAAGCAAGAATACTGACTACACACTCTTTAAAATGTGATGGCCCAAATATTATGATTTCAGATTTTCTTTCATTCAGCTGAAGAAAATTATTATAGAGCCAAATTTTAATTACATTCAGACAGAGTAACAAAGATTGCAAAGACTGTTCATCTCCAACTTTAAGTGGAAAATAAACAACATTGTTCTGCATAAATGTGAATATAAGTTAATATCTTCCAATTTACTCTTTCCTTGAAAGAAAGAATTCTGCACTTGTGGAACTGCAGAATTATCCACCTTATTTTCCAATGTGGAAGAAGTTTTTTACAACTAAAAATAGCTGGAAACAGATGAGACCAAAATTTATAAATGGGAATTACGGGAAAATATAGCCAAAAGTGAGTGTGTGAGTTTGTTTACAGAATGCTGCTGCAACTGATGCTAACGCTCATATATTAATACATATAAAAGAATATATAATGTTCCAGCAGCCAGTAGGCCCCTCCCCAGTGCAGGCCCCTGGGCTTCAGCCCGTTAAAGCCTGTGCGTTAATGCACCCCTGCAGGTAACTAAAGCTTATGAACATGCTCCTACCGTAGAGCGACTGAATGGCATAGCGATCATCTTCCAGAAGAATGTAGGATGCGTAATCACCAACATGACCCTGGTAGTACGGCCTCATGATGGAATGATGAGCGGAGGAATGAGAGAGACCCAGGGCATGACCAAATTCATGAACAGCCACCGCAAACAAATCAGTGCCCCAGTCATCTAAACAAATGGGGAGAATAAGATGAGTGGTTCTTCATTTGTTTGTAAGAACATTTATAAGTGGGGGAATCATCAGTTGAGGCCATTTTCAGCCACTTAAAATCAAGATAAACCTCTTCAGACTATATTTCACGTACTACGTAAATGTTTAATCAAATGTTCTAAAATAAATATGGCATGTACTGTAACAGTAATGATTTTTCTCACTGGTTTTTTTTTTTTGATAAAGTTACCTGGCAGTACATTACTGCTGAACTTATACACTTTTTTTGATGTAAATATAGATCATAGTTTACAAGAAAATACTATTTTATTGTTTCATGTTTAATGCAATGTGTTTCTTTGTAATTAATTGTGAAATACATATACAGCAATACTTATTTGTTATGAAAGAAGTCAAACACCCCAAGCTGAAAATGATACTAACTTTGCAACACTTTGTACAGCTGTTTCACAGCTAAAATTGAACTGATTTAATAAATTATACATTTTAAGACTTTAACACTTATTTTCCAGTTTATTAATGCAAAACTTGACTGATAACCAGTGAAGAGAACGCAGCACTGGAGTGATGTGCTCTCTTTTTTTGGTGCCCGTCAGAAGTCTAGCTGCAGCATTCTGTACAAGCTGCAGATGTGACAGTTGTCGGTGGCTGATCCCCACATAGAGGGAGTTACAGTAGTCCAGTCGCGAAGAAATAAATGCATGAACAACGGTCTCCAAATCCTTAAAACTAAGAAAAGGTTTAAGCTTAGCAATAATTTTAAGATGATAAAAACTACTTCTTACAACTGAATTAATCTGTTTATCAAAGCTAAGCGATGAGTCAATAATGACCCCAAGATTTCTCACATTATCCTTCACAGTCATCTCCAATGAAGCAAGAATACTGACTACACACTCTTTAATCAAATGTTCTAAAATAAATATGGCATGTACTGTAACAGTAATGATTTTTCTCACTGGTTTTTTTTTTTTTTTTTTGATAAAGTTACCTGGCAGTACATTACTGCTGAACTTATACACTTTTTTTTGATGTAAATATAGATCATAGTTTACAAGAAAACTAATTGTGAAATACATATACAGCAATACTTATTTGTTATGAAAGAAGTCAAACACCCCAAGCTGAAAATGATACTAACTTTGCAACACTTTGTACAGCTGTTTCACAGCTAAAATTGAACTGATTTAATAAATTATACATTTTAAGACTTTAACACTTATTTTCCAGTTTATTAATGCAAAGTTCCTTTGAAACAATCTATATTTTAAAGCGCTATAGAAATAAATGACATGATTTATGCTATAATTAAATATATATATATATATATATATATATATATATATATATATATATATATATATATATATATATATATATATTCTGTGGAATAATGGAATAAATGCAAATTCATAAATGCAAACAAAGTCAATTTACAAAATCACTGAATTTGATTAATCCATAAATATTCTGCAACCTTTGGGACTGCCATTCATCTATTAACCACTAAATATTTAGTAAAACCTTATACCTTTGTAGGTCCAGCTCTCATCATCATCAAAATGTGTATCTCCAGAAATATCAGCCTCCCCTGGGAAGAAGGCATGAGCAAGTGTCCCTCCCTTCCCATCGAATGGATACCCATCTTCATGGTTCATTCGACCAAAAGAGATCTTGATATCAGCTTTGTCCTGTTTGTTTGAGGATGTAGCACGAAACTCGAGGTTGGTCACATCACTCCAGGCTTTAAGGGCATAGGCCATAATATTGTTCACTTCACTGGGATTGAGGAATGGAGGGAGAGATGGGTAATTATGGATGCTAGGACAAGAAAGAGGAAAAAAGATAAATCAGTGGCTGCACATTTATAAAGTTGACTGTATATGATTGTGTCAGTGACCATTGTTAATGTAACATTGCAGACCTCCATGTGACTTCAGACTTTTTCCAGCGAAGCCCAGTGGTTGCATATCTTCTCTTCCTCCTCCGCTTTTTCAGCTTGTCCTCAGACCCTATAATGTCTGGCAGTGAACACCGTGGTGTGTTCATCAGTTTCAGTGTGTCACTGTCTAGAGAAGCGCAGGACAGAAGGGTCCAGATCAATATATAGACTTCAGAGATAGAGAGCCCATTGCAGTACGTAAAATAAAAATCCATATTGGGAGGAGAGAAAATAAATACTTCTTTCTCTAGAGATGCATTGACCAAACCATTCACAAGCCACCAACTACAGCATGAGTCAGTCAGGAAAAAGTCAGTCTAAATCTATTCAGTACACGTGCATTTATGATGAAATTAAAACATAGGGATTTGATTTGAATATGATTTGAAAAAAAGAAAAAAAAAAGAAGAAGCAAGAAACACTACACAACAGAAAGAAAGGGGGGGGGGGGTCAGAAAAAGACTTGTGAAACAATGCCATTGGACCATTTCCTGCATGTGTTGAATTTACCGAGTTTGCCTGTGTCTTTGAGGCCAGCGAAACGCTGCATTTCTTTAATGGCTCTCTCAATGCCTTCTTTAGTCTGCAGCTTTCCTGTGTGGGGATCCGGAGGGGGCAGGTATCCATACCTGCTCAACCAATCCTAAGAGAAATCAGAAATCACACGCTAAAAATTTTAGTATAACTTACCAAAGACAAAAATATACTTTATTTATATTATATATTTATTTAATTGATAGAAATTAGAAAAATACATTCTCAAAAAGGATGTGTTAATTAATAACATCTCTAGGTTACGCATGTAACCCTAGTTCCTCGAGGGAATGAGACGCTGCGTCAAATGCGCTTTGGGGAACGCGCCCAGCGTGAGCGACTCTGAATATTATGTGTAATCAGTCTAATGGAAGAGCGTGACATCACAGGCGGGGTGACGTAAGCGACCAGGAAGCTATAAAAGCACTGGCATCAGTTTCGAGTACCAGCAAGCGCCGGCAGGGGTGCCAGGGGTATGGCTCCGAGACGCAGCGTCTCGTTCCCTCAAGGAACTAGGGTTACAAACGTAACCTAGAGACGTTCCTCTTCAGGAACTCGAGCTGCGTAAAATGCGCTTTAGGGAACGAGTACCAACGGCGCCAGGCTACCAAACCCCTGCCTAGTGTGTATCAGAAGAGCACAGCTTAGGACAGGAGGACAGAAGCGCCTGGAGTGACTGGCATGTCTAGGCCATAGAATTTAACAAACGTAGAGGGCGTGGACCACCCTGCAGCGTTGCAGATGTCCAGCATGGAAACACCTGCTAAAAAGGCCTTGGAGGTCGCCATACCCCGAGCAGAGTGAGCCTTGGCTCCCGACAATGGGGGACGACCAAAGGACTTATAGGTGGCGTTGATAGCCTCGACTATCCAATGACTACTAGTCTGCTTAGAAGCAGGAGAACCCCTCTTGGGGGGACCGTAGCATACATTCAATTGGTCAGTTTTTCTCCATAGGGCAGCTCTGTGGACGTATGCGTCCAGCGCTCGAACTGGACACATACAATTTAGCTTCGCTTGGTCGTGCCCCCGAAAGGGAGGAGGACAGAAGGCCTGCAGCACTAAAGGTCATGTTGTAACAGAGGGAACCTTGGGAACATATCCCGCTCGAGGGTATATGAATGCTTTAGTCATGCCAGATGCAAATTCAAGATAAGTTCCACAGAGAGGTGATAGCCAACAGAAAGGAGGTTTTAAGTGTGAGATGTCTATCTGAGATATCTTGAATAGGTTCAAATGGGGGTTTGCAAATTGCCTCTAACACCACAACCAAGTCCCACAGGGGAATACGGGAGCGTACTGGAGGTCTCAGCCTCAGCGCACCATGGAGGAAACGTGTAACTAGGGGGTGTCTTCTCAGTGACTGGCCATCGAGAAGGGCGTGGTAGGCCGCAACGGCCGCCACATAAACCTTCAGCGTGGAGTGGGTCAATCCTGCAGAGAGCCTAGCCTGTAGAAACTGCAGAACTGTACCAACTGGGTAGTTTGCTGGGTCTAACTGGCTGTCTCTGCACCATGAGGTTAAGAGTTTCCACCTCAGGGCATACAGTTTCCTCATTGAGGGAGCTCTGGATTGGAGGAGGGTCTCAACAACCACAGTTGAGAGACCAGCTGCTAACAGTTGTGCCCCCTCAGGGGCCACACCCACAGCTTCCACAACTCCGGCCGAGGGTGAATTATCATACCCTGCGCCTGCGAGAGTCTGTCCTAAATGGTATCTCCCACGGAGAGCCGTCGACGAGCAAGACTAGATCTGAGAACCATACTCAGCCCGGCCAGAACGGGGCTACTTATAACAGACAGACCCTGTCCCGGCGTACTCTTGCCAGAACTCCCGGGAGCAGAGCAATAGGGGGAAAGGCGCACAGACGAAGCCTCTGCCAGGTCTGTACCATAGCGTCCAGTCCCAGAGGAGCTGGATGAACTAGAGAGAACCAAAGGGGACATTGTGATGTCTCTTGAGTTGCAAATAGGTCTACTTGAGCCCTGCCAAATAATCTCCATATCTGCTTCACCACTTCTGGGTGAAGACATCCCTGGTGGTTGATGTAAGAGACCACCGATGTGTTGTCGGTGTGCACCAACACATGGTGACCCTTTAGGTCTGGGAGGAAGTGCTTCAGTGCATGATAAACTGCTAGCATTTCTAGACAATTGATATGCCATGTTAGATGGCGACCGCTCCACAGACCACGGGCAGGGTGGCCACTCATGACTGCACCCGGTGAGGGATGCGTCCATCGCTAGTATTACACGGCGACAAGGAGCTCCCAGCACCGGGCCCTGATTCAAGAACCAAGGTTTCTTCCACATGTCTAAGGCACGGAGGCAGAGCAGCGTGACCTTGATAGTGCAAAGTAGATTGCCCCTCGGGGAAAATCCCTTGGTCTTGAGCCACCACTGTAGGGGTCTCATGTACAGCAGGCTAAGAGGTATCACGTTGGACGCAGCTGCCATCAGACCCAACAATCTCTGAAATTGTTTGACAGTAAGTGACTGGCCTTCTCTGACTCTCAAGACTGAGATGAGGATCGACTTGATACGAGCAGGGGACAATCGTGCCTGCATCGCGGTCGAATCCCATACTACGCCTAGATAGGTGGTTCTCTGAACCGGAGAAAGCACACTCTTCTTGGCGTTGTCTCAAACCCAGCTCCCCCATATGTGCGAGAATGACATCTCGATGCCGAGCCGCAACCTGCTCTAACTGAGCTAAAATCAACCAATCATCAATGTAGTTGAGAATGCGGATGCCCTGCATGCGCAGGGGGACCAGAGCCGCGTCTACACATTTTGTGAATGTGCGGGGTGAGAGAGCAAGGCCGAAGGGAAGTACTTGATATTGGTAAGCTTCGCCCCTGAAAGCAAACCTCAGAAACTTCCGTGTTGTGGAAGGATGGATATGTGGAAGTATGCGTCTTTGAGATCTATTGTGACAAACCAGTCCTCGGACCTGATCTGAGCTACAACATGCTTGATTGTGAGCTTTCTGAACTTTAATCTCATAACTGAACGATTTAAGACTCTCAAGTCTATAATCGGACGCAGCCCCCCATCCTTCTTTAGTACTATGAAATACCGGCTGTAAAATCCGGACTCCCTGTCCTGAGGAGGGACCACCTCGATTGCCTCCTTCTCTAATAGCGTTTTCACTTCCTATTCCATAACCAGACCCTGCCTGGTGCCGACTATCGTCGGAATGACCCTGTTGAATAGTGGTGGTGCTGAGCCTAACTGAATACGATAGCATTTTTCTACTGTGTGCAAGACCCATGGAGATACATTTGGCAGCAGTTTCCACACTGCTAAATAATCTACTAAGGGAATCAGTCTCTCGAGACTGACTTCTGGTGTAAGAGGCCCCCGCAGGGGCGGCGAGTGTCTCAGCCCCGCTACGCATACGGGCGGAAGATACTGAGTCCGATGCTCGCTGGGGACCGCTGCGCCCTAGAACACTGGCAGGGTTGGCAGACCGGCCACCAGATGGTGCTGAGGCGAGACGGGTACCATGTACTGCGGTGTGTACTGCTCTACCCCAGCAGAGGCTGCCCTCTGAAACCCTGGGCTTTTGGCGTCAGGGTTTCTTGGCAGAGGACTTCTTAGCTTAATAACTGCCCTCAGATCTTGCTTGGGCTTAGAAGACCTAGGCCGAGAGCGGAGGAGCATGAGAGGCGACGCTCTGCTTTTGGGCCTCGTGATACGAGGAGCTAGGGTGCGGCTGGGGCATCTCCTGCCCAGATGCCCCAAGAGGGCGACAAGGGAGGAACTTATGGAATGTCGCCGCTTGTTTGCAGGCCTCCTGAAACCTGTCGACGACAGAATTGACTGCGTCGCCGAACAGGCCAGTAGGCTGAATCGGGGTGTCCATGAGGCAGACCCTGTCCCGGTCTTTCATATCAGACAGGGTCAACCATAAGTGCCTCTCCGCGGCCACCATAGCTGCCATGGACCGCCCAATCGCTCGGGCGGTCTCCTTGGTGGCGCGGAGGGAGAGATCAGTGGTCCTTCTTAGCTCTGAAATATCATGGGACTTGATCTCCTCTCCCTCGTCTAGCACTTTAAGTAAGTCGGCTTGGTACGCCTGTAACACCACCATGGTCTGCAGACACGCACCAGCCTGTCCTGCAGCCGCATACCCTTTGCCCACCAAAGCCGATGTTGTTCTGAGTGGCTTTGAGGGCAATGACTGGGCCTTCAGAGATGATGCCGCGCCGGGGAACAGATAGCTCATGAGCGTCTGTTCTACCCGGGTCATCGCTCTATAACCGTGCTCTCCCATCCCCACCACATTTCCATAATAGCCAGATGAGGGGACGTAGAGGAGGGCCGAGAATGGACGTTTCCATGACCTGGCGATCTCTTCATGCAGGTCTGGAAAGAATGGAAGGCCCCGGCTGGGAGGTGGCTGACTCGCGCACAGGAAGCGTTCATCAAGCTTGCTTCGCTGCGGTTTTTTTGGCGGGCCAATCAATGCTTAACTTAACCACCTCTAAGAGCTCCTCATATTGCGGCGAGTGGGGTGGTGAATCCCTGTCGACCGACTCCACATCAACCTCCTCGGAGGAAGAGAGGCGGAGCGTCGACCCCTCTCCCTGAGTGGAAGGAACTGCAGAGTGTGCTTCCGACTCTAGGGATTGGGTGCTGGATCTGGGGGAAGTGGAAGGAGATAGGGACTTGCGAACCCCACGAGTGCAGCCGCCGTTCTGCCTCAGCAGAAGCAGGACCAGCACTGCGGGGAACAATGGCGAAGGCCCCCTCCTCAAAGAGGGGCCTCCGGGAACGAAGCAGCCGCACCGACATTCGCTCACAGTGCAGGCAGTCAGCCCCCTCGAGAGCCGACTCAGCGTGCTTCAAACCCAGAAAAACCATGCATAGGCTGTGTGTATCCCCACCCATTATATATCACGGGCAGGGAGGAACACACAACCTATAACGCGATTTGGAATCGCCATCAGAATGCTTAACTTTCGCCTTGCTCTTTGGCATGTCTAGGAGCTCTAACTGGACAGACAACAGTAAATAAGACTCACAAGACAAACAAGTGACATTCACACACAGAGCACTTGCTGAAAGACGCGAAGCTGATGCCAGCTGCGCGGCACGTGCTTTTATAGCTTCCTGGTCTCTTACATTACCCCGTTTATGACGTCACGCTCTTCCATTGGACTGATTACAAACAATATTCGGAGTCGCTCACGCTGGGCGCGTTCCCCAAAGCGACGCAGCTCGAGT
Source organism: Carassius gibelio (assembly GCF_023724105.1). Classification (NCBI taxonomy): domain Eukaryota; kingdom Metazoa; phylum Chordata; class Actinopteri; order Cypriniformes; family Cyprinidae; genus Carassius; species Carassius gibelio. Next base: position 8,052,150 of record NC_068382.1, read on the forward strand.
TCCTGAAGAGGAACATCATTGTTATACATTTTGTGTTGGTTGTGTTTTATAAAATAATAATAAAAAATGCATTGTTAAACTCAATGTGTTAATTTCCATTTAATTATTGCTTTTTATGTCACTTCACAAGCCATTATTTCTCTGGTGCCTCAACTTTTCACTGAATATCGCTTGCTTGGAAGTCAGGTGATTATATAATAGCCTACTAAAGACTTTCAAAATGTCTTTTGAAAAGTTTGTGATAATTCATTGAAGGTTGAAGTGAAATGTACGTAATTATAAGGAAAGCTAATTTGCAACAGTTATGATTTATGTGCCATATTTCTGTCGATTGAACTAGCCATGCCACTATTTATGAATGAATCCTGATTTTGAGTCATATGAATCATGTGAAGTGTTCTAGAAAAGAGGACAGCCGCTGATGTTTCAAGTATCACTAATATTACCTTTTGTTGATAATAGGGCTTGCCACGCCAGATCTGTGGAAAACACTGGGATTGTATGCTTATGGTAAAGTGGCCTTTGTTTTTACACAATGTCCAATCCATCCTTTTTTAATCATTACTACTATTTCCGTTAACTGAGCAGTGATTATATTCTCCATTTACTATTTCAGTGAAGTTGAAGAATTTAATAGGGTGATAGAGAAACAATTGAGAAAAGACAGGAGAGAAGGTGGCAGTTAGTGCTGCTGCAAACATCACAATGTGGGCTTTAAATATTTAAAGGTCAGGAAAAGTCATGTCAATAATATGTTATTTCTATTCAGATTTCTTGTATCTCTATTATTATTATTTTTCTCAGTTCAGATGGGCTTTATTGACATGATTTTTTCAAGAACCTTTGTTCCCACAACATAAAAACCTTTGAACGGTATGCAATAACAGTATTATGAACATTAATTGTTATGAAGATTTATATTATTACTTTTGTATTGTATAAGTTTGTGCGCTCTGTGGTCACTAAGATCTTTTAAATATTATAGATTAGAACGTGTTCAACTAAATTTTCCTTGGAGGTCCTTGACAGAGATGACATTACTGAATTAAATGATGAACTGCCTTTAACTGTCATTTTGCATTATTGATACACTGTTTTGCTAATGAATGTTGTTCAGTTGCTTTGACACAATGTATTTTGTTTAAAGCTCTATATAAATAAAGGTTACTTGACTTGACGTCAGAGTTTGAAAACCACTGATGTCCTGTCTTTCCCACACACAAGAAATTCTCATGCAAACGTCCAAAAAAAAAAAAAAAACCACCCTCTATCTCTTTAATGACTGCATCACCTATAAATAACTGAAAAAAAGGCTCATTTTGGAGAGGCTAACTAAAAAAAAAAAAAAAAACTGTAAAAAATAAGTAGTCAATTGCACTAACAGTAGCTATTTTAATTTACTAAAATTATTTTTTTTTCTTTTTGTTTCAATCGTGAATATCCACTCCATCAGCATTGTATTGTATTCTGTTGTAATTCAACAGCTGTGAGCATGCTCTGGGTGGATGTATTTTACCATTTTGTTGATTTTTGCAGTTTTTGTGCCTTTTTTAAAAGGTATAAACTCGGGACTCCTTTCACTGCTCTGTGTTGCTGTCACTGATCATTTGGTTCTCAAGTCTTAAAGACACAAGATATTGAATTTAATTTAACTTTTTTCTTCAATGATGCGTCAGTGTCTCATAACCTAAGTATTATCCTATGAAAGTCCTTTTGAGAAAACACAGCGCGTGTTCTTTTTTATTTTATTTTCTCTCTCTATATGACAGATGCATCAGACTGTGAAATTTCATGCAGTGATACGTGTTCATGGATGGAAGCGAGCTATTGCTAGAGTTTTTGCATTGCATAATTTGTCCATAAAAACTGAAAAAATTATAACTTTATCTATCGGTGCTGCCAGAAATATTCTCAATCTCTTTTTACATGGCCACGGGAAGGTCCCTCTAAACTTCTTTATTCTTTAAAACTGTAGTTTATGGTCACCCCAAGTACGATTTGTTCCTGGATCAAAATCTGTTGATGATCCTGGATCAACATTATTGTCCAAAAATTTAGACTTAACCCTATCCCTACCCCTAAACCTAACCCTACCCATATTTCATTCCTAAAATCATTGGGAAATTATATCTTAACAAGGGTGTAGAAGCACCTTACCCTGAATTTAAGCCTACAACATGTTGTACTTGGTAAAAATCACGCTCACCAGTTTATATGGATGCATTATGAGAGGTGGTGGGTCAAATAGCACATTTTTTACACAAATTGTGTGATTATAACACATTACAATATCTAAACACACTTTTGCCAAAAGAGGGCTAACACACTTGTTGACTTAAAAGTAACACAAAATGTGTTAACCTCATCTAGAAGTTCAAGAAATTTCCAACCCATCAGTTTTAAGAATGTAGTGAAATTGTATCACTTTCATAGTGTAACTGTCCAATTAATAGTTTGATCTGTTTTAAGGTCATTTAATTGGTCTTTTGTTTATCGTACACCTCAGTTGATGGACAAATGAAGATAATTGACTACAGCTGCATATAATCATAAATATAAGGTCTGAGTAACACATTTTGGCCCTCATCAAAACAATTCAAGAAATTCCCATTTTATTTTAATATGACACATAGGGATTTTACACATGGAAAATTATGCTCACATATGCACATCAAGAACAATACAACCCAAACTCACTTTGGACATATGGCACAACGTTTGTTTTCCTATTTATTAAAATATTTAACTTTTAGTAATGTAATAGCTCATCTTACCAAACCCTGAGAGTACTGGTCCAGCATCGGAGCCGGAGAGACAAACGCAAGCAAAGTGCAGGTCAGGTAAACCAACCAAAGACATCCTGAGAAAGTCATCTTGCTGGACGGAATACAATTTAATAAACAGCTGCAGACAATCAAAAGGATCTACTTTTTTTTCTGAGGTTGATGCAGCTCTTGCAGACCAAATACATGAGAAGTGTGCTCTCCTCTCTCTCTCTCTCTCTCTCTCTCTCTCTCTCTCTCTCTCTCTCACACACACACACACACACACACACACACACAGACACACACACACACACACACACACACATATATATCTCTGTTTGTCTATTCCGAAAAATTAAGAAAATCTCACTCTCACAAATGAGCATTACTTAACTGCATTAATATACATATTTAATATTACCATTAATTATTCCACTATCCCTTGATTCAAAACAAGTCATCCTTTGCCATTCTCACATTTTGCTCAACATAAATCAATCAAATGTCACCAGAACCCACAAAACACAATTTAGGTTAAAGATGCAGTAACACCCATAACTGAAAGAGACCGGATGTTTAAAACCTTAGTAAACCGTTACAACACTCATATTTCTTAAAGGGATACTGTACTTCCCCCCAAAATTAAATTTTTTATATTTATCTGCTTACACCCAGGGCATCCAAGAAGTAGTTGACTTTGTTTCTTCAGTAAAACACAAAGCAAGATTTTTAGCTTTGCAGTCTGTCACTCTTATAATGTAAGTGGATGGGAATCATGGCTAAAACATACAATAAAACAAACAAACATACACAAACAAAACCAAATTATACCCTGCGGCTCGTGATAATACACTGATGTGTAAAGACAGAAAACAATCTGTCAGTGCAAGAAACGTATTGTTTTGTTTGTGCTTGTTTTTTTGTTTTTTATTAATTCTATGTTTTAGCCATGAATCTCATACACTTACGTTATAAGAGTGAAAGACTGCAAAGGTTTGAGCTAAAAATCTTGCTCTGTGTTCTACTGAAGAAACTGAAGTGACCTATATCTTAGTCTCAGCCTCTGATTGACCGTTGGCTAAACGCCTGATGCTTATGGCACACAAAAGTGGAAACACTTCAGGAGTGTCGAAGTCATCATCGGATTGATTGAATTCTACAGGATTTCCACGAGACGTGTGTGTCACGTTCTTTAACGTTCTGCCTGGAAACAAATATAAAACTAAAATGTCCTTACTCAAAGGTTGCTTGTGTTCAAGCTGGTCGCTCAGATTCACCTCACGGACCAAGAGAAACTGCTTAGGTTGAAATTGACTTCTGTGTGAGCTGTTCAAAATTGACAATGGACTTTTTTGCCCGTGTAATTTGACCGGAATAATACCAATGTGATCCCACATTGATATTGTTTTTATACAACAGTTCAATAAACAGTGAGTTAATTCAGAGTTTATTTTTTGCAATTCTGACTTTTCTTTGATCTGAATCCTATTTACATCTCACTATTCTGACCTTTCTCCTTATATATATTTTTGTTTGTTTCTACTACAGAATATTTTTTTAAGATAACTGTGTATGTTCTATTGTTTATATATTACTATTCTGAGTTTTGCCTATAACTTGCAGTTCTGACTTTTTGTCTCATTAGATACAAAGAAAGAAAGAAAGAAAGAAAAAGAAAGAAAGAAAGAAAGAAAGAAAGAAAGAAAGAAAGAAAAAGGAAGTGAGCCAGACACAGTGATGTAGTAATGGCTATATAGCTATATAGGTTTATTCCTGCTTCACTAAAACTATTTAAAGCTTGTAGAGTGACTCATCATGTAGACTCAAATATGAAACTAGTAAAATAGAAGTGTGAAGTGACGTGTGACCAAGTATGGTGACCCATGCTCGGAATTTTAACCCATCCAAGTGCATACAAACGGTAGTGAACACACACACACCGTGAACACACCCCCGGAGCAGTGGGCAGCCTTAAGGGTCTCACCTCAGTCGTGGTATTTAGAGTGAAAGAGAGCTCTGGTTATTCACTCCCCTCACGTACAATCATTGCTGGTACTGAGACTCAAATCTGCAACCTTTGGGTTACAAGTCCCAAGACTCTCTAACCATTAGGCCATGACTGCCTCTTAAGGATATACATAAAGAGATATATTTCATCTCTTTAATCTCATGATGGTGTTATGCAATCAGAATGTCCATTAAGTGAAACCATTTACATGTGTGTATGGACTGTGAAAAATTACTATATGCTTATTTGGTTAAATGGACAATAATTTTGATACAACTCACATTAAATCATTGCAACATTTTATTAAAGGATTTAATGCATACATTAAATGGGTTGACTAAGCGAGTGAACATAACATCCTCATACAAGTACAAAGGGATAAAAAAATGACAAACTTCAAACTTTAACTTTTAAACCATTGTTTCTGGCTAAAATACAAGTTCTCTATCCATAATATGGCTTCCTCCTGTGAAAAAGTCATCTTGTCTGAATCAGGAGAGAAATAAGCACAGATCAAGACCTATTTATAAGCCAAAACAGCTCTAATCCAATAGGTGGGTTGATTTGCATCTGTTTTAAGAAGCTATATAAATAAAGCTGACTCGACCGACTTGACACACACATCGTTGCATTCTACACAATCCATAAACTATAGTTTACAGACATAGTTTCTTAATATTCAGACATATTTTCACAGAGTCATGAATATATACTGTATGACAGCATGTTCAGTATAAATACTTTGGCTTGCCAGATGAGATGTTTTCAGAAGATTTTTTTGAGAATAAATAAGACATACAATATTCACTGATGCTTTCAGAGAAATGAAGTGATTGTCACTAACTGCTTTCTGCCTTTTAAATCAGTTGTGTACTGGTCAACGATTAATGCAAACATGATTGTCTCAAGCTTAGTGAGGTTTGTGAAAAGCTATGGTCATAAACATTCCCTAAAAAGTGATATATCATATATTTGATTATGAAAATGATCACAACAAATAAATTACTTTAATGGGGAAATTACAGTGTAGAGATGGGGAATTACTGTAAAAGAAGCAGAAGCCAGAGTTATGTTATTAAATCATCATAATATGCTTCCCAATTCTGTGAAGTTTCTGCCAGGAACTCATGTCAATAGTTCTGAAGAGACGTTTGCTTAAAATCAGCACAAATGTCATTTCACAGTGCATCATATGCATATAAATCATATACTGTATATTCCTGTTTGTCTGAAACAGAAGCAAATATTGCACGATGTCATAAGATCTAAAAATATGGCTAAAATAAATGTGCATGTCAAATTTATGAATTTTGTTCTTTAGGTTGAACCATCAGAGGATTGTTTTCCACAGAGTTTCGATTTTTTTGTAATCTTCCGTAAAAATATCTATTTAGTATCACTGCAGTCTGGCCCAGTACTGCCCCATATTTTGATCATTTCCTGGCACTTGGACAGGTACAGAGATGCCTGGAGAAATCAAACCTAAAACAGTAAAAGATCGAAAATTTAATGCACTTTTAAATAGTACAAAAAAAAATAAAAATAAAAATAAAATGAAAAATCGTTTAAGATTTACTTGCCCTCAGGCCACCCAATATGTAGATGAGTTTATTTCTTCAACAAAACAGATTTGGAGAAATTCAGCATTACAACACGTGCTCACTAATGTATCCTCTGCAGTGAATGGGTGCCGTCAACACAAGTAATCCACACTGTCCATCAATTATAATAATTTGTTTCATTCAAACACACAGCTTTTCACTTCTCAAGATGTTAACTGATGGATTGGAGTGATGTGGATTATTTGTGGATTATTGTGATGTTTTTTATCAGCTGTTTGGGCTCACATTCTGATGGCACCCATTCACTATGGTGAGCAAGTGACACATTGCTAAATTTATCCAGATCTGTTCTGATGAAGAAGCAAATCCATCTTGGATGGCCTAAAGATGAGTAAATGTTTTGCAAATTTTCATTTTTGGGTTAGCTATTCCTTTAAAACCATCAGCCAACAAATAAACCAAGAAGTAAAGTAGATAACTTCAGATGGAGAAGGTGCTGACTGGAAAAGGGAGAGAGAGAGAGAGAGAGAGAGAGAGAGAGAGAGAGAGAGAGAGAGAGAGAGAGAGAGAGAGAGAGAGAGAGAGAATTGTTGGTTTTTGGCTGTTTGGCTGTTTGGCTGTTTGGTCTCTGTTGAACTTTGATACTATTTTTGTAAGTAGGAACTGTTTGGTATTTTGACTCTATTGCTTGTTATGACGTGGATTTGGATTCTCCTTGTAACTCTGTTTGCCTGATCTTGTAAATAGTTGTATATTATTGTAAATATAGAGGGTTGGGATGAAGTAAGGAGTTTGACGCCATTTTGTTTATTGTAACCTTTTGATCTCTGTTTTTGGTTAGGGAGTTAGGTTAAAACATTGTACTTTTATTTTATTTTGTTTAGGGTATAAGAAAGAGGTCTTAAACTACAGAAGTTTTGTTTATTATTTTTGGCCTGGTCCACTCCTGAAGAATATTCCCCATTTACTTATTTTGTTGGTTGTATTTTTGTTTGGCTCAATTAAAAACCCTCTAAAGAATCCCCGTTTCCTCCCTTCTCTTTTTATGTTATGCCTTTACCCCTAGACGGGCGTAACATGAATTGGGGGCTCGTCCGTCCATTCGGATGAAATTAGAAGCTTTTTTACTCCATCTGAATGAAGTTTAGTATTTGGGTACTCACTGTTTTTGCAGAGTTGTGTTTTTCTTGTGTTTGCCTGGTGGTTTTCATCTAGTGTGGGAGGAAGCTTATGGTCTACAATGTCGTTAAAATTTGAACTTGAGAAATTTACGATCGCGCCTACAGAAGAACAGTTTGAAAAGTGTCGAAAGGATGATTTATTGTTATTTGCAGATTTTTTTGATTATAGGCGTGTCTCGAAATGCGCTTAAGAGAGAGATTAAGGAGGTCTTGCACAAGGAGTTTGTAAAGCAAAGGATTTTACCTGGTGAAGCTGAGGTAACGGGTGTTGCAACAAATCCAGTGTTTTCTGACGACTTGAACTCTTTAGAAAAGGAGCTCAAGTCTAATGAGGACAAGCGCATAGATCCTGATAATTCCTCTTCACCAAAAGAGAAAATGTTAGCAAATGTTAGTTATTTCACTGTTTTCGAACGTATCACTGTTACTCTGCAGTTGCCCAAGAATATTTGGCCTTTACTGTTACAGTGTAAACTAGTGGGTAAAGGGCAGGAGGTAAGTTCGGCTTTGACTTTAGAACAAAGTCTAGATTACGATGTAATTGAGTCCTCTGTGTTAAGAGCTTATGAGCTTGTTCCAGAAGCCTTTCGACAAAAATTTAGAAAGCATATGAAAACCTCCAGCCAAACGTTTGTTGAATTTGCCAGAGAAAAGACTACTCTGTTTGAGAAATGGTGTGCAGCAAGTAAAATCAGCACATTTGAACAACTTAAGGAGTTAATCCTCGTAGAGGAGTTTAAGAATTGCTGGTCTGAAAAGATTTTAGTTCATTTAAATGAGCAAAAGTTGACATCACTCACCGAAGCTGCCATCTTTGCAGATGAATTTGTGCTTACACACAAAATTGTGTTTTCTCCTTTACATCCTACTCGTCGTGTCACTGAGCGGAATCACAATCCTAAAACTGTGATTGGCCAGAATGATTAGCAGGGTCCTGATTCTCGTGAGTGTTTTTACTGTCATGAGAAAGGTCATTTGATTGCTTTATGTCCTAAGTTACAATGTAAGAACCAGAGGAAAACACAGACCACACATAAAAGTGTTGCTTTTGTGCATACCCACCCTTCAGAGTCTATGCTTGTGATTGATCCCACCTTTGAACCATTTGTGTGTGATGGTACAGTCTCGTTTTCTGAGTTAGACACAGAGCATAAACATGTACGCATTTTGAGAGATACGGGTGCGGCACAGTCATTCATCTTGACAGATGTACTTCCTTTTTCGACACAGTCCAGCTGTGGTTCAGATGTCCTTGTTCAAGGAATTGAACCTGGGGTAGTTAGGGTTCCGCTCCACGAGATATATTTGCATTCTCATCTTGTGACTGGGTTAGTTAAAATAGCTGTACAATCTCAGTTGCCACTGAAGGGCATTTCTCTCATTCTTGGTAATGATTTAGCCAGAAGTAAGGTGTCTTGTCTTCCTGAAGTAGATGATATACCCTGTGTATCAAAGAGTAATGTGCTATTGACTCAGGAGTTTCCTAAGGTATTTCATTCCTGTGTTGTTACACGAGCACAAGCTCGTAAGTTTGAAGAAGAAATTGATCTGTCCGACTCATGTATGTGTTCTGATCAGTCAGATGTTGAGACTAGTTTAAACGTAGACAAACAAATTTTGAGTTTTGGGCCAAATTTTTATTTTCCTTTTGATAGGAAGCACCTAATCGAAACACAAAAATCTGATGGTACACTGACGACTTGTTTTAATGCTGTGATGGATAAAACCTTGTTAGATGATCATGTTGTTGCTTATTTTTTAGATGATGGAGTACTTATGCGTAAATGGAGTTCGGAAGGAAAATGTAACTGGAACTCTGTTTTCCAAATAGTTGTGCCTAATTCTTACAGAGAATATGTTCTACGTGTTGCTCATGACCATGAATTGTCTGGACATTTGGGGATCAAGAAAACCTATAACAATCTACTAAGACACTTTTTCTGGCCTGGCATGAAAGCTAGTGTAACTAAGTATTGTCGTTCGTATCATGCTTGTCAGGTTGCTGGAAAGCCTAATCAGGTTGTTGCCCCAGCACCATTAAAGCCTGTTCTGGTAATGAGCGAACCTTTTGAGAAACTGGTAATAGATTGTGTTGGTCCCTTGCCGAGAACTAAGTCCGGACATCCGTATCTGTTAACTTTAATGTGCCCTGCTACCAGGTTTCCAGAAACAATTCCGCTACGCACCTTGAAATCTCCTGAAATTGTGAAGTCCATCATTAAGTTCTGCGACACTTTTGGTATGCCAAAAATAATTCAGTCAGATCAAAGATCTAATTTAATGTCCCATGTGTTTCATAAGGTAATGAAAGAATTGAATATCAAACATTGTGTATCCAGTGCATATCATCCACAATCACAATGTGTGTTAGAGAGGTTCCATCAAACTCTTAAGTCTATGCTTCGAACTTACTGTCTTGAACATGAGAAGGATTGGGATGAAGAGGTTCCCCTCTTGTTGTTTGCTGTCAGAAAAACTGTCCAGGAATCCCTTGGATTGCAAGAACAACTTCTTTCTCAAAGTCACTCAGTTAAAGAACAGAATGTGTTAGATCATGTCAGTTATTTCCATGAAAGATTGCATTTTGTCTGGAAGTTGGCACAACAAAGCTTAGAAAGTCCACAGTATCGGATGAAAAGTAGATATGATAAAAACACTGTTCAACGCTCATTTGAGCCTGGTGATGAAGTTCTTGTGTTACTGCCTTTGCCTGGGTCAGCTCTTCAAGCTAGATTTGCGGGTCCATTTTAGATTGAGGAAAAGTTAAGTGACACTGACTGTGTGGTAAAAACCCCTGACCAGAGGAGGAAAGAGAGGGTATGTCATATTAACATGCTAAAATTGTATGTTTCACGTCCTAAGCCTGAATGCACCGTTCCACTTCCTGTTATTGTATCTGTGAGTGGAGTCTCTTCTGAATATTCACCTAGTGTAGATGATCTACGAATTGGAAGTGCCTGTTTGTCTGACATTTTCCTGAAAAATTCTGAATCCCTTGCGGTAATTAGTTCAAAACTGTCTCATTTATCTAGTTCATCTCAAAAGGAACTAATGCAGTTGATTGAAAAATATTCTTCACTGTTTTCTGATGTGCCCACTGTAACAAATGTGTTGGAGCACGACATTGATGTGGGTGATCTTCGTCCTGTTAAGCAAAATGCTTATTGTATCAATCCAGTAAAGCGTGAGATCATGCAGAAGGAAACGCAGTACTTGATTGAGCATGGTTTAGCTGTCCCAAGTTCAAGTCCCCGGTGTTCCCCATGTCTTTTAGTTCCTAAACCAGATGGAACGTCACGCTTCTGCACAGATTACCGAAAAGTTAATCAGTTGACTAAATCAGACTCATTCCCTCTTCCTAGAATAGATGATTGTGTTGAACGCATTGGTCAGGCCAAATTTGTGACAAAGCTAGATTTACTAAAAGGATATTGGCAGGTGCCACTCACTGATCGTGCTTCAGAAATCTCCGCTTTCGCTACTCCAGATGTTTTCCTGCAATACAAGGTTCTTCCCTTCGGCCTGAAAAATGCTCCTGCAACTTTCTAGCGATTAATTAGCAAGGTGCTGTCTAATGTAAAAAATTGTGAAGCCTACCTTGATGACGTTGTTTGTTACTCTGATACATGGGAAAGTCATTTAAAGACTCTAAAGGAAGTCCTCTCTAGGTTCCAAGAAGCTAATCTCACCCTCAGTTTAGCTAAATGTGATTTCTGTTATGCCAAGGTCACCTATCTAGGTAAGGAGGTCGATTATGGTATGGTTCGACCAGTAGAATCTAAAGTTTGTGCCATCATGGATTTCCCCTCTCCTAAATCCAAAAGAGAACTCCGGCGTTTTCTTGGCATGGTCGGTTATTACAGAAACTTCTGTTCGAAAAGATGTTTCTTTTGTTTGGAGTCCTAATTGTCAAATTGCTTTTGATTCACTAAACTAAAAACATTGTGTAGTTCCCCTGTCCTTGCTACTCCAGATTTCACCAAACTGTACAAACTTGAAGTGGATGCCAGTGGAACCAGTGCCGGTGCTGTCCTCCTACAAGAGGATGATCATGGGATCGACCACCCTGTATGCTTTTACTCCAAGAAATTAAATCGACACCAGTTAAATTACAGCACTATAGAAAAAGAAGCTTTAGTTCTTTTATTAGCATTACAGCAATTCGAAGTGTACATCAGTTCAAGTTCACAGCCTGTTGAGGTATTTACAGACCACAATCCACTTGTTTTTCTTCATCGCATGTCCAATAAGAATCAAAGACTCATGCGAGTCTTACAAATCAGATACAAGAAAGGTGTAAATAATGTCATTGCTGATTCTTTGTTACGGTGATCTGTATAAACCTGCTGCGATGTTTATTCTTATGTGTGGGGGTGTTTGTTACAACCCATTGTTTTGCATCTTGTCATTTGTCTTCTTTTTTGTATTTGAAAGTGTTTGTGTACAGGTAGGATGCTGATTGGCTCCTACAGGCTAATGCTTGGCCCATCTGAATTGGTGCATTCAAATTTAGGCACACCTTAAAAGCCCTGATGTCACTTCCTTTCTCCAGTGCAGTGCAGAGCAGAGAGAGAGAGAGAGAGAGAGAGAGAGAGAGAGAGAGAGAGAGAGAGAGAGAAAGAGAGAGAATTGTTGGTTTTTGGTTGTTTGGTCTCTGTTGAACTTTGATACTATTTTTGTAAGTAGGAACTGTTTGGTATTTTGACTCTATTGCTTGTTATGGCGTGGATTTGGATTCTCCTTGTAACTCTGTCTGCCTGATCTTGTAAATAGTTGTATATTATTGTAAATATAGAGGGTTGGGAGGACGAAAGGAGTTTGACGCCATTTTGTTTATTGTAACCTTTTGATCTCTGTTTTTGGTTAGGGAGTTAGGTTAAAATATTGTACTTTTGTTTTGTTTTATTTTGTTTATGGTATAAGAAAGAGGTCTTAAACTACAGAAGTTTTGTTTATTATTTTGGCCTGGTCAACTCCTGAAGAATATTCCCCATTTACTTATTTTGTTGGTTGTATTTTTGTTTGGTTCAATTAAAAACCCTCGAAAGAATCCCCGTTTCCTCCCTTCTCTTTTTATGTTATGCCTTTACCCCTATATTGGCGTAACACTTTCTACTAAGAACATTCTGCTCTAATCTGTATCTAATAAATTGGCTCCTAAATTTATTGGCCCATTCACTTTCACCAAAATCATTTAGTTCGGTGGCAGTCCACCTCAAACTTCCTCCTGCGTACAGGAGAATTCATCCCGCCCGTCTAAAATAAAACCTCTGTTTCATTCATTTATTAACCTGCCAGTCGCGGTTCCTCCCCTGCTTTGTCTTGTAGATGGGGAACTCACTTATTCGGTCAACTGTATTCTGGAACCAAGAAGGAGGGGACGCGGATTCCAATACTTGGTGTACTGGGAGGGTTACGGTCCGGAGGAGAGAAGTTCCTGTTAGGGACATTCTGGATCACTCCCTGATCGAGGATTACAACTGACAGGTAAGTCTGTTGAGCAATGCCAGGAGGCATTCCTAGGGGAAGGGGTACTGTCACTGTTCACTGTTTTCCTTGCAAACCAGAAGCCAGATTGACGAACACCACAAGGGAGGTGGAGTTCCTAGCCAACCAAGTGGCTGAGCTTACCACCCGCATCCAAGAGCTGCAACGAGAGGCTGCAAAGGGTGGGGCAGCTCACCATCTTCCTCGCCATGAGCCCGAGCCCCGATGCAATAACCCACCACCCTATGATGGAGACCCCAATTCCTGCTGGGCCTTCTTGTCCCAGTGTTCAGTGGTGTTTGCCTTGCAGCCAGGCACATACGCACTTGAGATGTCCAAAGTGGCTTATGTATTGACTCTTCTAACTGGTGTGGTGTATTTTGCTGGTTCTCCAAAGAATCGAACTCAGTCAGGGATTTTTCTCTCAGAAGAAAAGACTTTATTTTAAGCAAAACAAAGTCGAGAGCTCGTTGCAAGGAGTTCTCCCGAAATGCTAGGTTGCATCTCATTATATACCCTATACAGGGCGTTTCCAAATAGTCAAACTTTTCCTTATGCTTGCAAGTTTGATCCCTCCCTAGGGAGACGCTATGGTAAAGAGAAGAGACCCATTGCATGTTTTTCCAGATGTTTCCTGAGACTTGCTATGGTAAAGAAAAGAGTTTCCTATCTGTGGTGGTCAGGATGTTTTTTGCAGACATAGGCACATTCCTTTCACACAAAGGCTATATGATTCTAATGGAATAAAACACGTATGTATATATATGACTAGATTCATCTTGATCATACTTGATTGAGCAAAATCCCACCAATAAAAATCTTCCACATATTCTCCCCTTTGAGACTTAATAAGTCTCACATTTGATTATTCTTATCCAGAGTGCTACTCCATAATCCAGTCATTAATGCCATTCCTAAAAACTTTCCATATTTAGTTATAAACTATGCTCCACATGCTCCTAACTGTAAATCAAACCAGTCTTACATTTTATTATCTTTTCCAACATTTTCTTTATCTACCATTCTTAGCCTTTTCAATTTGATCAGTTCTTCATTAAATGCTCCCTTCTATAAATACAGCATTTTCCCCAAACATAACACATACTTTTCCTTCTTCAATTCACAAATCTTGAGCTTTTCTATTTTGCTCTTTTCATTCTATTTGTTGCATCCAATTGCTCTATTTTCCCTTCAAATCTTCCTACATCCATATTTCCCTTCTCATAACCTTCCAATTCTTCATCTACCATTACTTAAGATTCTCTTTCCATTTTTAGGGCTCAAGCCCGAAGGGGCGAAGAGCCCTATTGTTCTTCTAAGGATTATTCTTCTTCTTATTATTATTTTTTTTATTTTTTATTAAACCTTCCGGGGGTTTTTGGAGGCCTTAACATGCTCAAAAACTCTTGAAAATTGGCACACACATTGGAATCTGCGGCCATCAGGACGCCACAGAGACTGGGACCCGGGCGTGGCACAGGGGCTCTACAGCGCCCCCTGGAACACAGTCAGAAATCTTGAACCATAGCTCACACACACTTTCATGTATTTATATGAAACTCAGTACACTTATAGATCTCATTGAGCCGAACAACTTTCGCACTCTATGTCATAGGCTCCGCCCAACAGGAAGTCAGCTATTTAGGGCTGTTTATAAAAAGCATGCTCTGGAATTTGATATACTTGTCATAGGTCTTTTACTTGATTGCCACCAAACTCGGTCAACATGATCTCAAGACATTGGGGATGGAAAATTGCGAGGGGATTTTTGATATCTCGAACGGTTTGCCCGTGGCGAGGCGTTGAAATTATGGCGAGAAATGAGAAACAGGAAATGTCTAATAACATCCACATACATTTCCTGAATTTGATCAAACTTCATTGGTTTGTTCGTTGTATGATACTGATTGTATATATGTGACTATTAAGAGTCAACATTATAGCGCCACCAACTGGCAGCAGGAAGTGTGTCATTTTCCAAATGCTTTGAATTCAGCATCTTATTTTTACTCTATTTACTTAAAACTTCATCAGAATAATGACAAAACACGGCCGATGTAAATCTGTTGTGGGGATATTGATATCTGATATAGTGTTGCCATGGCAACGTGTCAAACTTGAATGTTCTGTTATGGTGAGTTTGAGGCAGACAACAAGCTCAGATTTACATGAAACTCAAAACACATATCAGTATTAGTGATAGCTAGACAATGGCAAAAGCTTTTAAAAGGGCGTGAAGGAGGCACTCTATAGCGCCACCTTTTGTCAAAAGTGGGTGGGTTAGTTTTAGCTACAGACACCAAACTTGGTACATAAATTGTTCTTTTCAAGACGGACAACTTTCTAATTCACAGTCATCAGCTACGACCAACAGGAAGTCGGCTATTTTGATTTGAATATTTAAATTGAGCTCTGATTTAATGCATACTCCTCACAGGAAATGTTCACTATACTCACCAAACTTTGTCTACATGTTGGAAAAACATTGAGGAACTTAAATTGCGAACGGATTTTGGTTAGCTTGAACGGTTTTGTCGTGGTGATTTTTTGAAATGACAGTAAAAAGGGAATCATTAATTGTCTTGTATTTTTAAATTGCAGCTTCCAAACACTTAAAAAAAAAATCATACAGAGATCAAATCATTCTGAGGACATATGCATAGATTCATGACTTTACAACACTGTATGACTAAAAGAAAATAAAAAAACTGTCAGACATCTCAACTCACTCTGTCCCTCTGTTTGAGGAATGTATGTGTGCTGACTGAGTGTGTGTGTGTGTGTGTGTGTGTCTGTGAGTGGGGGATGGGCATGAGCTGAGTGGCAGACACAATGAGAGAGAGAAAGAGAGAGAGAGAGAGAGAGAGAGACTTAATCATCTCTTTAATCACCAGAAAAAAAATGTATTTTAAATTGTTATTTTTTGTTGCTTTTGCTAACATTGCTGTTTTCATTACAGCTTAAGAAATCTCTTAGGCCTTATCCTTTTCTGACAGTTTCAGGAATTAAAAACAAAATTCTAAAAATACTTATTTGTGCTGCAAATAATAATTTCAAACTCATTTGATACTGACCTATTCCATCCTGTGACATGACATTTATCTTAATTTACATAATCTCATGGATGTAACAGTAAAACTGTTCAGCTCACAGATGAAGACTAAGCTGTAATGCAAGCAGAACTTTCACAAATGCTTATAAGTCATTAAAGGATTTTATAACACTGTAAAATAATGTCTAATTTGTTAACATTAGTAAATGCATTGGTAACACTTTATAATAACTGCACTCATTAGTAAATAGTCAGTTCATGCTTTATAAAGTCTTGTCCCAACTTAAATAGTCATTAATAAGCAGCTTATAAATACAGCTATAAATAGCTTGATCTTGGTTTATAAGCACATTTATTAAAAAGGAGAGTAAAGGGTCAGTTATCTTCCTATGAAAAATAAAAAAATGAAAATAAACAAACAACAACACAGATTGATACAGAACTCAGAAATTTTATTGTGGATTTATGATCAAATCAGCCTGTAAATGAATCATACTCCTCCAAGAAGACACAAGTAGTTCACACCAAACTTTTTCAACATGATGCCAATATACTGAAGATGTTAAATTGCGAATGGGTTTAGGATACCTTAAATGGTGTGGCCATACCGATTTATTAAAGTAACATAAAAAAATACAATAGTTATTTTACTATATCTTTAACATTCTTCATTCCAACTCTTCATAATTTTTTATATACGTAGAAGTCATCATTTGAAAGAAGCACAGCAAGTTTCATAGCTTTATCATTTTCAAGAGCCAGCTTAAAATTAAAACTATCATAACATATAAATCAAGCTTGCAATTCTTAGTACCAATAATGGCCACCAGATGGCGCTATATGATTACTTTTAAATAATATTTGTAGAAACAAGTATGATTTAAATCATTTATAGAAATCTTTCAAAGAAAAATAATATGTATTTTACTGATAAAATGACCCTCACTTAATTAGAATAATATGCTGAAGTATTGTGAAATACTGTGTATTAAGAATAATTCTTTATAGGCTTTATGGACAGATAAGTTTGGAGTGACTCTTGAAGGATCAGCACCACATCCTCTTTTACCACTGTTTAAAGAATTTATCTTACAGAACAGGTGCGAATTAATTTTGGATAGCTTGAATGGTTTTGTCATGGTGATTTTTTGAAATAACAGTAAAAAAGGAACCAATAAATGTCTTTTATTTTTTTAAGTGCAAGTTCTAAACAATTCAACAAAATGTACACATAGAAGACAAGTCATGCTGAGGAAATATGCATAGTTTCATGACTATACAACACTATATGGATGATAGAAAATTAAAAAACTACCATACATCTGATGTCACTCTGTCCCTCTGGGTAATGTGTATGTGTGTGTGTGTGTGTTTGTGTGTTAAGTGTGTGTGTGTTAAGTGTGTGTGCTGAGTTTGTGTGAATGTGTGGGAGAGGGGATGGGCTTGGTGTCAGAGAGAGAGAGAGAGAGAGAGAGAGAGAGAGGGAGGGAGACTTAATCATCTCTTTAATCACCAGCAGAAAAAAAAGCAATTTTGTGTTGTTGTTGTTTTTTCATCATTACAGCTTAAAAAATATCTTAGGCCTCAACATCAACTGTTGCTAGCCTACTCCCAAAATTAATAGTCATTAGTAAGCATTTTATAAATACAGCTATAATTAAATTGTTCATGGTTTATATGCACATTTATTTTGAGGAGATTAAAGGCTGTAATCTTCCTAAAAAAATAAAAAAAATAAAATAAAAATAAACAAACACAGAACTCAGAAACATTTATTTCAAGATGCAATAAAAGAAAACTGTACACTATATATATATATATATATATATATATATATATATATATATATATATATATATATATATACAATTGCATAAGTTTATATTTATTTTTTTTATCAAGTGTACAGCTAATAATAATAATAATAATAATAATAATAATAATAATAATAATAATAATAATAATAATAATAATAATAATGCATTTTATTTAAGGCTTCTTTCAAACCATTTAAGGTCACCGTACAACAAGTAACAACAGTAACAATATTAAAACAAATAGTAACAGCAAATAACAATGTCAATAAAAAACAGCAATAATATTAGAATAGCACAACATATTGTGGAATACTATATTAAGACTTTATATATAGGCTTTATGAACAGATAGGTTTTGAGAGATTCTTGAAGTACTAGCATCACCTCCTCTTGTACGACGGTTTGGGGAATATATCTTCCAGATAGTACTGCCGCTCCCTATATGCAGAATACGCAGTCTTCGTAGGGTACCAACTCCCAGAGGGGTCACCATCCCAGTAGCTCAAAAAAAATAAAACATGCGCCATTCTCCCATCCGCGCTCGCGACAGCTCGGACATTTGCGGATGAATGTTCATAATTGATGGATGGACATCTATGCCCGGGTAAAAGACATCAGCAATCCGGCAAAGAGAAAAGAAAAATAAAGTAAAAAACAAAACAAAAACAGGCATAAATTTGGCTTGACATTGGACATTTGAGAGTCTCAAATTTAGGGACCGTCTCTAAAGTTACATGTGATATTGTTATTATATTCTAACATCAGTAGCATTTGAAGAGAATTACTTACAGTCATAAAAACAACTGTAATTGTTCATCTACGTGACAGCTATAATGCACAATTAAATTGAATGTTTGATGTTTATTAAAACAAACTGTAAGTCATATGTAAATTATGCTACTTTTTCACATGGACTCAAAAGCAAATTTGAAGCTCAATAGCATTTGAGGAGAAAGACTTGCAGTCATAAAACAGTTTTAATGTGTTAATTTAGGTGTCAGCTACAATGCACACCTTATACATTTATATATATATTAAAATAAAGTGTTACTAAAGTTATATATATTGTTCTGTGTATGTGATTTCAAAGTCTAGATGGGTCGGATTAACCCTTTAACTGCCGTATCCCTTAAAACTTGATTGCCAGAGGGTTACTGTAAATGCTTATGCCCGCTGGGCACAGTTTTCCAGATGCCACCGGGGTGGCGTTGCACTGACGGCTTGAGCCCGCCATCGCTGCTTGCAGCTATATTTTCTTTTCTATTTGTTGGCTCATATCTGCACCCAAGTATTTTGATCTCAGTAGCAGTCCCATCACGTCTCATTCCATCTTCACCAGGGAGACTCTTTGCGAGTCGTTGCAATGGTCTTTCCCTCGTTGGCAAGGGTGGGTCGTTACTAGCACGCCCTTCATCCCTCACTTCATGCTGTGTGGAGTTGTTGAAGCTGGTTAGCGTATTTTAAGGTTAGAGATGTGAACTCCGGTGTCACTCTGTAACCGTTTTGCTGATTAATGCAAGGCTCTTCCTTGAGCTCATAACTGCACCCTCACTGGTTCCCTTTGATGGGGCGAAGCATTCCTTGGTCTTACTGGAACTGCTGTCACCTGTAAATGGAAAACTTAAGAATTTTTTGTTAGTGTTATCAAGCATGCTAATTTGTTCATCTTGCCAGTCGTCCTTCTTGGTGTGACCTGTGGAAATGTAATGTGGGTTGAGGGCTGTCTTGGCCCCTTTTTGAGTTTTCACAATTTCAGTGCTGTCTTTACTATTTTTTTTAATTCCTTTCAATTTTATTCTCAACAATTTGCTTATTTAGTTATCTCTTTGTTTTGAAAACTGAGTTCCACTATATCACTGGATAATTTATCTAGGTCTATCTTGCTCGGTAGCATAGGCCTTTTGACCTGGAAAACACTCAACCCACTGTATATATTTTAACAGTCAGAAAGACAATATTTCATCCTTTTGACACAATCAGCTCCATCATGATATGCTGAAAAGAAAGTTAGATGTGGGGTGGACAGAGCAAGCTTGCTTTGCTCTGCCTTCCCATGTTATACGCTGCGCATGTGTGGCACTGTTTTTCTTTCTGCCACAACAAAGACCTAGGTACTGACCAGGAAACTTAACCAAATTCATTCATGGTCATTATTTTACTTGGCATAAATTTGCCCTGTGGGCCCACATTCAAATTTGTATACAGCAGTTTGGGCAAATTGATTGAATTGCCTCAGTGTCTCGTCAGACACTCTCTTTCATGCCATACAACACCATCATTCATACTTTTTCACACACTTTCACTCCCCCCTTTTTTTTTTTTTTTTTTTTTTTTTTGCCAAAAACTTTTCTTTTCTTTCTTTCCTTCCTTTTTTTCAAAATCTCATAGATTAATTTGTTTAGAATATTAGGCCTAGGTATTGGGCATTTGAGAAAGCCAATTGTCATTTCTCAAATGTCATGTGTTTGTCTAATTTAAAGTTTAGTCAAATACTTTGTTATTGCTCATGAGCAACTCTGAGAAGAGGATTGGAGATCTCTGTAAATCTTGGATCCATGGCCATCAACATTTCCATCTGGTTATCCCCAGTGATGACAGTATATGTGATTACATGATTTTGGATCTCTGGAATAATTTTTTATTCAATATTATTTTATTCAGTTTTACCTTAGAAAATTACCTTAAAACAAAATGGAGTGACCAATATTTCTATTTTTTCAACCATATATATTTTTCCTATTGTTCATCAGGATACCCTTTTTTATTTATTAATTTATTATCTTCTTTCCCAAAGAGCTCAGCATTGTTGTCAAGTATTCAGTTATGCACTTTCCCCTAGTTGTTTAATGAAACTGTCTTACTATGCCAAATCCAGCTCCATGTTTATCTGATTGGTGAGTCAAGTACTCACTTCTGCCTGTCAAAGTTATTATTTTTTCTTTAAGACATGAGGCTGGACCGGTACCTATTGAAAAGCAGATTGAGAGAGTTAGTTAAAACACAGAATTTAAAGAAATGCTGTGAGACCAGTGAATAATCAAGATTAAAACATAATAAATAAAATAATTAAATAAAATAATTAACATTTGAAGCAGTCTCTATAGTGTTCATTGTATATGCAGCACCAGTGCACTGAAGGGATGGAAGTCCTTCTGGTGACATCATCAGCCTGGGCTGTTGTACCGGGTTGTCAGTCTGTGATGGCACTCAAAGACCTGATGTTGTGGTGTACGGTCTCCATTGTTTTTCTTCTTCTTCCCAGTCTGGCTTCTGGTTGCTTTCTGCCAGAGTTTTGCATTTCATAATGTTCTTTTCAACCTCAGGAAAAGTCTCAAGTGAAAGATTCACCTTTTCCTGCTTTAATTTCAGTCTTCTCCTTGCTGAAGTGTGTTCTTCTCTTTCAGGAGGGGAGGGGAACATCCATCAGCCCCTCCCTCTTCTTCTCTCTGCAGCTGTGTTTGCTGCTTTGCCATTCCTCGACAGACTCCATTTCATTGCTCTCCTTTGTCAAGGCACTGTTCCAGAAATCATCTGAAAGTTTAACACTCAGAGACTGTATTAATCAAATGTACCTATGTAACTTCTGACCAAATTGTGTCTGAGCAGTCAGCTCTTTTTCTAATTTTCACTTTTCAACCTCTTCTTTCAGTGGTCCCTTAATAAAAACAAAATCATCTGTTTGAAAACAGCAGTTCTCTTATTCTTTGTTAGTTAAGCAAGTTCTTCATTGCAGGAAAATAGCAAGCATTTTTTCTTCTTTGCAAAATGCAGAAATCAGCTACCTTTATTATCTAAATATACTGCAATAAAATAAAATAAACTTTTTTATAACAGCATGACATGCGTATGGTAAAATAAAGACTTCAATCATAATTTTTATTCTAAATTTGCATACATGATTCAGAATAATCTAGTATTTGTGAATTAATGTTTCCTAACCAACATAAAATTATTCCTATTATTGTAAATAAAATAATTAAATTTAATTCTTTAAGTAACTAGTTCCCTTCCTATTGTAAAATACCTATAGCTTTTGAATCAAAATGTCTATTAACTTGGTCACCCAATCTTGCTTTCATTCCACATTGCGCAAGTTATTTCTTTAATTTTTTACATTTACACAAGCCCAATCTCTGAAACTCTGTAATGGATTAACTTTCATACTGTCCCAGGGATAACAAGATACAAATTTTAGATGTCTTCACATATTAAAAAAAATTTTAAGCACGTGCATCTTTTAAATTAATCTATTCAGACCAGTTATTAAATAATAAATGCATATCTTATTTTAATTAATTTATTATTATATCTATATTCCACCATATCTGCCATTTCTATATTAGTCCATTTCTTGGAACATTTGTATTTATTTTTCTCTAAAACAACCTTCATACAGTTGACTTTATTGTTTTAGGGCTCCTGCATTCCTTTCTCAACACCAGCCTCTGTAACCTGATCACTCCCAAGTGATGGTCCAGGAGGGGAGAGCACCTCTTGCTCCACCCATGTAATA
Organism: Carassius gibelio; assembly: GCF_023724105.1. NCBI lineage: Eukaryota > Metazoa > Chordata > Actinopteri > Cypriniformes > Cyprinidae > Carassius > Carassius gibelio. The sequence continues at coordinate 8,074,535 of NC_068382.1, forward strand.
CAACTTTACTGTGGAAACGTCCTCCTTTGTTCTCACTCCCACTACACTGGGCTCAGAAAATTTTCTCCCCTTTGCCCCAGACATCCTAAATGCAAAAATCTATTATAGATCTTGGTTCAAACTTTATTGATGCTATTTTCCTAACCTCATTCACACTTTCTGCACTCTTTATTGAGCCAGAGTGCTTATTCTTGCATACTTTTTCCCTTTATTTAAGGGATAATCACACATTAATTGTCCTTTTATTATCAAGGCTCATCATACATTCATCCCTCTCAAGTGGATACTAGTTGCGTCCAACTCCACCCAGCCACCCTGAAGTGACGGTCCAAGAATGGTGTGCAACTTTTACCCACCCAACACAGAATTTATTTGTTCACACATTCATTCGTCCGGACACAAATACATCCACACAACAAAACACAGCTCACCTAGAGCTACTTAAGGGCCCACCTATTCTGACCTTCGAAAATTTCACTTATACATTCTCAAAGCGGTATCCGTGGGACTTTTCCTCGCGATTCCTTAATCTGCTTATCCGTTTATCACTGTCCTACCTAGGCCCAGCTATCCGATAAACACAGACACACAGCATGCCATGTCTTTCTGCCTACACCATATTTGTCTTAAATCGAGGTTGCCTTCCAAGGCCTTCCTATTAATAACCCAAATATGTGCATGCAGTTATTTCTTCTGGAGTAAAACCCCTTTTTCAATTTAGATATCATATTATTTTTCTAAATTTGGAAGAGCAGATTTTAAGTGTCCTTACCACTCAGAGCTGACCAGTCAACAACACACACTAATTATATAAGCAAAAATGCTTACCTTATTCTATGGTGGCCACCACTGTGTGTGTGTTGCTCATCAGTCAGCTCAAAAGCAGTCATCCACTCTGCTCCTTTCCAGTCCCATCTGGGGTGCCAAATCTGTGGTGTATTTTGCTGGTTCTCCAAAGAATCGAACTCAGTCAGGGATTTTTCTCTCAGAAGAAAAGACTTTATTTTAAGCAAAACAAAGTCGAGAACTCCTTGCAACGAGCTCTCGACTTTGTTTTGCTTAAAATAAAGTCTTTTCTTCTGAGAGAAAAATCCTTGACTGAGTTCGATTCTTTGGAGAACCAGCAAAATACACCACACTGGCAAGGCTAGAGACTGGGGAGCCTCCATCTGGGAGACTCAAGCTCCCTGTTGCGCCTCTTTTAAGGATTTCTGCCAGGAGATGGAGAGGCTATTAGACCACTCTGCCAGAGGTCAGGAAGCGGCTGACCAGCTAGCATGGCTCTGTCAGGCGGGTCTCTCAGTGACGGACTACGCGATTCATTTCAAGACTCTGGCAGCGACCTGCGATTGGAAGGTCGCCGCCGCCGTCAGTACCTGGCAGTTCGTCTACCCTGGAGGACTGAGGAGTCGTCACCTGAATGACAGCACTATTAAGAACAGGTACCCCTTGCCTCTTATGTCATCTGCCTTTGAGCTATTGCAGGGAGCCAAGGTCTTCACCAAGCTAGACCTTCGGAATGCCAGTCGGTTCCATTCCTGGGGTTTGTTGTTTCTGCGGGGGAGATCAAAGTGGACCCCTGTAAGGTAAGGGGACGTTGCCGAGTGGCCAGCTCCTGACTCTCGTAAAGCTCTGCAGTGATTCCTGGGGTTTGCCAACTTCTATCTGCGGTTCGTCCGGAACTTTGGTCAGATTGCTACACCTTTAACGGCACTCACCTCTCCCAAGGTACCGTTCAAGTAGAATACTGGGGCACAGGAGGCCTTTGATAAATTAAAGTCCCGTTTTATCTCTGGTCCTGTCTTGTCTATTCCAGACCCTGAACGTCAATTCATTGTTGAGGTGGATGCCTCAGATGTCGGTGTGGGCGCGGTCTTATCTCAGCGGTCACACGAGGATGGTAAGGTGCATCCCTGTGCCTTCTTCTCCCACCGCCTGAGTCCCCCAGAACGGAATTACAACATAGGTAATCAGGAGTTGTTGGCAGTCAGGCTGGCTTTGGGGGAGTGGCGTCACTGGTTGGAGGGCGCAGCTCGGCCCTTCCTGGTCTGGACGGATCATAAGAATCTCGGGTACATCCATTCGTCAAGGAGGCTGAGCTCCCGACAGGCTCGCTGGGCCCTCTTCTTTGGTCGGTTCAATTTCACCCTGTCATACAGGCCCGGGTCCAAGAATGTCAAGTCCGATGCGCTCTCTCGTCTCTTCGAGGCCCCTGAGGGGAGGGAGTCAGCAGAAACCATCTTGCCCAAGGGGGTGGTGGTGGCATCCCTCTCTTGGGACATCGAGAGACGAGTAGAGGAGGCTCTACTTAAGGGTCGTGTGCCGAAGGGGGGTCCAGCAGGTAATCTGTTTGTTCCCACCAAGTTGCACTCTGAAGTGATCCAGTGGGGTCACTCGTCCAGGCTAGTCTGTCATCCAGGAGTCCGGAGGTCGCTGGCTGCCATCTGTCAGGGATTCTGGTGGCCATCCATGGCCAAGGATGTCAGGCAGTTCGTGTCTGCCTGCTCAGTGCACGCTCAGAACAAGACTTCTAATGCACCTCCCGTTGGTCTGCTCCACCCGTGGCCCATCCCTTCTCACCCCTGGTCACATTTGGCCCTTGATTTTGTCATTGGCCTCCCAGAATCCATGGTTAACACTTGTCATTCTTACGGTGGTGGACCGTTTCTTTAAGGCGGCCCATGTCATTCCCCTTCCCAAGCTCCCCTCAGCCAAAGAGACTGCTCAGGTGATGGTTGATCACGTATTCCGGATTCATGGTCTTCCGGTCGATGTGGTCTCTGATAGGGGTCCCGAGTTTGTCTCTCGGTTTTGGAGGGAGTTCTGTCAGCAGATCGGGGCCTCTACGAGTTTGTCATCAGGTTTCCACCCCCAGACCAACGGGCAGTTTGAGTGGGCAAACCAGGATTTGGAAAGCACTCTTCGCTGCCTGGCATCCCACAATCCCAGCTCCTGGTGTCAACAGCTGTCCTGGGTAGAATACGTCCATAACTCCCTTCCGGCTTCTGCCACAGGTATGTCCCCATTCCAGTGTTCTGTTGGTTATCAACCTCCCTTGTTTCCCACACAGGAACCCGAAGCTGCGGTCCCATCTGCTTTGGCTTTTGTCCGACGGTGTCGACGCACCTGGAAGAAAGCTAAGGCGGCCTTGGCCCAGGCTAATAGGCGGACCAAAGCAGCGGTGTGTGGTCAAAGGGTTTGGCTTTCCACCAAGGACCTACCTCTCAGGGTAGCCTCATGCAAGTTGGCACCCAGGTTCATTGGCCCATACAGGAGTCCGGCGGCGGTGCAACTCAAGCTCCCTACCACGCTTGGTCGGGTCACCCTGTTTTCCATGTTTCCAGGGTTAAACCGGTGTTCCATTCCCATCTTGTTCCATCTGCTCCAACCCCCCCATCTAGTAGATGGCTCCCCGGTCTATATGGTGCGGAAGTTGCTAGATGTCCGATGTGGGGGTCGGGGCTTTCAATATCTTGTGGACTGGGAGGGCTATGGCCCAGAGGAGAGGAGCTGGGATCGGACACTGGTCGAGGACTTCTACCGGCGACAAGGTGAGCCCCTTCCTGAGGCACCTGGTGGTGTCCGTCAGAGAGGGGTACTGTCATGTCTGCTGTCTGATCACCCAGTTCTTCGGTGTGTGTGTGTTTTTGTTTATGTCTTCATTTCGTGTGCACATGGTGTTTTGGTTTTGATAGTTCGTCTTGCACCTATCTGTGGTGCTCCTCCCTCCCCCTCATTACTAAAGTTTCCGCTTCTAATTGTTTGACTCCACTCACCTGCATTCAATGTCTGTTCATCTCTTCCTCTATTTATTTCCGTCTGTCGCGCTAATCGGTGCTAGATCATTGTTCGACTACAGCCCATGTGTAGCCATTCTGTCTAGTCCTGCTCCGTCGTGCCATTTTCTGCTGCTACTGGTTTTGTTTTGTTTTCTATTTTTTCCCCTCCATCATTTCCTAGACCGGGCACCTGCATTCCTCAAAAGTGTTTTTGGTTTGCTCCGTGACAGGCTCTCTCATGTCCTCCTCCCTCCTATGCTCTCTACGCAGCCGCGCCGTCGGGCGCCCCCTGCCGGGTGTTTACGCAAGGACATTTGAAGTCTCTTATTTTTCTGTTGGACCTTTTTCCATTATTTCCTGGCCTTCTGTTAGTTGTAGGGAGTTTTTATTTTGGACTTTTTTAATAAATTCTGACACTAACTGCATCTGTGTCCAGTTGTGTTCCTGACAACTTGAGGTTGAGGCCTGCAATTAAAGCATATGGGGTACCCTGGAATTCTTGCCTAGATAATCATCCATTGTTAAAGTGGTTCAAAAATACTGGAAAAATTCAGGGCATAGTCTCCTTGATTTATAAGCAGTTACTTGAATGTTCATAAAATACCCTGAATGTATTAGCTGCGTGGGAGAGAGAACTCTCATAGTTGGGCTCTAGTTTGCTGATTGGATACCCCATATAAGCAATACCTCCAAAATCCCCTCGCACATTCTTATTAATTTCTAAACTGTACACAATGTATTGTACCCCATACAGTATAAGTGATTGTTACAACCAGCTCGTAGTTGCAAAATCAACGAGAGGCAACACAGGTGGGGAAGTAGGAAAAAGAGAAGTTTTATTTTACAAAAGAATATATTTAACAAAAGATAACTAAACAATCAGTAGTCAGTATATGGACATCAGTAGTGAATATTACATGAAAGAGGACTGTAAACTGAGGTCTGTATGAATGTTAACACAAGTAATAACAGGAAAACAAAAGAAGCCGCTTTTTCAAGTGAAGTCACATCGTTGCTGTTACAATATGTTATATATTGTCAGAAGGATGTGACAGACCATGTATGGTTAAACTTTGAGTCCTGCGTATTTGACGTCATTAAGAGGCGCGAGCACGTGAAGTAAAGTGAGAGCACTGAGTAGCATGTGGTTGTGAGATTCCTTTATTTATATAAAAATAGAGATATTGACAGAGAGAACCAAGCATAACATGGTGGCAGCGGTAAAGTACGATACAAAAGTGAAATATTAAGTTTGCTATCGAGAAAGCAACTGCGAGAGACGAGGTCCGATTATGGAGGGTGCGTTCGGATTGAAACCGCCAGCAAATTTTGACTGGAATGCTACGTGCATACCCAAAGCTTGGAAAGCGTGGGAAGAGGAGTTTTCCCTGTACATCGATTTGTCGCTTACAGACGCGGACAACAAAACGAAGGTAAAAGTTTTCCAATATTTAATCGGAGAAACAGGAAGAAAACTGTGTAAGATGCTGAGTGCGGCTCTGCCGGCTGACGGCGAGCTGACGCTGGAATGGCTGTTAACCGTGTTCAGAAATCATTGCAATCCAGCACCGAATGAAACTGTGGAAAGATACAAATTTTTCACCAGAAATCAGAACTCAGGCGAAACGTTTGACAAGTATGTTACTGACTTGAAAGTGCTGGCTGACACATGCAATTTTGGATCGGCGAGAGATTCTCTGATTAAAGACCGAATAGTATGCGGCATAATGAACTCGCACGTGAGAGAATCCTATTAAGAGAAATGGACCTGACACTTGATAAGTGTGTGAGGATATGTAAAGCATCAGAACTGTCAAAAGAGAATGTGATGACAATTGAGGGTCAGAAAATGGAAGTGCACACAGTTCAGAGAGTTAGACAGGCCCAGAGTGCCAAACAGACACAACCAGCTAAATGCAAATTCTGTAATTCAAAATTCAATAAAAATAAGAAACCCCAGAGGAAGATGGTGAAAACATTATGGCAATTGATGATATTGTTACCACAGAGTGATGCGAAGAAAACGAAACGTGGGGCAAGGAAGACTTACAACGAGAGTATGCTGATGTATTTGAGGGAGATGGATGCCTGGAAGGGAAATATAACCTCGAGGTGGATCCAGAAGTTAAACCGGTGAGGCTTACAAAGCGCAGAGTTCCGGTGGCACTAATGAAGCATCTAAAAGTCGAATTAGAAAGCCTGGTAGATAGAGGCATCATAGCTCAGGTAGAAAAGAGCACAGATTGGATTAGCAGCATGGTGGTGGTGAAGAAACCAAGTGGAAAAATAAGAATCTTTATAGATCCAAGACCAATAAACAAAGCACTTAAGCGTCAACACTTTCCTCTGCCTACCATAGACGATGTTCTCCCGGATGTGACCAAGGCGAGAGTTTTTACAGTGTGTGATGTAAAGGACGGATTCTGGCATGTAAGGCTGTCAGAAGAGTCAAGTTATCTTACTACTTTCGCTACTCCATTTGGCAGGTATAGATGGATCAGAATGCCCATGGGGATCAGCCCGGCTCCAAAAGTTTTCCAGCACAGGTTGACTCAGGCGCTGGAGGGGCTCCCAGGAATCTGGATAATAGCGGATGACATCCTCATTTGTGGGGAAGGCGATAATGATGAGGCAGCGGAGAAAGATCATAATGAAAAACGAAGACAACTACTGGAGCGATGTAGAAACAGAAACATCAAACTAAATTTCAACAAACTCAAGCTGAAACAGAAAGAGGTGCCATACATCGGACACAGACTGATTTCAGAGGGTCTAAAGATTGATCCAGAGAAGGTGAGAGCCATAATGGAGATGCCCAGGCTGTCGGATGTGAAGGGGCTGCAGAGATTATTTGGTATGGTGAACTATCTGTCCAAATTTTGTGCACACTTGCCAGATAGCTGCGACGCATTAAGACAACTGACACACAGAGATGTGGTTTGGGAATGGACTGATATACAGGAAGAAGTGTTCAATAAATAGAAACAAACTATTGACTCTGCACCTGTTTTGAAATATTATAATCCAGAAGAAGACGTAGTTCTCCAATGTGATTCCTCAGAGACAGGGCTGGGTGCAGCATTTCTGCAGGCAGGACAACCAGTTGCTTTTTGCAGCAGAGCACTTACACCCACGGAAAAGGGGTATGCTCAAATAGAGAAAGAATGCCTGGCAATCCTGTTTGGGATGGAGAAATTCCACCAGTACACCTATGGCCGGAATTTAGAAGTCCATTCTGACCACAAACCCCTAGAAACTATCACAAGAAAGCCACTTTTAGACACACCTAAGAGGTTGCAGAGAATGCTTTTGAGGCTTCAGCGATATGATATCAATGTTGTCTATGTTCCAGGTCGACTAATGTACCTAGCAGACACTCTCAGCAGAGCGTACTTACCGGAGTGTGCTACAGAAGGATCCGTAGAGACAGAAATTGAGACGATTAACATGCTGCAGTACCTGCCCATATCAGAAGGAAGTCTACAGAAGATACAGACAGAAACGGCTAGGGATGGGACATCTCAGATATTACAGCAAGTGATAGTCCAAGGATGGCCGGAAGAGAAGATTCAGCTGAAAGAAGAGGTGAGACCATTTTTTTCAGTAAGAGAAGAGCTTAGTGTGCAACAAGGTGTGATTTTCTGAGGAGAGAGAGCTGTAATACCAGCACAGCTAAGAACAGAAATCATGGAGAGAATTCATGCTTCACACTTAGGGATAGAAAGCTGCTTACGCCGAGCAAGAGGCTGCGTATACTGGCCGGGGATGAGTGCTACCATAAGAACATACGTAGGAAACTGTGCAGTCTGCAGAGCAGTGGATGCACGGCAGCAGAAAGAGACAATGTGCCCACATGACATTCCTATGAGACCATGGTCAAAAGTGGGAACAGATTTGTTTTCATTTAACAACAGAGCATATCTCATCACAGTGGATTACTTTTCAAACTTCTGGGAAGTAGACTGTCTCACGGACACAAGGTCAAGTACAGTAATACACAAGTTAAAGGCCCATTTTGCACGACACGGGATCCCAGACACTGTGATCTCTGATAACGGACCACAGTACAGCTCACAAGAATTCAAGCAGTTCAGTACGGCTTGGGAATTTAAACATGTAACGTCATCTCCAGCATATCCACAAAGCAACGGCAAAGCTGAGTCTGCGGTAAAGACGGCCAAACAGCTGATGGAGAAAGCAAAGAGAGCAAAGACTGATCCATATCTAGCTATTCTAGAACACAGGAACACACCATCTCAGGGGTTCCAGGCCAGTCCGGCACAAAGACTCATGAGCAGAAGGACTAAAACATTACTGCAGACACATGACAGCCTCCTGCAGCCAGGTGTTGTAAACACAGAACATGCAGTAAAAGACAACCAACACAAACAAGCATTCTACTACAACAGAGGAGCAAAAGATCTTAGACCTCTCCAGCAAGGAGAACACGTAAGAGTTCAGCTGGACACGAAACACAGATCTGACTGGACACCAGCAAAAGTGTTAAGAATTGCCAATATCAGATCATATACAGTCAAGCTGGAAAATGGAACTGTTGTAAGGAGGAATAGGAAACATCTCAGACTTGTGCCTGGAGGACCACAGAGAGCAGAAACACAAAACTTGAGTGACAAGATTGAACAGTCTAATCAGAAGATCCAGCGGGATGAGGGACATTCACAGACAGTACCAGAGACACACACACGCACACAACATTCGGATAACAGCAACAGTGTTGTGACAACCAGATGTGGCAGAATAGTCAAGAGACCAACACACTTGAAAGATTTTGTTTAAATCTGTTAATTGTTATTTTGACACAGAATCGTTACTTTGAGTATCTGTTATATTGTTGTTCTTAGTCACAAGTTTATTGCATACAGTGACCACAGTGACAGTTAAAAAAAAAAAAAAAAAAAAAGGAAGGATGTTACAATATGTTATATATTGTCAGAAGGATGTGACAGACCATGTATGGTTAAACTGTGAGTCCTGTGTGTTTGACGTCATTAAGAGGCGCGAGCATGTAAAGTAAAGTGAGAGCACTGAGTAGCATGTGGTTGTGAGATTCCTTTATTTATATAAAAATAGAGATATTGACAGAGAGAACCAAGCATAACAGCTGTGTCCCCCACAAATCTAGCTAGTAAGTGTGACTAGTAAGACAATTCTCAAATAACTATTATGATGACTTTTGTTCCACCCGCTTAAATGATAAAAGTACTTGCACTGTACAATCTATTAAGACTGTGTCTGTTCACCGAATAGTGAGGTCAAAATATAAATTTTATGTAGGATCTAGAAAAAATATTATCGTGATTTAAACCAGAAACATGTAAAGTAAATGAACAAAAACATTTTTTTTTTAAGTTTTGGCTCATAAATATTAGATCACTCACATCACTTAGATCACTTACTTAAAAAAAAACAAAACCTCTGTATTGTTTTTGTTTTTAGTCTACAGAACATGAGCATCCAGGATGCTGAAACCCAGGTCATGAATGAGCAGGAGATAAATGATCTAATGAACAGTGTGTAAGTTCCACTGGGTTTTACTGTACATTGAGTAACAAGATGTTCTGCTTTGTATTAACAAATATAATTTTCTATCACATTTGCCAGAATTGATTGGGGGACAGTGAAGGAGGAGTTAGTAATGAGGAGATTGAAGCACATGACAGTGAAGATGAGGACTATGTCCCTCGTATTTGTATTCGGTATGTTAACATTGGATCCTCTAAGATTATTCACAAAACATTCTCGAACACTGATTCAATGAAATATGTAAATATAAAAATAAAAGATGTAAGTTTTTTTTATATATATTTTCTGGTCCCTGTAGTATCTCAAAGATATATCCAGATATACCCAAACCCAGTCTCTGTATTTGCCATTTTTATTTTATTCATCTGATTGGATATCTATCTGTAATTGATATATACAGTATATATCTTTAGGTTGGGTGGAGCATTGCAGGCACCACCACGCATTGACAATCTGCCTGTGATAGATGCCAGTGAGACAGTACATGACATCCCGGATGTAGAGCCTCCATCAGTCACCTTACCTACACTTCAACAACCTGGCTTTCCTGATACACTGGAGGTCATGACTGAAGATGACCTAATTGGGAAACGGGCCTCCATCATTTATGAGGACTGTTTGAGGCAGCTTGCAACATTACTTGTGCTTCTTCTTCAAAAGTGCCCATACACATGTGACGTCAGCAAAGTGGAGTGTCAGTGTCACCCTCCATTTGAAGTTTCCATTACGCGCAGGGGTACTGCAAGCATCATGGAATGGGTAGGTGTTGTAATCATACTACATTGCAAATAAGTGTAGATTGGTGTTGGAGGCAATGTCAATACGTTGACAGTGGTTTTGTGAAACTCAATCAAGCTTCCTGAGTTGTAGTTCCACTTAGTGGAAGCAATTCTATGTTTGTATTTGATAATGCTAAACAGCCTAAGTTGTGTCCCATTTATTGTCAGACCTGCCTTGTTGGCCACACTGCATAGAGATGGAGCTCACAGCCCACTTTGAGGTACGGGATGCTAGCAGGGGACTTTATGTTGGCAAGCAACATACTACTCTCCGGAAGCAACTACGCCAAAGTCTCGCTTCTGTTCCAGTTTATGAACATGGGGATAGTGGTCCGTAGTTCATTTTTCACAATTCAGGACACATACGGTGTCAATTTTATGTTCTGTGAAAATCATTGATTCTTGTTTACAAATTGAATAGCGGATGGAAGAATGGACTGTCCTGGACATTGTGCCCAGTACTGTACATACACTGCCATGGAGAACGAATCCAGGGAAATCATCTCTGTCATCACTGTGGACAAAAGGGAGACTGTGCGAAATTCTGTGATCATGGAGAGAGAGGCATTTGTGGTGACAGTCGACAATCTTTTGAATGAAGTGAAACTAGTAGAGGTCTGCACTGATGCCCATATCCAGATCTCCACACTAATGAGTAAGTTGCCACAGAAATTTTGCGTTACTTGTAGAATTACAACAAATTTTTTGGAGGGGTGGGGGGACCGTTAATGTACTAATTATACATATTATTTTTTTAAATAAGACAAAGGAAAGTACAAAGACCTTGGGCTGTAGCACAGCTTGGATATGTGGCATGGGGCCAAGAATTTGGCAAAAAGGATCCATGCTGTAAGTTCAGCTATCATTACTATGGCTTCATTTTCTGCATGGCAATCTACCCTAATTTGAGCGATGTAATCATCATAACTGTTATGTCTATCCCAGGCTTCACAGGTCAAGGGTCAGTCCTGTTTGAGCAGTTGGCTAAAAGACATTGTCAACCACTTTTGGTGGTGCTGCAAAACAGCAGATTCTTACCAAGAGTTCCTTGTAAGTTGATATGGTTTGAAAAATAGTTGTCATCTAAAAATAATATTCTATGAACTAGCATGCAGACTTATTAGACATACCTTGCTGGCAAAGAGAATAAGTTAGGATGGTTCGTTGATGTTGGATATTTGTTGATTCAGTAGCTAACCAGACATGTCATTGTGGTAAATAATGTGACCCACTTAGATTATAGTACTTACAAACAGAATCATCATTAATAATGAGTTATGTACAATATGCATGCTTTTTTTCTGTACATTATATTTCTATATTATTTCTAGGATCTGTGGCTTGGTCTCCTACATCATGTGACAAATGAACACAGGTGGGTGCTGGGAAGCTGCCAGCATGCAGACTTAGAATCTGGTGGAACTCAACAGTGGCTTGAGCGAGGCTCCATTTGCACATGAGGCCCTGAAGAGCATCGTTAGAAACAAGTGGTGGCTTAATGAGGTCCACAAATATCTCAATTTTAGGTATTTTTTTGAGTATATACACATACTGTAGATAGAAAGTTATTTTCAAAATCCCACTAAATGTCTCTTCTTACACACACCCCACAGGTCCACTGCTGATCTGGAGTCCTTCCAGAACCATATTGTAATGTACGCTAGCAAGCGCACAGCATTTAGCCCTCCTGTCTTTGAGGCCAGGATGCTCCTTGCAGCGATGGACTATAATTACCACAAGGACCGCCCAGAGTTGTGTAAATCTGATGGAAGCAAACAGTAAGTGACTTGCTCACATCTACATGCTATTGTTTTATACCAGATTACAACACCATGTTAGGGATACTCCACCCAAAAAATGAAAATTCTATCATCACATACACCATGAGGGTGAATGAGTATGTGATGAGTATGTTTCATTTTTCGGTTGAGTATCCCTTTAAACACTACAAAAAATGTCCCTTGGAATGTAAATGTCTTCTTCCCTCCCCTTTCTGCTTTTAATTCAGGTACAGGAGGCTGTACAAGAAGAATGCTCGCAGGTATATGCTATACACTCAGAAGACATTCAAGACGTATGGCTACATCCCAGAACTGCAAGCTATGTTCCTCCAAAAGAGATTAACTGATAAGGGGATGCCTAGACGGAGGACAGTACGACCTGATGACCCCAGAAGGTACGGCCCACTTCCCCCTGTGCCGGCACCAACCATTGAGGAACTAGTGCACACCCAAGTCAGGAGAGGTCTTGGTAGGTTGAATGCCAATTTATTTATTTTGCACCTTGGGCTACATGCCACACACCAATTCAGATGTCATGCATAACACTTCCAAGTTTGAAATAAACTAACTTCAGGTTTTATTTTGCTCTTCTCAGTGTCAACATTCCACACTAAAGACCTGTGAAGCCCAGTTTCCAGAGCCTCACAACCCTGACCATGTTCATGGCCATGTAAACTTTTGTGTCACAAGCTGCTTATCAACTAGTTCAGACTAAAAGTTTCAACAGTACAGAGCAGCTGAGTCTAGTTTTCTATTTATACTGTGTAACATTTATCATTATACCATTTTATATACTGTTTCTCTACATTGTAAAAAGCATAGTATTGTTATTCTAAATAAACTTTTTTTTTATTGAAAAAATGAGGAAGGCTCTTTACAAACAAACAAACAAAAAAAACAGAACAAATCAAAAAACAATTTGTAAAACCATATATACAACAATAAATAACTTGAATTTAACTGTTCACGTTAGAATGGTATCAAATGGTTAAATTTTTTAAATACATAATTATCAAAATATCTCTCATGAAGCATAAACATAATTAACAGAAAACAGAAAAACTTACTGTGTACGTCTGTTAGTCACCTGCCATTAGTAGCTCAATGAAGCAGCCTACGTTTCTGCTGAATCCTGCAGCTTATCTGGCAACCTCGAGTCAGGGGGGAGGGGATACACCGCTCTGCAGTATTTTTATAGTGATTGCAGTACCAGTTTAGGCCACAATCCTACATATGGCACCTTTAAATTGTGAGTGTAGTTGCATCTGATCAAATGCGCAATCTTATTCTTTAGCTTGCGTTAAACTAATTAATTTTACTTTGTTGGAACAGCAGCTATGCTAATGATGTCTCTATTTGTTTCTATGTTTTGCTACGATTTACACAAGCTCCAGTCTGGATCCAGAAAACCTGAGAAGAGATGATGCTGACCATCAGAGGACCTCAGATGATGCTAACCCTGAATCAAAATTTTAATATGATAAAACGTCTCCGGTTACTATCGTAACCTCGGTTCCCTGAGAGGCGGGAACGAGACATTACGTCAGCTAAGACGTATATGGGAACTCTTCCCTTCTCCACTTTCACTGAAATCTTATTGGCTAACGCCAGCTGGGGACAGCTGGCCAATTGACGCGAAGCATGCAAATACTGGCGGGTAAGCGTGCAGTATAAAATGCATGGGCGCGAAAATTACGTCAGAATCACGACTGAACGCTAGCACAGCTGATCAAACAGCGACCACGGCGGCTAACGTAATGTCTCGTTCCCGCCTCTCAGGGAACCGAGGTTACGATAGTAACCGGAGACGTTCCCTCTCGAGGCGGTAACTCAACATTACGTCAGCTAAGACGTATATGGGAACTGTATAAAATCCCGCCGTGAGAGCAGTGAAGATAAGCCCTGAAAGGAGTCAATCACCCCCACACATAAGCAGTACAGTTCTAGCCAATGGCCGTGTCGCTAAGAGTGCTTGCATCTGATAGGCGGAACTAGGCCAATGAGACATCTGCTCCGACCCTAACAAAATATGCATAACTTCAAGCAATATATCGAAATCTGCACTAACCAGGGCAGACACAAAGCAATAAGCACTCAAGCATGAGAGTTAAACAGAGTCGACGGCGTTTGCGGTGACTGCTGCATAAACCATTTAAACCATAACACAGAGTTAGCAGCCATGGTAACTACTGTATAGCTGGTTATAACAGCTTTAATGAATAAAAATTTAACTCACCGAAAAACATGTGACGCTACAGAGGGTACATCCAGCTTGTAAAACCTGGCGATTGTGTTCTGGGAAGACCAGCCAGCAGCAAAACATAAATACTGGACAGACATACCTCTAGACCAGGCCCATCAGGAAGCATTTATAATGTCCTCGCAGAATGAGCTCTGATGTTGAGGGGGTACTCCTTCCCCTGGCATTTGATAGCGTCCACGATCCAGTGATAAAGTCTCTGTTTAGAAACAGCACGTCCCTTATTACATCCACCAAGCACACGAACAGCTGGTCCGACTGACGAAAGGCGGCCGAGCGATTCATATACATCCGTAAAACCCTAACAGGGTCCTGGCGCTCTGAGCATCAGCGTCGCACGAGGCTGACGGCTCAACAGATAAGGCGGGCAGGGAAACAAAACGGTGTATTGAGTGACTTCGAAACGAAACCCGGTCTCGGCCGGAGAGTGACATTACAGTCGCCAGGCCCGAAACCAATGCAATATCGTTCACCAAACACTCACGAAATTCTCCAAGGCACTTCGCTGAGGCGAGAGCAAGAGGCAAGGCAGTCTTCAGGGAAGCTCCTTAACCGCAATCGAAGCTAATGGCTCGAACGGTAATAGCAGATAGAGCCCTCAAAACTAGAGCGAAATCCCACGGCGGCACGGAAGGCGGCCATGAAGTACACGATCTACTTGCTCCCCTGAGAAAACTGAATACCAGAGCGTGCTTACCGATCGTTTACCCGTAACCGGGGAACGAAAGCGGTAATAGCGGTCACATACACCTTCAGCGTGGATGGTTTCAAACTCCCGCTATCCAACTGTGCTGTAGAAAGCGCAAAACATCCGACACGGAACAGGTCCCCGGGCCAATATAAATGTTCTCGCACCATTTTGTGAAAACTCACCACTTCTGCGCGTAGCAGCGAATGTTTGATGATGCTCGCGTCTCAGTAAGTGTGTTTAGCACTCGTCAGTGCAGAGTGTTCCGCTCATTAGGGTCCCCGCAGCGGCCACACATGGAGGTTCCACAGCTCGGGGCTGGGGTGTTATATTGTGCCATTCGCCTGAGGCAGCAGGTCCTGCTTGAGGGGGATTCGCCATGGGGGAGCCATCAGTAACTCTCTCAGGTCCGCGAACCAGGGCTGATTCGGCCAGTTCGGGGCCACGAGTATAACTGATGCTTTCTCCTCCCTGATTTTGCACAACACAGGCAGAATCTTCACAGGAGGGAATGTGTAAGCCTGGCTTCCGGCCAGCGCGATGTCAGAGCATTTCCCAGCAGGGGGGGTGAGATAGCTAACGTGTTCTCGCTCGTGGCAAACAATCCACTTCCTCCCTCCCAAATCATTAGATCTGATCTTGGGTGAAGCCAACATCTCCTTGAGGAATCCCGTTCCTCAAAAGCATGCTCACTCCATGGTTCAAAGTACCGGGGATGTGCGACGCTCCTATGGAGATTAAGTGTCGGTCCGCCCACAACAGGAAACTCGCTGCCTGTTTGAATAGAGCTCTGGAGCGCACACCGCCCTGGCGATTTATGTACGAGACCACAGACGTGTTGTCGGTTTGAATCAGTACATGTTTCCGCTCCAATTTCGACCGAAAGGCTTGCAGGGATATTAGGACACCGCTTCCATTATTCCAAACGGTTTTGTGTCACCTTCTCTGTGACTCCGACCACAGGCCCAGACGCACTGCTCCCCAGCCTAGATCGCGTTCGCAGAGAAAAGAACTCCTGGGCTGAACATTTCCGGTCTGTTCCACGGTCTCAGAGTGCTGACGCAACTGTGAATGACCGTAAGTGCTTGTGGACCGAAGACCACGCCCTTGGCGGAACTCGAGTTACAGCCAAAACTGTAGCGGCCGCAATGTAGCAGACCCAGATGGCACACTGAAGAAGCCGCCGCCATCAGTCCCAGAAGCCTCTGAAATTCCCTCAGTGCAAACGACCTGCCCAGTCAGAAACAGTGCAGAGTCGATGAAATGCTCTAGAGAGAGATGGGCTAGTATCGCCATCGAGTCCAAACATATTCACAGATATGTTACAGTCCGACTCGTAACAACACGCTCTTCTGCATATTCACACGCAGTCCCAGCGTATCCAAACGGCGAAGCATTGTTTCCACGTGACTGATAGCACATCTCTTGAGTGGGCTAAAATCAGCCAATCGTCCAGATAATTCAACATGCGCATTCCGCTCGATCTGAGGGGAAATTTCGCTCTATCGCTCTCTATGACAGCAGACTGAGAACTTCCTGTCGCAGAACAGGACGGTTTTGGGGCAAAGTCAGTGACGGGACCACGCCATTGAAGCGGGGAGGTCTGCGTTTGAATTGGAGAGAATATCCGTCGTGAATTATTCCCAGTATCCACGGTGAAACGCCCGGGATAGCCCTCTTACCGTCCATGAGATGACACGGCGGACGCGTTACGTCTACAGCCACTGATGGCTTCCTTTAATCAGGGCCCCGCCTCCGCGAGGCTGGAAGCACTGGCGGGAGGGCGGGCGCGTCGCGAAATGGTGTGACACTCTTGCGCTATCATGAGGCCATTATAATCATGGACTGTGGCTCTGCGCTGTTTGAGACAGGGCGAGTGACACAACGTTGGGTGCAAGAATTTGTATATATGCTTCTTTAGTACAATTTTAACTCACAAAAATATCATTTAAACACATAGAGCAATCGTCACCCATAGTGATGTGGGGGACATGATGCATGTGTCTTTGTGGTGTTGGCACTCTCGCTCCTTCGCGAGGCCATTATAATAATAGGTTGTGGCTCTGCACTGTTCTGAGACAGGGCGAGTGACACAGAGATGAGTGTAAGAGGAAGTAAAGCTCTTTTGTTGATTGTAACATGCTTTTATTGTGGAACTCACACAAACAGCATTCAAACAGACATCGCAATCGTCGCCCGAAGAAACATGGGGGACATGATGCATCTGAACATTGAGGGTGACACCGTGTTCATGTGGTGTTGGCACTCTCGCGAGGCCAGTATAATCATGGGTTGTGGCTCTGCACCGTTCTGAGACAGGGCGAGTGACACAGAGATGAGTGTAAGAGGCAGTAAAGTTCTTTCGCTGACCTGTTTTTATTGTGGAACTCACACAAACAGCATTCAAACAGACATAGCAATCGTCGCCCGCAGAAACATGGGGGACATGATGCATTTGAACATTGAGGGTGACACCGTGTTTATGTGGTGTTGGCATTCTCGCGAGGCCAGTATAATCATGGGTTGTGGCTCTGCACTGTTCTGAGACAGGGCGAGTGACACAGAGATGAGCGTAAGAGGAAGTAAAGCTCTTTAGTTGATTGTAACATGCTTTTATTGTGGAACTCACACAAACAGCATTCAAACAGACATAGCAATCGTCGCCCGAAGAAACATGGGGGACATTATGCATATGAACATGGCGCTTGGGGGCGGGGCCTCCCGCTCACTCACTCTTTCACCGTCAGGGAGACGGCTCGTATGGCGCGCTGGCTCTCTCGCGGCGCGAGATCCTCAACTGACCCTGACGTTACCTTCCAGGCTCTTACCACTGCTGGTTTCGGCAGAAACGAGCGTCCGGTTCAGAGCGGGGTGCCACTGCGGGTTATTTTAGCTGGTTTCAGAGCCTGGCCCGGTGCATTAGAATCTCGCAGAAGAAGACTGGGGTGAGCGACGGGGTATCACATGGCTCACACTTTGGCGCGCTTTCTGCGTCTCTGAGAATAGCTCCATGACGTCACCAAAGAGGCCGGAGGGAGGAACTGGAACGTTTAGGAGCGGCCTACGGTCTGCGTCTTTCAGGACAGCTAGGGTAAGCCATAGGTGCCTGTAAAGATGACCATGAGCTCCGTGAAACAGCTGAGCAGAGCGCTTAGTAGCAATCAGCGCGAGATCAGTTGCCGCGTGCAGATCCTGATGACGTCAGCGCTACTGTGCCGCCGTTTGCCTGAAATACCTTGAGTATTGCCCTGGCATGAAGAGCAGAAGCTGCACTCGCTCTTTCTAGACTGTGGTCCGGACCAAAAGCAGAGGGAGACGAGCACAGGTGTGTGGTAACAGTCTCCTAGACGGGGGGAGGGTTTCCGTCCCGTCCCGTCCACGTGCGTGATATGGCCTTCGTGGCAGAGTGGGTGCGCGCCGATTGGGGTGCAGCCCACGATTTCACCACGAGCTCTTGCATGCCTAAATGCCATCTGGTAGCAGCTCGACTGGAGGAGCCACGAGTCTAGTTACCTATCACAGGCTCGTCATGTGCGTTGCAAGCGAGACTCAGCTCCGTGACGACCTTTCCGAAGACCCTGACGAGCTTCTCCTGGAGGTCTCAGGGCCCTCTTGGTCGGGACGGTCCCACTGAGAGGCCCAAACCTTTTTCGACGTCGAAGCGACATGGAGTCGTTTTCCTCGTCAGCTCCGAAGAGGACGAAGTTCGCTTTTAAGCTATAGTCCACCACGCCGACGTCAAACTCGTCTTCGGGCGGGGGAGGGCCCACCAGCGGCTCGCTGGCGGCAGTGGGCCTCATTCCCGCCGTCCTCCGAGCCACTCTGGCTCTGAGGGCGCGCACTGGCAGCTCGGTACAGTGGGCGCAAGTGTTGTCCGTGTGAGAATCCCAGGCAGGTCACACAGAACTGGTGAAGGTCCGAATCTAGCATTAGCAGCCATCGGATGCGGAGAGGAAAAACAGGGTGAGTAGTCCTCTATTGCAACTTCCACGATGACTTAGATAAGACTTCTAGCGTGAAGAAAGAGATTCTGACGTAATTTTCGCGCCCATGCATTTTATACTGCACGCTTACCCGCCAGTATTTGCATGCTTCGCGTCAATTGGCCAGCTGTCCCCAGCTGGCGTTAGCCAATAAGATTTCAGTGAAAGTGGAGAAGGGAAGAGTTCCCATATACGTCTTAGCTGACGTAATGTTGAGTTACCGCCTCGAGAGGGAACCATGGTTAATTTTGGTAAAGGTTGTGATGTCCACATGTTTTTGTTGATGTCATTGGGCTGCATTCCTATCGCAAAAAGGTGGACAAAAAATAAAAAAATGAATTGGTTATTTGATATAAATGTTTGGTAAATATAAAACAAGAATTTGATCGTCCTTTAAGTGTAACAACGGCAATTACCACGCCATCGTTGCCCTTTGCAGGCCTTCGTAATAATGCAAATGGTTTATTTTGTATTACATTATATTACCAGTGTTATTAAATAAAACCATATGATTTTTATTAATTAACTGATCATTATTGCATCACTGTTTTTATATAATACATTTTAAGACATGAAAACTAAAATATTAATTAAATGCATTGTTGGTAGTGGTGAAATTATTACAGACATTAAAACATGTTATAGTCTACGTCAACGGTCCATAATGTTTCACAGGATTTTGAACATAGCTACCTGAAAATGATGCACTTTTTTCAACATAGGGTTTCTTATTAATTTTTTTTATTATTATTATTTCTGCGCTGATATCTTTTACCAGATATAGCCTAGTTGTTTATTAATTATGTTGACAATTTGTATTCAGCCTCAGCCTATTTAGATTTTTATTTTCTTATGTATATGTTAAGAGAACAAAAGTTTAAGTTCAAAGAAGATTGTTAATATTTTGTTTCACTGCTGCTGCTAAAAAACTAAACAAAAAAAACATTCACAGCAATGGTTCACACTGACATGGAACTTAGAAGATTCTGGCTGCTGTCTTTTCATGATATTGCCTGTTTAGAAGGCAGCATTCCAAGGATTAATGGGGATAGAATACAAACTTTCACTAATTGGAGTAGTATAGCCCAAGAAAAATGTTTATAAAAGTATTAATTACTTAGTGCACTTGTGTCCTTTGTGTGTTTTGTTCCTTTTTCTTTTTCCTGGTTTTTATGCTGGCATCAAACATTTGTAATGTTATTATTGCAAATAAAACAAACAAACACACACACACACACACACACACACACACACAATAAATAAATAGGAACTAAACATGACATTATGCTTAGAAGAGAGTAAAATGTCATATATATATATATGTCAGTGGCCGAATGTGTCTATAACATTTAACTTTTGTAGACGACTACGCCACCTAGAGTAGAAACTAAGACCCCAGGAACCCAATATTAACACACGGTTCTTTATCGGAGGAGGGAACAGTGGAAACCAACACCCAGAAATGCACAGTAGAAGAACAATTTATTACAATAAAATTAGTTGCAAGGAAAACATCAAATTTATCCAACAACAAGCAAGTCCAAAGTCCAGATCTTCAGCTCAAGGGCAGGGTTTAACTCCGTCTTTACTAGACCCCGGTATTACAGCGGCTGTCTGTTAACACTCAGTCACACATAGAGATCAGTATTAGCCCGATGCTGAAAGACAAAAAAAAAGGGAAAAACTGCCAGCATACGATGTCCAAGTCACATCAACCGTTTAAAAACATTAAAAACAACTAAAATTTCCTTAATATCAGCCGATTCAAGATGTCACTCATGTACAACTATACACAACGGATGGTTTTCGTCTGTTATGAGGCAGTAAAACTAAATTGGATGGGCGCACCGCAAGGTAGAAGTCAGAGCGTACTCACTGCATGACTGGACAGCAACCCTGCTATCCAGTCCAATGTATTCACGGCAGAAGAACCACGTCGTTTTCTTATCGTCTCCCAACACTCCCGGTAATCCCTCGCAGCCGGCCCTCAGCCCGTCTCACACGCTGCTACTCCAACAGTGTTCCGCGAATCGTCAACGTTGTGGTCACTCGTCTACCGTGCACTGCAGTCTCTCATAGCCATAGGCCGTCTCAACATGAGTGAAACACAAACACTCACGCTCTGATGCAGGCACAACGTGATTTCTCGCTCACTGTGTTAACTTCAGTTACGAATACACAATGCTGCCACACCCCGTCAGTCACTGTTACGTCTTTTTATAAGGGAACAAATTACCCTCTCCGCCCAGTATCCATCACTTATTAGTTCATTAATCTATCAGGAATAGAGGTGTGGCTATAGGGAACTGTTTTACAAATACAACACAGCAAATCCACACGAAAGAAAAACAATTCACTCCAAAGAAAAACACAGCAATTAAACGTGATCATGCATATATATATAAAAAATACATTGTGCAACGCCTTTACTCCACAACACCCCCCCACAGTAAAATAAAAGCAGTCCCTGCCCAAAAGTTATTCAAATCACTCTCTATATCTCATAGGTCGCTGTCCGACATTTGTACGTGTAGATCGTCTAACCGTCTCATTCCCCATATTTACAGGTTCTGAAGCAACCCAAACACTATATGGTACAGGGTCTTGAGCTGTGACTATAGGCGTGGTATTCACGGTACTAGGGGGTGCTAGAACTTCCCCTTCAGAGGCAGCACACAATTTAAGTGCATTACGGTGTAGAACCTTTTCCTTCCCTCCCTGTTCAGGTCTTACCCGATACACCAACCCAGTCTCTCCCAATGTTCCTATTACAATATGGGGCACTGGACTCCACCAACCACACAACTTTCCCCGACCTTGCCTATTTCGGTCCCTAACCCAGACTCGCTGACCATCTAACAAAGGTACATCCTTAGCCCCACGATCATAAATCTGTTTCATTTTCTCAGCAGCCTGATCCATGTTGTTCTTAGCTACGGCGTAAGCCCACTTTAACTTTTTATAATGATCCTGGACCCACCCTCCATGATCCCACTTCTGCTGATCAAACACTACACCCAACCCCAAATCTACCGGGATCCTCACTGTACGCCCAAACATCAGATATGCTGGAGCAAACCCTGTGGCGCTATGAATAGTGTTGTTGTAGGCTTGCATCAGCTCAGGGAGGAAATCAGGCCACCTATCCTGTTTCTCTTGTCCCAATGTACGGAGCATATTTAACAATGTCTGGTTAACACGTTCTACCCTACCATTTCCTGCAGGGTGATAGGAAGTAGTTCGACTCTTCACCGTTCCATATAACAGGCAAAACTCCTGAACCAACTCAGACTCAAAATTTGGTCCTCTATCTGAATGGAAACGCAAAGGGCAGCCAAAGGTCTCTCACAGTGGTTTGGGCAGTCTGATCTTTTGTTGGAATTGCCCATGCGTAGCGAGTAAACATATCTACCATAACTAATATGTTTTGGTAGCTATCAGTAGGTCGTCCTAAGGACAAAAAGTCTAAAGCCACCACTTCTAATGGACAAGACACTGTGATGGGATTAAGGGGTGCTTTATGACTGTCCCTACCCTTCTGCAGGCTACAGGCAACGCACCCAGAATGGAACCCTCGCATCATCTCCTCCATCTTAGGCCAGTAAAAGTGCAACCGCACTCTGGTCAACGTACGTTCAACACCTGCATGGGCCAATGCTTCATGATATCGCCTCCACACCTCCTCTTGCTGGACAGCTGGACAAACAATCTGCAATCGACACTCCTGGGTATTTGGATCAATCATCTTTTTGTACAACACTCCATCATGGATTACAAGTCGTGATACGTGGCGAAGCAACTGTTGTACCCTCAGAGGTAATGCTCTTCTCTCAAAGGTGGTTGGTACACTGGCAGACCTTACATACCGCATAACCACCTGGAGTTCATCATCCCCTTGTTGTGCCTCTCGCCACTCATCGATCCCCAAAATACCAAGAGTGACAGCACCTCCATTAGCATCAATCTGCTGGACCTCTGCAAGCTGATTCTGCTCTGTTATGGACACAGGTAATCGGGACAAACTGTCTGCATTATCATTTTCCCGCCCCGCCCGATATTTCACTACAAAATCATAACTGGCTAGTTGGGCCACCCAGCGTTGTTCCACGGCCCCGAGCTTAGCTGTTTGTAAGTGGGCCACAGGGTTGTTATCTGTAACTACTGTAAACTTTGATCCAGTCAAGTAGTCTTTAAATTTTTCTGTTACAGCCCACTTCAATGCTAATAACTCTAGTTTAAAAGGAACTATAATTTGAATCATTTCTCTCTGCAGGGTGAAGGCTTCGGCTAGCATAAGCAATCACATGCTCCCTTCCATCCTGCACTTGTGACAGAACAGCACCTAAGCCTTGGTGGCTGGCATCTGTGTACACGACAAACGGTAAAGCGAAGTCCGCATAGGCTAATACAGGGGCTTTTGTCAAACAAGACTTCAAGGTCTCAAATGCAGACTGACATGTAGTGGTCCACTCAATCTGACGTGTACCAGACTTTTTATCTACAGGAATGCCAACCAAGAGAGCATTTAGAGGTTGAGCGATTTTGGAAAAATTAGCAATAAAACGCCTGTAGTAGCCTGCAAGGCCCAAGAAGGCCCTTACCTCCCGAACTGTGGTAGGGGTAGGCCAACCTTGGACTGCTGCTGTCTTTCCAGGGTCAGGATGTACGCCAGCCTTGTCCACCACATGTTAACCCATAATGAGACAGCCGCTGGAATATCTGTTCAAGATGGCTAAGATGAGTAGAAAAGTCAGATGAGTACACAATAATGTCATCCAAGTACACCAGAGAAAAATCTATTAAATAGCCACTTAGGCAACGTTGCATTAACCGCTGAAATGTGGCAGGTCCATTACACAGACCAAAAGGCATACGCCGAAATTCGTATAGCCCCAAAGGGGTGGCGAAGGCAGTCTTAGGACGATCTTCTGGGTCTACACCCACCTGCCAATACCCACTTGCTAGGTCCAGAGTACTGAACCACTCAGCCTTCTTCAAAGTGGTCAGAGTCTCCTCAATTCTGGGAAGAGGAAACGCATCTTTGTGGGTGACGGCGTTCAATTTCCTATAGTCCACACAGAATCTCCAACTCCCATCCTTTTTCTTCACCATCACCACTGGGGCTGCCCATGGACTAGCACTCTCAGAGATGACTCCTTTATTCAACATGTCAGCCAACAAGGCTTTCATTTCTTGATACATCATAGGAGGCAATGGTCGAAACCTCTCCCGAATGGGAGGCACATTTCCAGTGTGGATCCTATGCTGTACCACTTCTGTGTACCCCACATCCTCCTCACTCTCAGAGAAAACTTTAGACCATTTTCTCAAAAGTGCATCGAGGTCTTGGCACTGCCGTGTGGTCAAATCAGATCTTTGAGAAAATTGACCTATATCAGGGGAAACTGCATCTTCTACGAGGCGGCTAGCTTCAGTAAGCCTCACCTCCACAATGCCTTCAGTATTCAAGGTTAATCCAAGATCCCTGCAGCCGTGAATATCAGAGCTATTGATTTCATATAGCCGTCCAAGCTTCTGATATTTTCCTACAAAAACACTGTATGGGTGTATATTACAGAGTCTCACAGAGATTCTACCACCCCTTACCATGGCAATTGTTCGTGCAGCAGCCACAGGTTGTTCAGACACAGGCTCCATAAGTCCACAGTAATCACGCTGTCGCAGATCCATTCGAAAACGTCCCCAAACCACAACTTCACTCCTTGGTGGAACACGTACACCTCGTCTGTTAGCCAACCACACATTGCCCAGTAACCCATCTTCGTGAGTGCATGCTGCAACACGCTGACAAACTGCCATGACCTGCTGCCATGCTTGTCGTTCTCTGGTACTCTGGAACAAAGATGAAGAATGCCCCTCATTCTGGAAGAGAGCACTCCAACATTGTGAAATTACGTTCATACCAATTATTAAAGGGTTTGTAGAAAATTAATCTTTTACAATGACAACACCCCGCTCTAAAACTTGGACTCCAGCAACATTAAAATCAAACGAAGCATATCCAATATAGGGGATTTCTAGGCCATTTGCAGCTCGTAAAATCAAAACAGGGGCTTGGCCCAACTTATACTGAGGGAACTTCTCCTCAAACATACTCTGTTGCATCAGCGTAACTTGAGAGCCGGTGTCCAACAGTCCTGTACACTTAATGTTCTGAATCGTAACACTCACCATCGGACAGCCAATGAAAGAAGAAATGGTCCTTGAATTTTCTGATACTCTTACTGGCCCCACCGCCTGGACCTCTGCAGCAGGGCAAATTAGTTTAAATTTCCATTAGGCAGCAGACTTTCCTTACAATACCTTGCTATATGTCCTGACTGTTGACAGTGCCGACAGATCGGCCTCCCCTCTGCATCCCACATATTCAAAGAAGACTGCCCCCTTTGTCGCCTAGAAGAAACAGTTTGTGGCTGGAAAGGTACAGAATTAGGTTGTGCATGATTTAGTTGTGCCACTGGACTAGATGACTTCAACTCCTTCATCATTTCCTGTGTCAGTTCTCGCATCTGTCCCTTAACCTCCTCCAGAATTTCTCGCTTTAATTCAGCTTTCCAGTCAGTCTCCTGTAAGCGAGAATCAACCCTACCAGGCCCACTAATAGCAGCACAAGCCAGTTCATACCTTGGATGACGGTATTCTGCTTCCAACAGTAAAGCCTCTTGATGCAAATCTGTGAATGTTCCTTCTGGGTTTCGGCGTGCATATGTTCTCAAAGCTCTCAGAAAAGGTCCATCCTCCAACCCCAGCAACAACTGCTCCTTCAGTTGATCTTCAACAAGGGCCCCTTCTGGACTACGTCGCTGCAACCTACAATAGAGTTCTCGTAAATCGCAACACGAACATCTTAAAAGATTCATCTTGTCTCTGTCTGCAACTAAAAAAATGTGACCTAAGGACAGGAAGAGGTATTTCTCCAGCATACAAGGTGTCTAAATGCTCAAAAATCTTACTGGCCTTATCCCTATCTCCATCAGCCAAAACGCTTATTTCCCGCTTTGCATCACCACCCAGGGCACCCATTACAATTTTAACTTTCTTTGCTTCAGGTACATCTTGTGCTTCTAAAAGCCCTTGCATTCGTTCTTTCCAATCTCCATACTTCAAATCACAATCAGCACCCGTAAACTTGGGCACCCAAGGGGCACCAGGAAACACTGGCATCATCATTATTATTTTTTGTTTAGATATTCTATCAAGTGCTGTTCCACCGTTCCCGTATCCGAATCCTGCCGACTACGCCAAATTATGTCAGTGGCCGAATGTGTCTATAACATTTAACTTTTGTAGCCGACTACGCCACCTAGAGTAGAAACTAAGACCCCAGGAACCCAATATTAACACACGGTTCTTAATCGGAGGAGGGAACAGTGGAAACCAACACCCAGAAATGCACAGTAGAAGAACAATTTATTACAATAAAATTAGTTGCAAGGAAAACATCAAATTTATCCAACAACAAGCAAGTCCAAAGTCCAGATCTTCAGCTCAAGGGCAGGGTTTAACTCCGTCTTTACTAGACCCTGGTATTACAGCGGCTGTCTGTTAACACTCAGTCACACAGAGATCAGCATTAGCCCGATGCTGAAAGACAAAAAAAAGGGAAAAACTGCCAGCATACGATGTCCAAGTCACATCAACCGTTTAAAAACATTAAATACAACTAAAATTTCCTTAATATCAGCCGATTCAAGATGTCACTCAGGTACAACTATACACAACGGATGGTTTTCGTCTGTTATGAGGCAGTAAAACTAAATTGGATGGGCGCACCGCAAGGTAGAAGTCAGAGCGTACTCCCTGCATGACTGGACAGCAACCCTGCTATCCAGTCCAATGTATTCACGGCAGAAGAACCACGTCGTTTTCTTATCGTCTCCCAACACTCCCGGTAATCCCTCGCAGCCGGCCCTCAGCCCGTCTCACACGCTGCTACTCCAACAGTGTTCCGCGAATCGTCAACGTTGTGGTCACTCGTCTACCGTGCACTGCAGTCTCTCATAGCCATAGGCCGTCTCAACATGAGTGAAACACAAACACTCACGCTCTGATGCAGGCACAACGTGATTTCTCGCTCACTGTGTTAACTTCAGTTACGAATACACAATGCTGCCACACCCCGTCAGTCACTGTTACGTCTTTTTATAAGGGAACAAATTACCCTCTCCGCCCAGTATCCATCACTTATTAGTTCATTAATCTATCAGGAATAGAGGTGTGGCTATAGGGAACTGTTTTACAAATACAACACAGCAAATCCACACGAAAGAAAAACAATTCACTCCAAAGAAAAACACAGCAATTAAACGTGATCATGCATATATATATAAAAAATACATTGTGCAACGCCTTTACTCCACAACATATATATATATATATATATATATATATATATATATATATGTGTGTGTGTGTATGTATGTATGTATGTATGCGTTGTTATAAAAGGAAAATGTATAGATTTTTTTAAATAAAGACTTACAGTGTTAATAACTGTTTAAACGCATCACCAGTCTCTAGCCTACAGAGGGGAATCTGTATGTTTCATAATCTCATATCTGCTTACATAACATTGCTTGATTGACAAGTCCACATGTGTTTTCTGCTCAGGTGATGTGTAGCCTATATCAGTTGTTTTATCTTGTTGTCATATTACCATCATGTTTTCTAGCCTCCATCTCCCCTATATTCCTCCCTCTTTCAACACTCTGTTTCCTGTGTCATTGTCTCTTATCACACTCATCTCTTAAAGAACACTACATATCTACACCAAATTCCTTTGGCAGCAGGTGCAGAGCCCTTGTGATTTGAACATGTTACCACATACACACGCGCCTCTGCTAAATCAGTGCAATCAGTAAAATGATGAATGTTGTCATATCATTTTCCAGGTCAGCTCCTTGTGACTTTTAGTTTTAGTTTTTTTTTTTTTTTTTGTGGTTGTTGTTTTTTTTTAGCTGCTAAGGCTTCCAACACATTTCCTATGACAACATATAAATGCAGAACAATCGCGTGGTCTATTCTTCCACTGCTCTCAACCGCATGTGACTGTTCATTTGAAGTGTATGCAGTCCTACAGCACCTGACCAATCAGGAGCCCCAATCCGAAAATTATGCATGTAGATTAAATACAAAACATTCATTTTACTCATTGTAAGTCAGAAAAAGCCATGCATTTTTCTTTATATTGGTACATTATTCATGTATTTTATTATATCCTAGGACAGAAAGATTATAAAGATTATAGCAAGGACTATCTACTGTAGTTTTATGGATATTGCATTCAATATGTTTACCCTACTAAAAAAAAAGAGTTGGTTAGCTGGTTGGATTTTTAGCTAGTTGACCAACTAAACATACAAACGTCAGCTCAGCCAGACTGAGAAAAAAAATGAAATTGTTTGTTTGTTGGTTTATTCATTTATTTATTATTAAATTATTTAAATTTTAAATAATTAAACATCATTATCATGCATTGCAGTTAAAAAAACATCATTATGATGCATTGCTTTATTGATTACAAACACACAGCTTGTGGATGTTTTTATCAGCTGTTTGGACTCTCATTCTGACAGCACCCATTTACTGCAGAGGATCCATTGGTGAGCAAGAGATGTAATTTTAAATATGCTCAGATGGAGAAATAAACTCATCTAGAATGTTAACTCATCTACATCTTGGATGCCCTTAGGGTGAGCAAATTTTCATAAAATTTTCTTTAATGAAAGACAAATAGGATGAACAGCAAATCCAGTTTTTTCACACTTATTTATCAAGAGTGCCAGTTGTGGAGAACACTGCAAGACTAGTTGAATAAGCTACAGTTTAATGATGAGTCGCACACCCGCAAACATATTTATGGGTCACTTAAAACCTCCCCTCCATTGTGCAAATTAAAGACAGAAAGCACATGATCTTATTCCTTTTGTATGAGCATATACACGCGGAATGAAGAGAACGAAAGAGAAGACAAAGAGAGAGAGGGAAAAAAAACTTAGCTTACATAACTTCAACTTACAAAACTATTTGTTGTTATTTTAAGCACTTAGCTATGATAGAAATAGCTAGATGTTTTTTTTTTTTTTTTTTTTTTTACAACCAAACAATAAACAGAATACAGGGAAACAATGATTAATAACTTCAAATATATATATATTTTTTTAAGAATAATGGATCATGTAAATTTGATATAGTTAATATAATCAGTATAATTTCATTATCCATCCTTTTTTTGTAATAAAATATAAATGTAACATGACCCCATGACAAATGTTGTTCAGAGAAGGAACCCTTATAATATTGATACAGATCATTAAAAGTCACAGCCCTACAAAAATGCACTGCATCTTGAGTTTCAAAAACGTATTTTTGTTTTCATGACTCTCATTAAAATAAATTGGTTAAAGAACATGGATTCTCATTTCTGTTCTTCCAGGGACACTTTCTTGTAGAATTACCTAAATTAACCAAAGTGAAAGTGAAGGTATGGTAACCCATACTCAGAATTCGTGCCCTGCATTTAACCCGTCCAAAGTGCTCTCACACACACAGAGCAGTGAACACACACCCGGAGCAGTGGGCAGCCATTTATGCTGCGGCGTCCAGGGAGCAGGTGGGGCTTCAGTGCCTTGCTCAAGGGTCTCACCTCAGTCGTGGTATTAAAGGTGGGAGAGAGGGCTGGTTATTCATTCCTCCCACCTACAATCCCTGCTGGTACAAGACTCGAACCTGCAACCTTTGGGTTACAAGTTAGACTCTAACCATTACGGCTCAAATTAATGTCTGTAAGTTTACTGACAGTTTACAGCCAGATGCACAAATTGGAACTAAAGTTCAAGGAATGAGGAACTCTTTTATACCCATATCTAATATTCAATTTTATATATATATATATATATATATATATATATATATATATATATATATATATATATATATATATATATATCTCTGAGGAAGCATGTTTACTTATAATAGCACAAATAGGACAAATGAAGGATTTAATTGCATAAAACTCTACACCACCTCCATGAACGTTACATTACATTTAAAATATAAACCTAAACTTAAGTATCAGTCATGAAAAACAAAAAAACAGGTCAACCTGAAGACTTGAAATCAATCTAGGAACAAAGATACAAAGAAACTTTTATGATAATAAATAATACATTTTCAGCATTTGTAAAGTGGTGCATAGGCTGAATAAGTATATTATATATATATATATATATATATATATATATATATATATATATATGTGTGTGTGTGTGTGTGTGTGTGTGTAGGTGCGTGCGTGCGTGCGTGTGTGTGTGTGTGTGTGTCTAACAGTGAACATCTTGTAGCAATTGCTCAGTGGGCACAGTATTCCTTTATATGTAATTTTTTAATTTTCCATCTAAAAGAAAAAGAACCAAACACAACCAAACCCCAGAGACTGTTTTGAGCTGTGGTATGAAACAGACAAGGAAAATGGAAAAGAACATTTCACATTCGCAATATTTGTATAACATTATGTAGTATTTGGGATTTATTTGTTGTTTGCATTAAAAAAGGGAGAGACAAAATCAGATGGTGAGAGTCACAGCATCTTCAAGAAGAGCTAATGGGATAATGCTAACCAGAAAAACCTGAGAGGTAACAGTAAAATAAATGTAGACTAAAAGTCGGGTAAGCAGAGGTAGTGCAGCAGATAGGCACCTCACAAAAGTATTATGTAACTTTTTAAATAGTTTTTAGTCATCCGACGGATTTAATCAATAGACTAAAACAGATCAAACTGATAAAGATAGAGTTACTCAGAGCTGAAGTCATGTGTTACACCCATGGAAAGAAACTTTTATCTCCTCTTCATCCTGGGCTGGCTTTTTAAAGAAATGCATTCAAATTATTAAAAAGCATAACATTTATTTGTAATTTTACATTTTATTTTATTTTATTATTATTGTGTTTTTTTAAGAGCCTTCGTAAAGGAGCCAGGCATTGATAAAACTTTACTAGAATTTAATGATGTCCTTGTGGTTTATTCACTGACCAAAATTAAAAACACAACACTTGAGAGAAATAGGCCTTTCGTGTACATTGAAAAAGTGTTAGATCTTTTGAGTTCAGCTCATGAAAAGTGGGGGCAAAAACAAAAGTGTTGTGTTTATAATTTTGTTCAGTGTATGTTGCCTAAAAAAAAAAAAAAAATCACATCAGCATACTTTTAAATCGGTGTCAATTGCTCTGTAGAATTAGATGTAATTTTAAGTAATTGTATAGAGGCAGTATGTCATTGGTGGCATCATGGATCATTCTATAAAGTTCGTTTCAAGGAACATCCCAGCATGAGTCTGAACATGAATATAAGTGAAATTATATTATATAATTTATCTGGCTGAGGTGGGGCACATTTGTGTTGTGGGATTGTGTGCCTATCCTTAAAAAGAGCGACTGTAATTACTGCTAAAGGATTGTGTACACAGAAGCTATGACACTATGGTTATTTCCCTGAGAAAGTAAACCTCTTTTTGTATAGGCTTCTTAAGCTATTTAATTAGGTTATTATGTATCTCATTAGTCATATAAAAGCCATAAGTGGTATTGTAATGTATAGCCTTCCCAAATTATCCTTACTTACTTATTATTAGACCGTCTCCTCCTTTTTAAGGATTAGCTGATTCGTATGAATTTGTTCGATATATTTAAGTCCCTAACCTTTCTGTTGTCCTTCATGCTTAGGCTCTATATTTAAATTTTATTTACATATTTTTCCCCTAAAAAGCGCATGCCACCTCGTAAAATAATGACGTTTTCTAATGAAAGGGGGTTGGATAGTGACTTTTTTGGTGGATAGAAATTTAAATCAGCTGATGCCGAACACGCGTGATAATGTGAACGCCCTTTAAAATAACCTCTAAAGAAGAATGGGGATGATTGACAGTAACAATAGAGGCTAATGGTTTCTGTTTATATTATTCCGCCTTTGCATGATACGGAAGAATGATTTTTTTTTTTTTTTGGAAAAATGTCATATCATACATTCCTTTTTTATAACGACACTGGCAGTTAAATTTAGAATTAGCCTATATCTAATTAAACCTAATTATGGTTGGTTCTTTTTGGGTTGTTCCACTAGGCTACTAAGGAATCCTTGTTTTTAAAAGCACCCAGAATTTATTTATTTATTTACTATTTTAAAATAAACATTTGAAGGTCGATGGCTAATAATGAAAGTTATTTCGACTCATTTTGATGGCTGGTAGGGGAAAGCGCAGTGTAGTGTAGACTACTTCGTCTTCACCCTCCATCACAAGAGTTTTAGAGAATCTGACCGATCTGATGCTGAGACGTTAAAAAGGCGATAAGATTAAATCAAAGCTACTGCCATGAATTCGTAAGAAATCTCCGAAGATAAACGACGCCTAATGTGACATGTGAGCGTTCGATAGGAATGTCGTTTATCATCAGCAGATGAACTGAAGTGACACACCCATTACAGGTGAGCAGTGAAGAGTACTAAAGGCGAGAGTGAAGCCAATAACTCATCACATTCCTCCCTGCAGACAGTTGAATCAAGCCAGAGAGGTGAGACCAGACTACACATTATTGATCGCATTTCTCATGTCATTTAAATTAATTATGCCAACTTGTATGATAACATAAAATTCAGTATTGCTTTCTGCTGTTAATGATTATACTTTAATTAATTAATTTATTTTTAATGTAGATGGTTGTCTTGCTGGTCATTTTTGCTGCTCTTCTGTGTCCCACCGTCCACAGTGCGGATGCTTCAGTGGGTGAGTTTAACTGAAGTTGAACTTAATTTACGCAGTGAATAATATCGTTTTTATTTTTATTTTGCATGATCCTGTTAAAGAAGGCACTAAATGCTCTTTAAAAGTGTTTAATTTGTTTATATTTATTAATATTGTAATTTCACTGTAAACAGAATGGTGCTATCACAAGGCAGAATGCAGTAAGTGTGATTAATTCATTTATTTTATTTATAATTTTTGTTGCACCCTAAATCAACATAAAACTTGATATACATTTTTTATTAAAAATATTAATTTATTAAAAACTTGTTGTGAAGTGATTTATGTATTTATCTGTTTGTAATAGATTTTACCACCTGGCCCAAGATTGCCCCTAAATATTGCAATGGATCCATGCAATCTCCCATTAATATCGTGACTGCAAGTGTTCAGGGCAATCCTAACCTGACTTCCTTTAACTTTAATGGTTTTGATGACAGCTCCACCTTCATGTCAATATTAAACTCCGGCGAATCCGGTAAGGATCACTGCACGCTTGGGAACCTGCATTTTCTAATATTACTTGCATTTATTGCAATTCACATTTTGCAGAATTAACTTGATTGTTTCTCAGGATTTGTTTGTCTTTACAAAATATAATTGCTAAAATCTTTCAGCAATCCCTTATTCAGTGACTTATATGAGGAATGTCTACTTAGAAAACCAATCGTTAAGGATAGGTAACGAGAAGTTTCACAATAAAAAAGGTTGCACAGAGAAGTTCAAAAGTGTGAGCTAGCAAAGAGATGAAGGTGATATACTCTTAGACAACAGAAGAATATATAATAGAAACTTAGACTGGCAAAAGTAGGTGTACGGCAATGGAGTGCAGATCAATCATCTGTGGTGCTCAGCATCAATGTATATTTTCTTTTAACAGATGAGTTAAGGCTGCTCTGTACCTGCTTAAAACTCAATATGAAGATGCAATGTTGCATAAAAGCCAAACTAAATTAAGCCTGCTCTACCCACCTCTGCACCCAAAGTGCGCCATTGTATTTGCAGTGTAAATACTATTTCTGCACAGCATTAAACAGAGACTGAGAAACCTCTTCTTGTAAATTTGCCATAATATGTCCATTGTCTTCACAGTGGTGGTTAACCTGGATGATGAGAAAATGTCAGTGCAAGGAGGGGGTCTTCCAGGTGTTTACAACACTAAACAATTCCATCTCCACTGGGGTAACGGCAGCTCCTCACCTGGCTCCGAACACACCGTGGATGGCAAACAATACCCAATGGAGGTATGAATGAATGAATTTTCCCTGGAAATGTACTCTATTATCAAATATTGTGATGCGATAGATCTGTTTTTTTTTTTTTTTCAAAGTCTAAAGTAAATTTAAAAAATCTGAAGAACTTTTTTTTCACTATAAAGAACCTTTTGTACTGTACAAAGGGAAGGTTCCATGGATGTTAAATCTTCTTTGTGGTACCACTGATGTCGATAAAAATCTTTATTTTTAAGTGTTTATGTTCTTTCATGTCTCATAGCTGCACATTGTAAATGTTCATTCAAAATACAACGGGAGTGTGTCAGCTGCTCTAGCTGCCAAAGACAGCTCAGCATTGGCTGTTCTTGGATTTTTCATAGAGGTGAGCATGTCATTTATTATATCCTGAAAGAAACGCAAACCTAAAAGTATATTCATGGCTTAGTTGTGCGCACACACAGGCTTTTTATTTTATTACTATTTTTTTTCTTTTAACAACAGGGAACCAGTGAAGTGAACAAAACAAAAAGCTGGGATGTCCTTACATCATTTTTGACAAGCATCCCCAATTCAGGTGAAAAACATATTTGTCAGGTTTTATTTACTTATGTATTTTTTGAGTGAATTCTCAAATATTGGTGGATTTGGTTAATCTCTGTTCACCAATATGATTTAACAACACATAACTAAAGAGAGCCAAGTTGTTTTATGACACCATACTGATTTTATTTTATTTGTATATTTAGGTGATACAACCACAGATATCATGAATCAAACCACACTGAACAGTCTGATTGAAGGTGTGGACAGGACTAAATATTACCGTTATCAAGGCTCCCTAACTACACCCAGCTGTAATGAAGCTGTGGTTTGGACCGTGTTTAAAGAGCCCATCAAAGTCAGTCACAACTTTGTAAGTAAAGACAGCTCTATGGTACAATAATCCATGAAAATCATATATTTGATTCAATGTTCTTCATATTCCGAGTTTAAAAAAAAGTCACCGTATTTATTTTATTTCTCCAAACAGATCAACCGCTTCAGCACTACTGTCTTTTTCAAAGATCCAGATGCTTCAGTTCTGATCACCAACAGCTTCAGAGGAGTTCAGCCCTTGAATGGTAGAGTTGTGACAACACAGGTGGAACAAACAGCAGCTTCATCAGCGGCCACATCCACTTTATCTGTTATCACAGTACTCCTCTTGTCCAGTTTGTGTTGGCTATAGAAATACGCTTTGTGCACATTTATGAAATGATTTAATTTATTGCACTTGAAAATGATGTACACTTTGATTTGCTTTTGATCTTGACTGAGGATATCTGTAAATATTGTTTGATCCCTTGTGAATCTTGTTACATGAAAAACTAAATGTAAATAAGAAGTTTATGACACAGCTGTTTCTTTTTCTACCAATTGTGTTTCTATTACTA
Organism: Carassius gibelio; assembly: GCF_023724105.1. Classification (NCBI taxonomy): domain Eukaryota; kingdom Metazoa; phylum Chordata; class Actinopteri; order Cypriniformes; family Cyprinidae; genus Carassius; species Carassius gibelio. The sequence goes on from NC_068382.1 coordinate 8,109,813, forward strand.
TATTTAAAAAAAAAAAACAAGTTGCTATATGTGAGGATAACCAGTTCTTAGGATATATTATAAATTTTTTAAATCCCAAATTCTTAGTTTAGAACATTTGAAATCATATGTCATTATATTCAATATTGGATAATTCAGTAGTATTTGTTTTCAAATTGTAAAACACGATTAGTTTTAAATTGAGTTATTACATTTAAAATAATAAATGTTTGCTGTTTAATATAAAATGTCTCCAAATGATTTCTGTTTATGCACTATATACAGGTGAATCTCAATAAATTAGGAAAGGAAGGTTCAGTCTTTGGTTCTTTTAATTGTGATGATTTTGGCTCACATTTGACAAAAACTCACCAAATCACTATATCAACAAATTAGAATACTTCATAAGACCAATAAAAAGGGTCCAATGTGCTGGAAAGGTTTCCTGAAGTAGTTTCCTCTCCCTCCATCTGGAGCCGTTGTATTTGTTAAGAGTGTATGTTTAACCTTTACTAGCATGAGAGTTAGAAATGCAGCACATGTTGAAATGCTGACAGCAGAATAGTGATGGGAAGTTCGATTCTTTTCTGCGAACCGGTTCTTTCGGATGGTTCGATTCAATAAACCGGTTGAAAAAAACGGTTCATCGGTTCTTTCACGCTCGACGTAATGGCGTCACGTCTATCAAACATTCAAATATATAAAGTCAGTAATCATAACTTTAGTCAGTTAAAACCTCATAATCATGAAAAGTTTACATTTGAGTTTTGCAACAACACCTAAATACATAACAGCAATAATGTGCATTTGAGGATTTAAGTCTTGAAGTTATAAAGTAAATAAATTAGGTGTCATCAGTGCAGAAACCATGATCCACTTACTAAACATAATCCATTGCGATGTATTTGTTATTAAATGAACTTACGTTTCGCCAGATTGCCCTTCATCAAAGCCCTCGAAATTCCCCTCGCTCATAACATTACTAGTACAGAATCAGAATCAATCACCAAATTCAATCACTCAATTCGGACGCGTCCGACAGAAACGATTCTCGGTTGAGTGTACTGGTGATCCGAAAACCGAAGCAACCGGTTCTTGACTCGAGAACGAGAACTGCTCCAGCAGTGGGCGTGTTCGTTCATTATATGGCTCGGCTCGGTGTTCATCTTCAGTTCGTTCTTCACAGCATTTCATTCAGTGTACTGTTTGAGTAAATGGATTACCCCGGGATATTGGTTTATTCTGACTCAGAGGGAGTGTCAGTCACGTTAAAAAAGTTAACAGCTTAAGTAATTTGTGGATTTATGCTTATTGGAGACGTGAACAGTTTCAAACGATTCAGTTCGATTTGGTGAACTGGTTCAACCGGTTCACTAAAAAGAACTGGTTAAATTGAACGATTCGTTCACGAATCGGCCATCACTACAGCAGAATCCACTTCTGATGTGATCTATATTCATCCTTTTTTGTTGTCTTACAGAAAGCATTGCTTGTGAGTATTTTATGTTTAATATGAGTCTTGAAGACAATATTCGTGAACATTTATGTTAAACAAGATTATATTTGATAGCTTTAGTTTTGATGAATGTTAGCCAGACTTTGCATAGATACTTGTGAACATACATTAGAATACAGTCTAAATGCTGTTTTATTTATTTTTTATTTTTATTTTTTGTAGTTTCACACTGTCGGTAACTGAAGGATAAGTCATATAGCACTATTTAGTTACGTTTTTTTTCTTTCACTATTGAGAATGGCATTAACCTTTTCTTTTACATTGTTGCAACTTTTATTTGTATTTGTGTACATATACTGTGTGTATGTATGTGTATGTATTTATCTAGTTGCTCAACTGTCTTAGGTCTTCTTTGTCGCATCTTCCTCTTTATGATGCTCCAAATGCTTTCTATGGGTGAAAGATCTGGACTGCAGGCTGACCATTTCAGTACCCGGATCCTTCTTCTACACAGCCATGATGTTGTAATTGATGCAGTATGTGGTCTGACATTGTCAAGTTGGAAAATGCAAGGTCTTCCCTGAAAGTGACAATATCTGGATGGAAGCATATGATGTCCTAGAACTTGGATATAAATTTCAGCATTGATGGTGTCTTTCCAGATGTGTAAGCTGCCCATGCCACACACACTCATGCAACCCCATACCATCAGAGATGCAGGCTTCTGAACTGAGCGCTGATAACAACTTGGGTTGTCCTTGTCCTCTTTAGTTCAGGTGAAATGGCTTCCCAGTTTTCCAAAAAGAACTTCAAATTTTCATTAATCTAGATTAAAATGGCTCATTAGAATTCTGCCGAAGGCATTCAGAATATGTATGTTACCCAAATAAAATTGACAAACAGTAAGTCTTTGAGAAGGGGTTTATCAAGCTAGGTGGTGCATTAGAAAAGGGGCTCATCTCCTGTTTCCAAAATGCATCACAAAGTGCTTGAAAAAGCTGTAAACTAATTCCACATTGCACAAGGTGCAAACAACCTTACGCCTGTTTCACACTAATGTTTACGTTTTTTTTTTCAAGTTTGTAGGTGTCAAGTTACGGAAACCAAATAATTAAATGTAAAATAGCACTGGATAGTCTTCAATGTAAAAATGAAATATACAATCAAACCTACATTTATTCAGACACATTCAACATTTCTCATATTATTACAGTTTTGCTATATATATATATATATATATATATATATATATATATATATATATATATATAAAATATACCTGGTGTCTGAATAATTTTTGGTTTGACTGTTAAAACTACAAAGTAATTCAGTCAAGAGCAGTGAGTGATTTTCTTTCATTTTCTTCGATGAACATTACAGCAGCCAGTAGCTAAATTAGGCGCGGTCACTTTAAGAGACGATGAACGCATCCAATATAATACACATCCCATTTTTTCCCTCAACTGTTTACTTTCACTTAAGAAATAACTGACAGTTTTTTCGAGCATAATTTCCAAGGTAGATATTTTGACATATTTTGTATGTATTTGTCGGCACAAGAGCAAAAATAAGCAAATTCGATGTTCAAGTGTTTTAAGACGCCTTTCTCTTCGGAGAAGAGAGCTCGGTTCAGTGTCGCTGTCCGTGTTACCCGGCTCTCTCTCTCTCTCTCTGCACTGAACACAGTGGGCGAGTAACCAGCTACTCTGTTCAGCTTTTCCGCGTCTTGTTTTTGGATGCTTTAATGTTTAAATCGACAAGCGGTAAGGCGTAAAAACATGTGAAAAAGATAAGCTTTCATGACGATGCGCAGCAGTGGCCCGTTAACTGTCCTGAGCATCTTTTTAGGCTGACCTCAGCCAGTCGGTTATATAAAATATCAAGGTGAAAGTCATCATAGCTTGCTTAGTATAGACCCAGCTCCTAACCCAACTTTTAGAATAGATTAACGGCGATATTTTTTTTATAGCACGATAAGAGTCTCGCGTTAACGCTGATAACGGCCCACCACTAATATATATATATATATATATATATATATATATATATATATATATATATATATATATATATATATATGTATATGTATATGTATATGTATATGTGTATATATATATATATTTATATATGTGTGTGTGTGACCCGTCACGGAAACCAGTGACAAAAGTCGGCAGCACAACTTTCAAGCAAAATGAGAAAGAAGCGTTTTTTTTTTTCAAAATTGGTGATTTTCGTTTTTTTGGAGAATCTGTTAGTTGAGATCACAAAGAAGCCTCTCCGTGTTTGAGATAGCAGTATTGGTATATTTAAAAGCGTACATTTTGAGGTTGAAATCGGGTTGTTTGTCGGAGATTCTAGCACGCAGTAAAGGGCGTTTCATTGTCTGTCTGTATTTCCATACTGGTTAAGCCGGCTTTTATTTATTTTGTTATTGCCCTCGCCCTCCTAGGGAATCGTGGCTACTTAGTATGCAGCGCTCTGGCCGGCTCTAGCTGATATCGAAATTCAATGAAGATGTACACCGCAAAGATGAACGCAGACGAGCTGAACCATGGCCGTTACACAGAAAATGTTTTGAAGTACTTGAAGACAAGCCGGATGCTTATAAACAAGTGCTCACTGATTCTGAAGACGATCTGAGCAACGATGAAAGCGGCATAATAAGACTGTATAATATCCCTAATCTACAACTGAGCGAAGATGATGACGAGGAAGAATGTATTGGACTGGCGTCAGACGAGTTGGACCGTAAGATATCAGAGGCTCGATAGTAACATTTGATGGGGATAAAGACAGAGAAATGGGGAAAATCCGTAACATTTAGAGGCAAACAGACGCACAGTCCAAAGTTCGGAGATGGTTACATCCACAAAGAAGACCCCGACAAAGAGAAAGTGTGCCCGAACGACTAATTTAATTGGAGGCATCGAGATCTGCAAGAATAATTTTGTTTCTTATGGGGTGAGTTTCCATAAACATCAAAGTTTGTCATTTTGTGTTCATTCTAAGAACACGTACACGTTATCTCATGTTTAGTCCATGTTTAGACCTTCCCATATCTACCTATTGTTATTAGCTAGCTCATCGGTTATCACAGAATCCTGTTAAAAAGTCCTAATGCTACACAATGAAATCAATTCACTAAGTTTTATGTAGAAAACCAGCAAATAACAAATAAAATTAGCATCAATATGTACTTTTTGTTGACATAAACATTAAAATAATAACAGTTTAAAAAAGTCAAAAAAGATAAATTACTGAAATTTACAATGCACATTCTCCTTTATTATTAATAGTATGCGGCACGATTTTTCCCGTTGTGTCTGTCGTTGCTATGCAGGGGGTATGGCTTATCTAAATGAGATGTGAATGAGCCCCATTGTCACTCGCAGCAGTGAGAACTGCATAATCTTTAAAGGCTATTTTCTGCTTTTTGAGCTTTTTTGAGTGCCTACTTTCAAATGGCCACAACTTCTCCAAATATTATCAAATTTCCATGTGTTACACATCGTTGGAAAGCTAGGAGACTACACTTTCAGAACCTGTGAATAACTCAAAAAATGCCCCAGAACCGACTTGTGTCCCTTCTTTCCGTGATTGGTCAGATGTGTATGTGTGTGTATATATATATATATATATATATATATATATATATATGTGTGTGTGTGTGTGTGTGTGTGTGCACATATATATGCGCACGTGTTTGTGTGTGTGAATTGGTCTACACACACAAATATGAATTCACATGACGCTAAAGACGAATTTGCTTCCTTTCAAAAAATGCGTTTGTTTTGTAAAACTGAGAGGCAGGGTATTAGGAAAAAAAAATCCCAAAGAGTACATTTATTTAGCATAAATACTGTAGATGTTTGAAACGTTATGGGGTAGAAACTAAATGACCCCTCTGGTTCTTGTTTCAGGAAGAAGTCTTAACCTAGTTTTCAGGAAGAATCTACAGCAGTTTTCTTTAATGTCCGAACCACAGGTTCTACTGAACCTCAAAAAACTGGCGGAAAAGACATTGTACACAAGCTGCTGTGACCATTGCAAAACACATCTGCCCATAAATACCTACCTCATAAAGCAGAAAGACTCCCGTATTTGAACTGCCTTTGGAAAGATTTCAGCATCTCTAACCTTTCCTGAAAGTCAATAATCTCTCTGACTGTCATGAGGAATTAACCACATTGCAGTGTAGTATAAAAAGTCTACACAACCCAGTGTTCTGAGATGTAAAAAAAATAATACAATAATAAAATCATGGCATTTTATAATGAGTCACGGTGCTCTGTGGAACAAATTACAATCTAACTCTTCTAGTAAATATAATTACAATTATCTTAAGTAATTCTGATTAATCCTGAATTGTGTTGGGATGTCATTGTGAAGAAGTACGATTCAGTATTTCCAATACACTAGAAGTGCCATGACTTTGCCTTGAAGGCCATCATCAACAAGAGTAGACGGTCCAAGGAAACGGACAAACACACGTGGTGTGGGCACAACAATGACATTCCAATAAAACAAGGCACCTGTCAAAAGAGACTTAAAGTAACTGTAATGGGAACATGAAACAATATACTTAATTCTTTATCTGTCTGGACCAGGATGGCTGGTCGGAAGCCTTTACTCCCTAAAAAAAAACTGTGTCAAAATGTCCAATTGAACGTCTGAATATTTGGGCCATTTGTTGAGCCAGAAGACCGCTCATCACTCAAACACCACAGTACTCACCTGTAAAATGATCAGCCTGGAGCTCTTTTGCAAGGATGTGTGAAAAATTTAGAAATCAAGAAGTAGATAGAAACTTATTCTAAAGACTGGCTGCTGAACAAGAAAAAGATGTTCCAAACAAATACTAGCTGAGTGGTGTGCATGCTTGACCAATCAACATATTTAAAGTCTTTATTTTTCTTTGTTTTTCCATAAAAGTTTTTATTTGTGTGTTAGTTGTATTTAATTAACATTAATAATGCATTAAACGTCTAACATTATTTATGTTGGAGTAATTTTTCAAAAAATAATCTCAAAAAGGTATTTTATCAGGAGTGTGTTTCACACTTACAGAGTTTTGGTAATTTTATAGTCTAAGTTTTTTTTTTTCTTGTCTCTCCCAAGGAGGGATAAGGTTGAGACACTGCCTAAGTTTTTCAATCAATTGTATCTTGTTTTTATCTATCTAGAATCAAAGCGGATATAGCTGTTTATGAGAGCTACTGTAGGGCCTGCCAGACAACTGTTCGCAAATGTTTTGAATTATACAGATTTAAAAAAAAAAAATATATATATATATATATATATATATATATATATATATATATATATATATATATATATATATATATATATATATATATATATATATATATTAGAAGTTCTGATGCATACAAATATGAAATCATTCATGAAATTATTGAATGAGACCCAGTGCCTTGGCAGAATATTTCCAGATTTTTTGTAGAGCATGTTACAATATTTTATCTTTATAAAAAGGTAACTAATTATGTTGCATTGCCACATTTAAAGGAAAGTTGCTTTAGTTTCGTTCACCTACATTATCTGTTTCTCATCCAGAATTGCTTGACTTACAGGATTTTTTGTTTACATTGGAAAAGCTGTAGGGGAAAAAAAACAATGTTTCTTAGCCCTAACATTGTTTGCATGCAATAACAAAACATCATAATAAAGGCAAAGATCATGGGGGTTCAGTACCTGTAAACTTCACGGCCAAGCAAATCCAAGGCTGCTTTGCACCAATACACATATTCTGTTCTGTTATTTTGTCTTCTGTCACAAGTTAGTTGGAAAGCAAGAACAAAGCTGAGGCAAGGATTTATATGAAAATGGTAAGATGATAACAGGAAGAAAGTGTGAAAAATACTATCAACAAATCAGTAACTTAAGTTACTAAGGACACAGGGACTAAAGTAAAAGAACTCTAAGAACCAAAACAACATATGACACTAGCATTCTTTCCAGTAGCCACAAGCTGGCACTCTACAGAAAACAAAGTTTAAGTTTTGAAGGAGTGGGGATCAGTAATGCGCAGCTCAATGTATAAATAACCCGCACCCGTCCGATGTTTTCAACTAACCCGCCCGCAACTCGGACTGCAAAAAAAGAAAAAGAAAATATCGTACCCTACCCACTTCCTGACCCACATTTTTTACAAATAGTAAATGCGTTGTGCCTTTATATTAATTTAATTACTTAAATAGGCTATAATAGCCTACAGGATAATAAGTGTTATGACCGCACACATAACACTTGAAACAAAGAACCGGTAAAGTAATTAATATCAATGTGTCTAAATTAGCAAGTAGACATTTAATTGTTTAGTAATAAACTGGTGTTTTCTGTGTTGCTGCAAAGATGAAGTTGACGATAAGGACGCCAGAGAGAAATGCACGTTTCATATAGATTACATCATCAGAGAGTAGCCTATTTATTTTCATTTGAATATTTTCTTTTAAAATTAGACGTTTCAAGCTTTCTGTAATATATTGCCTATATTTGTTTTTAAACCAACTGACTAAAAGATTAAGACACTCCATGACCCAGAATATATCACCCATTTACTCCAGCTTTTTTCTTAGCTATTTCAAAATCTGGAAAAAGTACTGGGGTTAACTTGTTACTGCAGTCGGTAGAGCAATATGAATGTGTGTGATGTACGGTATGATAAATGCTCCTCACTTCTGCTGCCCAAACTTTGTCAGCCTGTGGGTCATTTGGTTTATGAAAAACGATTGCACTGATTTGCATGTTTCTTGATGATGTGTTTTTTTTCAGTGGTACTCACATCCACCATGTCGCTTCACGTCATATTCTCCACTATGTCCCACAGAAAAATTGCTTTTGCATAAAATGCAAAAAGCTCTCTCTGCTTCACCATCTACATGTCTTAACCAAGAGTATGTTGTGGTCCGTTTGCTATTAAAAGTGCATCTTCTCTTTTTCATGGCCACACTGGCCACGACTGCTTAACCTGAACGAACCGCGTGCGCGCTCTCCAATTTGAGATTGTGGACAATGTTGAGGAGGCATTGTTTGATTGATGTACGACTCAGCCTATCGACTAACGCTTTTATTGCTCTCTTCTGAACTATTGGATATAAGTTACCAGTAGGCCTATGGACGTATCCATGTATTTATTAGGCAGGGTCGAATGAAAAAGCAGGACAGATGCTCAATTTACGTGAGGCGGGACAAAGGGTAAAATTGCTGTACAGTACAATGTAAAGCGGGACAGGTGGTCACTCTATTTGCGCCAGTTATTCTGCCAATAAAATGTAGGCCTATGTATTTAAAACTATATAAATTACCAAGGTTTAATTGGCATCTTTATTTAAAACGCCCCGACCGACTGCGACCCGAATATCATTAAAAATGATTTTGGATGACTCGTAACCGCGGGTGATCGCAGGCACCCAGTCATTTTGGATCAACCCGCACATCACTGGTGGGGATCAATGGAACAGGAAACCACCAGAGTATTAATATACAGGCGTCTTTCCCCACATCTCATTGAGAGAAAATGCAGGAAAGCTTTTTTTCTCACCTATACATTTGTTCCTTTTCCTCCACTTCCTTTCACCCATCCTTTCCATCACTCAGCTCACTTAGAATGGTCAATAGCATAATATAATGTTCTGAATGCAATGAATGCAAATGATAGTCATTTTAGTATATTTTGAAATGTCTCAAGTCGGCTGGACTCAGTCTTACAAGAAGTAGACTTAAAGGGATACTCCACCCCAAAATGAAAATGTTGTAATTTAATCAGTTACCCCCATGTTGTTCCAAAGCCATAAAAGCTCAGTTCATCTTCAGAACACAATTTAATATATTTTTGGTGAAAGCCTGCAGGCTTAAGATTGTCCCTTAGACTTCAAAGTAAATAACAGTGTCAAGGTCCATACAAGGTATGAAAAGTCGTTGTCAGAATCAGGGCTATGAACCAGTTCAAGGCACGAAAACAAAAACTGGAAACAAACGAAATTTTGACAGGAACACAAACAGAAATAAAACAATATAAAATTGTATAGTTCCGCACAGAATCGAAAATTTGAAATGGCCATTAACCGGTTAATAACGTTATTTTATCTTTCCACTTAATATTTGAAATTTGCTGTCAACCAGTCATGAATTCCAGTACGTCCAATGCAAATGTGACGTTGAAGCCAACGCATGAAATGCCCGCTCCGCTGTGAACTCATCGTAGGCAAGTCGCAATGCACTGCCCTTTGAGTTTATCTGAAACTATAGACTTACATAAAAAGGAATATAGGCATAAACACTAAATATATTTCACAAAATGAAAGAAACAATGTGTTAAATTACGGTTCATTGTGACACGTTCCAAAGTTTTCAGAAAGCAAAACAAGACAACAGAGTAGGATTTTTTTATTATTTTTTTTTTTGCAAAAGCTTTACAGTTTTTATTTAGCAAAAGCTTGAAAGCTTTAAATAATGTCTTGCTTCTGTATAACCAACAGTGTTGGGAAAGTTCACTTTCTACATGAACTAGTTCAAAGTTCAATTCACAAATTTAAAAATGAACTAGTTCAGTTCATAGTTCAAACTACAACATTTTGAACTAAGTTCACAGTTCCAAAAATGAACTAGTCCATAGTTCTTTTTTTCCATATGTTGCTGCGAGCAAAATTATTGCAACAGCCCATATAGAATCACAAACAGCTATTATTTTATCAGTTTTAACAATGAAGCTAGCGTCAGATTTCACGTTCGCCCAAAATATGAACGAGTTCATAAACTATCGTTCAATGAACGCGTTCAGGCACAACACTGATAACCAACCATCGTTGGCATGACCATCTTGCCGAAGCCTTACGCGCCGGCACAACATCATTTTGCTATATTGAAGCCTGGTCATTATCAAAATATAATACTATTAAAGAAACAGATTTTTTTTTAATAACACTGAACCATTGTACAAAATGTTGCGTTCAGTGTGACTGCGCCTCACTATGCTGATATAGCTGATGCGAAGGACGATATTTTATGTCGAAAGTAAAAACGCTATATAATAAATAGTATTTGAGCATCCAGATACGTCAAGAACATGGAAACATCTGGACTGGTGCCGAATGAGAGGTAGACATCAGCTTCACCTTAAACTAATTTGTTTTTGAATTAACGTTTTCATAGCCTAAACTTTCAACCGAGCGGCAACCTCCCGCTCTCTCTCGTGAAGCCAATAAGGAAGTGACTAAAACTGCAATTCATCGACCGGCCGCTTGACGCTGGCTGCAAAAAGGAGTCATTCCCATAGACTCCTCATGTTAAAATGCCCAACTTTACAGCAGAAAAAAAAACATGTTTACAGCCTGGTTCAAAAAATGATTTTGGTCTACATTGCTAATTTTGCCCTTCATGACAACTGCGAGGGGGGTGAATTTTTTTAGAACTCATCCATTTAAATTATATTAAGTTCTGCATAATTAAGGGCGTGGCCACTTGAGTGACAGGTGGATTGCCGCTGCTGACATTGCCGTCGCGCTAGGTGGGCGTGGCTTCAGCAATCAGCTCCCGTCTTTTTGCCCATCTTCGATTATCTGGGAGAGTCGCACTGACGCGCTGCCAAGATGGCGACGGCCCGCTCTGCACACTTTAGGCTTCAAAATCGCTATTGAGGAGTCTATGGGTGACGTCACGGACACTACGTCCATATTTTTTTACAGTCTATGCTTTCAACCGACCCGAAGCTCACTCCAAAGGCGTCAAAAACCAAAGCATGGTCAAGCGCCCCTAGCATCACTTTTATGACGCCAAATGTGCCTCTCGGCATTGACGCGAGTACATGAGATGTTTATCGTTATGAAATCACGTTAAAGAAGTCTCATTCAGCACACATAGCGATAGCGATACTTGCTATCACTTCCACAGTTTGGGTGAGTAGTCGTAAATACGCTCTTTTAATGCCTTTTATAAAATGTATTCTGTCTTCTTTATTATTCAGATTAGTGACATATGTTTAATTGCAGTGTTATATCGGTCAGTCGCAGCTGTCTTTGAGTTTCATTGTGTTTAAATAAATGAACCCTGCTGCTAATTAGTGTGATTAAACTCTATCGGTCACGTGACGTGCCATAGACCTTCGATCCGTTTTTGTCAGGGATACGCGGGACTCAGATGCAGGTAACAGAGTTTATTAGCCCACACTGGGCAAACAGGAAAAACAGAAGAATGGCTACTCCTCAGAGCAGAGCAAAGGAAACCTCTCAGCGGGGACCAGTCCAAGCGTCTTCTGTGACGCAACGTCAGATCTCATCCACCAGAGCGTCGTTGGGGGACGCAGCGTCAAGTCACACCAAAATCCCTGAAGGAAAGGACAGAGTGCAGAGAGGAGCTGGGGGTCAGGTCTCAGAAGATCCAAAAGAGAGGTGAGGCAGGGACCGGAGGCAGAACCAGTCTAGACTGACAAGAGCAGTACCCGGGGAAAGAACACAAATCCAAAAACACGACAAGGCAGGACTAGGCAGACAGGTTGAAACAATCACACTCGAAGCACAAAACAATCACAACGGTCTGACAAAAGACAGAGCACGAGAGGAACTAAAATAGAGGAGAGCTAATGAGGAAGGAGTGGCTACAGGTGTGACGGAACACAGGGAATTAAGGGTAATGAGTGGGAGGGGGAAGAAACACTGACAGCAGAACACATGAGCTGTCAAAACAAAACCCATGTGTTCTGAGACTAGACACACAGACAACAAGACAAAAATATAGCAACACAGACCTAAGTCATGACAGTACCCCCCCCTCCAGCAGCGCCACCAGGCGCAACCCGGAGGGTCTCACTTCGTCGCCGGCGGAAGTCCTCAATCAGAGTCTGGTCCAGAATATCCCGAGCCGGAATCCAACTCCTCTCCTCAGGACCGTAGCCCTCCCAGTCCACTAGATACTGGAAACCCCGACCACGACGTCTAGCATCCAAAAGCTTTCTCACCATCCATAGGAGTACCATCCACTAGACGAAGGGGGGGAGGGGGTATGGGGGAAGAGACAATGGGATTAAGGGGGGATCTAAACACAGGCTTAACCCTGAACACGTGAAAGACAGGGTGAACCAGACCAAGCGTGGGAGGAAGCTTGAGCCGCACTGCCACCGGACTCAGGACCTTGGTGATGCGACATGGCCCAATAAACCTGGGTGCCAACTTACGAGAAGGCACCCGGATGGGCAGGTCTTTGGTGGAAAGCCATACCTTCTGTCCGCAAACGTACTGGGGAGCCGGAGTCCGGTGACGGTCAGCCGCCAATTTGATCCGTCTGGAAGCCCGGGCCAAGGCCTCCTCAGCCCTCCTCCAGGTGCGCCGACACCTACGGACAAAGGCCAAGGCAGACGGGACCGCAGCTTCGGGTTCCTGTGCAGGGAAAAGGGGTGGTTGATAGCCAACAGAACATTGAAAAGGAGACATACCCGTAGACGCCACCGGGAGGGAATTGTGGGCATATTCAACCCACGACAACTGCTGACTCCAGGAGCTCGGACTCTGTGATGCTAGGCAGCGGAGAGCACGCTCAAGATCCTGGTTGGCTCGCTCGGCCTGCCCATTGGTCTGGGGGTGGAAACCTGAAGACAGACTCGTAGAGGCCCCGATCTGTCTACAGAACTCTCTCCAAAACCGGGAGACGAATTGTGGTCCTCTGTCGGAGACCACATCAACCGGAAGACCATGGATCCGGAAGACGTGGTCCACGACCACCTGAGCTGTCTCCTTGGCGGAGGGGAGTTTGGGTAAGGGGATAAAATGGGCCGCCTTGGAGAAGCGGTCCACCACCGTCAGAATAACAGTGTTACCCCTCGACGGGGGAAGGCCAGTGACGAAATCAAGGGCCAGATGTGCCCATGGACGAGAGGGAATGGGTAGAGGCTGTAACAGACCAACAGGAGACTGGTTAGAAGTCTTATTCTGAGCACAAACTGAGCAAGCCAACACAAACTGCCTGACATCTTGGGCCATGGATGGCCACCAAAATCGCTGACGGATGGCAGCCAGCGATCTCCGAACCCCTGGATGACAAGCAACTCTGGACTCATGACCCCACCGAAGGACCTCAGGACGCAGCGCAGCCGGTACAAACAACCGACCCCCCGGACACCCCCCTGGGACCTCCCCCTCCCGCACGGCCTCTCTCACCCGTCGTTCGACATCCCAAGAAAGGGACCCCACCACCACCTCTCTGGAGAGAATGGTACTGGGGCTCACCTCCTCACCGGGATTCTCGAACAAACGAGAAAGGGCATCAGGTTTAACATTCTTTGATCCTGGCCGATACGAGAGGGAGAAATTAAACCGCCCAAAAAAAAGTGCCCAGCGGGCCTGGCGGGCATTCAACCTCTTGGCCGAACGGATATACTCCAAATTCTTGTGATCCGTCCAGACCAAGAAGGGCAACGCTGCGCCCTCCAACCAGTGGCGCCACTCCCCCAGGGCCAGCCTGACTGCCAGCAGCTCCCTGTTACCTATGTCATAGTTTCGCTCGGCTGGGCTCAGACGGTGAGAAAAGAAGGCGCAAGGATGCACCTTCCCATCCTTGGGGGACCGCTGGGACAGGACCGCGCCTACCCCGACATCAGAAGCATCCACCTCAACAATGAATTGCCGTTCCGGATCTGGGAGACAAAGAACAGGAGCAGAGATGAAACGGGACTTGAGAGCACCAAAGGCCTCCTGAGCTTGTACATTCCATATGAACGATACCTTAGGAGAGGTGAGTGCAGTTAAGGGTGCAGCAACCAGGCTAAAGTTCCTGATAAATCGCCTATAGAAGTTGGCGAACCCCAAGAACCGCTGCAACGCCTTCCGTGAGTCAGGGGTTGGCCACTCGGCCACGGCCCTTACCTTAGCGGAATCGGCCTTGATCCCCTCCGTCGAGATAATATGCCCCAGGAACGAAACCGACTTGGCATGGAACACGCACTTCTCCGCCTTGACGTACAGCTGGTTCTCCAGCAGCCGTTGTAGCACCTGACGGACATGTTGAGTGTGGACCTGCAATGAGGGAGAGAAGATGAGAATATCATCAAGGTACACAAAGACAAATCTGTTCACCATGTCTCTCAACACATCGTTCACCAGGGCCTGGAAGACAGCTGGGGCATTAGTAAGCCCAAAGGGTAGGACCCGGTATTCAAAGTGTCCCGTCGGGGTGTTAAATGCTGTCTTCCACTCATCCCCCTCACGTATACGGATCAAGTGGTAGGCATTACGGAGGTCTAGCTTGGTAAAGACCTTGGCTCCCTGTAACAACTCAAAGGCTGATGACATCAAAGGCAGAGGATACCGTTTTTTTACAGTGATGTCATTGAGGCCACGGTAGTCAATGCAGGGTCGCAGGGAGCCATCCTTCTTCTTAACAAAGAAGAACCCAGCCCCAGCAGGTGAGGAAGAGGGCCGGATGAGGCCGGCATTTAAGGAGTCCTGAATATACTTGTCCATGGCCTCTCTCTCAGGACTAGACAGGGAATACAAACGACCCTTGGGCGGAGAAGTGCCTGGGAGGAGGTTGATGGCACAGTCATACGGCCGATGAGGAGGCAGGGATGTGGCCCGGGACTTGCTGAAGACCTGACAAAGATCACGGTACCCCTCCGGGACCCCGGCAAGATCACCCTCCTCAACCTGAAAAACAGGAGACACAGAGCCAGGAGACAAAGCAGAACCAAGACAAGACGCAAGACATGACTGACTCCAAGAGAACACAGAATTGCCGGACCAATCCACATGAGGGTTGTGCTGCACCAGCCACGGGTGCCCAAGGACAACAGGAGCACCCGGGGAATCTAGGAGGTACAACTCAATTACCTCACAGTGATTGCCGGACACAGTCAAACTTACAGGGGTAGTGGAATGGGTGATGGAAGAGATGAGGAGACCATTTAGGGAGCGAACAGAAATAGGAGAAGGAAGAGGAATAGTAGGAATACCCCACCGTGCTGCAACAGAGGCATCCAGGAAGTTGCCCTCAGCACCAGAGTCAACAAGTGCAGAACAGGAATGAAAGGAGTCCTTGTGCTGAATCGAGACCTTTAACATGGTACGAGAGATGGGGGAGTCGACATGAGGAGTAGCACCCACCAGGATCCCCCGGACTACTGATGGGCTCTGGCTTTTAACGGGCACTGGATAGCTCGATGGCCCGGCTTCCCGCAGTACAGACACAGGCCCCGAATCAGACGATCCTGCTTCTCTTTAGGGGTGAGGCGAAGACGCCCTACTTGCATAGGCTCAGGGTCTGTTGACGGTGACAAGGAGGTGGAAGCACTACTAGGAACGCCCTCCACCAGCATCCAGGGGGACTGAGCACCACGCCGCTGATGTCTACGCTGAAGGCGCCCCTCCACACGGAGGGCCAGATCCACAAGGATGTCAAGACTCTGCGGTAGATCTTGAGTGGCGATCTCATCCTGGATGTCATCATCCAAACCTTCCCGAAACCTTGCACGCAACGCTGCCTCATTCCAGTCACAGGAGGCTGCCAGAGTTCTGAACTGGATGGAGTAATCGGTGACTGATTGCCTGCCCTGGCTCAACCGCGCTAACTGGGCAGCTGCCTCATCGCCCTGAGCAGAGCGGTCAAACAGTTTGATCATCTCTGCCCTGAAGTCCTGGAAAGTGGCACAGAATGGAGCACGGGCATCCCACACAGCTGTTGCCCAGTCCTGGGCCTTTCCTTTCAAGAGGGTGATCACGAATGCGACTTGGGACTCCTCAGTAACATAGCGCCGAGGCTGGAGGGCGAAGACCAGAGAACATTGGGACAGAAAGGCACGGCAGGAGTTAGGGTCCCCATCATATGGCGGAGGACAATTGGCATGGGGTTCAGGCTCAGCACGAGTAGCCGATCTGCTGGCCAAGGCTTCAAGCTGGAGCCTCTGAATCTGGAGATTGAGGTCCGCTACCTGGGCTGTGAGGCCCTCAACCTCCCTTGAGGTGGTGGTCAACTGGCTGGAATGCTGTCCCAGAAGAATGCCTTGTTGACTGACTGCGACTCTTACTTGGTCTGCACCTGCTGAATCCATCGTGGTCAGACCGTTCTGTCAGGGATACGCGGGACTCAGATGCAGGTAACAGAGTTTATTAGCCCACACTGGGCAAACAGGAAAAACAGAAGAATGGCTACTCCTCAGAGCAGAGCAAAGGAAACCTCTCAGCGGGGACCAGTCCAAGCGTCTTCTGTGACGCAACGTCAGATCTCATCCACCAGAGCGTCGTTGGGGGACGCAGCGTCAAGTCACACCAAAATCCCTGAAGGAAAGGACAGAGTGCAGAGAGGAGCTGGGGGTCAGGTCTCAGAAGATCCAAAAGAGAGGTGAGGCAGGGACCGGAGGCAGAACCAGTCTAGACTGACAAGAGCAGTACCCGGGGAAAGAACACAAATCCAAAAACACGACAAGGCAGGACTAGGCAGACAGGTTGAAACAATCACACTCGAAGCACAAAACAATCACAACGGTCTGACAAAAGACAGAGCACGAGAGGAACTAAAATAGAGGAGAGCTAATGAGGAAGGAGTGGCTACAGGTGTGACGGAACACAGGGAATTAAGGGTAATGAGTGGGAGGGGGAAGAAACACTGACAGCAGAACACATGAGCTGTCAAAACAAAACCCATGTGTTCTGAGACTAGACACACAGACAACAAGACAAAAATATAGCAACACAGACCTAAGTCATGACAGTTTTATATTAATTTCAGGTTCAATGACGTAAGTTGTATTTGTGGTAAAATCATGGTATTCACGGCAATTACAATAGTAATAAATGAAAAGTGAAGTTAAAACAACGTAAACGGGACATTTACCATGTTTTTACAACAGTAACTGTAGTTTTACCATGGTATATTAGTAATCAATACAACAATACAATAATCACCAAACCAGCTATGTTTGTATCACTGTAATGTTAGTGTTTTTATGTGCTTTTATATCACATATATCACAGTAATCATATGATCTGTACCATGCTTTTAATACCTTTTTAATGTAAATCCCCCAAAATAAAACAAATTTAAAATAAATAAATAATAATAAAAAAATATTTTTTCATCTTGCAGTTCATTCATATCCGTTAATATCTAGATATTATGCTCACAGATCATTATTAACATTCTGTATATAATTCAATTTTATTTTCTCTCCCTTTTTTTATTTTATTTGTATTTTTAGCTGAAAAGACATAAAGGCAGTCAGCCCAGTGGTGTTTCGGGAGAGGTATTCCTTCAGAAATGGAGAAGACCGAAATCTGCGGAGGCAGATATTTGCAGCAGTAAGTCTGTGATAGTTTGTCCCTTTTATCAAATATTCCTGCTGTTATAATTTGTACAGCATTTGTTGTTTCTTAAACTGTTGCACTGTCCAAATACCCACACTTGCCATCTTTGCACTTGACAACTTGATTACTTATTTGATGTCTTTCCTGTATTTGGCCTAGTGTTCAAGTGAGCATGATGACCACAAGTGTGTGTCGACCTTTTCATGACCTGATGACTGTGGTTCCCAATCCAGGTCCTGGAGAACCCCAACACTGCAAGGTTTTGGTGTCTCTCTTATGCGACAAACACACTTTTGCAAGAGGGTCTGGCTGCAGACATATGGGCGAGTGGAGCTCCACTCAAGAGCGGAAATACGTCACCTCCACTAGCGACGCCGCCGCCATGTTGGACCGGGCCACACTTTCCGTAGAATTACATCACCTCCACTAGCGACGCCGCCGCCATATTGGACCGGGCCACGTAGAATTACGTCACTTCCATGTGGGCGAGTGGAGCTCCATTTGAAAATGTCACCTCCACCAAACTTTCGTTTTGTATTACTTGTTATATACATGTATAAAGGGTGCTTTGCAAGTTATGTCACCTCTTTGTACGTAATGTTAATATGTTCTTTACTTTTATCTTTGTTATTTTTACCTAGCAGAAATATTAAAAATAATAATATACTAATCTTTTACGGTTTATGACACGACAGCATTTTTAAAAAAAATAATTGGCACAGCAATTTGCACTACAGACATCCATTTGTTCATGTTTGTTTTACCAATGTACAACTGCCAATGTAACATTCCATACATTTTAGAAAGTAAACCTTGTTTTTAATATTTAGCAGTGAAAAATAAATGAAATATTAAATAAATTATTAAAATAATACCTCAACCAGAATTTTGTGTGTTGAATTTTGTATTTTAATCAAAATAACAACATATACAAAATAACCACAGTAAAATAATGAAGAATAACTTCCACAATTTAGAAGTTTTAATGGTTTTTGAGTAATAATAATAATTAACATATCTTACACTACATTGAAAACACATGAAATGCAAGTGACCATAATTGTTACAGTAAAAACACACGCACACTTTACTCTTCAAGACCTCCATCGTCTGTGAAGCAATCCCAACTACAGTTGCCAGGGTGGTCATCTGAGGAGTAAAACCCCAAAAGCACTCCCTGTTGTCCATTTTCCTGGTGACCAGCCCCACAGTCTTTGTGAAGCTGGCTGCACTGTAGGTGACTGCACCTAGAGATGATGTACGGCTTTCTGTACTTTAGATAGTGATAGTGTCTCTTTAAATATCTTCACTGCTCCTGTTCAGTATAAAAAAAAAACAAAAAAAAAAGTTTCCTGTAAAGGAAATGGAAGAGAGTGAGATTACTTAGCCTAACTGTTATAGCCACAAAAAAACAAGAGGAAGTTCAGTAACACTGAAGTTACTATCAAGCCAGCTGAAGTGTGCCTCCTGTTAAATATGCTCCTGACTGACAACGATGTTAAATCTCTGGCATGAACAATTACGTCAGATGGGTCAAGTTTAATTACAATACTGACATTTCATCATCATTAATGTTAAAGCAATTTACTTGTTGCTGAAGGTGCCTGGGCCACCACAGTTGTGCTTTGTTGTTCTGATGCATCTGATTTCTGGGCTGGGGACACAAAGAAGACATGAGCACAGCAAAACTGGAACAATACTAAGTCTGTGTGCTGACGTTAGGTAAATTCAACACAGAATAGTACTGCATCATTCACCTATGACAGTCCCATAGCAGACAAGGTGTTGGTGCTCAGAAGTTCCAGTCTCTATTTGTGGAGGTGTTATGAGGATGGATAACACTTGATATACATTTGATCTGAAACAAAAAAAGTCAAACAATAGAATAACAGAACAACAAAATAGAACAAAATAAATGTTAATGTCACATGTAAAAAGACTTTGACTTCTAGGGTGGCAACATATATTTAAATGTAAAGAGTGCTGCATCTTCTATGCCAATCCTATCCCTGGAAGTGAATGAAAAATTTAATATGAAAACAACCTCCTCATATGACCTTTTTAAAATTATACAACAAATGCTAAAGGAATACACATACAAAACGATCGTGTACTTTCATTATTCACTACGTTATTTTACCACAAGCCACCAAAAACTAAGTTACATCTATGCTATCCATCATGTACTAAAGGTAAAAATTTAAAGAGCAAACAATTAACAAATAAGTTTATCAGAAATGTATTATCCAAACTGTACTTCCCCAGTTAACTGAAAAGAAAGTATGTTCTTCAAGAATTTAGTGAAGAAGAGGCAAAGAAAATAAGGAAGTGTTATTTTACTTATCCAGTTCTTCCTAAAGCCAAAGAAGTAACATTTAAAATACTAAAGGACATTTATCCATCTAATCACTTCCTACAAGAAAGATTTAATTGGGAGAACAATTCATGCAGGTTCTGTGAGAAAGATATTGAAACTGTAGATCATATGTTTTTCCAATGTGAATCTGTACAGACTTTTTGGCTGGAATTTCAAAACTGGTTTATTCCAAACAGAAATCAATACACCCTTTGACTGTGTTCTCAGTTAAGGTTGGAGTATTGTTGAATGAAAAGATCCTAGACTTTTTTTGATAAATAACTTAATTACTTTGTGCAAATACTAGATTCATAGATCTAAATTTTTAAAGGTTAAACCTCACTTTAGCAGATGGAAGAATGAACTAAAGATATTTGCAAAGTCTCTTCATTACAGGATGGACAGGAACGGCCAGAAACTCTTGTATGCTTTGAACTTGTTTTTGTTGTTAGAATAAGACCCTCATCCTTCTTGTTATTTCCCTTATTTATTCTGTTTTATCTTATGGCGTGTTTATTGTTATTTGTTTTCCCCCCCATCTTTTTTCTTTCTGTTTGGCTGTATCAACACTAATAATATGTGTTCAGTTGTTGAAATGTGGCGTAAAGGTTTGTAACTGAACTTGATTACTTAATAAAAAACCATTGGACAGACACATTGATCTATACAGGACTATATATGGTGTATTTATGATTTATAGATCAGTGGCCAGACATCAACATTGCTCGCGATATAAATCTATAGTGTTTATTAATCCTTTTGTGAGTAATTTCACGTAAGCCCTGTAAGTTTTTCTTACACTGCACGTTACAACAGCGTCAGTTCACCATTTTAGCGATGCTGAGATAAAATTACCTGAGTTTAAGTTTGAAGTACTCCCGGCGACGCCATCTTGATGTTTTCAAGTGGAGGTGACATATTTCCGGTTTGAGAGTGGAGCTCCACTCGCCCATTGTCTGCAGCCAGACCCTTCTCCACTTTTGAGGTCTTGGAGTCTTCACTGATGAGCCGATGAGTTGAATCAGGTGTGTTTGATCAGGGAGACATCTCAAATGTGCAGTGTTGGGATTCTCCAGGACCAGGATTGGGAGCCACTGCCTTATGGGACACTTATGTGTTTACAGAGATTTTTAATATCTAATTATCAATATTTCTCATACTGTACATTGGACAGCTTTCCTTGACCTCTTGTGAGATCTCGGCAAAAAGTCTGATGATTTATTCCAAAACATGATGTATGATGGGATACACTAAGCGTTGTGAAGCGCTCCGGAGCAGTATTGGAGAGGTTTAGTGTGTGTTAAGGATGCTGTGCTTTGGCATTATTAAGACCGGGGACAGTCTTGTGTGCACACTGTCACGTACACACACTCTCAAGTGGCCAAGACTGCAAGTGTGGTTATCTGGACAAGGTCAAAGTCTTAAAAATGTACCCTAAACACAGTCGCACATCACAGTCTTAATAATTCAGTTTAACACTTCTATGTATTGTACAAGCCCAGAACTGTCTCATCTGACACTATCAAAATAATTCATATGCCTATAGCTTGCTCTTAATTACTTTTTCAATAATGGATGCATTTAACATTTAATTATACAGCATCTTCACAGAGGCTGCTTTTATGGTCTAAACAAAACCCAGTGTAATGTACAAGTTGCACGTAATTAATAATATTTCCTTCCTTTCTGTCTTACAGGATTGTTTTCAGATAATGCTGTTCTTATTTTTCAGGTCTACAATATCGAGCTCAACAGCTCTTTTAAGAGCCAACCCTCACATACCTTCCTAAAAACTAAAAGAGCTATTACTGAGTCTCAGCGAATCTTGCCATGATCAGCTCTTCCCAGGTACATTTTTTTTTAAATATTTTTGAATCAAAATTTACTCATCAAATGCTCTGGTCTGAATCTTATTTTAAATTAACTTAAATAAATGTTTAATGAGCAATATTAATTGCACACAGAGTAAGTAGAGATTATCTTGTTTCACAGAAGAGAAGGAAGACCAAGGAAATTATTTGCTCAGTATGAGGAATGAAGATGTCATCTTGTGCTCCAACGAACAGAAGTCCTCTGGTATGTGTCTGTTGAAGCAATGCTGTGTTATACAACATTTTATGATGATCTCTCACAGAACTGTTCATGTCAGCCTTGATTTTTTTTATATTTTTACAATTACAGCATTTTAGCAAAGTGTGACTGGACATTTTTAATCTTATGTTTTTAAACCCACACCACCTGTTTTAAAAGCAGTGTCATGTGTCATGAAATTGGTTTGGTTGATAAAAATACCAATTGACATTATTTTGTAAATGTTGTGTTATAAATTCTGAATTGATAGTTGATTGGTTTGAAGCAAGGCCTTACACTGCACTGACTAAAACACATTTGTGAGAGAAGTCAGGAACTTTGGAGAAAGATTCTAGAGGAAAAAAGACACATTTACTGCAACATTAGATCAATTCTAGTGGCAAAAACTCCAGTCTCTGAGAACTACACATGCTAATGCAGTCTCATGAGCAAGTCCTTTGCCTCTTTAACTTTTTCTTAATTCTTGCAGAATGAAATATTTATTGCAGTATTTTAATTTGTACAGATGATCTCATCAGCCAAATGAGGGGTTTTGACCAAGTGATGCTCTTGAAAGGAGTGAAAGAAGAGGAAGTGGTAAATTGTCTTCAAAGGAAAAGCTTCTCAAAAGGTCTTAAAGCAGCTTGAAGAATGGTAAGTGTACAGTACTACAAGGGTCATAGTTGCTCGCCCTGCTAAAATCACGCAGAACATAAGCTGAGCTCTCTGTCCATTAAACAACTTCATCTGGATTGTTTGTTTCACTTTGACCAGGTCTGGGATCTTAGGACTGAGAGATCCTCTGGCTGAGAGAAGCTACACCACATCAGTGCTGGATATCAACCACAAACTGTTTCCAGACACGAGAGAAGAAGAACACGATGGGGAGATGAAACCAGTTTAGATGTGATGATAAGGAATCATTATTTTCTGAATGTCTTATATGTATCACATGATCTGTATCACAGTTGAGTGGATGGGACTGTGTGACTCTTCAGGACATTTCATCACTCATCTGTGTGAACTGATTAATATATGAGGTTAATGTATTTTTGAAGATAATTATTTTCCTCGAATCGTATTTGTCTTGATGCTACTTTATCAACTTTATAGTCTATGCTTCAGTGTCTCAGTGGTTCATGTAGGTTGTCTACAAACCGGAAGGTTGTTGGTTCAATCCCTGGCTCCACCTGACCAAGTGTCGAGGTGTCCTTGAGCAAGACACCTAACCCCAGCTGCTCCTGACGAGCTGGATGGCGCCTTGAATGGCTGACACCGCAGTCGGTGTGTGAATGCGTGTGTGAATGGTTGAATGTGAGGCAAATTGTAAAGCGCTTTGGATGGCCATGTGGTCTGATGAAAGCACTATATAAATGCAGTCCATTTACCAAAATGAATATGGTGAATATTGTGTTCTGAAGATTCTTGGTAAATACATCATTTTACTAGGTAGGCTCATATGTGTTTATTTTAGACTTAGGAAAAACTACATAGTAATTATTGGGATTATTTTTTATTTAAGACATAAACATTTTTGATCGGATTAATAACATCTGGGACATCAGTACACCAGAAAGTTATTTTTTATATTTTAGTAACAAATATGCAAAAATTTTGTGAAATAAAGGGAGTTACAAGATTAATTATTTTGCATTACAAGATGGTGCCATGGGCTTTATTGTTACAAACACTTGAGGGATAACTGAGAATGTAGCAGGAATGATCAACGTGGATCTTGTACTGTATTCAAACCAAGAGCATGCACATTACTGATGTCCAGCACCTGAGGAGCAAGATACGGGGATGAGAAGGACATTTTTACACTGATTTTTGCTAATTAGTTAAATCATTTCTTTTTAATTTTTCCATGTTTCATCAGATGGCCTCACAATGTCCTGTCAAAAGGTTTACTGGCCATGATGTAAAAATAGAAAATGGTGGACTGGGAAAACTGTCAGATATAAATGTAACTCAGCTCAGTTTGTTGTCCATGATGAGGATAATACATGTATGTAGGTATTACTGTCCTTCTACCCCCAGGGGCCCAGTAGCACCCCCCAGAAGAGCCCAAAACTGTAAATTTCATATGGCTGTAAATCAGAGTCCAATTAACATATCAAAGAGAAAATGGGCAGGATTATTACTTATGCTATGCTGATAAAATAATGTTGAGCTCAGTTTTCAGAAATAAATGGAAAGCTGGCATAAAGGCATTTTAAATATTGCTCACTGTAAAATACCACATTTCAGCCTGCCTCTCGAATATATCATAGAGGTTTGCACAATGAAAATATTTAGATATCCAGTTTTCCTTAAAATAAATAATTTATTTTGTTTCATTAATAAAAAGTTTTAAAGTCGTTCTATCTATGGAAAGGCAAAACTAGGCGCTATTCTTTGTAGTTCATTGAAGTTATGCTTAGGGTTAGGGTTAGGATCTCGCTAAAGATGTCATTTTTCTCAAGATAGCAACACTTCATTGTTGACTTAATATATTACTAATGTAATGATAGCAGCAAAACATACTTTTTAACATGATGCGCTGTTTAATATGGGTTAAAAAATAGTCCAACCACAGACTGTCCTGAAAATTCACAGCCAATGACATCAAAGCTGAGCAGCGGCGTCACACTTCCTTATCCATTTATGACAGATGTCTTTCGTAGGGAGATAGATTTGGTTAACAATAGATAAAATTTGCTACTCATTAGATTCTGTTTCATTAACGTTTACACCTTCCTCCGTTGTTCAGCTTAACAAAAATTGGGCAATATTGATGTGCACATGCCCAGCAGTCGCAGTTGTATCCAACAGATAGATTCCTCTCATTAAATATAAGACACATTTTTAAGATTTTTTTATTTGACCAAAGACAAATATATTTACTAGTCAAATGATGTGCTAATCTAAAATTTACATTGTATATTACATTGTGTTTTAAAGTTAAAATTGTTCACATTTGTGTTTCTGTGATTTACCATTCTCTACCATTTGAACTCTAGGAATAAAAACAGAATGAATGAATGAACAAATAAAGCATAATGAACATGCATATTTTTGTAAGGATCTTCCATTATTTATTTATATGTCAAACTCATTTAAAGACGTACCCAAATTACTCTGTCACCAAGCTCGTTTTTGCCTCCATAAAGAATAAAAAGGCAGTTATGTTGTAAACGTTAACTATTTTCAGTATGCAAATGAAAATGATTTTATTAAAAAACAAACCAGTAAATACAGTATGTCTTTCAGAGAAAACTGGAAAAAGATCCATTTTCTTAAAAATTGAATTGACCACAATGTTATACAACACAATGTAAATGTTTCAAACTCACAAAATAATACAATGAAGACATGCAAATCAAGTGTGCAATATCTATAAAACGCTATCAGCACAGCATCAAATAAACACTGATTGACCGAACAATGGAAGACAGAGAAAGTGTTCAGGAAAACAAACACCTGCTACCATATAATTAAAACAAAGTTACATCTTCTGCAAAAATCAAACCACTGCAAAGTCTAATCACTGATTCAGGAACTGATTTCTGTGTGTTTGGGGGATAAAGAGTTAAAGAGGTGAGTCCTTGTGCATGATGGAGAACTACAGTGTTATCTGCAAACAATCCTGTAAGACAGAAAGGAAGGAAATAATATTAAATTACATTCATCTTATACATTACACTGGGTTTTGTTTAGACCATAAAAGCAGCCTCTGTAAAGATGCTGTATAATTAAATGTTAAATGCATCCATTATTGAAAGCAAGTAATTAATAGCAAGCTATAGGCATATTAATTTTTTTGATAGTGTCAGATGAGACAGTGCTGTTCTTGTACAATATCATTACAAGTGTTTAACTGAATTATTAAGACTGTGATGTGCGACTGTGTTTAGGGTACATTTTTAAGACTTTGACCTTGTCCAGATAACCACACTTGCAGTCTTGGCCACTTGAGAGTGTGTGTACGTGACAGTGTGCACACAAGACTGTCCCCGGTCTTAATAATGCCAAGGCACAGCATCCTTAACACACACTAAACCTCTCCAATACTGCTCCGGAGCGCTTTACAACGCTTAGTGTATCCCATCATACATCATGTTTTGGAATAAATCGTCAGACATTTTGCAGAGATCTCACAAGAGGTCACGGAAAGCTGTCCAATGTACAGCATGTCAATATTGATAATTAGATATTAAAAATCTCTGTAAACACATAAGTAAAAAAAAAAATAATAATTATAAAAAAGGGAGAGAAAATTGAATTGAATTATATACAGAATGTTAATAATGATCTGTGAACAAAATATTTAGATATAAACGGATATGAATGAACTGCAAGATGAAAAAAAAATACATTTTTATTATTTATTTATTTATAATTTTTTCTATTTTTTTGGGAATTTACATTAAAAGGTATTAAAAGCATGGTACAGAACATATGATTACTGTGATATCTGTCATACAAAAGCACATAAAAACACTAACATTACAGTGATAAAAACATAGCTGGTTTGGTGATTATTGTATTGTTGTATTGATTGCTAATATACCATAGTAAAACTACAGTTACTGTGGTAAATACATGGTAAATGTCCCGTTTACTGTTGTGGCGAGTGGGGCGGGGCTGAGGGACGTGGGGACAAGGAGTGAGGCCGGCGGAATGATTGGGAAATCAGCGACACCTGCGACCCACCGCTGGTCTCGAGTCCCACATAGGAGATGGAAGAATATAAAACTGGAGCGACGACAGTGAAGGGCGAGAGAGGACCAGCCCTAGGATTTATTTTATGTTTGCTTTTTATTTGCGCGCATCAGTCATCCGTGAGGGGCTGATGCGCTGATTTGTATTTATTTTGTGATTATTAAAGTTTCATTTTGATTGTGCGTCGGTTTACGACTACTCACCCAAACTTTGGAACTGATAGCAAGTATCGCGATGTGTGCTGAATGAGACTTCTTTAACGTGATTTCATAGCGATAAACATCTCATGCCCTCACGTCGAAATTCTGATGCCAAAAGTTTCCCACTGAAAGCAATGAACGTTGTAGTGCGTCGATATTTCGACGCTGAGAGAGGCACATTTGGTGTCATAAAACTGACGCTAGGGGCACGACCATGCTTCGGTTTTTGACGCCTTTAGAGTGAGAATGGGTTGAAACTTTAGAGGATGTGTTTTGGAGAGAAACTAATAATAGTTTTTACAATGTTTGTAAACATTTTGCTTTAGATTACAGGCATTTAATACCTTCATTATTTCCGAATGTAATAGGGCTCATAAAATGGGACGTGAGCAGAGACTTTTTTTTTTTTCACTCTCAAAATGTAATCTTATACAAGTGTTTTTTTCTTTTCATTTTTTAACAATGCAGCAAACATTTTTAAATATCTTAAAAATACTTTGATGTCTTTAAAATGTTAATAGATTTTGTCTTTTTTTTTTTTTTTTTTGGCATCCTACATTTGGCCAAAATCTAGAAAAGATGATGCTGTGACTATGCGCAGCTGGTTATTGGCCAACATTAGATCTCTAATTTTCACTTCATGACAACAAAATGCATATGGAAGAAGCTGATGTGCAAAGTTTGTGTGCCAGTATGCAGTTTCATCTGCACAGAGGTAATGACAGAGTCACACCTGGATCTGAACATAGTTTGAATGGAAAACGATACCTATAGAGGATTTATATATATATATATATATATATATATATATATATATATATATATATATATATATATATATATATATATATATATATATATATATATATATGTGTGTGTGTGTGTGTGTGTGTGTGTGTGTGTGTGTGTGTGCGTGTGTGTGTGATGAAAGGTCTTATTTGCATATTGTGAATAAGGCTGAACACAATGGCAGTGTATCCAATGATACAGTTCTGGCAGCTTTGGTGTTTTTGTTGAGGTATGTCACGTTTCCATCTCTGATATTTATAATATCTGGAGAAATTATTATGTATATTTATAGTGTTTTAATTGTAATCACCCACAGCCCTCTAATGACACAGGGAAACCACAGAGCTGGAAGACCTTAACGTCTTATCTTGCAAATGTCACTAATTTTCACAATTAACAAATTTATGCTGATTCTAAATTTGAAAAAAATGCATTGAAAATGAAAATGATTAAAAATAACATTGATACAATTAGATATGGAAACCAAATACATTGACCTCTTCACTACAGCTTTTTACATCAACAAGTCGACCAACTCTCCCCTAATAATCAATATGTATAGGGGTATTCAGCCCATCAATGGCAGGATTGAGACATCACAGGTATGTACCAAAACTACTGGCCTAATAACTCACTTCCCCTCTTCTGTGTCGTACTCCTGTACTGCATCCTACCTTTGTAAAACTGTTCTACAAAATGTAAGATTAAGATTCTAAAAATGTTATATGTGATTGTTTAACAGTATTTCATGTTACAGACTATGTAAAAAAAGAAAAATCATAAGTGTCGTTAATGTCCAATTTTATCTGGTTTAGTGTTGTTAAGAATTAATATCATTGTGGAAAGAGCTCTATATTGTTCCTCGTTCTCAGCTTTTTTTCTGTTTCAAACAAAACTTTGAATGTCTTTCAGGTTGTGCACTGAAGGTCTTAAACATTTGTTTGAAGTGTTTGATTACGCTTTTATAGAAGAGTGCTTAACTTTGATTTATATACACTGTTTTGAGAAGTGTTTGAGCTGCTTGAGGTTTTAGCATAAGTTCACTTATTTGAGGGCAGTAGTAGCTTTGCCATGTGAAATGTTGTACTGAATGCTGAAGGTGAACGATATGTCAGATTTACCTATTTGGTTTTACAAAAGTTTATCACACTCAAAAAAATGAATTTTTAGTTTTGTTCACTTTACCTGAACAATTCATGTTGAATTAATGCCATTTTGGCTATTTTTCATTTCAGCATGATTGTGTCATGTTAAACTGACTTAAACCTGTCTCTCGTTGGTTTAACATAAAGTTTTCATTTTGAAAGAACATGTTTCAATCAAGTCCCTCAAAATAAGTTTTACACTTCCCATCATGCTTTGCACAGGACTGGATATGGGGAGAGAAAATGTTGAAATAAAGTGTTATTTTATGCAGTTTTTAATAAAATGTGATAATAAGGAGACTTTTTCATGTATAATGCTCTATTATGTGGGCATTTTAAAAGACTTTATATTGGTGTATTTTGTGCGAGTTACCATTGTGGTGAAGTGTGGAGCTTGTGGTTGGGTTGAGGACCTGGTTGAAAGAACGTCTAAAATACTTAATTTAAAAAAAAGCAACTTTAATGAAAGTGCTAGTGTATGATGTACACATAGTTACATCCTTAAACTGCAAACAATTAACATCATGTGTAAAGAAAAGTTATATCTTACTTGCTAATGTTTTTATAACACTTTGGCTAAACTTGCATGGACAGTGGTTCTACATGATGTAAACATATTATCTCTACTCAGATATTTCATGTAGGATGAACTAAAGCAAACTGAGTAAACTCAACTAAAGGTAGACAAGTCCTTATAACTTGATTTATTCATGTCCAAATAACATGGTACAAACATGTGGAACCACTGTCCATGATAGAATCATGTTCAGCCAAAGAGTCATTTTTTTGAGTGCACCCTAATCCTCTGATGTATTCCTGTTTTTGTGGTAAAAAGTGTTTAAAAGTGCAATATAAAGTATATAATTTTTTATTAATTCCATATGATAAATGAATTTACTGATCATTTATAACTTAAACTTTTTTTATTGTTAAATATTCATTTTATTTTCTACATTGCATGCATTTCTTTACTATATTAACTTATATATATATATATATATATATATATATATATATATATATATATATATATATATATATATATATATATATATATATATGTACATATATATATATATATATATATATATATATATATATATATGTACATACATATATATATACATATATATACATATATATATATATATATATATATATATATATATATATATATATATATACACACAAATTATTAAGGCGTTATTATGGCGTGCCAAAGCCAATAAAGTGATTCAATTGATGGACTGGAGTGGTGTGGTTTACTTGTGGATTATTGTGATCCTGTTTTGATAGTTGTTTGGACTCTCATTCTGACGGCATCCATTCACTGCAGAGAATCCATTGGTGAGCTACATTTCTCCAAATCTGTTTTTTTTTTTTGGAGAAGAAACTCATCTACTGTACATATCAAATGGCACAGAGTAAAGTACACTCTATGTAAGCAGAGCATAAAAAGTAACGTTTTGGACATAACAATACAAGTTATAACATTTTAAAATAAAAAATAGCATAATGATAACAATATAATGACCATAACAGGGTTAGTTTCATTAAATTAGTTTTACATAACTTTTGTTTCCTGACACTAAATATTTGTTTGCTGAAATAAAGAAATATATATTAACAATCTACTTTTCAGCTACATGACAACATTTCTTATTTTTAATTTAATGTGAAGTACTTAAATAAGTAACTACATAAGATGATAGAAAGAATAAAAACCTAATTTCTAGTAAAAGTGATAAAAACATGCACAACAATCACTAAAGCTTTAAATAAAATTAAAGCGAAAACATAAAATACAACAATAGAATCAAATTCAAAATATTACCAAAATATTTATATCGATGTCACTAAAATCAAATAATACTAAAATAACACTGTAACTCTATAATCAAAATATCAAATGCTTATAATTACACAAGTAATTATGATATTTTATGTAACTATTTATCTGTTAAAAGGATTTAATCACTCACCCCTATGTCTTTACAAAGGTATAAAACTTTCTTTCTTTATGAAATACAAAAGAAGCTATGTTCAAAATGTCAGGGTAGGAAGGTTGTTTTTGACCCACTGGCTTTCATTGTATGGACAAAAACTGAGTGTTTTGGAGAAGAGAAACAGTATTAGAATTAAATAAACAGGAGTAAATGGCAAACATTTTTAAGAAATCATACAGCATGTCTCAGTGCTGTTGTTGGAGAACAAGTGCATCAAAACTCTCCCTCCACTGTCTCTTCTGACTCGGCTGATTTGAGCTGACCTTTATGTAAAAAAACAAAACAAAACAAAACATTCCTTCAGATTGTCAAATATTGTCCTATCCTAACAAACCCCACATCAATGGAAAGCATTTTTATCATCAGCTTTCAACTCTCAATTTCGAAAACTTACACTTAAGACTGATTTTATGGTCCAGGGTCACATATGCATTTGCATAGATGTAATTACGGTACAAAAACTTTCATAGATTTTCATCTTCCATTTCTTTCTTTCGGTTTAGTTTTATCGGAGAATCTCACACACAGGGATCTCTCAGTCAGCTGGTGTTTCGGACATTATGAAGAATGTTTAGAATGCTAAACAGCCTTTTTTATTTCCTCTTCTCTGTTTTCTTCAGAACTTTGCCCATGTTCTTTTACAATTGTTTTGTGTGCACAATCAAATGATTACTGCAAAACATTTTTCTCTAATTAATTAGGTAACTATCATTTCCAGGTGACAGTATGATGACAGAGGTCCATCTAATGTGTGTCTAGGTGAACTCTGAACATTCCAGTTCTAATGACATTGACTGATGAAGTGTCAGAAGACAACCACTCATATGTGACACTGAAAAAACTAAAACAAAGTCTGAGCAGGGTTATTATAGCTAACTAAAAATAAAACCAAAAATGTTATCTGCCTGAGACATCTTTGTTATAATGTGTTGGTATGGGTTACGTTTTGCTTTGGACTTGACTGACAGACTGATGTTCTGATACTGCGAGGTTCATGCTTTGTTATCTCCATTCTATGTTGCATCATTCTGCCTATTGTACATATTAAATATGAGAAGTTTCTATCAGTAGTCTCATATTCATAATTGTGACCACAAAGTCTGTTTAAAATGTCTACCATTGTAACATGTTTACATCTGCCAGTGTCTGTGTGTGCATATAAACAGTACACATAGAGAAAGTGTTTGATGTAAATACACATACATCACACATATATTACTTTTACTTTCTGCACAACTCTGTATACATTGGATCAATTTTAAAAACTTTAATGTACTTGAAATGTGCCCCAAACATACATATAATATACATATAATACATATAATATATAATATTTATTTCAGCTTGCAGCTTCAATTTCTTATTTTCATTTAGTTTAACTTGATGTATTAAATTAACTAAAAACGGCAAAGCTGAATATATATATATATATATATATATATATATATATATATATATATATATATATATAGAGAGAGAGAGAGAGAGAGAGAGAGAGAGAGAGAGAGAGAGAGAGAGAGAGAGAGAGAGAGACATAGACACCATAATAAAAACAAATACATATTTTAAAAAGAAAAATACAAAAATAAAAACTAATTACAAATAAGAAAACTATGATAGTATTTTAGTGAAAATGTTTGAATTGTGTGAAATTTTTAGAAAATAATTGATCTTGAAACATTTTCTATGTATCTGAACATTGGATGCATCACATGATTTAAAAAAAAAAGTTTTATATATAAGTAGCCTATGTTTCATTTTTGTTTTTCAAAGAAATAGCAATGCAATAGTACTTTCACATCATGAATTATGTTCTTTGAATTAGGATTGTGACACTTGTTTCAATTGCATTTGTATGAATTTAAGAAATGTTAGACCCAGACAAAAATAAATAAAAATAAAAATAAAAAAACATCACAGTAGGACCCACAATATCTTTATCAAAATGTCCAAGCAAAATTAGTTCCAGGCCTTGTGTATTTATGCAATGACCCCTACACAAGCTGAAGTAGTAAACCTCTGTCCTGCTATGTGTTAATGCTCCCATGTGGATCCTACTTGTCATCACAGCTAGAGATCATAAGAACTACATACAGCATGGGTCAACAACCTTTTGGGCATGAAGTGCCATTTTTTTTATTTTTCTGGTTAACCACTGTGCCAGCAATGCCTGACCACAGCATGAATTTTTTCAATGCATGCTTTATTTACTGTATACAGTTCCATTAATTTAATTTCAGCCTCTTTATTTCAACTTTATCCTAAAACAAGCTCAAATTAATAAATTTTACTATATTTGTATATTAAAGTATCATAGAACAAAAATAAAACTGTCTTTTACCATGTAAAGCTGCTCTTAGAACTTTTTGGAAATTAAGTATCATTTTAAGTGCTTCGAGAGAGTCTGTAAAATAAGTCTGATTACTTTTGTCTTGTTATTGCAAGTGACCCTATATAAGGACACCTGGATAAAGCAGTAATATGATCAACAGTAACCAGGATGAAGCACTCATCTGTAAGGCTCTGTTCTGGTCACAGTCATATTCTCCTCTTTGACGTGGATTGTCAGGAAGTTTGGTCGGTTCAGGACACATCATCCAATCGACTGCTGTTGATTTCTGACTGACATTGTCTAATTCTCCGTTCTTCAGAATCCAGTATGAGTTGTTCTTGAAGAAATAGCAATCTCCTGAGAGGTTGAGAAAGTAATTGTGAGTAAAATGCATTGAGATTGCATACAAAGTTGGAGAAATGTTGATTTCATCAGTTCAACCCAAAATTTGTGTGCGGCACACTGCATTGTGTAATTCTGCATTAAATATTTTAATGCTACATGGTTTTGTTGCATGACATTATCAGATTGAATGTTTACATGTACTTTTCAAATAAATAGTGTAACCTATTCTAAAGTGTTACCCATTTTAAAGTGTCATTAATGTAAAATACAAAATAACCTATAATGTTTCTAATTGTGTTTTGAAAATTTAGTTGAATAATTGAATAACCAATTAAAGGCAAAGCAGAAACCCAGTAAAAGAGATTCAGCTGAAAGTCAAATTTATTTTATGAATATAAATATATAAATTGTCCATATTTTAATAGAAGATATACAAAAATGTATTAAAATTGAACGATTCAGTTAGATCATCATTTTTAATGCATTTTGATGTCTAAAATGTACAGCTAACTCATGAAATGATTGAATAATAACTCCATAAATTACACTACATTGAGTATTAAATGAAAAAAATAAAAACAACTTGTAGACAAACCCGGAAACAACTTCGTATTTTAGCACTTCCAGCTCCATCCCAGGGAAGTCAATGGGTTTTTTGAAAGGGTTTTTGGTTAATGTCTGAAATAAGGTCTGTGGTGAACAAAAACTTTAGATATTTTTGACACTTTATGTTGTATTTATACGAAAAAACAAAACAAACAACAATAAAAAGAACAATAAAAAAAAGATAAAAGAAAAAGCTAACAAGTGTCTAAACTGGACTACAGAGGTTAATGGGGACAATAAATGTCATCACAGTGAGCGGGTAAACTCATCTACTCATTAGTTCACTTTTATAGTTTACTCACTAGTCTACTATTCTAACTCAACTTTCAGGGTCAACTTTCAAATGTCTTTTGAAGAGTTAAAATTCGTGACATTGAAGTCATGTGACTGTGATATAGTTTGTTTAATTTAAAATTCAAGTTTGACTTATTTGTGAAGATTAACCTAATGAACAAAATGTGTAAGAATCATAAACTTTTGTCGGTTACAGAGATTATTTTATGCAATAATCTAAAAAGCAAATAGAAAAATCCTACTAGGTTTTTGTCAAGGCAACCAGGGTGATGCAAACTTTTAATTGGCCTACAAAAATATATCATTACTGCAGTGCTTTATTCTGCTACAGATTGATTTGAGTGGTCACAAACGAAGTCAAAGCTTCATAGCTATAGTAAACTGATAATGTAGCAGCCTAAAGCTGGAAATGCACTTGATGTAAACAGACTTTCTCTACATTACCGTCTCTCCCGGTGATGATATCATCTGGGTTACTGGGCACGCCCGTCCAGAGGATGGCGTTTTTGGGGTAATCTGCATCTGCACGGCTCTTCTCAGTCCCAGAGAACCTCCAGTACTCTCCACCACTGAAGATGTAGGTTTTTCCATTATGAGCCCAAATAAAGGCAGCGTCCACCCTCCTCACCTCACTTCCGTCATGAGAGATCAGCCCCCAGTCTGACAGTGGACGTGGGTAGCCAGACATTGCCATGTTGTCTTTAAATACCCAGTACTGTGAGCCTGTGTGGAAAAAAAAAAAGTTATGCATTCCCTTACAGAAATTAGCTTTTTCAAATTGATTTGTCCTTCCATTGTGCCCAAATTGAATAAAAAGGAGCTAACCTATGAAGAAGATGATCCTGCTATCCGTTTGTCTTTCATAAACTGCATCTATCTTGTTAGTGCCGGGAGGAAGACCGAACCAGAAGTTTTTTATGAGAACTGGCTCAAAGGACACAAGAGAACCGGATTGCTGGATTCGCCAGAAATATTGACCTAGAGCAAAAGGAATGAAACAAAATTAAATGCTCTTCCACCTTTGTGTAAGTCACTACAAGCAAATCCAGTATTTATCGTCATTTCTGAGGTTTTATTTTGCTTCCCTAATTTGTCTTCTTTCAGACACAATTTCTTTTATTGCACTTTATCTATTTGCATCTTTACATTTCTGTTCTGGAAATTTGCAAATTAGTGCATATTTTATAAGAGAATGGATATTTAAATATGTAATCATTTAGTTTCTGAAAAGTTCTAATAATACTCAGATTAATCTGCTGGAGAAAGCATGGTAATATCTAGTTAATTTTTTTACTCTGTTCACCTGTAGTGTCTTGCATTACAAATCTTAAGTTTCTAGTGGCCTTTAAGATGATCAACTATGATCTGCCTTTCAATATCTGTGCATTTGTAAGAACAGTCATCGGATACCTTTAAAAAAGAAAACTTCTCCCCTGATGTCTGCCACTGCATCAAAATCTCCTTTACAACGGTCCAGGACTGATGGATCAGGTCTAGATAAACAGAGAGGTCACAGAGGCCATTAACACTTTTAAGTTGATGTGTTTGAGTGCTGGAGAAGTTCCACACTGTGTATCTTTGCTGTGCAAATGTTTGGGGTGTCTTTGAAAGCATTCTCTTATTCTCAACACGGTTGCATTTATTTGATAGAGTAAAATCTGTATTGTGGAATATTCTGTGATGCAAAGCTGAATTTTCTCTATCATTACTCCAGTTTTCAATGTCATATGATCCATAAATCATTGTAATATGCTGATATATTATCATCACTTTTAGATAAAAATTGTAAAAATAGGTAAAAATGACTCGAGGCCGAGGTGTACTTGGTGGTTTGGGCTGAGGTGGTCTCGGTGGTTTTGGCAAGGCAGGTGTGGGAAGATTTGGGAATGGTTTTGATGTGCTTCTCTTGCTTCCTGCCAGAACACAAACCAAAACCACAGCGAAAACTTTAGATATGGTCAGCTCAGCGCATCATGATAAACTGTAAAAAATGGTTTACAGTTACAGACAATGAAATACGTTCCAAGCCTAATCAAAAAAAAATAATATATATATTTTTGTACAATTTTAATTTAATTTACAGTATCCCTCCCAGAGCAGGTAACCAGGGCATCTTCAGATAACCAGAGGCCCCTGAGCTACAGCATAATATAAGGCACCCTTACACTTGATTGTTTTTTTTTTTTTTAGCTTCCTGACAATTATATAAGGCAAATTATAATTATTTTTTATTTTTATTGATATGCTAGTTATCTTTTACAACATTGTTCTGCATAAATGTGAATATAAGTTAATATCTTCCAATTTACTCTTTCCTTGAAAGAAAGAATTCTGCACTTGTGGAACTGCAGAATTATCCACCTTATTTTCCAATGTGGAAGAAGTTTTTTACAGCTAAAAATAGCTGGAAACAGGTGAAACCAAAATTTATAACTGGGAATTACGGGAAAATATAGCCAAAGGCGAGTTTGTGAGTTTGTTTACAGAATGCTGCTGCAACTGATGCTAACGCTCATATATTAATACATATAAAAGAATATATAATGTTCCAGCAGCCAGTAGGCCCCTCCCCAGTGCAGGCCCCTGGGCTTCAGCCCGTTAAAGCCTGTGCGTTAATGCACCCCTGCAGGTAACTAAAGCTTATGAACATGCTCCTACCGCCATTTTCAGCCACTTAAAATCAAGATAAACCTCTTCAGACTATATTTCACATACTACATAAACGTTTAATTAACTGTTCTAAAATAAATATGGCATGTACTGTAAAAGTAATGATTTTTCTCACAGTTTTTTTTTTTATAAAGTTACCTGGCAGTACATTACTGCTGAACTTATACACTTGTTTCATGTGTTTCTTTGTAATTAATTATGAAATACATATACAGCAATACTTATTTGTTATGAAAGAAGTCAAACACCCCAAGCTGACAATGATACTAACTTTTGAACACTTTGTACAGCTGTTTCACAGCTAACATTGAACTGGTTTAATAAATGATAAATTTTAAGACATTAACTGTTTATTAATGCAAAGTTCCTTTGAAACAATCTATATTTTAAAGCGCTATAGAAATAAATGACATGATTTATGCTATAATTAAAATAATAATAATAATAATAATTGTATATATATATATATATATATATATATATATATATATATATACAGTGGGGATCAAAAGTTTGGGCACCCTTTGCAGGTTCTGTGAAAATGCGAGTAATTTTCAAAAAATAAGAGAGATCATACTAAATGGATGTTATATTTTATTTAGTACTGTCCTGAGTAAGATATTGTACATAAAAGATATTGACATTTAGTCCACAAGACAAAATAAATGCTGAAATTATTCAAATAACCCCACTCAAAAGTTTGGGAACCCTTGGTTCTTAGTACTGTGTGTAGTCACCTGATGATCCTCGACTGTCTTTCTGTTTTGTGATGGTTGTGCATGAGTCCCTTGTTTTTTCTGAACAGTTAAACTGAGCAGCGTTCTTCAGAAAAATCTTTAAGGTCCTGCAGATTCTTCAGTTTTCCAGCATCTTTGCATATTTGAACCCTTTCCAGCAGTGACTTTATGATCTTGAGATACATCTTATCACACTGAGGACATTTGAGGGACTCAAACAAAACTATTTAAAAAGATTCAAACATTCACTGATGCTCCAGAAGGAAACAAGATGCATTAAGAGCTGGGGGGTGAAAACTTTTGAACACGATGAAGATTTTGTCTTATTTTGTTGAAATATAATTTTTTTCCATTTAGTTCTGCCCTTCGTAAGCAACAGAAGATACTTGTATATTTCCCGGAACACAAATTAAGTACAATTTACCTTGATCTTCAAATTCCAAAAGTTTTCACCCCCCAGCTCTTAATGCATCTTGTTTCCTTCTGGAGCATCAGTGAATGTTTGAATCTTTTTAAATAGTTGTGTTTGAGTCCCTCAAATGTCCTCAGTCTGAAAAGATGTATCTCGAAATCATACAGTCACTGCTGGAAAGGGTTCAAATATGCAAAGATGCTGGAAAACTGAAGAATCTGCAGGACCTTAAAGATTTTTCTGAAGAACGCTGCTCAGTTTAACTGTTCAGAACAAACAAGGGACTCATGCACAACCATCACAAAACAGAAAGACAGTCGAGGATCATCAGGTAACAGCACACAGTACTAAGAACCAAGGGTTCCCAAACTTTTGAGTGGGGTTATTTTAATAATTTCAGCAATTTTTTTGTCTTGTGGACTAAATGTTAATGTCTTTTATGTACAATATCCTACTCAGGACAGTACTAAATAAAAAATAACATGCATTTAGTATGATCTCTCTTATTTTTTTTTAATTACTCATATTTTCACAGATTCTGCAAGGGGTGTATATATATATATTTATATATATATTCTGTGGAATAAATGCAAATTCATAAATGCAAACAAAGTAAATTTACAAAATCAATGAATTTGATTAATCCATAAATATTCTGCAACCTTTGGGACTGCCATTCATCTATTAACCACTAAATATTTAGTAAAGCCTTATACCTTTGTAGGTCCAGCTCTCATCATCATCAAAATGTGTATCTCCAGAAATATCAGCCTCCCCTGGGAAGAAGGCATGAGCAAGTGTCCCTCCCTTCCCATCGAATGGATACCCATCTTCATGGTTCATTCGACCAAAAGAGATCTTGATATCAGCTTTGTCCTGCTTGTTTGAGGATGTAGCACGAAACTCGAGGTTGGTCACATCACTCCAGGCTTTAAGGGCATAGGCCATAATATTGTTCACTTCACTGGGATTGAGGAATGGAGGGAGAGATGGGTAATTATGGATGCTAGGACAAGAAAGAGGAAAAAAGATAAATCAGTGGCTGCACATTTATAAAGTTGACTGTATATGATTGTGTCAGTGACCATTGTTAATGTAACAATGAAGACCTCCATGTGACTTCAGACTTTTTCCAGCGAAGCCCAGTGGTGGCATATCTTCTCTTCCTCCTCCGCTTTTTCAGCTTGTCCTCAGACCCTATAATGTCTGGCAGTGAACACCGTGGTGTGTTCATCAGTTTCAGCGTATCAATGTCTAGAGAAGCACAGGACAGAAGGGTCCAGATCAATATATAGACTTCAGAGATAGAGAGCCCATTGCAGTATGTGAAATAAAAACCTGTATGGGGAGGAGAGAAAATAAATACTTCTTTCTCTAGAGATGCATTGACCAAACCATTCACAAGCCACCAACTACAGCATGAGTCAGTCAGGAAAAAGTCAGTCTAAATCTATTCAATACACGTGCATTTATGAGGAAATTAAAACATAGGGATTTGATTTTAATAAGATTTGAAAAAAAAGAAAAAAAAAGAAGAAGCAGGAAACACTACACTGCGGAAAGAAAGGGGGGGGGGGGGGGGGAAGAAATGAGAACAGAAAGAAACAATGCCGTTGGACCATTTCCTGCATGTGTTGAATTTACCGAGTTTGCCTGTGTCTTTGAGGCCAGCGAAACGCTGCATTTCTTTAATGGCTCTCTCAATGCCTTCTTTAGTCTGCAGCTTTCCTGTGTGGGGATCCGGAGGGGGCAGGTATCCATACCTGCTCAACCAATCCTAAGAGAAATCAGAAATCACACGCTAAAAATGTTAGTATTGTCAGACACAGACGAGGACACAGAGGATTCAGTGCAATAGTGTTTAAGTTGAATCAGAGGTTTCAGACACAGTTGAATCTTGATACGAAGTAAACACAGAATGATAATCTCTTGACACGTAGATGACACAGTGATAACACAACTTTCCTTTTGGTGATGGTGATACAGATGGCGACTCAGACGAAGACGATGGGAACAGGAATACAGATGATGACAAAGAAGGTTCAGCAGATCAGGTAGGTCAGACGAATGGCGTTCAGGTAAGTGTGAGGAGATCGGTGCAAGACCAGACCATGGGTGATGGTGACGGAGGGCTTTATATGTGACACTGGTGATGATGCACAGGTGTTCAGAATTCTGGTGATTGGGAATGAGTGGGCGTGGCGTAAGTGTCCGATTCAGGGAGTGTAGATGGTGTGGCTGTGACAGTCCCCCCCCCCCTCCTCCACGGGCAGCTCCTGACGGCTGGGATCTTGTGCGACGACGGGGTCTACCACGGCCACGGGGAGCGTTGCGGTCTGGATGGTCTCGGTGAAAGTCGGTGAGAAGACTGGGGTCCAGGATGTCGTTATGATTAACCCAGCAACTCTCCTCCGGGCCGTAGTTCTCCCAGTCCACAAGGTATTCAAGTTGAGGACCCCGTCGTCGAGAGTCGAGGATAGCTCTCACCCGGAAGATGTTGTTGTCTTCTTCGATGGCGGGAGGAGGAGGTACGCCATTATCACCAGGCTCTGTGGATGGAGGAGACAAAGGTTCAGTGAATGGTTTGAGGAGTAAAACATGGAATGAAGGTGAGATACGGTACTGTGCAGGTAGCTGGAGTCTATAGGTCACTTCGTTCAGTTGCCGTTCAATCGTGAATGGTCCGATGTATCGGGGACTCAGCTTACGGAAGGGCAGCCGGAGGCGGATGTCCCTCGTCGAGAGCCAGACTTGCTGTCCAGGTTGGTATTGCGGCGTAGGTCTTCGACGAGCGTCCGCTTGCTCCTTATGCCTCCTACCCCTAAACCTAACCCTACCCATATTTTATTCCTAAAATCATTGGGAAATGATATCTTAACAAGGGTGTAGAAGCACCTTACCCTGATTTTAAGCCTAAAACATGTTGTACTTGGTAAAAATCACGCTCACCAGTTTATATGGATGCATTATGAGAGGTGGTGGGTCAAATAGCACATTTTTTACACAAATTGTGTGATTATAACACATTACAATATTTAAACACACTTTTGCCAAAAGAGGGCTAACACACTTGTTGACTTAAAAGTAACACAAAATGTGTTAACCTCATCTAGAAGTTCAAGAAATTTCCAACCCATCAGTTTTAAGAATGTAGTGAAATTGTATCACTTTCATAGTGTAACTGTCCAATTAATAGTTTGATCTGTTTTAAGGTCACTTAATGGGTCTTTTGTTTATCGTACACCTCAGTTGATGGACAAATGAAGAGAATTGACTACAGCTGCATATAATCATAAATATAAAGTCCACAATTTAAGATCATATTCATATTGTTTAACACATTTTGGCCCTCATCAAAACAATTCAAGAAATTCCCATTTTATTTTAATATGACACATAGGGATTTTACACATGGGAAATTATGCTCACATAAGCACATCAAGAACAATATAACCCAAACTCACTTTGGACATATGGCACAATGTTTGTTTTCCTATTTATTAAAATATTTAACTTATAGTAATGTAGAGAAAAGCTCATCTTACCAAACCCTGAGAGTACTGGTCCAGCATCGGAGCCGGAGAGACAAGCGCAAGCAAAGTGCAGGTCAGGTAAACCAACCAAAGACATCCTGAGAAAGTCATCTTGCTGGACGGAATACAATTTAATAAACAGCTGCAGACAATCAAAAGGATCATTTTTTTTTTCTGAGGTTGATGCAGCTCTTGCAGACCAAATAAATGAGAAGTGTGCTCTCCCTCTCTCTCTCTCTCTCTCTCACACACACACACACACACACACACACACACATATCTCTGTTTGTCTATTCCAAAAAATCTCTGTAAGAAAATTTCACTTACACAAATGAGCATTACTTAACTGCATTAATATACATATTTAATATTACCATTAATTATTCCACTATCCCTTGATTCAAAACAAGTCATCCTTTGTCATTCTCACATTTTGCTCAACATAAATCAATCAAATGTCACCAGAACCCACAAAACACAATTTAGGTTAAAGATGCAGTAACACCCATAACTGAAAGAGACCGGATGTTTAAAACCTTAGTAAACCGTTACAACACTCATATTTCTTAAAGTGACATTCCCCCCCAAAATGAAAATTTATATTTATCTGCTTACCCCCAGGGCATCCAAGATGTAGGTGACTTTGTTTCTTCAGTAAAACAACAAAGCAAGATTTTTAGCTTTGCAGTCTGTCACTCTTATAATGTAAGTGGATGGGAATCATGGCTAAAACATATAATAAAACAAAACAAACATACTTGAACAAAACCAAATTGTACCCTGCGGCTCGTTATAATACACTGATGTGTAAAGACAGAAAACAATCTGTCAGTGCAATAAACTTATTGTTTTGTTTGTGCATGTTTTCTTGTTTTTATTAATTGTATGTTTTAGCCATGATTCTCATACACTTACGTTATAAGGGGCCGTTCACATATCGCGTCTTTTGCGCGCGAAAGTTCGTTATTTCCAATGTAGGCGTGCGGTATGCGCGCTCATAATGGAAGTGACACGGTCGCGGCGCGCACGCGGTGCGACGCGCCCGTTTTTTCCAGGCGCGTCCGCACCGCATCGAGTTAAAAACATCTCAACTTTTCAGAATGCTGCAAGCGCACCGCGGGTCATGTGACAAGAAACTAACCAATCAGCTTCATCCTTTCCCGTAACAACGTTGAAAAATCATCCGATTTTCCTTCACGTATAAATATGGATTCCACTGTCATTTTGGATAAAGAGCAAATACTTAACCATTTTAATAAGCATTTTATTGATCCTGGGTCTTTATTCAAGTCATACAATCTTTGGCCCTCAAATAATGACTTTGTTAGTGCAGAAACTAGTTTTAAAAAGGAAGAGTTCTCTTTTGTTCACATCAAGAGTACTGATGTCCATAAAGCACTTAAATCGCTTGATAAAAACAAATCTCCAGGCCCTGACTGTGTGGAAACTATCTATTTGAAAATGGCAGCTGATATCATTTCAACCCCTTATCTTTTTAATCTTTCATTAGATACTGGTGTTATTCCTGAAATCTGGAAATCAGAAATAGGCCAATTTCTAAGCTTTGTGTTTTTAGAAAAAATTTAGAAAGTTTTATTAGTGATCAAGTGACTTGTTATTTGAATGCTCACAAAGTTCTATCTAGTAATCAATCTGGGTTTCGCAAAAAACACAGTACCACTACAGCCGTTATGAAAGTGTTAAATGACATCACTGGATTAGTTGATAAAGGTGATTACTGTGCTTCTCTTTTTATCGATTTATGAAAGGCTTTTGACACAGTGGATCATGAGATATTGCTGCATAGATTAAGGAGTGTTGGCTTATCAAAACATGTTATTTTTTGGTTTAAAAATTATTTAATTAATAGAACCCAATGTGTTCAGGCTGAGGGCAAAAATTCAGGACTATTGGAGATTGTCAAAGGAGTTCTTCAAGGATCCGTGTTAGGGCCACTTTTATTTACTATCTACATAAACAGTATTGACCATGGTAATCAAGACGTTAATTTAAATATTTACGCAGATGACACTGTTATGTATTGTGGTGCACCTTCAAAACAGCAAGCCTTGATTAAACTTCAAGCGGCATTTGATGTTTTTCAGTCACGGCTTCATACACTAAAACTTGTTCTGAATGCTGATAAAACTAAAATCATGTTATTTTCAAGCTCGAAAAAGGCGGTAGACAATCTTATTCCTCTTCAGAATTTGCAAGGTATTGTGATTGAGTTAGTGAAAGA
Organism: Carassius gibelio; assembly: GCF_023724105.1. Classification (NCBI taxonomy): domain Eukaryota; kingdom Metazoa; phylum Chordata; class Actinopteri; order Cypriniformes; family Cyprinidae; genus Carassius; species Carassius gibelio. The sequence goes on from NC_068382.1 coordinate 8,153,993, forward strand.
ATATAAATATCTTGGTATCACTATCGATGATAAATTATCTTTTGGGTCTCCTATAACTAATTTAACGAAACAATTAAAAATAAAGCTTGGGTTTTATTTTAGAAATAAGTTCTGTTTTTCATTTAATGTAAGAAAGAGGTTAGTTTCTGATACTTTCTTGCCTGTACTCGATTATGGTGATGTGGTTACAATTTGCTTCTTCTCAACTTCTTTCTTCTTTGGATGCTGTTTATCACAGCGCTTTAAGATTTATATCAGATAGTAAACCTTTAACTCATCATTGTATATTGTATAATAGAGTATCCTGGCCATCTTTGTCTATTAGAAGGAAATTTAATTTTTACTTAATCATTTATAAAACTATTCTGGGGTTGTTGCCTTCATATTTAGGTTGTCTAACTCAAAAGAAAAGTGTTGGGAAATATTCCCTCCGGTCTGATAATTGTTTTACTCTCTCTGTCCCATTTGTGAGAACCGAACAGGGAAAAAGGGTTTTTATGTACGCAGCTCCATTTGAATGGAATTTACTCCAAACGAAATTAAAATTATAAACTCTGTTGCCTATGGAACATTTTAAATCTATTATTCGGCCACTCGAAGAAGACTCATTGATTTGTAATTGTAAGTGTTTTAAATTGTACATTTGTTGTTTCAGTTTGTAAGTGTGACTGTAACTGCTGTCCATTCTTGGCCCGGACTCTCCTGTGAAAGAGATTTTAATCTCAGAGAGACTTTCCTGGTTAAATAAAGGTCAAATAAAAAAATAAAAAAAACACAAGTACTCCACACTGTCCATCAATTATAATAATTTGTTTCATTCAAACACACAGCTTTTCACTTCTCAATATGTTAACTGATGGATTGAATTGTGGATTACTTGTGGATTATTGTGATGTTTTTTATCAGCTGTTTGGGCTCACATTCTGATGGCACCCATTCATTATGGTGAGCAAGTGACACATTGCTAAATTTATCCAAATCTGTTCCGATGAAGAAGCAAATCCATCTTGGATGGCATAAATGTGAGTAAATGTTTTGCAAATTTTCATTTTTGGGTTAGCTATTCTTTTAAAACAATCAGCCAACAAATAAACCAAGACATAAAGTAGATAAGGGGGCACTGAAAGTGTTTTAAACAGTAATTGTTAGGATATTGCGATGGATAACTGTGGTGTTTAGCTCCCACACAGAAAGGTGGTAGACTCACCTGTGCTGGTGTTAGTTGAAGGAGGAGATGGTAGATGAGGAGAAGAGTACGACGTCTCAGACGAGCGAGACACAGACGGGGAGGGAGGCAGCATGCACAAGTATTAGGAGGCAGATGGAGAAGGTGCTGACTGGAAATAAATATTTAGTAGAGCAAAACACGCATACACCTACACACACACACTGCTGCATTAATTAGGTCACCATATATGCTATAGCCACCAGATCCAGTCTGTGTCCAGATCAGAGGGTCACTGCAGTCACCCGGATCCAGTACATATCCAGACCAGATGGTGGATCAGCACCTAGAAAGGACCTCTACATCCCTGAAAGACAGCGGATACCAGGACAACTAGAGCCCCAGATACAGATCCCCTGTAAAGACTTTGTCTCAGATGACCACCAGGACAAGACCACAGGAAACAGATGATTCTTCTGCACAATCTGACTTTGCTGCAGCCTGGAATTGAACTTCTGGTTTCGTCTGGTCAGAGGAGAACTGGCCCCCAACTGAGCCTGGTTTCTCCCAAGGTTTTTTTCTACATTCTGTCACCGATTGAGTCTCGGTTCCTTGCCGCTGTCGCCTCTGGGTTGCTTAGTTGGGGTCACTTCATCTACAGCGATATCGTTGACTTGATTGCAAATAAATGCACAGACACTATTTAAACTGAACAGAGATGACATCACTGAATTCAGTGATGAACTGCCTTTAACTGTCATTTTGCATTATTGACACACTGTTCTCCTAATGAATGTTGTTCGGTTGCTTTAACACAATGTATTTTTTTTTAAAGCGCTATATAAATAAAGGTGACTTGACTTGACACAGACAGATTGTAAATGCCAAAACATAATTATTTAAAATAGTATTGAAATGCAGTGAAGAACAGAATTATATACCAACATACTAATCTGCATACTACAGGAAGCATTTTATACTATATCACTATAAACAGTATTAGTACATCACTATATTTGCCAAAAAATAATATATATATATATATATATATATATATATAATAAAAAATATAGCACAATTTCAAACAGTAGTATCACATGATAATCATCAAACATGAAAAAAAATCAATGTTTTACTTTTCATTTCTTAATTAATTGTGATATTACAAATTTCGGAGAGAAAATTGTTTCTAAGTACATTCAATTTTATTTATTTATTTATTTACTTTGTGCAGTGCAGCTTACGCGCGGTGCTTATTGCTTTACATTTTGGCAAATATAGATGTACTAATGCTGTTATACGTACTTATACATATAGATTTTCTTGTGATCACTGATGTCAGTTTCATTGTCACCACTAGAGGGTGATAATACATAATAGTACGTATAGAAATGTGAATCTCATACAATGAGCAGCAGTGTCTCACCTGAACCCCAGATTAGACTGAAAGAGTGTTATAACTGGGGAGAGCTGTATCACTCTGACTGAGACACACAATCATATGAGGTCCAGCTTAGCTCCAAAAAAAAAGTGAAAGTGACATGACATACAGCCAAGTATGGTGACCCATACTCGCTAACTCATTCAAAGTGCACACACACACACACACACACACAATCACACACACACACACACAAATGAGTGCATATGAATTCTCAAGAATAATCATTAATTCACAGAACTATTTATTAAAGCATTAAGACAATGAATGTACAAAAATGGAAGTACACACACACACACACAGATTTATATATATATATATATATATATATATATATATATATATATATATATATAGAAAGGGTTTTTAAGTACACTAGAAACAAACCAACATAAACATAGATGTAGAGGAAAAAAGCCCCAAGTACATTTGCAATTTTTTAATTTCTGTAAACCTCCATTCCCACCTGCACTATTGCCATGCGGATGATGATTGACAGCTGAGTTAAAGGATGTGCTCAGTAGAGCTTGTGTTTGAGAACAGGAAGTCCCCCCCCCCCCCCCCCAGACCGCCTCTGCTTTCGCAGCTTATCCTCACGCCTCCATTTGGCTCTTCGATTGGAAAACCACACCTAACAAGGTCCTAATCAAGGTCCATTATATAATATGAAATTATCTATCATATTTATTTTCATGCTTTAGCAAAGTCAACATAAAGACAGTCACTCACTTGCCTCCTGAAGGTCAATTTTGTTTGCTCCTGTGTGAAAACATCTAGATAATGTGTTCTCTCAAACACTGTTAGATGAGTGTTTTAACAAATAAAGTTTTTTTCTTTAAAATAAATGCTTGGCTTTATTTTTTTGTCAGTTAATGCAATATAATTAATACTTTTTGAAGCTTTTGTCTATTTTCTCAACTTTCTCCAAGGCCTTGATCTGTTCTGTTGTGAAGCTGGTTCTGTTGCGCTGAAGTTTCCTCTTTTACTGTAGTCTCAGTTGAGATTCTTCTCCCTCATCTCTTTCTCCATGTCCTCCTTCTTCTGCCATCCTCCCATCCGTTTCCACCAGACAGCAATCTGAAACTGAGGGGGAAAAAATTGTTACCAATTTGTATAAAGATATAAATGCTCAAAAAAAAATTAAAAAGTCACTATGTTGACATCACAAAGTGTGAAAGCTGGGAACCATTATATGAATTCTTAAGTACTAGTTCATTGTATTTTTTTTTTTTTTTTTTACTATTTTACAATTATAATAAATCATCCTAACCAAAACACAAGTGGTAGTATAGGTGTTACGCCACAATTGCTAAGCAAATAAATAAATAGTCTTACATTTTAGCTTCTTCGGAATTTTCAGTAAAATTAAAAAAAATCACATAAATAAATAAATGAATGAATATATGACAACATTTTTTAGTTCAAATAAATTTATACATGGGCTAAATAAAAAAAAAATTAATAATTTCAAGCATTTAAAAGGATAGTCTACTCAGTAATGTTGTCCCAAACTTCTATGCTGTGGAACACAAAATACACCCAAAATAATAATATATATATATATTAGTGGTGGGCTGTTATCGGCGTTAACGTGAGACTCTTATTGGGCAATAAAAAAAATATCGCCGTTAATCTATTCTCAAAGTTGGGCTGAGAGCTGGGTCTATACTAAGCAAGCTAACCGACTGGCTGAGGTCAGCCTAAAAAGATGCTCAGGACAGTTGATGGGCCACTGCTGTGCATCGTCACGAAAGCTTATCTTTTTCACGTGTTTTAAGCCTTACCGCTTGTCGAAACATTAAAGCATCCAAACACACGCTGCTGAACAGAGTAGCTGGTTACTCGCTCGCTGTGTTCGGTGTGCACGAGAGAGATCGAGAGCCGCGTATCACGGACAGAAACACTGAACCGAGCTCTCTTCCGCAAAGTTCTCCTCGAAGTCCCTCCTGCACCTGAACGAACAAATACAAATTGCAGTTTGAACAAACAAAAAGATGTGAAAGAGGCCAATTCAGTACCGCGGTGTTCAGGTGTTCAGGCTCACGCAGAGAAATGCGTCTCAAAACACCTGAACATCGAATTTGCTTATTTTTGCTCTTGTGCCGACAAATACATACAAAATATGTCAAAATATCCACCTTGGAAATTATGCTCGAAAGTTATTTATTTAGTCAGTTATTTCTTAAGTGAAAGTAAACAGTTAAGGAAAAAATGGGATGTGTATTTTATTGGATGCGTTCATCGTCTCTTAAAGTGACCGCGCCTAATTTAGCTACTGGCTGCTGTAATGTTAATCCAAGAAAATGAAAATGAAAATTACTCACTGCTCTTGTGTGAATTACTTTGTAGTTTGAACAGTCAAACCAAAAATTATTCAGACACCAGATATATTTTTTATATATATATAGCAAAACTGTAGGGTGTAAGGTGTCTGAATAAATGTAGGTTTGATTGTATATTTTATTTTTACATTGAAGACTATCCAGTGCTATTTTACATTTAATTATTTGGTTTCTGTATCTTGACACCTAAAAACTTGAAAAAAAAACTTAAACATTGTGTAAATAGCACAAATAAATAAAAATAAACGAACATACAAATTAAACTATTTCAAACAGGGCCCACTGGTACAACCTTCACCGTGTCCCCGCTGGCCCCAGCTACGGCCCTGCTCACGCCTGTTTCACACATACTCTGTCTGCAGTGTGTTTGCAGTCCGTGTGCGTTACATATGTGGTGCAGCACGGACTCGTTGTGCTTTCACACAGGACATGTTTGCAGTTCGCTACTCGGTACGTAAACGATCACTGCACTGCTGCAGACGCAATGCTCCTGGAACACAACTGGAATCCGTTAACATGGGTGCTTAAAAAAATATGCAGCATATACGCACTGCAGACGGAGTATGTGTGAAACAGGTGTAAGGTTGTTGCATTTTGGAAACAGGAGATGAGCCCCTTTTCTAATGCACCACATAGCTTGATAAACCCCTTCTCAAAGACTTACTGTTTGTCAGTTTTATTTGGGTAACACACATATTCTGAATGCCCTCGGCAGAATTCGAATGAGCCATTTTAATCTAGATTAATCTAGATTAATTTCAAGATCAGAGTGAGATTAATCTAGATTTAAAAAAATTATCTATGCCCACCTCTAATATATATATGATGGTACCAGTCATTCGCTCCACTCCAGTTTGAGGTGCTCTGGATATTCAGCATGGTCATCTTCTCAAACATCATGAATATAACCACTCCAGCCTCAGAATAAAACAAGAGACACAAGAACTGATTTAATTTAGAGTCCATAAGACAGTATGATCTCTGACCCTCATTTGTTTTTATTCAGAAAGTTTAAAGGGACTATTCACGTCAAATTTCAACTTAATGCCAGTTAGAGAGAGCAGCAAAAATAAATTAAAAACACTAGAGATAATGGGGTGATGAAAAAGAAGAAGGGGTAATGGCAGAAAAGAGCAGTTTAATATTAATTACTCATCACACGTTAAAAGAAATGTGGGATTTGGGAGGAAAATGAGAGAGGCATTTCTTCTCACACTTAAGGCTGGTTCACACGGCAGGATAATTAGACCGATTTTAGCCCCGATTCACCCCTTCCGACAATTTTAGGATGCTCCGATTATCGTAAAATAATCTGATCAAATATTCCTGCCGTGTGTGGTGTGTTAAGACTGCTCTCCTCTGCTCGGAAGAATGTCGGGACCGCTCCGATCTCAAATCGGGGATATCCAACATGTTGGATTTATTTGGCCCGATTTCTTCTCGTTTGTGGTGTCCCCCGAGGACAAACAATCACGCAGCCTGTGGACTGTGGGTGTAGCCAATCAGAAAGCGAGGTGACGAGGCAGTGATAGTACCGGGAAACAAAATCAAAACAGCCGGCGTATATAATATAACAAATACAAATAAAGTCGATGGGCATAACTACATCCACAACTGCAGTCCACCAGAGTACAAACGAATATATGAACGTTTATTTCAACGGTTATTAATCTGTGTAGTACGTAACAACATTTCTATGAGATAAAACAACAACTTATCTCCATATTATGATATAGCAAGTATAGTCCATGCTCGCGTTGTCTCCACCTCTTTGACCATCGCCTTTTCTTGTTTTTCTTATGTTTTTTCCCGTTAAAAACAAAGCACAAACTATGACCACTGCATCCTCTTCGTCCGCCATGATTGTTTACTCTAAAGTCACGTTTGATCTCGAGGGATTTTGCGAGATTTCCAGTCTGACCTGGGAATGTTCGGGAGTCAAATCGGTTCGTGTGTGATGTGTTGATTTTGCCGTGTGGCTGCACACCACACACGGAACGACCAAAACTGTTAGATCCGTGATTTTTTATCGCTGTGTGTGGGGTCTCTCATATTTGGAAAATCGGCCGACAATTTTAAAATCGTCCCGTGTGAACCAGGCCTTATTCGTTTTATTGTGTTTGTTTTAGCATGACTGAATTTAGATTCAAGTTTATAGATAAATAGATAAGATTTCTTAAGATGCAAATATGTCAGTTGTTACAATTGCAAACATTGGGAAAATGCTGGGAAAAGTCATTTTGAATAAAAGAATGTTGATTCAAATTATAGAAATTGATTTCAAACAAGTGTTTTGTTTCATTAAATTAAACTAAGTAAAAGCAAATTAGCATTTTTTTCCATTATATATTTTTCTCTCTCCACTGTTCTTTGTGAGAATAAAGCACATACTGTCACTTTTTAAAAAGACATCAAGATTTTCTCGTTAGTTTATCCATGGAATAAAATACATGTCATGTCCTCAGCTGGGAAAACTTGAAATTATATGGGTTAATTCAGTTCAGTTAAGTCTGAATAAATTATATTTGATGTGACCTTTCCTTTTAAATTCATTAGATCTAACTTTTGAATTAGATAGTAGTTTCTTTGAATTAAGCACAAAGATTTCCCAGAATTACTAGTGTATATTTAATGCGATAAACACAATATATTCTATGCTGGGGAAGGATAATGAAAGAGCAATGAGAGTTGGATGTGTGTGTGTGTGTGCGTGGGTGTGTGTGGGGGCATGTTTTTGTGACATATCAGGACACAACTTTGTATAATGACATGACACAGGTATTACAAGGAGAGGGTGACTTATGAGGACATTACCCATGTCCCCAGTTTTCAAAACGCTTATAAATCATACAGAATGAGTTTTCCTGAGAAAGTAAAAATGCACAAAGTTTCCTGTGAGGCTTAGGGTTAGGTGTAAGGTTGGTGTAGGGAGATTTATTTCCACTTGACAAGACTTTAGATTCCCAGTCTTTGTCTCTTTCATACACTGCTTTATTAAGCAATTATATATTTAGAATATATGTTGTGCTTAATCTATTATCTGTTATTGCCCCCTTGTGCCAATTCCCAAATCTTACAACAGAAATTAAAGAATTGAAAAGTTGATCCATATAGACTAGCCTTAAAATCAATCCATGCCTGTAGAAATGTATTTCTTTTGTTGAACACAAAAGAAGATATTTTGAAGAATGTGGGTCACCAAACAGTTGACGGTAGCCATTGACTTCAATATGTAGGTAACAGTTGACCGTGACAACTGAATTCCATAGTATAGGAAAAAATATAAAATAAACAAATATCTTCTTTTGTGTTTTAAAAAAGAAATAAATTCACACAGCTCTGGAAATAACATAAGGGTGCATAAAGGATGACAACATTTTGAGGTGAACTGTCCTCTTAACAATTCAACTTTTTGTGATAAATAACTGTGAGTTTCACTGCAAACATTTTCTGTACACCACTTAGACTACCATTTATTATGTTGGCTTGGCAACAAGCCAACATACTGTTATGCTATTTAAACTTCTTCTTTTTTTTTCTTATTATTATTTTTCTGACAGAAATTCTGTACGCTACTCCTCCTAGGGCTTTAAAGCCACAAGCCCCAAACTCGGCAGACACCTGCGGGATAGAGCGGTGGTGTGTGCTATATCTTTTCAGACTGATCAGACTTAAAGTTTTTTTTTTATTAATTTTTATTTTTTTTAAATTTTTACCCATAGACTTACATTGTCTGAGAAAAATTGCGCCCCTACAGTTGCAATGAGATTTAGGGGAGGAGTCGGGTTTCGTTTCACTTTTAAACCGTTAAAAATACAAGTAAATAATACAATTTCCTTCAAACTGACAAGCTAAACCAACATATCTGATTATTACAGGGGTTAGGGCTCATTAATAATTTATTTCTGGGCAGAGATCAGTCAGAAAGACGAGAGAAGAATCAGCTGCTGCTCAGCTCAGGCTGTCTCCACGGAGCTCACAACCAGCGAATTTATTCTTATTTAAGACCTTTTATTATAAAATTATATCGGCGATTGCACGCAATCTACCCGTTAGAACACACCAAGAGCTAAATTCAGATGTTTCTGAACTGTTTAAAGTAATAACATGATATTTTCGCGGCAGCCAAATGTCCGGGAGCTCGCGATGTATTTCTCTGAACACTTGAAGTTCACATTTACAGCCTTCACATGAAAACACTGCAGCGAAACGGCACAAAACAATTAGAAGAATATATTATACACATGAAAATGAGTGTTTATATGTGCTTGTGAGATTTCTCTGTCAGACTGAAAGTCTGTGATGCTCAGCGTTGCATAACATGGTAAAGCAGGGAGCTACACTGCGACAAAAATGTTTTTTTTGCATCATTGCAAAAATGCATCAGTATTTGCATCACTGATTATTTTTGTACCTACTTATGTGTTATGCTATGATTTAATATGAGCATTTATTAAAACAGAAATGTGTATTCAGCCCCGCGCTGCGGGAAAGCTGAACTGAGCAGCTGGTGACTCGCGCTGTGTTCGGTGCGAGAGAGAGCCGCGTCTCACGGACATTAACACTGAACAGAGCTCTCGTTCAGGACGTTCACGTCCTCCTGCACCTGAACGAACAAATACGAATCGCAGTTTAAATAAACAGAAAAAAAGAGCGAAAAGCGAAAGAGCTCAATTCAGCAGCGCGGTGTTCTGGTGTTCAGGGAGCAAGCAGAGACTCGTCTCAAAGTCTTCTTGCTTTTGTACCGACAACAAGTACATACAAAATATGTCGAAATACCCGTGTTGGAAAATGTGTTCGAAAGATTATGTGTTTATGTCTTAAGTCAAAGTAAAGAGTTGCAAAAAAACCGGATGTGTATCATTATAATGGATGCGTTTGTCTCTTAAGGCGACCGCGCCTAATTCACTAGCTCTGCTGCAGTTTCTTTAATGTACGAAAATGAAAGTAAATCACTCACTGCTCTTGATTGAATTACCTTGTAGTACAAGAATTTATCCAAAGTCAATCCAAAAATCAGATAGAATTGTTTTACTAGTGGGTGCAGGCCACTAGTTCATTTATGTAAGTGAGTATGGCAAAATAGTGTGTGAAATCTGTGAAATATTATACCCAAAAATTCTTTATACTGTAGGCTACCAGTGAAATTTATTAAAAAAATAATAATAATTAGGGACCTGACCATGTTTTGATTAAGTGTTTCTTTCTTTACAAGTATACTTTCTTTCTGTACAACTCTAACCCCAGCTACAAGACAGAGCAATGCACTGTGTCTACTGTAAGAAATAGAACAAGGCATGTGGTTTAAAAGATGGCAAGTAAAACAAAAAGCACATCTGTATGCAATACAGTTTCATTATTGTTCAGTTTTATCCATTAATTACTATAAATAATTTGGGCGACCAAATCATGTTTTGTGCCAGTAACTGAAAAAGTGGTGACTGATAAGAGCCACCAGTGGAAAAAGTTAGTGTAGTTCCCTGTGGTAAAGTCATTTATATATATTTTTTAAGAGCATCTTAAAATAAAATATATATTCAGAATGCACACAATCCACCCTTTAGAACACAACGAGAGCAAAATCCAGGGGTTTTTGAGCCGTGTATGTGTGCAAAACGCAATATTTGACATTGTGAAGGGAAAAAAAGTTACATGACAGCCGTGTTTTGGGGCGAGATCGGACAAATAAATACACATTTCATTCACACTGACAAGCTAAACCAACATATGTTATTATTATCGGGTCAGATCTCATTAACAAATTATGTCTCACACAATCCACCCATTAGAACACAAGAAGAGCAGAATTCAGGTGTTTTTGAGCTGTGTATGTGTGCAAAATGAAATATCAGCGCAATACAGCTTATGAATACTGGAAGGAAAAAAAGTCCATCTCTCCAGCTTCAGAGGACAGTGACTCTGGCTTTTAATCGGTAGATCGGACAAATCAAGTACACGATTATTTAAAAATTCATAATAACTTGGCGAATATAAACGAAAACACATGAACATAAACTATTGAGAAATAAATCGAAAATAGGTATTGATGCTGGATTGAATATTAAAAGAGATTGCATTCACCAGCTGCTTTCAGTATGTTGTCCACACGATGGCGCCACAGGATAAATACTAAATACTTCAAGATATATTTAGAGACAAAGCAGTTCTTACAAATAAATACATAAATATCCTATTTTCAAGTAAATTATGATTCCTTCTATGAGTACTATTATATGCACAACGTGAAAATAGAGTCAAATTGAATGGTATTTAGGAGATTATAGTTTTAGCATTATTACTATATTGGGCCTTATTGAAGTTTATAAAAAATTATAATGAATATTTATAAATGTTTTATTTATGCACATAAATAAATTTGAAATATTACACGAGTTTGAATGAGTTTAAATTGATTAGAAATAGTTCATAGAAGCTAACTTTGATTGAGTCTAATGGGATTGGGAGCTTGGCTCATCTGAACATCCTGACAATTAAAGTCTATGGGATTTTTATGATTTTTAATATTTATTTTTATTAAAACCGTAAGTCCAATAAGTTAGAAAAAATATAGCACACCTCATCTGTTCAAAGACTTGAACATCATCTCCTAGATATCATTAAATTTTAACATATTTTAATAGTATTGCCAATATTTTTATCAAGTTATCACACATTACTGAAAAAGTGAAGAAGGGACACTGATAGTTATCTATTTTCATGTTGTGCATATAATAGTACTCACAAAAGGACTCATAATTTACTTGAAAAGATACATGTCCATTGTGTAACTGCATCATCTATACACACCATTGTGCTTGGACCCCTTTTGATCTCCTTGATTTAAAATGCATTGTTTCAGTTATCGAGTGTGTCGTTGCCCACAACGCGACGGTGACAGGACTGTGAAATACATACACGAGAAAAATAGGCATGACTTATTTCACATCCAGCTAGACAACCCTGTCGTAGCTGTTATCATAGCCCAGGCTTTTTATTAAAAAAGAAAACAGCAAGGGACCATGGAAAAAGACTGTTGCAGGTGTATTTTTTATGGTATTATTTTTTTAATTTTTTGCAGCAGGGCAACTCAAGAATGTAGGGCACACAAGTACTGTGGCTCTTTTGCTCCATGGCCAAGATGGCCAAGCCAACATCAAAGTTAGTTCACTAACTTTTAATTCTAGTTTATTTTATTATACTTGATTATCATACTTTATTATACTTTATTCTCATTGGTCCATTATAGAACACTGTCAGTTTTTTAAAAACAGGTAATTAATTTTATTTTTATATTATTTATAATATTTCATTATGTCCTTGAAAAAAAAAAAAACATAAATAAAAATACAAATCTTCACAAGCAGTCATACTATTTTCTAGATATCTTTTCTACATTGGTGTTGGCCCTCAGGTTTAATCCCTTTACTTTAAGGGGCATGTCTTCTTTAAGAGGCCAGTGTAAACACCCTCTGCTATGATTGGGCAACTGCTTGAAATAAGTATTATACTTGTGGAACACTTATGATTCCAACTGTTTTATGATTGCTATACAGTTGATCACAGGTGCAGAGAGTCTTGTACGGTTTCAGTCATCTTAATTGCATAATAAACGTAGAAAGGGTGTCATTTTGGCAGTTTTGATGCAGTAAAACCTGTTTTTAAACTAACAAGGAAGTTACATTGTTTTTAAACTACAGTTTATGAAGCCATTATTTCAGAAGCCATTACTCCATTCTACTACAACACTGTTAGAAAAAAGCATTCATTATCAAAAAAAAAAAAAAAAAAAAGGTTTTGATGATGATTGTTATAATTATTATTTACATTTGTACTTTTTTCAATTAGCAGTGTGTAAATTTGGTACACATTCATTATTATAAACACAATAAAAAAAAAAAAAAATGTGCTGCCTAATGCATTTTGGAAAGAGCAATTGTCTTTTGTTAGTACTGAGTGCAAACAAATCACTGTACTTTCAAGTAATTTTTTGGTTTTAAGAAAATATGTTTTAGAAACAGATTCTAATCAGTAGAGATAGTACAGATAGCGAAGTTGACTGTCCAGATCTCTTCCAAGGAAATAGATACATCAATATGAAACAGGGGGGTTGGGGGGGGGGGGGGGGAGCAACAACTTATGATAACACTGATTTTTAAAGAGTAAATCCTGACTGATTTTAACACTTAGACATGTGACGTGTATGGGCACTAAAATATTCCAAACCGGTTATACCTGTTTTTTTAGTCATGCGCGTGTGACTGATTGTTAAAACATGTTTACAAAAGTCCTTGCAACCCACACATTACTATCAAGTGACACAAGCCACGTAATTTAAAATGTAAGTTATTTAGCAGCTATTTAATTTAAATCAACGATTTTTCAACAAAGCCACTACAAGGCAGAATTGTAGACCTTGAAGCCTTAACTATGTTATTGAAATTACGGAAGCTATTGACTTAGAGCTTATACAGAAACCTGCATTCATTAGTCCACAGTGAATAACTTGCGCTGCAACATTCTTGGTCAAATTCCCGAGGACAAAACAGAGAAACCAAAACGTCTAGGGTTTAAAAAAGTGGGCGGAGTTCATACTCACCGAGAGCGGGACGAACGTTCCTGATTGGTCATTGTAGGATAGGTAAGCAGATGATTTAAAAAAAAAAAAAAAAAAAGATCTCGCCTAATGTTTCTTTCATGAGCGAAACTTCCGATTTGTTGATCTTCACTTTTCTCTTGACGTTGTCGAGTAAGGACGTGATTATTTCTAGTAACAATCGTTTTAAAGACTTGCGTCTGTTCCCTGAGAAATAAAAAATAAATAAATAAGCGGAAGTTTTCTGAAGACCCAGGAACAAACAAGTGTTTTGTTAGGATGCGGTGCGTCTCGTGTATTCGGACTGCCTTCGTCATATTGATTGGTAAGTGCATAACTTCACTTTTCCGCGTTTTTTAAACAATTATTATTATTTTGTTTTACTTTTATTGTTTGCTAAAGAATCAACAATGAATCTATTTTTGTATCTTCTCTGTTTTGTTTTATTTTGGACGCCGTTCAGGATTATGGATGGGCGAGGCTCAAGGTAACAACGACCTAATTTGCATACAGCCTAGCTAAATCGATACTGAAAACATTATCATATCAGTTCATATACTTATGGTATATGAACTTTTATACTTAAAGTCTTTTGTGTGAGTAAAGCAAATCAATGTGTTTCTCTTAGAATGCGGTCGGGCACCAATGATCAACAGGATTGTCGGAGGCTCCGCTGCGTCAGAAGGCGCTTGGCCTTGGCAGGTGGATATTCAAGTAAGAATGGCAGCCATTATGAAACTAAAGTTATGGAAACAGTTCACAGGCTTCATTAATATAGAGCACATTCCTGTGGCTCAGACAGTCGAACAACACAGAGATCATAGTTCAATGCATCACTTGATCAAATGTATGCCCTGAATGCAAAATCATCATAAAGATATTTTTTTTTTTTTTTTTTTTTTTTGGTCCTCATATACAATTCCATAATAATTATTCATTATTTTACATTTTAACCGAAAAAGTGTAGGGTGAAGCCTTGGCTTTTCATATATCTATCTGAAATCTATACAAAATATATGAAAACAAAACCGTTTCTTAAAGGAATAGTTCACTCAAAGCTGAAAATGTACTCCCTTCAGGCCATCCAAGATGTAGGTGAGGTTTTTCATCATCGCAACCAGTTTGGAGAAATGTAGCATTACATCACATGCTCACAATGTATCCCAGGAAAGAAATAGACACAAAACAAGGACAATTTACAAGTGAAACAAAAAACAAAAAAAAAAAAATATATATATATATATATATATATATATATATATATATATATATATATATATATATATATGCACGTCCTGATTTTGCCAAGTCCGATGTGTTCCTAGGTCAACATATTTTGTTGACCCTGGAACAACATTTTACTCCAAAAATATATTCTTAACCATATCCCTACACCTAAACCTAACCTTAACCATGAGTAATCCCTAAAATCAGAGGAAATGATAGATGAATGACACTGATGTACAAGCACCAAACACTGATTTTAAGCATAAACTTCACAAAATCTATAAACTGGTTCTTCAAATCTGATTGGTTAATCACAATGTTGTTCCAGGGTCAACAACGATGTTGTCCCAGGAACATGTCTCACTTGGTAAAATCAGGTTAGGCATATATATATATATATATATATATATATATATATATATATATATATATATATATATATATATATATATATATATATATATATATATATATATATTACAGTTCTAAACAAATATGTTGGTGGTTTTGACTAGAGGAAGCGTTATGAATTATGGCTAAAAGCAACAAATGGCCACAGATTTTCACTTCACAAGATGTTAACTGATGGACTGGAGTGGTGTAAACATTACTTTTGGATTATTGTGATGTTTTCTTTATCAACAGTTTAAACTCACATTCTGACGGCACCCATTCACTGCAAGTTATATAATGCTAAAATTCCCCAGATCTGTTCTGGTGTACAGACAAAATCATCTACATCTTGAATGGCCTGAGGGAGAACATATTTTCAGCAAATTAAAATTTTTAGGTGAGCTATAAAGAATAAAAAATGACAAACATGTACTGAGACAGTTATTTCAGGTACTTCATATACAAATTCTTGAACTATATATTTGTTTATCACCTTTGCAAAGTTAACTACACATTTTTTATTAATTGTCTCAGTTTTTCCACACACAATATACAGTATCTATATATATATATATATATATATATATATATATATATATATATATATATATATATATATATATATATATATATATATATATATATATTGATTGATATATAAAGATTTTAAATCTGGCCTAAATCCAAATAGCAGTGCAAGTTTTAATGACTTTATTGTGAAAGTTTAGCATACATTCTGAAATGTCTGTCAGACCTGGTTTTTTTATCAATATCCTCCTGATCGCTGGTCGATGTGTTCGTTTAGACTGACAGCCATGGACATGTGTGTGGAGGAACCATCATCTCAGGCAGCTGGGTGCTGTCTGCTGCACATTGCTTTCCCAAGTAAGTTTTACACCGTTTTTCAGCACCAATATAATCCTTGTTTGTTTATTTTTTTTTGTCTAAATATATATCAATTTGTAAATTTATATCAATTTGTGTTCTCTGTCCAGCCCTAATGACATCTCCTCCTACATGGTCTATGCGGGGCGGCAGCAGCTGAACGGCTGGAACCCAGATGAGACCAGCCATAGGATCCGTCGTGTGGTGGTTCCTCTGGGTTACACTGACCCTCAGCTGGGTCAGGATATCGCTCTTGTGGAGCTGGCCACACCTGTTACGTGGTCGGACCGCATTCAGCCTGTCTGCTTGCCATATGGCAACGTGGAGTTCAGCAGCAACATGAGGTGCATGATCACTGGATGGGGTGACATCAGAGATGGAGGTGAGTGGGAGCTGACTGAAACCCACGCTACAGGCGTCTGAAATTTCATCCATGCGTCTAAAATGTAAAAAAAGAGGAAATGAGAACAATACATTGCTGCACATTATTCTCATGCTCACAGAGGATGTATTCATTTGCTCAGAAATTACAGAAAAAGGCTGAAATATTGTTAAATATTATTAGTTTAAAAGAACTGTAAATTTGTATTTTAAAGAATATTACAATAGTAAACAGTGATTTTAAATTGTAGTAATGTTTCATAATATTACACTTTTTACTATGTTTTTGATTTTAAAAAAAAATGCAGCCTTTGTGAGCATAAGATTTCTTAAAAAAAAAAAAAAAAGTATTCCAATCTTTTGACTGGTTGTGTATGCATCTTGTGTGTAATATTGGCAGTTGCTACATACAATAAATACAGATATTCTCATTCCTTCAGCATGTACAAAGACACAAAAGCAATCTCATGTTTTGTTTTGTTAGTATTTTCCCCCACAGTGAATAATCTTTTTGTTTCTCTTGCCTTCAGTTGCTCTGCAGGGCGTTGGGCCATTGCAGGAAGTCCAAGTGCCAATCATCGACTCAAATACTTGTCAAGATATGTTTCTGATAAACCCCACAGAGAACATTGACATCCGCTCTGACATGATGTGTGCTGGATTCCAGCAAGGTGGCAAAGACTCCTGCCAGGTGAGGGGAGCATTGCACGGGGAAAACAGCTTTTTTTTTTTTTTTTAACATATAAGAATACCAATGAACCTTATTTATTTTTTGTTAATGTTCATAATACTGTTCTCATCCATCTCTGCATGTGTGCTTTTTCAGGGTGACTCTGGCGGCCCTCTGGTCTGTCAGATCAGTGATGGAAGTTGGGTGCAAGCTGGAATTGTGAGCTTCGGTCTTGGCTGCGCTAAACCAAACCGACCAGGAGTCTATGCCAAAGTATCCACCTTCACTGACTTCATCCAAAACCATGTTGGAGGAGTCCAGCTCAAGAGCGCATCGAGTCCCATCTGGGCTGACCGGGTCATGGTGCTCATCAGGACTCTGGTGCTCCTGGTATTGGTGCAGCTGCTGAGATAAACACACACTGATCCTCACACAAGCAAAAGACTCCCGCCCCAAAATACCATCCTACATAAAGAGAGATTTTAATACCATAAGTAGCTTTTAATCTTTTTTTAAACCACTTTATTTTTCCTTATTCAGTTTTGTACCAAAAATCCACAAAGACAAACTGAATGATTTTAAATGTAAGATGAACAAAATGTATTTTACCTGCTCACTTGATTATTAATATATTCTTTTAACTATCTGAAACTGTAATGATTAACACGGAGATGAATCCACATAATTAAACTGTGCAAATAATGCTAATTTTAAACTGAAATGTTTCTCATGGGCAGCTGAACAAATGTAAGGTTTGATGCCTACTAAATGATGCAATAATGTCGACTAAAATATTAATGGACACTTATCTGATCCAATGTTTTGCACAGCAGTTATAAATGTTATTTACTTTTATATCTGGACATGTAAAAGTGTCAAGTTCACACGTGCAATTAGATGTTTATGATGTGAAGGATTTAATGTTCTTCTAGAGTCACCCAGTTGTATATTTGTATTTCTTGGTGATTGTTTATCTTAAAATGCTGTAAATAAAACTTTGTAATAAAAAGATTTTTGTAATTGATAATTTGCACACAAAAAAAAAAAAAATCTTTAAATAATTATTTATCCCCATCGTATCATAATCAGAAGTTGTTTCAGATACTTTCTGGTGTCTGAAAGTGAGTTTTGAGTTTTAAAAGGCTGTTTTAAATGGCAGAAATGTTGATTTTGTCCGATACACTTTATGAACCACAGAACAATATAAAAGAACACCATCATTGAACGACACATGAATCCTTTTGATCACTTTATTCAAGACAATACTCTTGTTGCTGGTGTAAAATGGAGCAACTCTGCATGCGGTGCAGTAAGTTTCACTATTTTCTACAAGGCATCCATGCAACATCAAATGAAATGCTCTTTCAACAGTCACAATGTCGCTGTGATTCATCCGCCGTAATACTGCTGCCCTGCTGGTGACTCCTATTGTAGTGTACTAGAAAATAGCTTTAAACACTCATCTGCTAAACAACATACTAATTCAACTGCATTTTTCAGTAAAAATCAGCAGAATAGAGTGATGCTCCAGGGCAAAACAATGGCACTAGCACCGCTGAAATGTACTTTTTCTCCCTGGTTTAAAATTTCTTTATAATGGAACTGAAATTCTGAGAATGGAAACCCCTTAAGAACCGAACGGAGCATCATATTTAAATGTTGGCACAAATAAATAATGCATTCAAACCCATTAAAAATAAAGGCACTTTTATGGTTAAGGTTCTAGGTAAGGTCTTGATAATTTGGAGCCTCAAACATATTCTCTCAGACTTACACTGGTGCACAATACAGCTATCATGTTCCTCTGTTCACGGCCCTACGTTCAACCGGTTCTACGAGGAGATGGAGACATAATGCATGGACTGATCAGGTATCAGGAAGTGTTGTGTTGTCAGAGAGGATCATGGGAGATCCCAGCTGGAGCTCCTGCTGAAGTGACTCCATGTCAGCAGGGGTCATGCGGTGTACCTCCAGCCAATCAGAGAGCAGGGATGCAGACAGGGGGGCCAAGTCATTGTGACTAATGAAACAGAGAATTGAGACCATTGAAATGTACGTTACAGTCAAGTACTGAAGTCAATTGGGATCTGAACTGACCTTTCCCTGATGTCGGAGTGCTGAAGTTCACTAAGCGACTGAGTGAGGAGGTCATCGAGGTCAAACCCAACACCGTATCCTGCTCCACTGCCTTTAGGAGTCACTGAGAAAACCGGCGGTAAAATGTCTTCAACCTGGCAGGGAAAATGATTGAGAGAAGAATGAATGATCATGATTAAACTATAATTTCATTAAAAAAAAATTGTGAAAAAAGTTTTTGAAACATAAAGATGTCACAGAGCCCATAAACATGTAAGCCTTTTTCAAGCACAGTTAAAAAACAAATCCCAATTTTGACTTAATATCTCACCATTTTTTTTTTTTACTTTATCCGTTAATGACCTGTTTGTTCATCACACTGAGTTAGAAACAGGCCTCCATACATAAAATAATTTGTGTTAGAAAATAAAACAGAAAGATTTAAAAAATGCATTTTATTACTAACACACACACACACACACACACATTATAATAAAAAGAAAAATAGTGCATAATAATAAAATAATTAATTATATAAATAATAAATAAAAATAAAAAACCTCTGGGTGAACTATATATATTCTTTTTCAATCAATCAATGAAAATAAAATATAACAGTAAAACAGAAAAAAAAAAAATTCAATTATTATGATTTTATTATATTATGATATATTATGATTACTTTTTGGCATGTACCTCATCCAGTAGAATTGGTGCTTCACAATTTTTTTTATATTTTTTTTATTTTACTTCAATTTAAGAGAGAGTGTGTCTTATTTAAAGTAATAATTAAATATCCTGTTGATAACTGGTGTCACTTTTCAAAGAATGCAAACTTTCACCTTGAAGAAAATAAAAATGCATAATAATAATAATACAAAAAATACCATTGCTTACATTGAAAGAAACCAAAGAGTCATATATTAAATATAAGGTTTACCTGTGACTTTGAGAGCTGCTGTGTGACTGTGTGGATGTCAGGGAAGCTGTTTCCCGTCTGTCCCGTGTCTATGAGATTAAGGCAGGGTTGAGCTGCAGCACCTGGAGGCTGTTTTGAAGGACCCTGTGTATGAGAACCATTTTGTTGCTCCTCTGAAATGCAAAGTTTGTCATGGGTTTGAGGACCATTGCTAGTCTCTGGATTGGTGTCTGAAACGCCAGTGCTGGGGTTCAGAGCTGATGGTTTGGTCATAAAGGATTCGTTGGACTGAGACTGTGACTGCGCGACAGGCTTCGGCTGTGTTTGTGCATGTGTGAAGCTCGTGTGTGCAGGGTTATTCAGTTCTGGGGGAGGTTGGTGGGTTTTCTGGGGTTGGTGCGGAGATGTTCCTCTCCAGTTCCCAAGGCCGGTGAACATTGTTCCAAAAGACAGAAACTGAGGTTTTAATGTAGTGTTTTTGGCAAAAGCACAAGGGGTGGTTATCACACCAACACTTTCACCTCCTCCTACAGCAACTATCCCAACGTCTCCATTCTGAGCTGGACCTAAAGAGACAGGTGGTGCATCATGGGTCGGTGTTGGATGGAATATTCCAGCTGCCAAACATTGCCCTATTTGAGGCAGCATTTGTGGTGGTTTGAAAGCCTGTACTTCGCTGGGTTGTTTGGGTGGCACTAATTCTCTCCCGTCTGAATTTGCCTTTACAAAATTCCTTCCTTTTTCTGGCTTTTTCTTACTCTCACCACTTTTGGCACTATTGGTTTCCGTGGTCTGCAGTTTATCCACGCGGTTGTCCATCATTCGCCCCCAGCGCTCCAACAGTTTCTTGTCGTTGTCGCTGAGTAAAACGCCACCTAAAGACTCTCCTTGTTTTCCCTCCTTTCTCTCCTTCTCTTTCAGCTTCCTCTTCTTCTCCATCGCACGCTCTTGTCTCTTCCTCCGCTTCTCTTCCCTCTCTCGTTGTCTCTCCTGGGCTGTGACTGACTTCCTCTGCTCTGGACCAGAGTTGAAGGAGGAGAGGGATGAGGATAAACCTCCAGCAGATCCTCTGATTAAATCTATATTAAGAGCTGCAGAGCCTCCATCTGGGGATGAGAGAATCAGTACATTATTGACACGACAGTACTTGTCATTACTTTGAACAAATTGAGAAAAATTGGATAAACATAAAAAAAAGAAAAGAAAAGAAAGAAATAATGTCATTAGAAAAGAAAACTTAAAAGTTTATAGAATTTTCTATACAGGTTTATAACAGTATTACTGGGTAGAAAAAAAGAGGCAGTATCAATTTAATATTTTACACATAATCTATATAGAATATAGATCTAAAATATATAATATTAAAATATATATATCATACATAAATTCACTACCGTTCAAATGTCTGGGGTCTGTAAGGTTTTTAAAAGTTTTTGAAGGTCTCTTATGTTCACTAGCCATAAAAAAAAAAAAAAAAAAATCAGAAATATTGTGAAATATTAATGCAATTTGAAACAACTGTTTTCTATTTAAATATATTTTAAAATGTAATTTATTCTTGTGATTCCATGCTGAATTTTCAGCAGCCATTACTCCAGTCTTCAGTGTTCAAGAAGAACTTCTTATTATTAATATTGATAACAGTTGTGCTGTTTAATATTTTTGTGGATACCATGATTTTTCTAAAAATTGATAAATAGTAAATTCAACCGAACAGCATATATATATACATATAGAAAATAAAACAAACCTCATAAAATGCACTTGAAATATTTTTTAAATGTAATTGTTATCACTTTACCTCTGAACAAAAAACTTCAATAAAATAGCAAAAAATAGATATTTAAAATGTTGATGTTATCAAACTCTTAATCAATACAACTTTTCGAATTAATTTTTTATTACTGTAAAAATTTGGTCTTAAAATTGGGAAGTTGGTGTTTATGTAGTTGCTTGCATGGGGATCATCATATCTGGGGTCTATGGCAACAAATGTAAAAAAAAAAAAAAATCATTGTTAGCAATCTATGGCCAAATACACATTTCAAACTCTCTCACCTCGAGCCTTCTGCCTTAGTGCTGATTTAAGCAAGGCAGCTTTGAGAGCGGCTTTTGTGTCTTCTGAAATTGCTCCCTCTTTTTTCGTACCTTCGCCGGTTGTCGCTTTCCCTCCTTTGCCAAGGGAACGTGTGAGATTTTGGGAGAGCGACTGAGCCTGGGACTGTGTGAGAGAGAGTGAAGGGATCGACTGAGGAAGACTTGAAGTGGGCGAAGTCTGAGAGATGGGGTGGGAAGGAAGCATTTGATTGGATGAGACAAACTCCTCCTTTGCGCAGTCCTTGTCCATGGGAGTGGTCAGATCGATTGTTTCAGGCTGGCCTTCAGAGTTCGCACTGGGCATGTCCACATCCTGGCAGCTTACCTGAGCCAAATGTTGCGGAATCTGAGTAAGATGATGTGGAGCTTGAAACGAGTTTGCATTTGTTTGAGTTTGTGTAGTGTTTGTTGGTTTGAAATTGAGTTTTCTGTGCGTTTGTGCTGTTTCCGTAAAATTTTGAGACTGCGGAGCTGCGCAAAGGGTGCTACCTGACACCCCAATCCCCGCCAAACTAGAATGGAGCGGTTTAAACTCTATCTTCTTGCTCATTCCCTGCTCCTTCTTTTGAAAGTCCTGGATTTCTGCTAGTATAGCGTCTTTGATTTGTTCTTTGCCCAATGGCTGCCTGTCAAACTCAAAATCGAACGCGGGAACACACACTGGTTCGTCATCCGGGTCGTGGTACTTGGCGAGGTAAGGGTGTTCGAGGGCTTGACATGCACTGATGCGTTCACGAGGGTCAAATCGGAGCATTGCGCCCAACAAGTCCAATGCACTGGGCTCAGCTTGTGGATACAGTGCTGCAAGTGACTCTGGTGCTTTTGAAGGGAGGCTCCTCACGTAAGAACGCACCCGATCCGACCCTATCGAGACGACGATTCTCTCGGGCGGGGTTCCCAAAACCGAAAGAATCAGCTGAAGCTGATGCACATAGTTTTTCCCTGGAAACATCTGCCTCCGGCCAAGCATCTCACCAAAGATACAGCCAACAGACCAGAGGTCGATGGCCAAGCTGTAGTGGTAAAGCGACAACATAAGCTCAGGTGCACGATACCAACGGGTGGCCACATACTCGGTCATAAAGGAACGTGACTCTTGGGAGTAAGCCGCACTTAATCCACGTGCCATGCCGAAGTCCCCAATCTTCAGCTCGCAGTTTTCATTAACCAGCAGGTTGGACGGCTTGAGATCACGGTGAATGACGTTGGCCGAGTGAATGTATTTCAGGCCTCTTAACAGCTGATACAGGAAGTAGCGTGTGTGTTCTGAGGTCAGAGGTTGACGCGAGTGAATAATCTGATGTAGGTCACTCTCCATGAGGTCAAGAACCACATACCTATAGAATGAGAGACACTTTTAGCACATTAAATATAAATAAGAGAGAATATACTTGCTGCTTTGAACTCAAGCTTACACTGATTTGAAAGCCGAGTGAGGGAGCACAGGCTGGAGAATGTCTTTAATGGCAATGATGTTGTCGTGTTTGAAGTGCTTGAGAATCTTCAGCTCTCGCAGCGTGCGTTTGGCATTCGTCACAACCTCAAAGGCATTAGGGATCTTCTTTATTGCCACCTGCTGACCTGAAAGCATAAATAAATTCAGATATTAGACATCCTTTTATATGTATCTATCGAAACAGATTCAGAAATTTAGAATGAAAGGATACACACCTTTTATTCAAAATAAGCTATTTTCTGCAAATGTGCAAGACTTCCGATATAATAGTTGCTATAGGAAAATGACTATAGTAAAACAGTAAAACAAAATGTAAACAGTAAAACTATATGTGCTACAAACTAGTGTTTTTGTTATTACGATAATAAATTAAAATTATATGAAAGCAAATACCGTTTGCAACATCAAGCATTATAACAAGGCAATTTTTGTACGGCTAAAATAATTGGAAGTTTCACTAAAAGCCAAGTTAAATTGTAGCGTCCGCTCACTTTTAAATACAAAATAAAGTGGTCTGGATACATACTATTTACATTTATGCATTTTGAGCAGAAAAAAATTAAAGAAATAAAAAACTGAGACTAAATTTATTCTTGCTTAAATTTCTCTGTTAATAACAATGAACAAGAATACAGTTTTATAATATATTTAACTTAATATTTATGATTTTATAATAATTATATAATAACATTATTAATTACTATTATACATTTATATACTATTATATTTTTTAATAAGGATATAAAAATTCTTTAAATTATAACAATTATAAATATAATTAAATTATATTAAAGAAAATGATTAATAATGATAATAATAATGAATTCTGACAACAAAGATTTAGTGTCATTATTTTAAGCCATTGAGATGTATCCTGGCACCCTCACCGTTGTCTCGTCTCCGGGCCGATGAGACCACACCATAAGCACCTGTACCAATGGTCTCGATAATGTCATATTCTTCCCCAACTTCAAACTTCACATCCAAGGAGTGGGCTTTCAGTAGAGCCAAGTTCTTATCAGCGAAAGTATTTGCATGTGCTACAATAGAGTTGTCATCATTGGGCTGAGAGGGACCTTCTGTAACGCCTCTGTGATGGTTCTTGTCATTATTGCCCTCTCTCCTGTTACTGTCCTCGGAGGCTTCTCGGGCCGGCTCCGCTTGGGTTTCATTTGCCTCGTCCCTCTCATTGGTTGACATTCTGAAACAAAACATTCAGAAAATGGTTAAAGATTATAGGTTTTACTTTAAGTTCAGCTTATTATTATGGACTCTCAACTTCTCTTGGACATGCCAGACAGCCTAACAGATCTTTCCTTTTAACCAGTAACTGAAAAGACAATAATTTACAGTATTCCAAAAACTGCACCAATTTCATGTAACACACACACAAATGTTTGTAGTTAGTTTGAAATAATAAATATTCCAAATATATATATATATATATATATATATATATATATATATATATATATATATATATATATATATATATATATAACACGCTTTTATGTATTTATCGTTTTAATAAATATAATTTTGAAAGTTTGTGACCGAAACGATAAAATTACAGAAGCAGACATCACTTATCTGTCTGACGTTTGTGAGCAATTAATCCTGTTTATCTGCCGACCTAAAGAGCTTTGACAACAAGATGTTCACTCTTTCTTTCTTTTCATATTAGAACAAAGACAAATACAAACAAGTAGTGTGTAATGAAAGCGGGCATATTTACCTGTTAATATATGGAAGCAGTGGAAATTCTTAGCGGTTCTTTCAAAGCATGTCTTCATTTATTTATTTATTTTTGGTATCACGAAACACTGTTTTACTTCCTTGTGTTCTTCCGTATTTTGTTTGGATGAAAGCAAAGCTACCAATCGACTGCATGCTCGTGAGAGGATTAACCAATGGGATTCGACAACGTTGCTCGATGGGCGGGCTCATTTGAAGTGTGAAATAGGGTTATTGTTTTGGGCGGTGTCGAGTGTAGAAAGGTAGAAAGACGCGCACTTGCATAATCATATATAAACATAAGGTCCAAAACTAAAATAATAATAATAATCAATAGGAAATTAAATAAAGGAATAACTCTCAGATTTGTTTAATGTTATTATTTATTATTTAAATATGTAAATGCATGTAAATAAATAAATAAATAAATAAATAAATAAATAAATGAATGAATGAATGAATTAATTAATTAATTAATTAATTAATTAATTAATGTAATTGAATTCGCGTAGTACTTGTCTATATACCTTTATTTGTTTCCTATTAATACATTTGTTTGTTTTATTTATTTATTGCATGCTTGGATCTGCATCCAACAATACTATCGTTTACGAATCCAAACATCAGAATAAATCACCCAAACCGTCATACTGTGTATTTTAAAACGTTGAAAATCAGTTTGCAATTGATTCATTAGAGCTATTGTTTACATTACCAGTCTAATCTATCTGGACACTGACCGCTTTCCAACTGCACCGTCCAATCAAAGCGCTCGCGTCCAGTCCATACAAAAAGGAGAAGAAAAATAAACTTTTAAATTGGGTGGGTTTTTTATATTTATTTGTATTTTCAGTTCACTCTAAAGCGCTTTATTCAGTGCACGTGAATGCCTGTGAATAGAAGTTTCCGTCGCGCGTGGTTAAGTGATACTTTTCTCATCATAGACAGTAAAAGAAGGTGCTAATCAGTACCAAACCCATGGCTTAGGCTCACAGTGTAAGAGTGCTGTTGTAGATTTACATTTGAACGGGAGAAAACCATTTCTTGCACATAAGTTTTCGGAATTGTTTAATATGCAATGTGCAACATGCTAATTATGGATTACCTTATTAAATATGCACTGATTTGCATACATTTCTAGAACAGATCATTTTTATTCATTTTGTTTTTGTTGCATCATGCAATGAATCAGAAAACATATTCAACCAAAAATAACTTTTTAAATATATAAGCGAAGCCTTGAAATGTTACTTTTTTTTTCTTCAGGAAAACCAATGTAATATATTTTTGTTCAATAATATTTTTTGATTATTATATATGATTTTTGGGGAATTTTATGGTACTATGCGATATTTAAACTTTTAAAATTTTAATGAGCTATTTTCTCCATTAGAATTAATATATATATTTTTTTATCTCTTTATTTATTTACTATTTTTTAATAAATGCAATAGTTCACATTAAAATAGAGTGAAAACATTTAAAATAAAATTTTTGATGTGAGAATTGGGCAATCTGGAGGCATTAAAAAAGTTAAAACTTGTGTAATGTTTCGTAACCTCTTGTATTAACACCCTATATAGATATATACAGAGGCTTTTTTAGACGTCATCTCTTCATATTATTTAGGTTTTGCATTTAGATCGGTATAGACATTTTAAAAGATTACTTTTTGTCAAGGTTAGATATTTTTGGTTAGATAAGTATCAGGTTTAACATTATGATTACAGTCAAACATTAAAATCTTGTTAGAAAGGGAACACAAAGAAAGCATTTTTGTTACTTGATAATTGAAAAATCTAACAAAATAAGGAATGAAAAGTGATAATTCAAAACACTATACAAACATTTTGTAATTAATTAATATTTTATTCAATGTATTTAAATGTTAGAGAGAGAGAATGAGAATCTCTTTTGGATTTTTTTATTTATGACTTAGCCTATTGATTTTATTTCAATAACTTAAAAAAAAAAAAAAAAAAGATTTTATTCTGATGCAGTCTTACCCGTTCATTTGTGTGTGTGTGTGTGTGTGAGAGAGAGAGAGAGAGAGAGAGAGAGAGAGAGAGAAATAGAGAAAAAGCAAGCTTTTATTTATTTTTTTTTTTTTCATTTACTGATTTCACATATTCTCACAATGTGCTCTCTTGCAGTCTTACCGGTTCATTTCTATGTGTGTGTATGTGTGTGAGATAGAGAGAGAGCCCTTTTGTATTTTTTTTCCATTTATTGATTGGTGTCTATTTTGCACTCCTGATATTCTGGAGAGTCACCCCTTGATTGCTGCAAACTTTTTTCCTGACCAGTGGCTGATTTGTAGTTTGTACCACCAAAAGATTCACTGATTTTTCAAATTTTTTTCGTATTTTCCATTCATTTCCTATGTCGGTCATTTTTGACCGCGAAGAAGGTAAGTGTGACTATAATTTTTTTTGGACTCTTTAACATATCCAAATCATGTCCATGATTTCTTTTTCTTTTTTTGTGTTTGTGTGTGTGTTCATATTGCTAATGTGACAAAAGTCACCAAGTGTCATCTCATTCCGTTGAAGCTAAGATTTTTTTAATTTCAAAATATAAAAAAATCATATTTTTTTGGACTCTTTAACATATCCAAAACATTAAAAAAAAAAGTAAAAAAAAAATTTTTTAAACTTTACTGTTGACCATGGAATAACGTAGAATGGTAAAACAACAAAATACAGAACTTAGTATGCAAAGTCAATACTATTATTCATATAAGCATGACAAAGGCTCTTTAACAAAGTGAATAGCTTGCATAAGGTTTATCAGATATAGATTACACAATTCACAATATACAGAAAATAAAATTAACATCTGGCATAAGATAGATGTGTTCATACTGAATGTGCCTTCAACTTAACTTAACTTAAACTTAAATCGACCAACAATAACAGCAACAAACATATGCTCTTCCCTGCTGCATTTTTTTCTTCTTCGGCTGCATCCGAAAACTTAAAAATGTTGCCTTCAGATGACGAATTCCAAGGTTGGAAGGCAACAAGGCACGTCCAAATTCAAAGTTAGCTTCACTTCCCATCTCTTGAAATGCCTTCATCTGGCTGATTTTTGAAGGCAGCATAGATGTATCCTTCGCTGCCTTTGATATCCCACAATCCTGTGCGTTCCTTTCTGTGAGAGTTAAGCCGAAAAATAAAGATGGCTTGGTCGGTGGTCAGTTTGTGTGTAAATGTTTCTGATTAATGTTTTGACTTTTTATGCCATTTTTCTAGCGAGAAATCTATATTGCAGTAATGAAATATACACTTAGTTGATACAAAAAACTATATATTTTGCTTGTAGATCATTAAACCATTACGTTTCATGAAGTTCCTTCGTGCAAAAACGCTGCCTGCAAAGTCATTGCCTGATACGACAGCAAGGCAGCAAGTCATCTGCCTAAGTTTTCGGATGCAGCCTTCTTCTTCTTCTTCTTCTTCTGCTTTCTCTTCTTCTTCTAATACCGTTATTTGGCGGATGGCAAACCAACTTCTGGTGCATTTACAGCCACCAACTGGACAGGATTATGAAGCACAAGAAACTAATATACAGTATACACATTTATATATTTATATATATACTGCGTAAAACTACATTCTCCTGATTAATCCCATTTCTTTAATGTATTTAACAATAGCACCATATATTTGACCTTGTTCTGCACTCTCTTTTAAAAGGCTTGACAAATCAATGATTTACCCATGTTTCTTCCTTCCTTAATGAGTTTTAACCTTTCTTTTTCATACATATATATGTATTATTAAACGTATTATGTATTAAAAAGAGAGTGATTTAACCTCTGTCTTGTTTGGATATGATAAATATTTGTATCCTCTTTCCTATTTCGAAAAACACTTCTTCCATTTCCTACTTGCTTCTGAATTTTTAGGTCTGCCCTTGCTATCACAGTTCCATACTTCTTGCCATTTTTTGTTTATGAATTCATAAAATTCCCTTTAACCTCATTTTTGCTAATAGTCACTTAAATGTATTTTGAGTGTTTAAGAGCTTGCTTAGCAAGCTTACATTATGTAAACTAGTTGGAAACTTTGTAATAAATACTGCAGCAGCTGTTCTGCCAGAGATAGGGTCTTTAGAACCATCTGTATATATATATATATATATATATATATATATATATATATATATATATATATATATATATATATATATATATATATATATATATATAACCATGATGGATAAATCTGATCTAAATACTGCTGTGCAATAATGTTCTTAGGGATCACTTTCTCATTCTTAATTTTTATTTGTATTTGAAAATCCACTATTGTCATAGTAAAAATGCACAGTGGTATGCTGGATAATATCACAATTGGGCTAACATCACAGTCTACAACACCAACAACATGTGTTTCCCTTATAGCAATCCATCCAAAGCTTTAAAAAAAACAACAACAAAAAAACATCCATGCTCCCAGCATTCTTCAATCACACCCTTCACTGGATGAGTCTCTTTATGTGCTTTTAAATTAACCCAATAACTCATTCTTATTTTATATCTACAAAGGAATAGGGAGCTTCCCCAACTTATACCTGCATGGCTAATGGGAGATGTTTTTAATGCACCACATATTCTAAGAGCTTGAATCTTTATAGTTAAACATTTTTTGAGTATGGTTTTAGATGCAAGTCCATAAATAATATTTCCATAATTTAAATTTGGTCTCATTAATTATATTCTACCCCAGATATAAATATTTACTCCTGATTATATTTCTTGATCATTTTTTTTAGCATGCATTGAAAATGTCAATCCAGTTCCTGTTTTTACAACTTTAACTTAACCTTTGGTCATTTTTTTCCTTTTATGAAACATTTAACTCTAGTTTATCTATTGCTTTTTTGCAATCTTTGAGACACACATGCAATATTATTTCCTATTTTCCATATTGCCTTGTCATCAGCAAAAAAAAAATATTCTGTCATGTATGTATTAGAATACTTTACACCTTTTATTACACTTTTATTTCCAATATATCATTTAGTCTATGTATATATAGACTAAATGATATATAATACATTTTCCCCATCAGTTTACATAAATTAGAAGTGAATTCAATTAGCCTATAATTAGTTGGATTGGATTTGTCCTTTCCAGGTTTCCTTACTGGTACAATTATTCCATGTTTGCACGAGGAAGGAATATTTCCTGCATTCCATATCTTGTTAAAATGATTTAAAATATTTGTTAAAGATATATCTGATAAATGTTGAATCATTGCATAACATACAGTATATCACTCCCTCTAGAGCTATCTTTAATTCATACATAGGAAAATCTGCGTCTAAAGTGTCTCAAGAAGGACTTATTTTCATCATCACATCAGGGTGATGATACGTGATTTGAATGTTCATTCAGGCTCGCATTTGTGACGACATCATATAAAGACCAAACAACATCATAGGGAGTATCCAACCTTGAACAGAAGGGGGCGCTTAACACTTTTTAATAGACTAAACGCAGTTTCTTTGTATAGAACAGTACCTGATCCAAATAATATATTTTTTTA
Source organism: Carassius gibelio (assembly GCF_023724105.1). Lineage (NCBI taxonomy): Eukaryota > Metazoa > Chordata > Actinopteri > Cypriniformes > Cyprinidae > Carassius > Carassius gibelio. The sequence goes on from NC_068382.1 coordinate 8,184,927, forward strand.
TATTTTATTATTATGTTATCAAATTATAATATAAAATTAAAAATATATATAAATAAATAAATTTTCCATTTTTGTTTTGTAGTAGTATATAATCCAAAATGTAAGCATGTGAATTGTCCATAATCTCTCTCTCTCTCTCTCTCTCCGTAGATTATACACAAATTCACATACATATATGGGGGGCGGGGTTTCTTTTCTACACAACGAACATAAGGATACTGATAAAAGCAGGGCACAAGACTCTGGCTTTCTCCATCTTATTTGAAGCTCCTATGAAATAACAAGAGAGACAATACTGCTAAGTTCAACATTATGATGAATAAATATTAATGGTAACACTTTACTTTAGGATATCATTCGTTAATAATAGCCGCATTTCCAATGTCGAGCTTAAAGTGGGCATGGTAGTGCGTGCCAGGGCCAGTCGCATTTCCACTGTCACTTCCAGGGCTTGATCGTGAATTGTCGGGGCTTCCTTGGGGCCAACCAGGGGGGCAGGGTTTCATAATTTATTGAAGCATCCAATGGGCACCGCCATTGGCTAGCGGACCCCCACCTGCTGTTAGCATTCCATTGACTCCCATTCATTTTGGCGTAACTTTGACAGAAAATAACTTTACATCTGAGGCATTTAAAGACTCCATTTGTCAATTAATTATTTCTACAGAAACACGAAAATGTATAAAAATCTCCCTTGTATCTTACATTATGGTCCCATAGAAGCAGTTTTTGTAAAAAAAAAAATAGGCTAACAATTGCGTCATAACCAGCGACTCTCTGTCAAACAGTAGAGATATTACCGTATGGACAGGAGGAGAAGCTCCCAGGCAATCTTTTACTGTCTATGAGGAAATTGTGGGGACGCGGAGGCATGAAGTCAAGGGAGATAATGAATCAGAATACTTACTAAAATTTGCTCCTGTTCACACTCACCTTCTCTGCAAGATTCGGTGGGTGATTCAGATTTCTCTTGGCACAGCGATTAGAAGACTTACAGGTTGCTCACGTGATATCTACGTCATCAAGTTCAGTTTGAGTCTGCACAGTACGCCCGACCCTCAGGAAGTGCGTGCTTCTAATTGACTTCACTTGTCTCCCTTTAATCCAATGGGGTCGCTGTGTCCATTTCTTTTACTGTCTATGGGGCCAACAGCCAGTGTTTTTTGGCCAAACGAAAACCTTGGGCCAAAGCGGGCCAGCTGGGGCTAGAGGAGGGGTTCTGAAGAAAGGCGGAGTTTCTCTGTGTCTGGAGAGCTCACACTGCAGATCATTACAGAAAGATAACAGCTACACCAGCATTATAGACTTTTTAAAATAAATTGAGCTTAAAACTCACTCTTAGTCAGCAGTGAGTGTTTGAAAAAACTTAATCCGATGTGGATTATAATCACTAAACAAGGCAGAAATACTTATAAGCTATGTAAAAGACTATGCATGCTAAACATTTACACCAGCATTACACACTTTTTTAAGGCAGAAGTTATTATAAGCGATGCAAAAGACTGTGCACGCTAGGCATTGACATTAACATAGTAAACATGGTAAATATGACCGCTTGAATAAATCAGAAGTCAGCTTCATCATCACAATCATATATTATTTAGTAAATATTATCTGTCATAAGTCAATGTTCTGAAAGATCATGTTCTGGTCACTCCCTGAACAGTATATGAATTATATTTTTTTTGTTTTTATTGTTTCTATTTTACTTTTGTTAAAAATTTAATAAAATAAAACAGTAATGAAAAATTGTGATTTTAATAATGCATAAGTAAATGCAGATATTAACATGAACTAAAATTGATAATTGCTGTGGAAATATTGTTGACTATTATTAATGTTATTTATATATGTTAACTAATGTAATTAACTAATGTTAACTAATGAACCTTATTGAAGAATGACTGCAGATGAGGCATTAAGTGCATGGCATGGCGACAAACTTAATATTTTTGTAATAATACTGAAGCAGGAACTGTCAGACTATAATTTAAAATCTCTCTTAAGCAGGGCCAGTAGTTGATAGTCAGACTTCAGATAGACATCTAATTCAGACCATTGCACAAAGCTCTTAAGACTCTGACTAAGTAGGACTACACTGAAGTGCATTTTGGGTAAAAAAAGCATGGCAGATCGAGTAAGCGCATTTAACCGGTCAGTGCAGTTTACCCCAGCAGAAAATATTTGTTTGTTGGAAGAGTATAATAGTTACAAGGACATTTTACTAGGGAAATTTAGTGGAGGAGAATGTAGTAACAAGAAAAAATGTTTAATTTGGAAAAAGATTGCCACGACAGTTAACAGCATTAATCCGACCGTTGAGTGGAGCGTTAAAGACGTACAGAAAATATACAAAAATATTGTACAAGATGCCAAAAAAGATATATTGAAGAGGAAATATCCAAAAATGAGATGAGGACCACAAGAGAAACTGAAATGGTGATGAATATTTATGGAGGACAGTCGCCTATGTTCTGGGGGATAAGCTGAGGAAGGGAAAGTGGAGTGTGTGGCGCCGTCAACATTAACGTAACTGGCAGAGTTTCCTCAGCCACTGACAGCAGCACTCCCCGCCACACCAAGAGGACGAGCCAGACAGTCAAGATGAGAATACAGGTAACAGCTGGTGATTGTTATAAATAAATCAGTTTGGTTTTTCCTTTTGCTTTATTACCGTCGATTTGATGATAATAAAGTCAAGTTGATGAAGTATGCTAATATGTACCAGTAATAATGTATTTATAATAAAAGCATTTCAGAAACCATCCCAGGGAAGCTCATCATGCTTGTCATCCTCAATGGGGTCTCGAACTGACTGCAATTCATCGTCGTACCAACTTGTGTGGGCAAATGCTCACATTCGATGGCATCTGGCACTTTGGAGAGGTGTTCTCTTCACGGATGAATCCCGGTTTTCACTGTATAGGGCAGATGGCAGACAGGGTGTATTGCATCATGTGGGTGAGTAGTTTGATGATGTCAACGTTGTGGATCGAGTGGCCCATGGTGGGGGTGGGGTTATGGTATGGGAAGCCATATGTCATGGACATTTTATTAATGGCATTTTGAATGCACAGAGATACCTGTGATATTGAATGTAACGAGATCCTGAGTCCTATTGTTGTGCCATTCATCCACGACCATCACCTCATGTTGCAGCATGATAATGCACGGCCCCATGTTGCAAGGATCTGTACACATTTCCTGGAAGCTGAAAACATCGTTCATGTCACCCATTGAGCATGTTTGGGATGCTCTGGATCAGTGCATACAATAGCCTGTTCCAGTTCCTGCCAATATCCAGCAACTTTGCACAGCCATTGAAGAGGAGTGGACCAACAATACACAGGGCACAATCAACAACATGATCAACTCTATGTGAAGGAGATGTGTTGCACTGCGTGAGGCAATTTATATATGTGTGTGTGTGTGTACATTATTGGGACAAGATGTCGGGGCGAACACATTGTAAGGCTCAGCATCTTTCAGAATATAGTGTTAATTCACCTGGTTATTTCCTTTGTATTGGCTTGATTCAGTAATGCGAACTACACCTATAGTAAACAGTCACTTTTGGACATCAACAAATGGCGTTCCAACATAGTTTTAGATCATCCTTCAGCGAACTCCTGCCGGGGCTACTGAGGTCACCGCAGACAAGCGGATCACTCACACTGACCAGAAGTGTTCGGCGTCGAGATCATAAACAAATACGGGGAAAGCGTAGAGGGCTGCGTGCTAAGCTAAGGCTAAACCGACATCGACCAGCTCTGCCCAGCATCTGCCTTGCCAATGTATGGTCTCTGATGAACAAGATAGACTAACTAAATATCTGGACCCATATACAGAAATGGCTTATGGACTGCAATGTTTTGTTCTTCACTGAAACATGGCTCTGTAATGATGTCCCAAACAGTGTGGTGCATATGGATGGATGCTCTTTCTTCAGGGCTGACAGAGTAGCAGCGATCCTCTTGTAAAACAAATCATGGCGTACAGACTCTGTCATTGATACCTACTTATTCTGTCCTAGATGCGTGTTCCATCTACGCAACATTGACAGATAGCTAACAGGAGTCAGAAAAGGGCAGACGCAGTAGTAAAGTTGAAAGTTTTACTGTTTTGTTCTTTCCTCTTTTTTCTCTTTTTTGTAAAACTGAAATATACAAAGATTACAAATGTCTTGTTACAAAATATTCTCAAAATAAACACAAATGAATTTCTGCTGTTTACAAATATTCTCTGACCACATATTAAAGGCTATAATCAGTTCTCTTAGTGTAATTATAAACAAATTGCCATCAGTGTTGAATAGTTCGTTTTTAAACTCAAACTAATGAATTACAAATATTTATATACACATTCATGCAAAAACTGCAAAAAAGATAAACTTACAGGCAAAGCCTTTCTGAGGCACAAAAATGTGAAGAAAACAGAGAGATGACTTGTTGGCCCACCACACAGAAAGAAACTGGAACACAGTGGCTATTTCCTGGTTAACCTCTAACCCAAGAGTCACATGACCTAAACCAACCACTAAGAAAATGGTTTACAATAATCAATTTCTTTGTTATAACATCAAACTGCCACAAGATGGTGCTAGTAAATAAAAAACAAATGTATGTCATGACACTACTGCTCTGCCGATCTGGCCATTCTGTCTACCACGGGACAAACTTTACAAACCTTGCACCCAGATGGGGCTATTATTGTTGCTGGGGACTTTAATCACTGAACTTTAAGATCTGTTCTCCCTATATTTCACCAAAATGTCTTCTACACTACAAAGAGATATAAAACATTGGACCATGTGTATATAACAATGTGACTGATACCTACAAAGTCTCATCCCTCCCCCGACATGGGTCAGTCTGACCACCTCTCTTTGTTCCTGCTCCCCAAGTACACCCTGATCATCAAATTTGTGAAACCTACAACAAGAATTGTTAGAAAATCTGGCTGGAAGGTTCTGACTCCACTCTACAGCATTAGTTCCAGCACACAAACTGGAGTGAGTTTGCTGCCCAAGCCACCACAAACTCACGGATCAACATTGACACTTACACCAACTCTGTTCTGGAGCACATCAACAGAGTGACCACACACACAAAACTATATTTTTCCTCCAATCAGAAGCCCTGGGTGAACCGAGAGGTTCACCTCCTGATCAAAGCAAGAGTTGCAGCCTTCAGGTCTGGAGACTGGGAGGCTTACAGCTCAGACAGAGCAAACCTGATAACAGGTTGATCTGCCAGTTCAAACTCACACATAAACAGAAGATTGAAGTACATAGCTCTGCCTCCCTCCCCAATGAGCTCAATCACTTTTATGCTTGTTTTGATCAAAATAATGAGTTCTCCCTCAAAGCTGAGCATCAACCCAATGAACTACCTCTCACACTCACTCTCCACCTCAGATGTTTACTCCACTCTGTGGAAGGTGAATGCACAGAAGGCAGCTACCCCTGATGGAATACCTGGTCATGTGCTGAGGTCTTCATGGACATTTTCAATCTGTCCTTGGCCCAAACAACTGTCCCTGCTAGCTTCAAAACCTCCATCATCGCGCCAGTACCGAAACACTCCACTGCCTTGGTCCTTAATGACTTCAGTCCTGTCACACTTACCCCCATTATTGCCAAGTGTTTTGAGATGCTGGTTGCAACCCACTTAAAATCCTGTTTCCATGCTATACTAGACCCATTCCAATTTGCCTATTTCTGCAATAGGTCAACAGAGGACGCCATCTCTACAGCACTTCACTCTGCCCTCACCCACCCGGACAGTCAAAATACACATTTCAGTTCTGAATTTAACAGTAATCCCCTCCAAGTTGATCTCCAAGCTCAGACAGCTTGGAATCATCACATCCCTCTGCAAATAGATTCTAGATTTTATGACTAACAGACCTCAGTCTGTTAAGTTCGATAACCTCTCCTCCTCGATCATCACCCTGAATACCGGCATGCCACATGACTGCGCACTGAGCCCTCTTCTGTACTCCCTATTTACCTATTACTGCGTTCCTGTTTATAAGCTCCAACAGCATAATCAAATTGCAGATGACACCACGGTGGTAGGTCTGATGATGATGAGTCAGCTTAAAGGGATGAAGTGCAGCACCTGGCTGTGTGATGTGCCAGCAACAATCTTGAACTTAACACCCAGAAGACTAAGGAGATGATCTCACCTGGTCCCTTAACACCTCCATCCTGGTCAAAAAGGCACAGCAGCACCTTTACTTCTAACGGAGCCCTAAGTAAGTTCACTGGAGTCCCAGGATGCTTATTGAATACTACCACTGTACCACTGAGAGCATACTCACAAACTGCATCTCAGTATGGTACAGCAATTGCTCCACATCTGATCGCAAAGCACTCCAGTGGGTGGTGAAAACTATTACCACTGTCTTACATTGCTGCTGTTCATAATGTATATATAATCCTGCATTGTATTCCTATTTATATTCTGTACATACTCTGCTTAATACTGTATATAGCAACTCCACTGTACATTCTGTAAATCATAGCTTCACTTACTCTGCACTATATGTATATAAAACACTATATTCTTGCACTTAGATGCTAACTGTATTTCATTAGCTCTGTACTTGTACTCTGCATAATGACAATAAAGTTGAATCTAATCATATATGTATATATATAACTTAAGTAAAAGTATTGCTACTTAAGAAACAGTTTTCTTGAGTACCAGCATGAGTACTGAAAAATAATATGACTCAAGTAAGAGTAAAAAAGTATTTAGCTAAAAAACAAATCAAGTTACAGCATTACAAAGTACTTCTGTATTATTTTTATATTTTTACTCAAAATGAGACCATGTGAGTGTGACGAGTGGGGCGGGGCCAAGAGCCATGGGAATGGAGTGAGGCCGGTGTAGTGATAATGGAAATGAAGTGAAGTGAAGTGAAGTGACATTCAGCCAAGTATGGTGACCCATACTCAGAATTTGTGCTATGCATTTAACCCATTCGAAATGCACACACACACACACTGTGAGCACACACCCGGAGCAGTGGGCAGCCATTTATGCTGCGGCGGGGCCCGGGGACAAATGAGTGACACTTGCACCACTCAACCGTCTCAAGTCCTGTGGAGATGATCGGAAGGATATTTTAACGAGGAGCTACGACGGAGAAGGACGAGAGAGTACCAGGCCTGGATTTTAGTTTGTCTTTTGTGTTTATTTGGTTATTAAAGTTGTATTTAAATTTGTGCCGGTTCGCACCTCCTTCTTCCCGTGATTATGAAGTTTTTATGTTGCTACAGTGGTGCCGAAACCCGGAAGGAAGGAGGGATGCGCTGGGGTGGGCGGCAGCGAGTTCATCCGTCCCCCCGGCAACTCCAGCACAGCACCTCGAGTGTCCACTGTGGCAGACTGCTCCACCCTGCTCGAAGGCACTGCAGATTCACCATAGCAGCGAGGGGTCTTCAGCAGTGTGTCCCTCCTTCCTCCCAGGTTTCAGCACCAGTGTAACAATATAAAAACTTCATAATCGAGAGAAAAAGGAGGCGGGAACTGGCACACATTCAAATTAAGCTTTAATAATAAAACAGAAAACAGCAAAACAGTGCGACAGCCCCTCACAGACGACTGCCGCTCACAAACAAAACTTTATAATTATGACATTAAATATTAAATTTTTTATGTAACAGCCAGTATTTGTATCTGTATTTGTCCCTGTAACAAATCTCAACATTTTTCGTATCTGCATTTGGATACAACGTCGTTCAGTTACTTGATAAGTCCGTTATGACTGTCTTTTTTTTTCATAGTTACCACTGAACAAGTATGCCGTGATCAACTAAAATAAATATCAATTTCTAATATTATATTTATCATGCAAGCAGAGAGATGTCATGACAGAAATTTAGTGATCATGTGAATTCGACTTAACTGAATGCGCACATAAGTGAGTCTTTTTGTGAACTTCACTAAACAAATGTGCATATGCCATTCAAACCAGGAAAATATAAAGATGCAAACATGTAGGTCAAATAGAAAATGTATCTCTATCTAAGCTAATTACAACTCTACACCAAACTGTGCAAGTGTAACCAGGGCTGCGTTCAGCCCCAACAAAACGTTGCACAGCGTTTTATAAACAGAAACGGTGATGCGTTGAACACACTGTTCTGATGACGCAAGAGTTGCAACTATGGCAGCTGAGAAGGCCATTATTTGTGTTTCTTACCTAATTCAGACTAAAACACATCTATTAAGCCTCACATACTGACTTTATTTGTAGTTCATATGGTTTTAATACCCTGTATTTTCCTTCTCATTTTTAGGAAAAGCACTTAATTACCACTGTTTATTTCTATACCAAATGTCATACACTTGCAATGAAGCTAAAAATATAAACAACTACATCATTATGTTGATATCCTATATTTTTACAATAAAACTTACGACAAACATGCCTTCTAATATCCTCAGTTGTTGCGTATACCGAGCTGCAACGAACACATTTGTACATTATTTTCCTTGAAGCCATTGTGCGAGTTCACTTATATACATGTTGCTGCTGATTGGACTGCAGTTCTGACACACCCACCAAACAAGAGAAAACGCATCTCAAACCCCGTTTCACACCGGTGCACACCGTTTCCAGGAAACATGACGTTCAATCCGGAAACCGTAGCAAAACGTTGCGCACCGTTTTGAACTTGAACATGCCCCAGGTCTTAATACGAAGTCTTGGCATAATAATCCCTAATTGAGTCTTGAGATAAATGTTTTAAGTTATTTAATCAAAGTACATTTTCTATGTATTAGAGAAAAAAAAGAAAAAACGTCATCTACAATAAGTGATCAAATGCATTAGAAGATAGAAAAAGAGCGATTTCTCCCTGGAAAAACTGTTCGCACTACAATTCCCATGCTCCTTTTTGTGAGGAGCTGACCAATCACTGAGCTCCAAAGGTTCAGGCAATTGAGCTCTGCTTTGACTTCCTGTTAGCTACTTCCTGTCTGAAAGACTGCATGGCTGTTTCGTTGCCTATCTGAATTCCGAATTAATTACCATCCATAGGGTAAGAAACATAAATATCCCCTCCAACGGGATGTCATTAATTAATGAGGATGTTAAACATTAGATGACGGCTATGTAGTCATGTTTACACTTTATAGAGAGGGCGATCGGCAGACGGCTGCCGCTGATCAGACAGCCAATTTAGAGAGACCCACTCATTGACTCAACGGTGAGTGAGAAAAAAACTCTGAGACCTGTTAGGTTACCTGTAAAGGAACTAATTATGCTGGAAATGGTAACAGTTGAGAAGCTGCCGTTTAGAAAGGCTGTTAACGGCTCTAATAGCTATTCAATGCTGTATCTCGGTGTTAATGCTGTAAATGTGAGCCTAGATAACCTGCTAGATTGGGTGTTCAGTGCTATATGCACTTTTATCCTTGCAAAAATGGATTTATTTCCATTTGGGTTTTCAAAAGATGCTGTTTTCTATATCAATATGTTTACTATCTGTGTAAAAGGGGAAAAAAAAGTGTTAAAGCATATGTATGTGAATTTCTTGTCAGTGATTTAAGAGGTCAATTTTTAGTGTATTCCCTCAATGTTACCGGTGCAGGAAGGGATGATAAAGCACGCTTAGCCTTACTAGTACCTCCTTAATCTCTATGAATGTTCTTGCATTATTTGTTTTGCACAAATTTTAGCTTTTATTTTTATAGTGCTTATATTGTGAGTTGTTAATAACTTGAATAGCAATAACAATTAATACTTGAAATTGTTTTTGTTTAAAATGAATGAACATGGATGTAAAAGCGCTTTAGAATATATTTATAGTTCATTACTATAAACATTTGGATTTGATACATGATATATTATTGTCATACGACTGAACCTTCTTGAGAACATGATTTGAACAAGTTGATATAAAAGTGGAATGTTATTGATTGGTGATAATTCATGAGATAGACAGAATATGAATGTAATGAGCTTTTGGATTTCCTCTGACCAACCCATAGGTCAGGTTTTTTGCCAGATTCATTCCAGTGACGCACATGGATCAGAAGTCACGTCAGACCTGGAGTTGAAGCCTTCCGGTTGAATTGGGATTGGATGTTCGTACCCTGAAACACCGAAAGATTCCCAGCGTACGTTGGGTGGCGAGCCACGGACCCACGAGCATAAGTCTATGCGCAGTCTCACTTTCCCTCCTTCACTGATTGTGTGGTAGGATCCACGAGCACTGGCATACTGATACTGTCACGACACCGATTCAACCAAAGAAAAAAAGGGCCCCAACGAGCAATAAGACTATTTTTGGAACTGGGTTTTATTTCTTTTCTTTTAAGGGAAACTAATGCCGGCTTTATTATTTTCTTGTTTCTTTATGTACATTCTCTGAACTAAAGTGTTACACTGTTTGTTATTGTTCCTTTTGTTAAACAGAGTGATCACAATAACGCAAATTACTGTTTCCTGTCTCCTGTCTTTATTGATGTCAAACCACTGGCTCTTAAGATTTAGCATTTAGAGTTTTTATGTCCTATAAATAACATCTCTGTTTTTTCTGAATTTAGCAGTAAGAAATTACTTCGTCATCCAATTTTTTTTTATCGACTTTGCATTCCATTAATTTTTCAAATTAGGTGTGTTTCAGATCATTTGTAACTCTTAAGGAGAGCAGTCTCAGTACTATGATACGGTCTAAATCCTGAATGGAAATCCTCACATATACCATGTTTCTCTAAGAAGGAATATAATTGTGAGGATACCACCTTTTCTAGTATCTTGGACAGGAAAGGGGGATTCAAGACACCATCCCCTTGTACTGAGGCTAATCAACGACTTGCTAACGACCTGAATGAGTTTTATTGTAGATTTGAAACCCCCAACACCCATTCTGACCATCTCCCTACACAACCATTAACACCATCTGCAATCCCGCTCTCCATACCTCCTGCTCTTCAAATCTGTCTCCCTTTAATCCAATGGGGTCGCTGTGTCCATTTCTTTTACTGTCTATGGGGCCAACAGCCAGTGTTTTTTGGCCAAACGAAAACCTTGGGCCAAAGCGGGCCAGCTGGGGCTAGAGGAGGGGTTCTGAAGAAAGGCGGAGTTTCTCTGTGTCTGGAGAGCTCACACTGCAGATCATTACAGAAAGATAACAGCTACACCAGCATTATAGACTTTTTAAAATAAATTGAGCTTAAAACTCACTCTTAGTCAGCAGTGAGTGTTTGAAAAAACTTAATCCGATGTGGATTATAATCACTAAACAAGGCAGAAATACTTATAAGCTATGTAAAAGACTATGCATGCTAAACATTTACAC